>NW_028270176.1:75001093-76201093 GCF_037043375.1 Chiloscyllium plagiosum
CCTCATTATCTCAGAAAGTACCACTTTGTTGTGTTTAACCCGCAAAACCCCTCAGACAGTAGCTCCACAAAACATTCACATACTCAACACTTCAGGATGCAGCCCAGCTCCCCATCTCAGACTGCGTTCAAACCCCTTCAGACTGTAAGGACACACATCCACCCCCGTCCAAGATTGGAGCCCAGGTCCCCAGAACATGACTTGTCTTTCTGGATTAATTTTAGAATTCCTACAGTGTAGAAACAAGCCATTCCGTCCATTGGCTACACACTGACTGTCTGAACAGCATCGCACCCAGACTCACATCCTCTACTCTATCCCTGTAATGCTGCATTTCCCATGGCATCTTTGGACTATGGGAGGAAACTGGAGCACCCGGAGGAAACCCGCACAGATTCAGAGAGAATGTGTAAACTCCACACAGACAGTCACCCGGAGTTAGAATCAAACCGCTGAGGCACTGTGCTGTCTCTCTTCTAGATGCCATCTCATCTAACCTTTTACAAATCCGTCTCCCATGTGAAACTTTCTCATCTGTCTTCTTGGTCATCCCATCAAAAGCTCCATCAAGTTAGACACATTATTTCCACAAACAAAGCCAAGCTGACCATCCCTAATCAATTCTTGCTTTTCCAAATGCATGTAAATTGTCTCTTAGAACAACCTCCAACAGCTTACCCACCACTGCCATCAGGCTCACCACTCCATAGTTCAATGGCTGTTCCTTGCAGTCTTACTTCAATAATGGCACATCATTAATTACCCTCCAGTCTTCAGGCACCTCACCCATTGCCACTGTTCGGTCCATCTGGCAAGGCCATCTCCATCCTTCTGTAACCTACGCTATCCTCCTCAGTATTTATCACCCCATCAAACTTCATATCATTCATGACCCCAATGATTAACCATCCACCATTCAAATCTAAATCTTTTCTAACAACCACATCAGCAAGACCCCAACAGTGAGACATGAATGGACAGAGATTTCTAATTGGGCCGTCACTGTCCGCTTCCTGCCACTCAGCATTCTGTTCCAAATTCCTTGGATCTTGAGATTTCATGCGCACTATTAGTTTCCAGTATGGGTCCTGAAAAAAGCCTTACTGACCTCCAAGCAGACGACAGGAAAGCATTGCCCTTATTTACACACTTGGCCATCTCCTTAAAAAGTGCAATCCCATTGGTCAGACCTGACCTCCTCTTAACATAACCATTCTGACTGTTCTTCATGAACTCGTCTCTGTAAACGCTGATTAATTCTATCTCCCCAAATTGCTTCCAACAGACGCCCCACCCACGGTATTAGCCTGAGTGACCTGTCGCTGCCTGGTATATCCCATGCTCCTTCTTGAATAACAGAACCACATGGTCAGTCCGACGACAGCTCTCCTGCGGCCAGAGGGGATTTGAAAATGTTTGCAAGTGTACCTGTTACTTCCTCCTTCACCTCATTCGGTAAACTGAGATGCATTTCCACCGTCTTTGGAGATTTATTGGGTTTTAAGAAGGCCAGACCACACAGAACCATCTCTCTCTATATATATATGCTAATTCATTTAATTGTATCACAGAGCATCTTCACGATTTCATATCAACGCTGTCCCAATGAGCATTGACAAAATGCATCTATTCCCATCGTCTCTGAGTCCATGCACAAATTCTCACTGTGTTCCACATCCTACTGTTTCTCTCATTATCAATTCACCCTTAATGTCACTATAAAGTCCATTCAGATTTTTATTTTCTCCCTTAGCACTTCTCTTTGCCAGGCAATTAGCCTGTGATACGATTCGGAGGAGTGTGGGATGTCATTCTGGATGTGGATTAGCATTGGGAAGCACATAAATAATGAACTCACGAATGTGCTGAGTGTGGGACAGTGGGATTCATTTGGGATGAGCACACAGAAGCTGAGGAATAAAGCTCAGTACTGCAGCATGAAAATATCCCTTTGAGCTGGCCGGTCAGTCACGTGCAACGAAAAGTCGATCCCTGAGAAAAGAGGGTGGAACCTCTTCAGGTTCAATATCCAAATGAAGACGGTCTGTTTGTACAGTCTCTGGAATCTGGACGTGAGAATCATTACTGAGCAGGGTATGAAGGACGCAGAGGCAGAAATGTACTGAACAATTTCAGATATTCGTCTTAGATCACAAGACATGGGAGCAGAATTTAGACCATTCAGCCCATCTGATAGTGTGGCATTCACTCAGTACGGACTCTCTAACAATGCAGGTATATCCCAGACTGATGCGCTGACAGTGCAGCACTCCCTCAGTACTGACCTTCTGACAGTGCAGCACTGCCCCCATATTGACCCTCTGACATTGCAGCAATCCCTCATTACTGACTCCCTGACAGCGCAGCACTCCATCCGTAGTGACCCTCTGACAGTGTAGCACTCCCTCAGCACTGACCCTCTGACAGTGCGGCATTCCCTCAGTACTGACCATCTGACAGTGCAGCACTCCCTCAGTACAGACCCTCTGGCAGTACAACACTCCCTCAGTACTGACCCTCTGACAGTGCAGCACTCCCTCTGTACTGACCCTCTGACAGTGCAGTACTCCCTCAGCACTGATACTCTGGCAGTGCATCACTCTCTCAGTCCTGATCCGCCGACAGTGCAGCAGTGCCCTCGTAATGACCCTCTAACATTGCAGTACACCCTTAGTACTGATCATCTGACAGTGCAGCACTCCCTCAATACTGACACTCTGACGGTGCAACACTCCCTCCATGCTGACATTGTGGCAGTGCAGCACTCCCTTGGTCCTGCGCCTCTCAAAGTGCAGCCATCACTCTGTACTGACCCTTCGACAGTGCAGCATTCCCTCAACACTGATCCTTTCATACTGCAGCACTCCCTCAGAAGTGAGCCTCTAATGACACAACATTCCCTCAGTACTGACACTCTGACTCTGCAGAATCTTTCTGTACTGACATTTCTATAGTGCAGCACTCCCTCAGTACCGACCATCTGACAGTGTGGCACTGCATCAGTACTGAACTTCTGACAATGCAGCACTGCCTCCATATTGACCCTCTGACATTGCGGCAATCCATCATTACTGACCCCCTGACAGCACAGCTCTCCCTCAGTCGTGACCCCCTGACAGTGTTGCACTCCCTCAGTAATGACCCTCTGACAGTGCAGTGTTTCCACAGTTCTGATCCTCCGACAGTACGGCACTCCCGCAGTGCTGACTCTCTGACAGTGCAGCACTCCCTCAAACTGACCCTCTGAAATGTCAGTGCTTCCTTCGTCCTAACTCTCTGACAATGCTGCACTCCCTCCATACTGATCCACTGACAGTGCAGCACTCCCTCAGTTCTGACACTCTGACAGTGCAGCACTCCCTTGGTTCTGCACCCCTGACAGTGCTGCATTCCCTCAGTACTGACCCTCGGACTCTGCATCACTCTCTCTGTACTGACATTTCTACAGTGCAGCACTCCCTCAGCACTGATCACTTGACAGTCCAGCATTCCTTCAGAAGTGACCCTCTGACGCTACAGCATTCCCTCAGTATTGACACTCTGAGTCTGCAGCATTCTCTTTGTGTTGATATTTCTACAATGCAGCAATCCCTCAGTATTGACCCTCTGACAGTGCAGTGTTCCCTCAGTACTGACCCTCTGACAGTGCAGCGCTCCCATAGTGCTGACTCTCTGACAGGGCAGCATTCACTCGGGACTGACCCTCTGACAGTCCAACACCCCGCAGAACTGATCCTCTGACAGTGCGATACTCCCTCAGTAATGACCCTCTGACATTGCAGTGTTTCCTCCGTCCTGACTCTCTGACAGTGCATCCCTCACTGAATCTGACCCTCCGACAGTGCGCCACTCCGTCTTGACTGACCCATTAACATTGCGGCACTCCGTCAGTACCTACCCTCTGATCTTGCAGTGCTTCCTCCGTCCTGACCCTCAGACAATGCTGCACTCCCTCCATACTGATCCACTGACAGTGCTGCACTCCCTCAGTTCTGACCCTCTGGCAGTGCACCACTCCCTCAGTACTGGCCCTCCGACAGTGCGGCAATCCCTCAGCAGTGAACCTCTGAATGTGCAGCACTCCCTCAGTACTGACGTTCTGACAGTGCAGCAGTCCCTCAGTACTGACCCTCTGACATTGAAGTACATCCTCAGTACTGACCCTCTGCCGGTGCAGCACTCCCTCCATGCTGACAATGTGGCAGTGTAGCACTCCCTTGGTCCTGTGACCCTGGCAGTGCAGTGATCACTGTGTACTGACCCTCCGACCGTGCAGCACTCCCTCAGCACTGATCCTTTCACACTGCAGCACTCCCTCGGGAGTGAGCCTCCAACGCCACAGCATTCCCTCTGTACTGATCCTCTGACTCTGCAGCACTCTTTCTCTACTGACATTTCTACAGTGCAGCACTCCCTCAGTACTGATCCTTTGACAGTCCAGCACTCTCTCAGAAGTGAGCCTCTGACGGCACAGCATTTCCTCAGTACTGGCACTTTGACTTTGCAGCACTCTCTTTGTATTGATATTTCTACAGTGCAGCACTTCCTCAGTACTGACCCTCTCACAGTGTTGCACTCTCTGAGTACTGACCCTCTGATAGTTTTGCATTCCCTGAGGACTGAACCTCTGACAGTGCGACACTCCCTCAGTGCTGACCTCTGACAGTACTGATGCTCCGACATTGCAGCTTTCCCTCAGCACTAACCAACCCAACAGGGCAGCGCTCCCTCAGTACTGATCCTCTGACGGTGTGGCACTTCCTTATTACTAACCCTTTGACAGGACAGCATTCCCTCGGGACTGACCCTACGATAACGCAGAACTCCTTCAGTACTGACCCTCTGACAGTTTTGCATTCCCTGAGGACTGAACTTCTGACAGTGCAGCGCTCCCGCAGTACTGACCCTCTGACAGTCTGGAATTCCCTGAGGCCTAAACCTCTTCCAGTACTGGTACTCCAACAGTACAGCTTTCCCTCAGCGCTGACCAACCCAACAGGGCAGCACTCCCTCAGTACTGACCCTCCGAAAGTGTGGCACTTCCCTGCCCGTCTGACAGGGCTGCATTCCCTCGGGCCTGCCCCTTCGACAACGCAGCACTCCCTTAGTGCTGACACTCTGATACAGCAGCACTCCTTTAGTACTGACCCTCTGATACTGCAACATTCCCTCAGTACTGACCCTCTGACAGAGCAGAACTCTCTCGGTGCTAATCCTCTGACAGTGTGGCACTGTCTCGATTCTGTACCTCTGATAGTGCAGCAATGCCTCAGTATTGACCCTCTATAGGGTACTGTTCTCTCAGTCCTGACCCTCTGATGGTGCAGTGCTATCTCAGTACAGATCCTTTGACAGTGTAGCATTCCTTCTAGACTGAACATCTGACAGTGCACTGCTCCCTCAGTGTAGTACTCCTCAGGACTCACCCACTGGCAATGCAGCAGGCCCTCAATACTGAACTCTGACCCACAGCGCGGTGCTCCCTCAGTACTAACCCCCTCACAGCGCGGTGTTCCCTCAGTACTGACTGTCAGACACACAGCGCGGAACTCCCACAGTACTAACCCTCTCACAGTGCGGCACTCTGACAGCATGCTGATCCCTTACTATTTCCTCACTACTGACCCTCTCACTGCACAGTACTCCAGTAGTACTGATGCTCCGACAGTGCAGCTCTCCCTCAGTACACACCCTCTGACAGTGCAGCACTCCCTTAGTACTGAGCCTCTGACAGTGCAGCACTCCCTCAGTATTGACCCTCTGACAGTGCAGCACTCCCTCAGCACTGACCCTCTGACAGTGCAGCATTCCCTCGGTATTGACCCTCTGGCAGTGCAGCACTCCCTCCGTACTGACGCTCTGACAATGCAGCACTCCCTCAATACTGGCCATCTGACATTGCAGCACTCCCTCATTACTGCTTCTATGACACTGCAGCACACTCTCAGTATTGATCGTCTGATAGTGTGGCATTGCACGTATACTGACCCTCCCACAGTGTGGCACACCTTCATATTGACTTTCAGACAGTGCGGCGCATCCTCTGATCGTTCAGTACTTCCTTCGAACTGACGCTCTGACAGTGCAACAGCCCCTTGGCCCTGAGCCTCTGATGGTGCTGCAATCCCTCAGTACTGCCCCTCTGACAGTGCAGCTCTCCCTCAGCACTGCTCCTTTGACACTATCCTTCAGAATCACCTGCAGCAACTTATCCATCACTGAAGTCAGACTCACAGCTTACACATGTGATGGCTAGAAAAGCGCAGCAGGTCACGCAACATCATAGGAGCATGAGAATCGACGTTTCGGACATAAGCCCTTCTTCAGATTCACAGGCCTGTCATTCCCAGGCTTCTCCTTCACAGACAAAGGTACAACATTAGCCACTTTCCAGTCATTGGATACCTCATCTATCATTACTGATTATACAAATATTTCCAGAAGGAGCTGACAATTCCATCCCACCCAAAGTGTTCCCCCGCTATCATTTCAGTTAATTGCCCTGTCTTATTAACTGAGAAAAAGTCAGGTTTTGCTCCTTCTCATAGGAACATTTATATATGGATAAAGAAAATGTTCTTGAACTCATTTAACAAATCCGTCACCAACTAAATCTTTCACACTATAGTAGTCCCAGTCAATGTTCGGAAAATTTAATTCCCTACTATTACAACCTTCTTATTCTGCCATTTACCTGAAATCTCTGTGCATTGTTCCTCAAGTTCTCTCTGATGATTGCAGTGTCCATAGTGCTATCGAACAAGGTGACCTTTTTGTTTATTTGAAAACCTCTGTCAGCACAACTTTTAAAAAAAAGCTGTTCTCCCCGATCTCAGCTTTTGTTGTGTGTATTCATCCAGAGGATGTGGGTATCACTGACCAGGCCAGCATTCATTGCCCATCCCTAATTATTCAGAGGGCAGTCATGTGTAGGCTGGATCAGGTAAGGATGGCAATTTCCTTGCCTAATGGGCATTAGTGGACCAGATGGTTTTTCCTAATAATCGACAATGGTTTCATGGCCATCATTAGAGTTTTCATTCCAGATTTTATTGAATTCAATAGCCACCTTTGCCATGGTGGGATTTAAGTCCAGGTCCCCAAAACATTACCTGGCTCTCCAGATTACTACTCCAGTGACAATACCTCATCGGTGTTCACTCCACTTATAGTGATGTTAAAACATGAAAGATCTCCTTCTATGCTTATAATTTGAGGAAATGAACTGAGACATAAAGACTTCTTGAAAATAAACCAGACTAAGATTTATCTTTTAAGAGACTGAAACCCACTGAGCTGTTCCCTAGCTGTGAGTCATTCGAGAGTGACTTCTTCAAAAGGAGAGCTTGCAGAAATCTGTTTGGGGGAAACAAATCATGATTTTTTGATTTTTTTTAAAAAAACCTCAAAATAAATGTTCAACAAATGAAATAAATAAAAAATCTTATACCGCGGACATTTAATTTCTGAGGCTGGAGGGGGATTACCAAACTAGTTGTCCGGAGGCTTACTCAAGGTGTTAACTAGTATGGTGACGACACGTCGGAACATGAACCTTCCAGCTCAGCAAGCAAACCTCAATCCAGCACCTCAACCTCAGCTACCAATCTTCTCAAACCAGGGAGGTTTTTGAGGCAGGTGGCAAATCGCAGTGAATAACACGGAGCAGTGAACTCTCCCAGGTGACTGCATGTGACGTTATAAACCTCCCTGGAAATCGAACGGGCATTAAAGAGAAACAAAAAGTGACATTTTAGAGCTGCCCTCGGAGACACCACACTCACAAATGACTCACAGCTGTGGATCAGCTCAGTGAGTTTCAGACTCTTAAAAGATAAATCTTTGTTTCATTTTCATAAATCTACAATAGTGAGTAAAGTGAGGGCTTCATGTTAATATGTCTTACGGTCTTTTTATTAATATTTGAAAATATAAAATATTGGTATTAAGTTATTCTAGGGCAGTATTTTGTAGAGCAGTAAGACTGTACTTTTTTGGGGTCTGTAAAATGTTAAGTTGCAGAGATAGCCATTCTTTGAGTGATGTGCCCTTCCTGTCGCATGTGGGAGATTAGGGAGAATTTCAATGATCGTGGTGATGATGTCTGCACTAAGTGTCGTTGCAAATCCTATCGATTGCATAGACCTGTTGGAGCGACAGTTAAAGGCAGTGAGGAATTCACAGGAGCTAGGAAGTGTGATTGGTGGCAGTTCCAGGCAGAAAAACTGCAGATACAGTCAGGTATCTCTGACTGAAGAAAGACAGGAAAGGGAGGTAGTTAGTGCAGGAGTCTCCGCTGTCTATCCTACTCTGAAACAAGTATATTGCTTTGGAAAATGTAGGGGGTCACAGACATTCAGGGGAATGTAGCAGTTGCAGCCAACTTACTGGTGCTGAGACTGGCTCCAACGCAATGTGAGGTATATCGAGTTCCACGCAATCGATGGTGATGGGGATTCTCTAGTCAGGGGCAAATACTACAGTTTCTGCAGCTGACAGTGAGACATCAGAATGGTGTGATACCTCCCTGGTGCCAGGGTCAAAGATGTCTTAGAGAGTGCAGAATATTCTGAAAGGGGAGAATAACCCTCTGTGGGGACGCCGTTGTACAGTGGTACCAATGACATAGGAATAGAAAAGGATGAGGTCCTGATGAGAGAATACGGGAAATTAGGCTGGAGAGTAAAAAGTATATCCGCGAGGATAGTAATATCTGGATTACTCTCGGTTCCACATGCTAGTGAGTGTGGGAACAGCAGGATAAATCACATAAATGCGTGGCGAAAGATCTGGTGTATGGGAGAAGGATTCACAAATTTGGGTCATTTTTGATCTCTTGTTGGGTAGCCTTGATCTCCATAAGAACGATGGATCGTACCTGCACTGGAAGGGAAGATTTGTTAGTGCTACTTGAGAGGCATTAAACCAGTGATTCATACACAAGGACACCCAGCTCCCTCTGTCAAGCAGCATGCTGCAAGTTTTCACCATTTCATCATCAGTTTGCTGTTAGTCTGACCAAAATGAATGACCTCACATTTCCCAAATTGTACTCCATCTGCCAGATCCTTACCCAGCCAATTAACCGATCTGTATCCCTGTGCAGACTGTCAGTGGTCTCTACACACAGAGCTCGACCAGTGATTTTAGCGTCAAATATGAACTCTGACACTTTGTCCTCAACTCCAACTCATTTGTGTAAATTGTAAACAGTTGTAGTGCCAACACTAATCCAAACACCCAATTATCCCCTTCTTTACTTTTAGTTCATTAACCAATCCTCTATCCATGCTATACATTACCCATAATGCGGTGCATTTTTACCTTATACAGCAGCCGTTTGTGTGGCAACTTGTCCAATGCCTTCTGGAAATCCAGATACACCACATCCACCGGTTCCCCCTTTTCCAACACACTCATCGTGTCGTCAAATAATTCCAGTAAATATGTCAAACATGACCTGCTTTTCATGAATCCATGCTACATCTGCTCAATGGGACAGTTTTTACCCAAATATCTCACTATTACTTCCTTACAGATTCAAGCATTTTCCCCACTACAGAAGTTAAGCTAACGGGTCCGTTTTTAAAATTACGTTTGTAGATTTCCAATCTGTCGGAACCATCCCAGAGTCCAGCAAGTTTTATTGAATTAGTTCGAGGTCGTTTGCTATTTCCTCCCGTCATCTCTTTTAGTCCCCTATGATACATTCTATCAGAGCCAGGCGACTCATCTATCGTTAGGCTATTGTCTTTGCGAAATCTACCTCTTTGCTGAGAATGATTGATTGTTTCTCTGTCCTCATCTGCCATTGCCTCCATAGACCTGTGACAATAAGAGTACACAGACTGTATGTTCCTGTTAAGGTCATGGCTGGCAGGTGTAGGGAGTGCAGCATGACGAGAGAAATTGAGGTCAAGAAAATGAAGGAGGGATTTGGCAGGTGCAGACAGCTGGGCTTGAGTGAATCCCTGGAGGAGTATAGGGGCAGTAGGAGTAAACTCACGGGGAACCAGGAGGGCAAAAAGGGCACGAGATAGCTTTGGGAAATAGTTTCAATTGGAATCCAGATATACTACAAATAAACTAAGGGCAAAAGAGTAACCAGTTGGAGAATAGCGACCCTCAAAGAACACCAAGATGTCTCTTGTACAGCAGGAGGTGGGAGAGATTCTGCAAGTATTTCACATCAATTTTTACTAAAAGAGGATATGGAAGCTAGAGAGATTGGAGAAATAAATAGTGATAACGTGACAAGTGTTCATATTACAGAGGAGGGGGTACGGGAAGTCTTAAAATACATAAAATGGATAAATTCCTGGAAGCATATCAGGTATATCCCAGGACTTTGTGGGAAGCCAGAGAAGTGATTGCTGGGCCCCTCGCTGAGATATTTGTATCATCGATAGCCACAGGTGAGGTGCTGGAAGACGGGTGCCATTATTTGAGAAAGGTGGTAAGGAAAAGCCAGGGAAAAATTGACTGGTGAGCCTGAAGTCAGTAGCAGTCAAGTGGTTGGAAGGAATTACAAGGAACCGGATTTACATGTAATTGGAAAGGCAAGAAATGATGAAGGATAGTCAGCATGGCTTTGTGCATGGAAATCACTAACTTGGACTTCAGAAAGATGTTCAGCACGGTTCCACATAACAGACTGGTTAGCAAGTTCGACACCATAGAATACAAGGAGATCTAACAATTTGGATACAAAATTGGCTGGAAGGTCAGAGAGTCATAGAGATGTACAACATGGAAACAGACCCTTCGGTCCAACCTGTTCATGCTGACCCGGTATCCCAACATATTCTAGTCTCACCTACCAGCACCTGGCCCATATCCCTCCAAAGGAGAAAGTGAGGAATTCAGATGCTGGAGATCAGAGCTGAAGAAGTGTTGCTGGAAAAGCGTAGCAGGTCATGCAGCATCCAAGGAGCAGGAGAATCGACGTTTCGGGCATAAGCCCTTCTTCAAGAATGAGGTCGTTCCTGAAGAAGGGCTTATGCCCAAAACGTCGATTCTCCTGCTCCTTGGATGCTGACTGACCAGCTGCGTTTTTCCAGCAACACGTTTTTCAGCCCATATCCTTCTCAACCCTTCCTATTCATATACACACCTACAGAGGATCCACGATTATCCGAACGAAATGGATGGGCACTATTTCATTCGGATCATCAATTATTCGGTGAATCGACTAAATGCCATTCCTCTGGGGCTTGGAGTAATTAAAGTCTGCTCCCCATTCAGGAGACTGCAGCAGCACACAGCACAATCGCCCGTCGACACACCGCCACCAGCCTGACCCTCACCACTATCCACACACCGTCCCCAGCCTGACTCTTACTGCCGCCCACACACCACCCCCAGCCTGACCTTCACCGCTGACTACACACTGCCCACAGCCTGACCCTCACCGCCGTCCACACACCACCCCCAGCCTGACCATCACCACCGCCCACATACCACCTCAGCCTAACCCTCACTGTCGCAGAAACACCGCCACCAGCCTGACCTTCACCGCTGACTACACACTGCCCACAGCCTGACCCTCACCGCCGTCCACACACAGCCCCAGCCTGACCCTAACCATCGTCCACACACCACCCCCAGTCTGACCCTTACTGCAATCCAAAACAGCGCCCCCAGCCTGACCCTCACCGCCGTCCACACACCACCCCCAACCTGACACTCACCGCCGACAACACAACGCCCCCAGCCTGACCTTCATCGCTGCCCACACACCGCCCTCAACCTGAAACTCACCACCGTCCAACACTGCCCTCAGCTTGACCCTCATCCTGTCCATGCACCACTCCAAGCCTAACCTTCACTGCCGTCCAATGAGTGCCCCCGCCTGATCCTCACTGCCATCGACACACCATCCCCAGCCTGACCCCTACCCCCGTCCACACACTGCCCCCATCCTGACCCTCACCGCTGCCCATACACTGCCTGCAGCCTGACCCTCACTGCCCCCAGCCTGACCCACACCGCCGTTCACACACTGCCCCCAGTCTGACCCTCAACACCGTCATCACACCTCCCCCAGCCTGACCCTCACCGCCGTTCACACACCACCCCCAGCCTGACCCTTACCACCATCCACACACCACCTCCAGCCTGACCCTCACCGCCATCCACACGCTGCCCCAGCCTAACTCTCACCGCCGTCCACTCACTGCCCCCAGCCTGACAGTCACAACCATCCACACATCTCCCCTAGCCTGTCGCTCACTGCCATCAACTCACCGCCCCCATCCTGACCCTCACCGCCGTCCACACACCACCCCCAGCCTGACCCTCACAGCCATTCACACACCGCCCTCAGCCTGACCCTTACCACCATTCACACACGGCCCCCAGCCTGACCCTCACTGACGTTCAACACCACCCTCAGCCTGACCCTCACCACCGTCCACACACCACTGCCAGCCTGATCCTCACGGGCGTCCAACACTGCCCCAGCCAGATCCGCACGATCGTCTACACACGCACCCAGCCTGACCCTAACCGCTGTCCAAACATTGCCCAAAGCCTGACACTCACTGCCGTACACAGTTTGCCCCCATGCTTACATTCACCACCCCAGCGTGAACCTCACCACCATTCAACACCACCTACAGCCTGACCCTCTCCTCTGTTCAACATCGCTTCAGGCATGACTCCTCACCGCCCCCAGCCTAACCCCCACTGCCGAGTAACACCGCCACTAGCCTGACTCTCATCGCCGTCCACACACCGTCAAAAGTCCGACCCTCACCGCCGTTCATCACCACACCCAGCCTGACACCCACTGACATCACACACCACCCCCAGCCAGACCATCACCACCCCCAAAAATCACCGCCCCCAGCCAGACCATCACCACAGTCCACACACCACCCCCAGCCTGACTCTCACCACCACCTACACACCGTCCCCAGCCAGACCATCACCACCGTCCACACATCGCCCCCAGCCTGACCCTCACGGCCATCCAACACCATCCTCAGCCTGACGCTCACTGACGTCCACACACTGCCGCCAGCCAGATCCTCACCGCCATCCACACACCGACCTCAGCCTGACCCTCACTGCCATCCACTCAACACCCCCAGCGTGACCTTCACTGCCATCCACACACATCCACTAGCCTGACTCTCACGACCATCCACACACCACCCCCAGCCTGACCCTCAATGTCATCCACACACAGCCCCCAGTATGACCCTTACCGCCATCGACACGCTGCCCCTAGCCTGATTCTCACCACCGTCCACACAACGCCCCAACCTGACTCTCACCCACATCCACTCAATACCCCCAGCCTGACTCTCACCACCATCCACACACCACCCCCAGCCTGACCCTCAATGTCATCCACACACAGCCCCCAGTATGACCCTTACCACCATCGACACACTGCCCCCAGCCTGATTCTCACCACCGTCCACACAACGCCCCAACCTGACTCTCACCGACATCCACTCAATACCCCCAGCCTGACCCTCAACACCGTCCACACATCACTCCCAGCCTGACGCTCAATGCCGTCCACACACTGCCATCAGCCTGACTCTCAACGCCGTCCACACACTGCCCACAGCCTGACCCGCACTGCCATCCATACACCGCCAACAGCCTGACTCTCACCACCATCCACACACTGCTCCCAGATTGACCCTCACCGCCATTCAACGCCGTCCCCAGGCTGACCCTTACTGCCACTCACACATTACCACCAGCCTGACCCACATCCCAGTCCACACACTGTGCCCAGCATAACCCTCACCGCCGTTAAACACCGCCCCCAGCCTGACCCTCACCCCTATTTAACTCCACCCCCAGCCTGACTCTCACCCTGTTCAACATCACCGCCAGCCTGACCCTCACCGCCATTCAACACCAACCCCATCATGATCACACCGCTGTTCAACACCGCCCCCAGCATAACCCTCACTGCCACCCACATACCACCCCCAGCTTGACGCTCACCGTCATTCAACACCACCCACAGACTGTCCCTCACCAACTTTCAAAACCGCCCCAAGCGTGACCCTCACCGCCACTCCCCGCCTGACCCTCACTGCCATCAACGCACTGCCCCCAGCCTAACCCTCACCATCATCCAATAACACCCCCATCCTGACCCTCACCGCCGTCCAACACCGCCGACTGCCTGACCCTCACAACCATTGCCCGCAGCCTGACTCTCACTGCCCACACACACAGCCACCAGCCTGACCCTCAATGCTGCCCACACATCGCCCCCAGCCTGACCCGCACTGCCATCCACACAGTGCCCCAGCCTGATCCTCACTGCCGTCCACAAACCGCCCTCCATAATGACCCTCACTGCTGTCCACAGACTGCCCCCAGCCTGTCCCTCACTGCCGTCCGCACACCACCTCCAGCCTGACCCTCACAGCTGTACCCACACCGTCCCCAACCTGACCCTCACCACTGTCCACAAACCGCCCCCAGCCTGACCCTTACTGCCGTCCATATACCACCTGCAGCCTGAATTTCACTGCTGCCCACACACTGACCACAGCCTGACCCTCACCGCCATCTACATAACGCCTCCAGCCTGATCCTCACCACTGTCAACACTCTGACCCCAAACTCACCTCCGTTCAACACCGCCTCCAGCCTGACCCTTACCACCGTCCACGCACCGACCCCAGCCTGAATCTCACCGCCGTCCACACACTGCCCCCAGCCTGACCCTCACTCCGTCCACACACCACGCTCAGCATAACCCTCACTACGCAACGCCCCCAGCCTGACCGTCCCCATTCAACACCATCCCCAGGTTGACGCTCACTGCCACCCACCCACCACCCACAGCCTGACCCTCACCCCCGTCCACACACTGTGCCCAGCATAACCCTCACCACCATTCAACACCACACCCAGCCTGACCCTCACCCCCGTGAAACACCGCCCCCAGCCTGACTCTCACCCCATTCAAAATCGCCGCCAGCCTGACCCTCACCGCAGTTCAACACCGACCCGAGCATAACCCTCACCTTCGCCCACACACCGCCCCCAGCTTGACGCTTATCGCCGTTCAACACCGTCCACAGCCTGTCCCTCACCGCCTTACAACACCACCCCAAGCCTGCCACTCACCGCCGCCCCCAGCCTGACCCTCACTTCCGTCAATGCACTGTTCCCAGCCTGACACTCACCGCTGTCCAACACTGCCCCCAGCCTGACCCTCACTGTTATCCAATACTGCCCCCAGCCTGAGCCTCACCGCCGTCCAACACCACCGCCAGCCTATCCCTCAACGCCCTCCAACACCGCCCCCAGCCTAACCCTCACCGTCGTCCAATAACACCCGCAGCCTGACCCTCACTGCCGTCCAACACTGCCGCCTGTCTGACTCTCACTGCCGTCCAACATTGCCCACAGCCCGACTCTCACATCTGCCCACACACTGCCCCCAGCCTGACCCTCAACGCCGCCCACAAACCGCCCCCAGCCTGACCCTCATCGCTGCCATCACCACCCCCAGCCTGACCCTCGCAACTGTCCAACATTGCTCACAGCCTGACTCACTGCCGCTCACACACAGACCCCAGCCTGACCCTAAATGTCGCCGAAACACCGCCCCCCGCCTGAACCTCAATGCAACCCACATACAGCCCCCAGCATGAGCTTCATCGCTGTCCAACATTGCCCACAGCTTGACTTTCAATGCTGCCCACATACGTCCCCCAGCCTTACCCTCAACACCGACAACACACCGCAAAAAGCCTGACTCTGACTGCCGCCCACACCGGCCCCAGCCTGACCCTCACTGCTGCCCAAGCACTGCCTCCAGCCTGACCTTCACTACTGTCCACACACCGCCCCCAGCCTGACCCTCACCGCCATCCACACAATCGCCCCCAGCCTGATCCTCACCACCATCCACACACAGCATCCAGCCTGACTCTCACCATCGTCCAATACCGCCCCCAACCTGACCCTCAGAGCTGCCCCAAACCAAGTCCAACACCTCACCCCAACCATTAACCCGGTCCAAACCTCCCCCCGGTTCCCGCAACACAGTTCAAACCCACCATCTCCTTCCTCCCCCAACAACCTCGTCCCACACTGACACACCGGAGAACTCCTCCCATCCCCAACCATTTCTCGCCAGCCAATGACTCGCCTTCGCTCTCACCCCCTCTCTCTTGCCCTCTCTTTCTCTCTCACCATCCTGTCTCTCGCCCCCTCTCCACCGCACCTCCTCTCTCTCACCCTCTCTGTCTCGTCCCCTCTCTCTGTCACTCCTCGCTCTCTCACCCCCTCTCTCTCCCCCTCTCTCTCCCCCTCTCTGTCTTACCCCCTCTCTCCCCCCTCTCACCGCCCTCTCTCTCTTGCCCCTTCTATCTATCTCTCGCCCCTTCTGTCTCTCACCCCTCTCTCTCGCCAGTTCTCTCTCTCTTTCCCCCCTCTTTCGCCCCTACTCTCTCTCGCCCCCTCCCTCTCTCGCCCATTTCTCTCCCGCCACCTCTCTCTCGATCCTCTCTCTCCCACTCTCTTTCTCACCCACTCTCTCTCACCCCCACTCTCTCTCATCCCCTTCTCGCTCTCACCCCGTCTCTCTCTCGCCCGCTCTCTCACTTGTCCCCTCTCTGTCTCGTCTCCTCTCTTTCTCAAACCCCCCTCTCTCCTTCTCCTCTCTCTCCCCCCTCTCTCTCACCACCCTCTCTCTCTCTCCCCCCTCTCTCTCACCCCTCACTTTCCCCTTCTCTCTCACCATCCATCTCTCTCTCGCCCCCTCTGTCTCTCCCCCTCTCTCTCACCCTGCTCTATCTCACCCACTTTCTCTCCCCTCTCTCTCTCACCGCCCACTCTCACCCCCCTCTCTATCAACCCCACTCTCTCGCCCCTCTCTCGCCCCCTCTCTTCCTCCCTTCTCTCTCTCGCCCACTCTGTCTCACCCTCCCTCTCTCGACCCATCTCTCTCTCCCATCGGTCTCTCATCTCCATTTTTCTCTCTCTCCCTCTCTCTGACCTCCCTCTCTCACTCTACCGCTGTCTCTCTCACCCCTCCTCCATCTTTCGCCCCGCTCTCTCTCGCCCACTCTCTCTCTCGCCCCCTCACTTCCCCCTCTTTCTTGCCCCCTCACTCTCTTGCCCCCGGCTCTCGCCACCCCCTCTCCCCCTCCCGCTCTCTCACCCCCTCTCTCTCGCCCCCTCCCTCTCTCGCTCCTATTTCTCTCGCCCTCTCTCTCTCGTTCCCCCTCTCTCACCCCGGTCCCCCTCTCTCACTTCTCTCTCTCTCCCCACTCTCTCTCTCACCCGCTGTCTTCCCCACTATCTCACCACCCCTCTCTATCGCCCCGCTCTCTCTCAACACCTCTCTCTCTCGCCCATTACTCTCTCTCGTCCCCTCTCTTTCTCTCGTGTCCACTATTTCGCCCCCTCTCACTCTCTCTCCCCTCTCTCTTTCGCCCCCCCTCTCTCTCGCCCCCTCTCTCTCTCACAACCCCGCTCTCTCGCCTCTCTCTCTCGCCCCTCTCTCTCGTCCCCTCTCTCTCAGTCGCCCACCCCTCCCTCTCTCTCCTCATCCTCTCTATCTCATCTCCTCTCTCTCTCTCTTGCCCTCTCTCTCTCGCCCCCACTCTCTCTCCCCCTCTCTCACATCCCCACTCTCGCCCCCACTCTACCTCGCCCCCTGTCTCTCGCCCCCTCTCTCTCACCCCCCTCTCTCTCTCACCCTCTCTCTCTCTCGCCCTCTCTCTCTCGTCCCCTCTCTCGCCCCCTCTCTCTCTCGCTCCCTTTCTTGCCCCCTCACTCTCACTCCCTCTCTTGCTCCCTCTCTCTCTCACCCCATCGCTCTCTCGCGTCTCTCACTCACTCTCGCCTCACTCTCACTCTCTCCCCTCCTCTCATCCTGTCTCTCTCACCCCCTATCTCTGTCGCTGCCTCTCTTTCGTCCCCTCTCTCTTGCCCCCTCTTTATCTATCTCTTTCTCTCGCCTCCCTCTCTCGCCCCCTCTCTCTCGCCCCCGTCCCCTCTCTCTCGTCCCCTCTCTCACTCTCCCTCTCTCTCTCCCCCCCTATCTCGCCCCTCTCTCTCCACCCCCTCTCTTTCCCCCTCTCTCTCGCCCCCTCCCTCTCTCGCTCCTATATCTCTCGCCCCCTCTCTCTCGTCCCCCCTCTCTCACGCCGGTTCCCCTCTCTCACCTCTCTCTCTCGCCCCCCTCGCTCTCTCTCGCCCTCTCTCTCTCGTCCCCTCTCTCTCAGTCGCCCACCCCTCCCTCTCGCTTCTCACCCTCTCTATCTCGTCCCCTCTCTCTCTTGCCCTCTCTGTCAACCATGTCTCTCTCTCTCACCCCCCTCCCTCTCGCCCACTCTCTCTCCCCCTGTCTCCCCCCTCTCTCACATCCCCACTCTCGCCCCCTCTCTCTCTCTCACCCCTCTCTCTCGTCCCCCTTCTCTCTCATCCCCGCTCTCTCCCCTCTCTCTCTCACTCTCACTCTCGCCCCTCCTCTCATCCTCTCTCTCTCTCCCCTATCTCTGTCGCAGCTTCTCTTTCGTCCCCTCTCTCTCACCCCCTCTCTGTCTATCTCTTTCTTTCGCCCCCCCGCTCTCTCGTCCCCTCTCTCTCGCCCCCATCATCCTCTCTTTCTCGTCCCATCTCTCTCTCTCTCCCTCTGTCTCTCCCCCCTCTATCTCGCCTCTCTCTCTCGTCCCCTCTCTCTCAGTCGCCTACCCCCTCTCTCTCTTGCTTCTCTCTCTCCCCCCTCTCTATCTATCTCTTTCTCTCGCTCCGCTCTCTCGCCCCCTCTCTCTCGCCCCCTCTCTCTCGCCCCCATCCTCTCTCTCTCGTCCCGTCTCTCTCTCCGTCTCTCTCTTCTCCCTCTATCTCGCCTCTGTCTCTCGTCCCCTCTCTCTCAGTCGCCTACCACTTTCTCTCTTGCTTCTCTCTCTCGCCCCCTCTCTCGCTCCCTCTCTGTCTCGTCCCTCTTTCTCTCTCTCTCGCACACTCTCTCGATCCCTTTCTCTCTCTCCCCCCTCCCTCTCGCCCCCTCTCTGTCTCTATCACCCCCCTCTCCCCCTCTCTCGCCCCCCTCTCTCTCCCCTTCACTCTCTCTCCCCTCTCTCTCAAAGCCCCACTCTTACCCCCCTATCTCAACCCCATTCTCTCTCTCCCCTCTCTCTCTCACCCTCTCTCTCAGTCGCCTACCCTCGCTCTCTCGCTTCTCTCTCTCGCCCCCTCTCTCTCGCCCTCTCTATCGCGTCCCCCCTCTCTTTCTCGCCCTCTCTCTCTCGATCCCTATCTCTCTCTCCCCCTCCCTCTCGCCCCCTCTCTGTCTCTCTCACCCCCTCTCCCCCTCTCTCGCCCCTCTCTCTCTCCCCCTCACTCTCTCTCCCCTCTCTCTCAAACCCCCACTCTTACCCCTCCTATCTCAACCATATTCTCTCTCTCCACTCTCTCTCCCCGTCTCTCACTCTCCCCCTCTCTCTCACCCTCTCTCTCTCACACCTCTCACCCCTCTCTCTCTCACCCCCACAATCATCCCCCTCTCCCTCAACCCCACTCTCTTGCCCTGTCTCTCTCTCCCCCTCTATCTGTCCTCTCTCTTTCACCCCCTCTCTCGACCTCTCTCTCCCCTCTGCCGATCATCCCCCTTATCTCTCTCCCCCTCTCTGTCACCTCCCTCTCTCACTCTCCGCCTCTCACCCAACCCCCACTCTCTCACTCACCCCTCTCTTCCCCACTCTCTATCGCGCCCCCTCTCACTCTCTCTCCCGTTCTCTCTCCCCCTCTCTCTCGCCCCCTCACTCGCTTGCTCCCTATCTCTCGACCTCTCTCTCTCTCTCGCCCCATCTCTCTCTCCCCACTCTCTCTCTCCCCGAGTCTCTCACGCCCCTCTCTATCCCCCTCTATTTCACCACCCCTTTCTCTCTCGCCCCCCCCTCTCTCGACCCCTCTCTCTCTCGGCCATTACTCTCTTTCTCTCGCCCCTCTCTTTCTCTCGCCCCCTCTCTCTCTCGCCAACTCACTCTCTCGCCCCCTCTCTCTCTCACCCTCCCACTCTCTCGCCCCCATCTCTCTCGTCCCTTCTCTCTCGTCCCCTCTCTCTGTCACCCCCTTCTCTTTCTCACTTCTCTCGTTCCCTCTCTCTCTATCTCTCTCTCGCCCCACGCTCTCTCGATCCTCTCTCTCTCGCCGCCCTCACTCTCTGTCCCCTCTCTCTCAGTCGCCCAACCCTCTCTCTCTCTCACGCTTCTCTCTCTTGCCCTCTCTCGCTCGCCCTCTCTCTCCTCCCCCCCTCGTCCTCCTCCGTCTCTCTCTTGCCCCTCTCTGTCTCTCTCACCCTCTCTGTCCCCCCCTCGCCCCTCTCTCTCTCGGCCCCCTCTCTCTGTCTCTCGCCCCCCTCTCTCTGTCCCTCTCTCTCTCTCTCCCTCTCTCTCTCGCCCACACCCCCTGTCTTGTCCCACTTCTCTCCCGGCCTCCCCTCTCTCGCTCCGTCTCTTTCTCTCTATTCTCTCTCATCGCCCTCTATCTCTCTTGCCCCCTCTATCTCTCCTCCCTCTCTCTTTCTCACGCTTTCACTCGTCCCTCCCTCTCTCTTCCTTCTCCACTCTCTCGCTCACCTCCATTCCTTCTCTTTCTCTCTCTCCTCACCTCTCCTTCTGTCTCTTTCTCTCTCTCCCGCATTCTCTTCTTTCAACTCTCTCGCCCACCTCTTTCTCTCTCAACACCCCTCTCTCGCTCCCTCTCTCTATCTGGCACCTGCTTTCTCTCTCGATTCGTCTCTCTCTCTTGCTCTCTCGCTCTCTCTTTCTTTCTCTTGCCACTTCTGTCTCTATCTTGCCCCCGCGCTCATCCTCTCATTCCCGTCCATCTCTCGCACACTATTTCTCCCCCACTCCTTGCTCCTACTTCTCTGTCTTGCTCTCACGCTCTCTCTTGTCCTCACAAACTGTCTCTCGCCTCATTCTCTCTCTTGCCTCCTTTCTCTCACACCAATCTCTTGCTCCCATCGCCCTCACACACTTTTCTCGCTGTCTCACCTGCCTCTCTCTTGAAAAACGTCTCTGTCTCACCCCGTCTCTCTCTCAGCACCTGCCTCTCTCTTGCTCCCTCTCTCTCTGTCGCCCTTCGTCTCTCTCTCTCTTTCTCCCTCTCTCTCGCTCACGCCCACTCTCTCTCATGCTCTTTATCGCACCCCCTCGCTTTCTCGAACCTTTCTCTCTCTCCACCCTCTCTTTCTCGATGCACTCTCTCTTTCTCCGTTTTTCGACGCTCTCTGTGTCATTCCACTCTTTGACCTTCTCTCTCTCTTGCCCGCATCTCTCACCCAGTGTCTCTGTCTCACCCCCTCAATCTCTCTCTCTCTTCCCTCTCTCTCTCATTCCCTCTCTGTCTCGCCCCCTTTCTGTCTCTCCTGGCCCCTTTCTCTCCAGGTCTTTCAATCTCGCGCGCGCTCTCTCTCGCGCTCTCTCTCTCACGTGCTCTCTCTCTCGCGCGCTCTCTCTCACACTCTCTCTCGCGCGCTCACTCCCGCTCTGTCTCGCTCCCTCCCTCCGTCTCGGTCCCTCCCTCCATCTCACTCTCTCTTTCCGTCTCGCTACCTCCCTCTGTCTCTCTCTCGCCCTTCATCTCCTCCTGTCTCTCTTTCTCTCCCTTACCCTATCTGCCCTTGCTCATCTCTCTTTCCACCTTATCTCAGTCTCGATTCCCCCTCCCTGTCTCTCTCTCTCTCTCTCTCTCTCTCCCGCCCCACCACCCTCCGTTTCTCTTTGACTGAATCTCTCTCCCCCCTCCACACCTCCCTTTCTGTCTGACACACTGTCTCCCTGGTTGTTCCCTTTCCCCCCGAGGTGGTGAGAAAGAGAGTGTGTGCAGAGCGAGAGAGATCGAGGGAGAAACGTGATGAGAAAGAATAGGGGAGAGGAAATGGGGAGTCCAGGTTGGAGTTGCGGGGGGACAGAGGGAGTTAAACCCAGCTCTTGAGCTCAGGGGGCGGTGCCCTCCCCTTCCTTAAGGATCAGGACTTGGGGCTGAGTCTGTCTCTCTCCAGCTCAGCTTCTCCACCACAAAGACACACAACAACATCGGTCACTCTGCTGCTCGGCACGCTTTAATCAACATTTTTATTGTTTATAAATGGAAGTGATGTATACAGTCAGTGGGATGGTGCCTTTTCTCACTGGCCCCTGAGTTGTGGGAAATATTGAAATGTTTCCCTGTAACCCCACTGTGGGGTTTGGATGGACAAACCAGCGCTACCCTCAGTTTGTTACCATAGCGACAGGCTGCTCCATCGCTGAAACACTGAACTGAATTGAAAAAAATCCCGGATGGATTGATTAATGAGGGAATTTGATGAATGGATGGATTTAGGTGAAGGGAAATATCAGCACATTCTTCAGCTGCTGCCTGAACTTAGTCTGGGTCACGGCATAAATCACGGTGTTTGTGCTTCAATACCAGCCCGATTCTCCCACCCATCATGGCTGGAAGTATTCACTATCGCCCGGGTGTCCCTGGATATTCCATGATCCCTGACACTGCGGCCATCTTTATAAGGCCAATGGGCACATGGTTGAGCTTTCTCAGTTCGGAGCTGTCTTGCACAGTTACCCCGAGCATAGCACACCACAGTTTGTCCACAGGGGCACCGAGGTCCTGGTGATTGGGCTTTTACAGAGGGGGACCATTCTCTTCCCAGAGGAAGTCACACCACCAGACCCACCGAGCATGGTCGAGCTCCCCACCCAGCTCAGTGCTGTATCTACGGTCTGAAGAAAAGGCCAGAAATGCAGGACAAGCATCAATAACCTTCCCCGTTCTGTCAGGATAAAGTTCACCACATTTTCTCTGCTCCCTCACACTCACTGTACATCTGTTATAGCACCAACCCCCAAACAAGGCTCCACCACTCTCACTGCGGCATGCAGCACCTTCTCTCTCTCTCTGTCTCTGTCTCTCTGTCTCTGTTTCTCTGTCTCTCTCTGTCACCCCGTCCACTTTACCCCCCACATCAATAACACTGCATGGATACGACGCTGTCGACTGACTCCCTCTGAAAACCTCACCATTTGCCATTATCCCCACCTACACCAACACTAACAGCAGGGCCGCCCAATCCCTCCCTCCCTCCCTCCCTTTCTCCTATTCCAGGAGAAACAGCCTGGAATAGTACAGAAAGGGCCAAGCTGGGTGGTGGAGTGCCCTGGTAGGAGCCGGAGAGGAAGGGACACCTCGTGTGGGAATTCTGAAACATCCACGTCCCACCGACCGAGTAAGAAGCAACGTTCAGTGAAGGGCAATTCTCACTTTAAACCCACTGGCAGTTTTGAGTCCCCCAGGCACAACTGAAAAGCCGTGGCCCTGATGCAATTTCCCTTTTGTGTCGAGCTGTTACAAATGGAATCTCCACGGTCTCGGTGGGCAGGAGGCTGGGCTCACAACACATTGTCACCACCACCTCCCAGGAAGGAAGCACGGAGACTCCCTCCTACACTTCCTCCTGTAAACAGCTCAGATATTGAAACTAATCTGTGATACTTACTACTCTTCTCACTTGTCCTGATATCTTCAATAATCTGTGCTCATATACACCAGCGCCCTCTGCTCCTGCACGCCCTGTATAATGGTGCAGCCTGTTTTATATCGTCGTTCATTTTCTTTCCGACTAATGTGCTTCACCTCACACAGCTCTGCATTGATCCCCAACTGCGATACACCTGCACACGACAGCATCGTGTCACTGTCTTCTTAAGAGTTCCACACTGTCCTCCATAGACTTTACAATTCTTCCAGTTTTGGTGCCATCTACAAACACTGAGATTGTCATTGTGTCACAGTCCCCATGAAACAACTGAAATCCTGCCATACTCACAAGTGTGACCAAGTGAAATACTGATATATTCCCATGGACAGAGTTGAAGAATGACGTGTTGTAAATGGAGCAACAAAAGTCCTGACACACACCAGACGGAGAGGATGAAATATTGACAAACCACAGTTCAAAAGAAATCCGGATAGATTCCACTTATCGATATTCATCAGGGTATAATGTGAAGAAATTGAAAGTGTGTACTATACCTTTAAGAGAGGGTGACTGCTGGTCTGAACTGAGAGCTTACCAGCACCTGTGTATATGAGAGGATGGCAGACCCAGAAATAATATATTGCTATCGAGCTGGAGTCGGGTAATAAGCAGTTAAGAGAAAGAGGATCCCGGAGTTGTGCATAGTTCATGTAAAATGTTCACTTTCAGAGTTAAAAAAAATAAGTTGATGTTTTATTTAAACAGTAGAATTTGTGAGTTCTTTGTCCTCATATTTTAACAGTTTACAAGGCGAATTGAGCATTTCTTTATGTTTCATTTAAGTTACCAGTTGAGCTTCACGCCGAGTCCTAACCATTACCGCGTGAGTATCTGTGCGTCTCTGTGTGGGGCAGGTCTGGCAGTCTCTGTGCTGTTTAAAGTGTTGGCAGTGGTTGAAAACCAACAGGGATCCGTTCAGAGTCGGGGAGGGAGAGGGCAGCTACTCACAGCACCATCCAAACTGATGTTTTATCCAATTACTGATCGAAATGTCCTTTAAACGTTGTAACTATCCCTGCTTTCCCCACTTCCTCTGGAAGTTCATTCCACACACATACCAGCATCTGTCTAAAATAATTACCTCTCATGACCTTTGAAAATCTTTTTCCTCACACCTTAAAATATCCCTCAGTTCTGAATCCCCAACTCTAGGGAAAAGACATCAGCCCTTCAGCTTCTCTGTACCCCTCATAATTTTATTAACCTCTGTAAAGTTACTCCTTAATCTCATACTCTCCAGTGAAAAATGTGCCAGCCTATCCAGCCTCGCCTTATAGCTCACTCCCTCCATTCCCAGCAACATCCAGTTTAATCTCTTTTGAATCCCGTCCAGCTTAATAATATCAAGATCAATAATATCAAAGTGAATAGTCAAGGTATTTTCTAAGGGCACGGGGAGACCAAAACTAGAGGACATAGTTGAAAGGTAAGAGGAGAAAAATTTAAAAGTCACGTGAGGGTCAGCTTTTTCACCCAGAGGGTGGTGTGCCTATGGAATGAGCGGGCAGGATGACCAGACTGGACACAGTATTCCAGAAGAGGTCTCACCAATGTCCTGTACAACCTCAACATGACGTCCCAATTCCGATACTCAAAGGTCTGACCAATGAAGACAAGTGTGTTAAACACCTTCTTACCACACTATCTATATGAGATGCAAATTTTAAAGAATTATACCTGACAGCCGAGGTCACTGTTCTACAACACTGCCAACGGCCCTACTTTTACTTGTATAACTCCTGCTCTTGTTTGATTTACCAAATCCAATACCTCGCATGAATACAAAGTAAACTCCATCTGCCACTCCTCAGCCCAGTGAGTGATACTACTACCTCCTCACCTTCCCCGTTTAATTTTAAAATTCCCTCTCCATCTCCAGGAGGCCTGCATACTTCAGCCTTGATTTTCACAAGGACCCTGAGCGAAGTTTGCCTTGTGTGGTTAGGGGGAGGAGGGAAAGATTGCAGACACAATCAGAGGGGTGTGGAGGGGAGGCTGGAATATAATCAGCGGCCAAGTATCATGTCATGGTTTTAGGAAGAAGGCAGACACATGTGAGAGTTGGGTAATACTGATCGGTGTTTTGGGGCCAGACATTATGTTCTCTCTCCGTCTCTAGTGATCAGTAATATATATCTATTCGAGATCCTTCATTGTGCAGAGTGCATCTGCAGGATTTCTTTCCCTAATATTGCAGACTACAAATAATAGCAATTAAAGACGTTCGTAGCTGCCAGAGGAGGTGGTAGAGGCTGGTACAACTACAACATGTAAAAGGCATGCAGGGTACTGACATGCCTGGAGAGCTTTTCCAGCAATTTCTGAATTTGTTCAAGAAAATGAACAAATTCATTTTAACACAGCTATTCTGAATACATTAAAGATTTTATGTTTTTAAAGACACAGGGACATATAAACCTGTCTTCAAATCGACCGAGACCATTTTCTGTTAAGCCATATGGATCTGTGTATGACAGCAGCAATGATGTGCCTACATGGAGCAGGGAGTGTGATGGAGACATAGTTTGGACAATGTACAAGGAGACCTCACATGGTACAGTTTGGGAGAGGATCACATTATTGTGTGATTCAACTCAGAGGGGGAGAAAAAGTAATCGGCCCGCAAAGGAACGGCCTATTGCACGCTCTCTCCTTCATTGTTCCTCATCACAGGACGAGCTAAAACAAATCTCAACAGTCATCGTTACCATTCTTGTTTTCATAGATTTCCTGCAGTGTGGAAACAGGCCATTTGTACCAAAACGTACATACCAACCCTCCAAAACCCGTTCCCCTACATTTACCCCTGACTAATGTAACTAACCTAAAAATCCCTGAACACTGTGGAGAATTTAGAATGACCAACCCGCCTAACCTGCACAGCATTGGACTGTGGGAGGGAACTGGAGCACCCATTAGAAGCTCACACAGACAGGAGAGAATGTGCAAACCCCACAGAGATAGTCGCCCGAGGCAGGAATCAAACCCAAGTCCCTGGTGCTATGAAGCAGCGGTGCTAACCACTGAGCCTCCGTGCTACTCTTTGGGCTATCCCTGACCAGAATTAGTTGGAATCTCCTCACTGCCTAATGCAAAGGGAATTCAGCCAAATCCAACTGTTCCAGGATGAAATCCCATTGTTAGGAGCTTGTGTGAGTAGAATGTCTTCAGAAGCAGAGTTACATTTTAGACAATCTCTCGATTTTTACTTTTGTCATGAGTTACACTAATATCTGGGCAAAGTTCTTTCAACTTGAAATTACAGATATTTTGTTTATCTGAGTGTGTGTGTGTGTGTGTGTGTGTGTGTGTGTGTGTGTGTGTGTGTGTGTGTGTGTGTGTGTGTGTGTGTGTGTGTGTGTGTGTGTGTGTGTGTGTGTGTGTGTGTGTGTGTGTGTGTGTGTGTGTGTGTGTGTGTGTGTGTGTGTGTGTACAAAGAACAAAGAAAATTTACAGCCCAGCATCAGGCTCTTTAGTCTTCCAAGCCTGAGCCGATCAAAGTCTAATGTGAAAAACTGTCAGTCAATTCCTAAGCATCTGTATCCCTCTGCTCCCCACCGACTCATGCATTTATCTAGATGCATCTTAAATGAATCTACCATGCCTGCCTCTACCACTTCTGCTGGAAACGCGTTCCCAATGCCCAAACCTCCGTGTGAAGTACTTGCCGTATGTATCTCCCATAAACTTTCCACCTCTTACCTTCAAACCATGACCTCTCGTTATTGAATCCTTCACCCAGGGAAAAGAAAAGCACGTCTCTATCCTCCCTGTAAAGCTCAATGAGGTTCCCCCTCAATCTCCTTTTTTCAAACCTACTCGACCTTCCTCCATAGATAGCACCTTCCATACCAGGCAACATCCTCGTAAACCTTCTTTGCACCATCCCCAAAACGTCCACATCGTTTTGGTAATGTGGCGATCAGAACAGTACACAGCATTCTAAATACGGCTGAACCAAGTTCTTGTACAATGTTAACATGACTTGCCACTTTTGATACTCAATACCCCGTCCAATGAAGACAAGCATACCATATGCCTTCTTGAACACTCAATCCATCTGTGCAGAAACCTTCAGGGTAAAATGGGCCTGCTCTTCCAGATCTCTCTGCACATCAACGTTTCCCAAGGCTCTTCCATTCATTGTATAATTCGCTCTAGAATTAGTCTTGTCTACATGCATCACCTCACACTTGTCTGATTTAAAAACCACATGCCAATTTTCCGCCCAACTCTCCAGGCTATCTATATCCCCCTGTATTCTCTGACAGTCACTTGTGCTTTCTGCTACTCCACCAATCTTCGTGTCATTTGCAAACGTGCTAATCATACCAACAGTGCCCTATTCCAGATCATTTATATATTACAAAGAACAGTGGCCTCAACACTGACCCTTGTGGAACACCACGAGTCAAATTTCTCCATTTCGATAAACTCCCTTCAACTACAACTCTGTCTCCTGTTTCTCAACCAGTTCTTTATCCGCCTCGCTAGAACACTCTGCACACCATTAGTCTACCATGGGTGTGTGTGTGAGTGTGTGTGTGTGTGTGTGAGAGAGAGAGAGTGTGTGTGAGTATGTGTGTTTGTGTGTGTGTGTCAGTGTTCTGAGAAAGGGAATTATCGATTCTTTATTTGCAATATCCAAACCGTTTGCCATTCATCTTTCCACCAAAGTTTGAGTAACATTGCTCTGGATCATAAACGTGCTATTTCAGCAGATTAAAGAAACTAGCCTGACTTGTTTCTAAAACTGACCCTGACCCAGTCTGAGACCGATATCATCGGCCATATCACCGACCTGGTTGCATTTAACATTTGTTGTGAGCAGTGGAGGAGTGGGACTAGAAAAGGAAACAGTGACCCCAAAAGCCGAGAACTATAGACCGGTGAGCCTGATGTTAGTGGTGGGTGAGTTGTTGGAGGGGATTCTCAGGGACAGGATTTACATACATTTGGGAAGGCAAGGGCTGAACGGAGTTGTCAATCTGGCTTTCTGCATGGGAAATCATGTCTCATTATTTAGGTTGAGTTTTAGGAAGAGCTGAAAAAGAAGATTGATGAAGGCAGTTTGGTTGATATTGTTTATATGAACCTCGGTAAGGTGTTCATAACATTCCGATTGGTAGGCAGATTAGCAAGGTTCGCTCTCATGGGATACAGAGGATGCTAGTCACAATTGATTTGAAGGAAGAGGGATATTTTTCAGACTGGAGACTTGTGAGCAGCAGTGTGCTGTAAGAATCAGTACTGAGTTCACTGCATTTTATCATTTATGTAAAAGATTTGGATGTGAATATCGGGGCCATAGTTCGTAAATTTACAGATTACATCAGAAAGGTGGTGTAGTAGATTATGTCAGAGTACAACGAGACCACAATTAGATGGGGTACAGAGTCAAGGAGTGACAGATGAAGTTTAATTTAGATAAATACGAGTTTTTTGCATTTTGGGAAGACAAATCAGGGCAGAAATTATACACTTAATGGTAAGGTCCAGGGAAGTTTTGTGGAACAAAGTGACCTAGGACTGCAGGTACATTGTTCCTTGAATGTGGAGTTGCAGGTAGTCAGTGTGGTGCTGAACACATTTCGCACATTTGCCTTAATCAGTCAGAGCATTGTGTATAGGAATTGTGGTGGCATGTTTCATCTGTACAGGATGTTGGTGAGGCCACTTTAAGAATACTGCGTACAACTCGATTTCAGAACTGGAGGTTTGAGCTTCAGGGAAATGTTGATTAGGTTGAGGTGTTTCCCCCTGGAGTGTCAGAGGCTGAAGGGTGACATTATAGAGGTTTATAGAATCATCAGAGGCATGGATATTCCGAACAGCCACGTTCTGCTCCTCAGGATAGGGGAGTCCAGAACAAGAGGGCATAGGTTGAATACGGGAGGGCGAATGACTTAGAAGGCACATGAAGATAAATGTTTCACACAAGTGCTGTCAGAGGATGTGGCGAAGGCGGTTACAATCGCACATTTAATAAGTATCTGAAAGAGGAGGAATATTGACCAAATGCTGGCAAATGGGACAAGATCAGATTTGATATCTGATCGGAGTGAACAGTTTGGACTAACTGGTCTGTTTCCATGCTGCATGACTCTTTGATTCTATAACAGGAATGACGGAAAATTCTGAAAGGACCTTTCAAGTGGGAATTCTCTTCACTGGAAATTTATCGTGCCTCGATGTTCACATTGATTGAAAGCTGCATTAGTTAAATATTTGACAGGGAAGTGAGTCATGGATAATGGGATACAGAGAGGAAAGTGGAGCTGAGACCACAACCTGATCAGCCACAATCTTAGTGTCTGGTGGAGAAGTCTCAAAGTATCTAATGTCCCACTCCTGCTCCACAGTCCCATGTTCCTGTGTTTCATTCAGCCCCTCATACTTGCTACACAGGAACAGTTGGAGGCACCTGGTGCACAGAAACAGATGAGACCATTCAATAACCCCAAGACTGTCACACACGCTTTGAAGTGATTTGGGAAATGTAATTGGAAAACTCAGGCACGGATAGGAAAGAGGCCCCTCATCTCTCTTTACAAAGCTTCCCCTCTCTGCAACTTGTACTGCATTTGTTGGTCATGTTGTTCACATGGATTCATTGTGAATATAGCCCGTTTACCTCACCCAGCAATGGCTAACAAAATCACGTGGTCTCCATGACTGCAATATTCAGTAACATAACATTCATGAAAATAACACCCACTAACTTTCAAATAACAGAATGTGAGAAATGTGAGAACATCCGAACAGGGGCAGGTCGCTCAACCCTGTCCCCCAAGCCTGCCTTTCCCTTCACTAAGATCACGGCTGATCTGCTCTTTGTCTCAAATCCCCAATTCTTCATAGCCCTCAACTGTCTGACAGATCGACATCCATCGACCTCCTCTTCAAATACTTTCAGTCCGCTAGCTCCCCAACACTCTTGAGTAGAGAAATCCTGACATTCGATATGACCTGTTTGAAGAAAACACTTGTTGCTCCTATATCATGGCTTATTGGTATGAACAAAAGAGGTTGACATAAGGGTTCAGGTAAAAATGACTAGCCCGGATATCAAGGCAGTGGTTGAATTCGTAAAAACAGGGTAAAAACAATGACTGCAGATGCTGGAAACCAGACTCTGGATTAGTGGTGCTGGTAGAGCACAGCAGTTCAGGCACCATCCAAGGAGCAGCGAAATCGACGTTTCGGGCAAAAGTTGACTTCTGTTGACATCAAGGAGCTTTGCTGGGTGAGTGCTGAACCAGAGGATGCAGCTCAAAAATACGGGGTAAACCATTTAGGACAGAGATGAGGAGAAACTTCTTTACCCTGAGAGTGGTGGCTGTGTGGAATGCTCTGCCCTAGAGGGCAGTGGAGGCCCAGTCTCTGGATTCATTTAAGAAAGAGTTGGATAGCGCTCTCAAGAATAGTGGAATCAAAGATTATGGAGATAAGGCAGGAACAGGATACTGATTAAGGATGATCAGCCATGATCATAATGAATGGAGGTGTAGGCTGGAAGGGCATAATGGCCTAATCCTGCACCTATCATCTATTGTCTTAACAAAACTGGATTTATCTGGAATCAGAGTAACCTCTCCAGTGTTTGGAGTCAAACATGCCACAAAGGAAAATGTTTATCATCTCCGTCCTGGGTCACCTCTGTGGGAGATCCTCACGGTAGCTTCCTCTTCACAAACATCTTCAGCTACTTCAATAATGTCACCCCGCCCCCACCATACGATCAGAAGTGGGGATGGTCACTGAAGATTCCTCAATGTTCAGAATAATTTGTCCCCTATCAGCTCCGGAACTGGTCTGTGTCCATGTGCAGCAAGACCCGGACACCATTCAGGCTTGTGCTGTTAAAAGTGTCCATAGCATTCATGTAAAAGCATTGCCTGGCACTGCACATTGCCACAGTAAAACAATAGTTCATTCAGCACCTCACGCTGGTTTCACAAGGAATATGAAGAAGTCATTCAGCCCATTGACACGATTGGAGAAGGACAGGGACAGCCCATTCAGTGCCTCCTGCCTATTTCTCAGGAAGAGAAGGAGTTTAGTGTGATGGACAACAACACAACCCCTCGAAAATATTTGAAGGCGGTAGTGTAGATTCTAATGTTTTCATATTTTAAAGGAAATGTAAACTGTCTGTTCCAGATGCAATGTGACTGGTCAAACTACTCGGTGTGAAGCAAAATACCATCTACTTTGACACGAAATATAAAACAAAACCAAACAAAGAGGAATTTAGAATAACGTAATTCTATTGGACAAGTTAACAGAATAAGAGATCTAGGAACTATTAGTAATGAACCGTTCGAATATAGGAAAATCCTATAAACACAGCTCTTGGCAAAATGGAATATTCAGACACAGATTGTCACAAACATTTCTCTAATCCAAGAATTAAAAACAGCATCAAGGGAACATTCAAAGAGAGTAGCAGCCAGGAGATAGTCACTGAATGTTCCAACTCTGTGGCAACCCCAATAGTTTCTGATGTTACCGAGAAACCAAAACCCTGTGATCTTAATCTGTGAGAGCTGGCCACAGCAATTCAGGCGACATTAAAATAAACCCAAGGCCTCCCTACCTTTTCAGTCAAGTGGTCTTAACTGGCCAGCTAGATAACGATCGTTCAATCTCTCTCTTAAAAAGAAACCAGACCAAGATAATCTCTTAAAGCTACAGCATCATCACACTTGTCAACATATCGTGCTGTTAAACAGGAACCAGGGGTAACCAAGTCAAGCACTTGACCCTGTCCAGTCGGACGAGGAAGAAGCCAGTCAGTCCCTTGAGTCACTTACACAGGAACTAGAGGAGGCCATTCAGCCCCTTAAGCCCCTCATACAGGAACAGGAGGAGGCCATTCCTCCCTCAACGCACTTACGGGGGGCAGAATGAGGTAATTTATGCTGATTCCCGATGAACGGCTTATGCCAGAACCGTCGATTCTCCTGCTCCTCGGATGCTGCCTGACTTGCTGTGCTTTTCCAGCAAGCTTCCCTCTACTCTAATCTCAAGCATCGGCAGTCCTCATTGTCTCCTAATTGATGCTCTAACATGATGAACAAGTGGAGCAGAGGCTGCACAGACAGACTGCTCCACGTTGTTCCTCGTGGCTCCGTTGCTTATGATACACACGTGTGACTTTAACGTGGTTTTCTCGTGGTGAGGAGGGAAGGCATATGTCTTGTGTGAAGTCAGAAGAAGGCATCTTTCATTTCTGAGAAGACAGCCTGATGTTATCTCTGTAGGGCGGAAGCTGGTGGGAATGGCTACCTTTTTCAGATCGAAGGTATTGTAACTGCAGTTGGGGATTGTGAGCAACATGGCATTCAGTACGGGTTCACACACCGACTTAACATTAATGTGGGGAGGGTTAATGTAGGCATATAAACTATTAGGAGACCCACGTTAGACAGATGAATGGACTCTCTAAGTTCAAATAATGCTGATCTTGTTCATGTTGATCTTGTCTAGTGCACGTCCTGTTCCGTGTAACCTGTATGCGTTACTCTGTCCAAGTCTATTTCCACCCTATGATCTGCCTGGCCATACTTACTATGATCTTCCTCCACTGCTCATAAATAAAATGTTTCCCTGTACTGAGGTACTCGTAGCAATAAATCCAACCAATCAATCCTGGGTAAACTATGGAATTTCTCTTCCTGTCAATGAATGTTTTGGAAATAAGTGATCGCTGGCACTCTTCGTGTTTCAAAGTCAGCATTTCTTGATCTCTCACAGCTCTACAGATTAAACACTCAGCTTCTTCACACTATCCTCATGTTACCACCATTCGTGTTTGTGGATGTTCCTTACAAAGGAGATCAAATCGGTAAATTGTGCTGCAAATACTCTCTCAGCAAGGCTCTACAACAGCAGGAAGATGGTTTTACAAGGCAGGACAGCATACCATTGACTGAACCCATTACTTACACAGGGTTTGATTCAGAGTAGTCAGCATAGACTTGTGAGTGAGAGATCATGCTTCTCAAATTTGTTGGAGTTATTTGATGAAGTGTCCAAGAAGGCTGATCAGGATAGAGAAGTAGACGTGGTCTCTATGGATTTCAGTGAGGCCTTTGATAAAGTTCCACATGGCAGGCTGCTCAGTAAGGTTACATAACATGGAATGCTGGGAAAATGCCAAACTGGATACACTGTTGGCTTATTGGTAGGAAGCAGAGGCTTTACTGGAAGGATGCTTGTCAGACTGGAGGCTGGGTCCATTGCTATTTGTTATCCATGATTTTGATGAGAATGTACAAGGCATGATTCATAAGTTTGCAGATGACACTAAAATAAGTGGTGGCGTGTTCAGTGAGGAAGTTTATCAGAAATTGTGGCAGGACCGTAATCAGGTGGAGAAGTGGTCCAAGCAATGGCTAATGGAATCTCATATAGAGGTGTGAGGTCTTGCATTTTGAAAACTCAAATAAAGGTAGGAGTTTCACGGTGAACGTGAGGGTCTTAAGGGGTGTAGTGGGCAGAGAGACCTTGGCATTCAGGTGCACGGTTGTCTGAGAGTGAAGTCACAGGTAGACAAGACAGTGAAAAAGGCATTTGGCACACTGGCCTTCATCAGGCAGGACATTGAGTATAGAAGTTGGGAATTTATGTTGCAGTTACACAAGACTTTGGTAAGGCCGCACTTGGAGTACTGTGTTCAGTGATTGTCACCTTGCTATAGGGAGGATATTATTTAATAAGAAAGAGTGCAGAAGAAATTTACAAGTAAACTGTCAGGACCCAATGGTCTGAGCTATAGGGAGAGATTGGACAAACTAGGACCTTTTCTTTAGAGTGTAGGAGACAGAGAGGGGCCTTATAGAGCTGTATAAGTTCATGAGGGGCATGGATAAGGTGAATGTGTTTTCCAAGGTTTTGAGAATCAAGGACTATAGGAGATCAGTTCAAGGTGAGAAGGGAAGGAATAAAAGGGAACCTGAGCGGCCACTTCTTTCCACAGAGGGCTGGTACGTGGATGAGCTGCCAGCAGATGTGGTTGAGGGGGGTACATTAACAACATTTCAAAGCATTTAGATAAGTATGTGGATAAGAAAGGACAAGAAGGATATGGGCCAACTGCAGGGAAATGGGGTTAGCGTGGATGGACATTTACAAGGCTGAGTCGAACCCCTCTGTTAATTTAAACCAAACACTCCGAAAAGCTCGCCTCACCTCATAATCTGTTAAAATATGAGTGACACAGATCTCCTACATTCCACTATTTAAACAAAAATTAACAAGTTAGTTTCTCAACTTTAATAGTGAACACTACACAACAACTATTAACAAATACAAGCCCCTTTTTTCTTAACTACTTACTATCTGACTCCAACTTTGTAAAATTATGCTAATCCAACAATCAACATATTAAACATTACAATCTCAAGACCACACAGTCTCTATCTTTTCCGCTGTGTTCACTCTTCCAGCTGCTGATCTCACTGGGTCATGTTTTGTTTTACTGCAAGGAGGTGTTAAATGAACATGTATCTTTGATAGAGAGTGATTGAGATGGTCAGTTAGCACTCCTGCTCTACAGCATTTACTCTGTTATTGGATGGCAGTGGCTCTCCCTCTAGTGTTAAAACTGCTGGGTTTGTATACTCCCCATGTTACAATAATTCTCATAATTTGATTGCTTTCCAGGTGTCCAAACAATAACATTCAAATTCCGTTGGCTCCTGGTATCCTGAGCATTATTTAAACTCTTTGGTTGTATTTGAATTGCTGTCAAAAGAGCAACCAAAATTTAGGTATCCACTTCCCGGCTAATTGTTACATTTGGAACAGCCTGACCTTTAGCTGGCATCTGTGGTTGTTCTATCTATTCAGCAAAACCCGTTCTGTCTTCAAGTGACCAGACATGCTTCGACTTCATAACACCTCCCCCCTTCAGAAAAAGAAAGAAATATCAGAATGAACAGATGGTTTAATTTTTTTCCTCTAATTCTAAATCCAAGTATTATAAAATCCAAAAGAATCAATCTAAGTTATACCATTCTTATTAATTCGGCACACATATGTAAAACTTGAATAAGTCATATCTTATCGACACTTGTTCCTTTAAATTCGCGATAACACACCTGCACGTTTTTAGGACCCATAACATGTACATTTTGTAAGTTTAAAGTTGGTAACATAAGACTCCAATGAAATAGTCTCATATTCTGGTCTTTAAATATTCCAAACAATGCCAGAGGATTGTCATTGTTGTCCACAACCGTCTTCAACGATTTGTTTGTCATATAAACATTAATAGATTGTCAGGTCAGTACTAAACTCAGCCATTCGTTTTCAATAATGGAAATGTTGTATTTTTGTTCCTGGTGTATATTGAGTTTTTTCGACAAGTAGTTCATTGGCCATTCAATTACATCATCCTCTTTCTGCATCAATACATCTCTGACACCTATATCCCGAGCATCCAACACAATTTTCAAAAGGTTTCAAAATATTTGGTGTAGCTAAAATTGGTGCAATGCATAATACTGATTTTAAATTCTCAAATGCCTCCTGGCATTGTTTTGTCCACCACAATTCTGTGTTCTTCTTTAGTAAGTCCATCAGTGGTGCGAATACTATGCAGACATTTGGAACAAACTTCCAATAGAATCCACTCAGTTCCAAAAATCGAAGCTCCTCTTTCTTCGAGGATGGTCGTGGAAATTCCTCAAAACCCTTCGTCTTTGTGTTCCGTGGGGTAAATCTTCCATGTCCAATGTAATGTCCCAAGAACGTCACCTCTGCCTTCGAGAATTCTGTTTTCTTTAAGTTTATTACTAAATTTGCTTCTTGTAATCGTTCAACATGCTCTGCCAACTGTCACGTGTGAGCTTTCAATCACTTGCTAAAGATCACTATATCATACAGATAAACTGCACAATTTGTTCATCTGGCCACAACTCTTGTCCCTGAGTCTTAACTGTGGCTTGGACTTGTGCATTATTCATTCACATGACATAGTCGATAATGTTTTTGTCATATACAGTATCTTTACCAGATAGTTTAAATGACTCAACTGTTTTTTATTTGAAAGGGGCCACTAAACCTGGCTTTGAAGGGATTTCCTACCACTGGTGGCAATACTGATACGTCATTCCCACGGGAAATTGTCAAAGTTTCAGAGTTTTTTATCTGCCACCTGCTTCACTCTATGCTGTGCCCTCTTCAGGTGCTTTTGAGCTAACTCGCCCACTGAATGTAATCTCTCCCTCATCTCACAGTGTGAGATCTTCGACTTTGGTCCTGTCAATTTATATTTAATTAATTTAAAAGGACCATTCACTTCATGTCCGAATATTAACTCAAAAGAAATAAACCGAGTAGATTTATTAGGACATCTCCGATGGCAAGCAATTTAATGGGGCACCTTTATCCAAATCTTTCAGGCAATCCTGACAGTATGCTGTTAACATGGTCTTCAGCGTCTGATCCTAACTTTCAAAGGCTCCCTGGGATTCAGGATGGGACGTCCTAGATTTGAAGTGCTGTATGCATAAGCTACCCATGACTTCCTTAAACAGCTGAGCGGTAAAACGACACCCTTGGTCTGACTGAATCTCTCTGGGTAGCCCACAGTGAGTAAAGAAAGCTACCAACTCCTCGACCTCATTTTTTACCTTAATACTCCATAATGGAATTGCCTCTGGCAATCTAGTAGACACATCCATTATTGTCAACAAATATTGGTTTCCACGTTGATTTTAGAAAGGGGAGCTACATAATTAATCATAACCCACGTGAAAAGTTCTTCAAATGCAGGAATTGGCGACAAAGGTGCTGGTTTTATTACTGCCTGTGACTTACCTACCATTTGGTATGCATGACGTACAACAAACAATAACCACATCCGTGTGCATTGCAGACCAGTAGACATGCTTCTGTTCCTTAGCCTGAGTCTTCCGTATACCTAGGTGACCGCCTGCAGTTAGTTCTTGTGCTACCCATAACTCTGTATGCGACCGGTAACACAATCTGGTGCACTTTGGCCCATTTCCCTCCTACACTAACCTATCGTGGTCTCCATTTTAATTGTAGGATTCTATCTTGAAGTTAATAACGTTCGACAGCATATTTTGACTCATTCTATCTCTCTCGCTCTGTGTGTGTGTGTGTGTATCTTTTGTAAGGCCATTAGCCTTTCGGGACTAAATCCCTCTGCCCGAAGCTCTGCCTGTTCAGGTTGTTCAGGTTTTTCCTGCACCGTTGCATCAAACAGGGTTTCAGTTAACCGAACATCAACTTCATTGTCTTTGTTTTTCACTTTTTCCTTCCTGCTGCAACTTATGACAGCGGGATCTCGTTATTAAACAGTCTGGAAAAATTCCTGGGTATTTTTCTTTTAATTTCCCAGTTCCTTCGTCTTCATTTAATTTTTCCACCAGACGGGGTGCCTCACCCACCTTGGATCCTTTTAAACCGTTCCCAAGAACAAACTGCCTTCCTGGAACTGACACTCTGTCACTCACTCTCACCGTTACTTCCCCAATCTTGATTTGGCACTCCAATCTGATGTTTCGGTCCCCCAACCTTTGTTTCTATCCCCATTCCACAAATTATCACGCTCTTGAATAACATGTCAGAAAGAGTGAAAATACTTGATCTCTTCCTATTAGAGGTCGAAAGAAAGTGAGGACTGCAGATGCTGGAGATCAGAGTTGGAAAGTGTGGGGCTGGAAATGCAAAGCAGGTCAGGCAGTATCCGAGGAGCAAGAGAGTGGCGTTTCAAGCACAAGTCCTTCATAAGGAAAGTGGGGTTACGGGAGGGGGAAGGTGGCGGAGAATTAAATAGGAGGGTGGGGGTGGAGCTGGGTGGAATGTAGCTTGGAAGACGATAGGCAGATGAAGGTGGGGAGTGATGGTGATTGGTCGGAGAGGAGAGAGAAGTGGAGAGGTGGTAGGATAGCTGGACACCTCATACTATACAGCATCAACGTCGACTTCACCAATTGCCAAATCTGCCCTCCCCTAACCTCATCCCAGATCCAGCCGTTCAACTTAGCCCCGCCCTCTTGAACTGTCTTAATTGTCCATCTTCCTTCCCACCTCTACACTCCACCCGCCTCCCTGCGTATCAGTATCACTCCCACTTACATCTTCTTATCAGGTTCCCAGTGACCCTCCCGCCAGCCCAGCTCCTACCCTCCTATTTATCTTTCAGCCCCCTCGTACCCCCGCCACATTCCTGACGATGGGTTTATGCCTGATATTCGATTGTCCTGCTCTTCGGATCCTGCCTGATTTGTTGTGCTTTTCCGGCGCCTCACTTGTCAACTACTAGACACTGAGCAGATCCCGTATCTTACAAAATTATTATTTCTTGTCATCCCACACCCTCTGTTCTTTCTGAGTAAACTTTATCCACAGAGGCAAATTCTTTAGAGAGATCAGGCACAGCCTCCATTCCCAGACCCTGCCTCGAGTCTGCACCTCCTGCAGCTCCTCGGCTCCACTTGGGGTCTCCTTTACCAGTTTCACTAATGCCACTGGTTTAACGTCTTTTATCACGTCCTTTCCTAAAGTAACTTCCTTCAACACCCAGAACTGTGTGTCCCAGCTTACTGCAATAAAAAACATCTTTTCCCAGTGCCCTTCTTAAACTATCGGCAATGTACTTTTGTGTTTTCCACTCACTTATAATGAAAACACCTGAGGCGTTTCACCTCCTTTCAACTCCTTTCGGCTTCTTTTTTAACCCGTGGTAAAGTATTGCTAGTGTGTTTTACTTTATCTTTTGCAGTGTAGGATCTCCCCTTCTCCCAATATCTATCCCTCACAGGATGCAAATCCTCCCAGAAGCTAAATTTCATCTCATGCACCAATGCATATTTACCTGCCATTTCTGCTGCGCTTCTCACTTCTTGAAATTTCTGTACACTCACGTGAATTCTTACCATCTCTGGAAGTGAGTCTTTATACTTCTCCAGCAGAATAATCTCCCTTCGAGCCTCACAGGTCTTATCCATATTTAAGGCCAGCACTCATCTATCAAAATTACTGCGTTGAATTCTTTGAAATGCAACAGAAGTCTGACCAGGTTTTGTCCCTATATTTCTGAACCACTGTCTATATTCTTCTAGTACCAATGCATAGCCACTCAAAATAGTCAGATTGACATCTGCATAATCTCTTGACCCCTCATCAGACAGCGCTGCACATACCTCACTCGCGGTGCCCACCCGCTTAGTCTGAACGAGCCATACCTAAAATTAACTGGACACGCCATCTGCTGAGCCATTTTGGTTTTTAAATGAAAGAAAAACAGATTTTGACATTTTTCTCACCGAAATATGGCAATGTATTAACATGGCTGTATACATCCTGACGTTCTCCCTTCATCTCTATCCTGTTAATTTAACTTTCTTGTTAAACGTCTGCAATTCAAATTCTCTCTCTTGCTCTTTCCTCTCTTTCCCTTTCTCTTTGTTCTCTCTCTCTTTCCGTCCCTTTTTTTCATCTTCTAACTCCAATTGCCATATTTACAATTTAAGTTTTTTTCTAACTGTACTGCACTTGTTTGTTTCTCTGACACACCAAAGTGCTTGACCAACTCCATTACAATTTCAGCTTTCCTTTTGTCCCTAGTTAAACCCAATTCTAACCGATTTGCTAATTCTAAAAATATCTTTGTAAACTTCCTTGGCAAATTTGGGAACCTCTTTATTAATGTTAAAAGCCATTTCCCTCACTTTTAATTCAACCAACCACAAGTGAACAAAATTAATTAATTTTCCTACCGGTTTTATTTGAAGATCTAGGTCACTAATTGCCACGTGTTGGAACCTGCTGGAACCTTTTGTACCCGAAATCTTTTCAAGTCTGTCCAAATTCTATACGGCAAGGCCCCAAACTGTTATGACATCAATGTCGAACCCCTCTGTTAATTAAAACAACACACCCAGAAAAGCTCACCTCACATCATAATCTGTTAACACGTGGGTGACAGAGAACTCCGCTAATTAACGAAAAATAACAATTTATTTGTATGCAAGTTAGCTCGCTGAGCTTGAAGGTTTGTTTTAAGACGTTTTGACACCATGACAAGTTAACATCATCAGTGAGAGACCCCGCTGAAACGCTGGTGGTCTGTCCGGCCTCTCTATTTATAGGTCTTGTTTTTTTTTAAGGCGTGTGATGTCATTTCCGGTTTTTTATTACAAGGAGGGTAGATAGGATCTAAATTGATGTGTTTATTGGTGGACTTCTGGTTAGAATGCCATTCCTCTCAGAAAGTCCTTGCGTGTCTTAGTAAGTGTGTGTGTTGTTCCAGTCGAAGTGCCGCCCTTCTTTGTCTGTATGTATGGAACATAGTGATAGTGGGTCATTTCTTTTGGTGGCCAGTTGGTGTTCATGTGTCCTGGTAACACGACAACAGGACCATTTCAATGGTGGAAAAAATGATTTTGTATACATTGTTTAATCAATGTGTGTGTGCAGATATTTCTCATATGTGAACAACACACTCTAACTGAATAACGGAGACACAGTCATCGAAAAATGATGCACATGATGTGTAAAATTTATAAAACATTGTTTGATGCTCATCTAATATGATATGTTCCCCTTCTCTCAATGTTCCCTCCTTTTCTGAAATTCTCTACTCTAATCTCTCATTTTAATCAGGATGTGTGTTATAATCTCTTGTTTCTGGTGTAATAAGTTATTTCAGTTAATCCCCTTTCTACCGGGAATTCAATATATTGGCCTGCTGGGTTCTTTCCAAAGCTAGTGTCTGTCGTATTATTGGAGATTGCAATTCTGGCATCAGACCCAGCATTTGAATAGATTACTCTGCTGTACATGCACTGTACAAAGGACCACAGCACATAGGAATTGTCAAAACATTGAGGGATGTGCATCTACTTCTTTGAATAATCTAGTTTTCTCATTTTTCACATTTCCTCATCTGCATCCTCTCTCGTTCTCTCTTTGTATCTAGTTAAGAAATTTGCCAATTATTCTTTATGTCCCATCTCTCAATACTCCTTCTTTCGGTTTGTATCTACTGCTGTCTTCTTGATGTAATGCGGTTATAATTGAGCATTGTCACTACAAAGACATGCGGGAGGAGCTGGCCACAGTTAATTGGAAGTGGACCCGAGCAGGGAAGACCATGGAGCAGCAAAGCCAGGAATGTCTGTGGATAACTCAGAGGATAACAGAATTTCTCCCAAAAAAGATGAAACATAGTCATGGGAGGACAAGGCAGCCATGAGTGATAAGGCATCAAATCAAAAGAGGAAACATACAATGTGGTGAAGCTGATTGGGAATCCAGAGAATTAATTGGCTCTGAAATTACATAAGGCTGGCATCACTGATACTACAGAGCTCTTAATCAAGGTCAGGGAGAGAAACAGAGGGAAACACATTCAATTTAAACACAGAAGATGGTATTAGTCAAGAAACAAAGATTCAAATGGATTAAAAAATTGAATTAAAATCATTTAATCTTTTTTATAGAATGTGTCAGATTGGAAGCACGACTTCAGCAGATTGAGAATATAAAAATGAAAGTGTTGCCACATCAGGAAGCAGAGTACGTTACTGAGTACAGGGTTGATGGGTGAAAGGGCATCAATGTGAACTAGGGGACAGACAGCAGAATTGCATTTCAGATATTGCAGCTCAAAACTGCATATTCCTGTAGTGCTGTAGACCACAACAGCAGGAGATGCAGAACACCATTCAACCACCACCTGTAACATTTTGCCCAGGGATAATCTCCTTAGTCTGCCATTGCCATTAACACGGTCTATGTTTCAGTAATGACTGTGGGTGAACATGTCAGGGTCAGAACCATGTGAACCTAAACCTGATGCTAACCCATTATGTTACCACAATTGACCAAGAGATGTGATTGAAGTTCCGCAGTCCTGCCACATTCAGTCATAAATGGTGATGGATTATTAAACAAATGACTGGAGGAAAGGGATCCACAAACATCCCAATCCGTAATAATCGAGCAGCCCTACACAGCAGAGTAACAGACAAGGATGTAGTATCTGTACCATCCTGAGCCAGAAGTGTTGAGTCGATGAGCCACCTCACCATCGCCATGATGCCCTCAGAATCACAGATGCCAGTCTTTAATCAATTCGATTCTCTGCACGTGACCTGAAGAAACAGCTGAACACAGTGGGTATGACAAAGGTAATGGGTTCTGAATTCATTCCTGCAATAGGACTGAAGACTTGTGTTGCCCAACAAGCCGTGTCACTGGGAAAGCTGTTTCATTCCAACTCCGAATCTGACATCTCCCGGGTAATGTGGAAAATTACTCCACCATGTCCAGTCCCATAAGAGGAGAATAATTATAATCTGACCAACCACCATTCCCTCAGTACAATCACGATAGTCAAATTGGTGGGAGTTATTTTTGACAGAGCTGTCAAGCAGCACAGAAATAATCAGCTCAATGTAGTTTCTGATAGGTCCCCATTTGGAGATGGTGCTGTTGTGGAGATGTCACTGAATTACTAATCAAGACCAGACGAATGCTCTGGCAGCTTGTGGAAGTTAAAAATAATTAATAAAATATTAAGATGCAAAATATGGTGTCAGCATATGACCTTGAAGCCAATGTAGATCGTAAACAAGAATTTGCTTCCTCAATGGAAGTGAAGCTCCCGTGCTTTCCTGGTCTGGCCTAAACGTGACTCCAGACACACAGCCATGTGATAAACTCTTCAATGGTCTCTGAATCGGCCAAGCAAGGCACTCTATTGTATCAAACTGTTCTGAGGTCTTAAAGGACAAAACCAGAAAGAACACCCGACCTCAGCCTCGGTACCACAAAAGGGAACGGTCAACACAATTCTGTCGACCTGCAGAGATCTCCTTCCTAACATCTGAGAGTTTGTGACAACTTTCCCACAGATTACACAGAAACACCGGTAAAGGTGGAGCTCATCCAACACACTGAATCTCCCCCATTCTAGTTCATGTTCAAACATCTCCTCAATGCACGTATCCCACACAATGAACCTATCCGTTAATGTGACTAATCTTGGAACTCTATAAATAGGAACTGTAGTAGTCTCTTTGTTCCATCGAGTTTGCTACCCAATTCAGTATAATAATGGCTGGCCATTTATTTCCACACCGTACTCTTGCTCTCCCCTCATCCGTTTCGTGCCTGTAAATCCTTACTTATATTCAGTGCCTTGGCTTCCAGGTGTGACCGAATTCCCCAGGGTCTCCAGTGACGGAGTGCAGACATTTATTCTCATCTCAATGCAGTGTCCTGCCTGTACCTAATACTCTGGGCCCTTGTTTTAGATGTACCAGCCTGTGGAATTATCATCCCTGCTTGCAATCTGTCTTACCCTGTCAGAGTGTAATATATGTCACTGAGATCTCCACTCATTTTCCTAAAGCCAATGGAATACAGGACAGTCGTCCCAAACTCTGCTCCAACAACAAGCCTGTCATCCCAGAGATCAGGCTGGCCATCATTTACTGCACTCCCTCAATGTCAGGTTTGTCCTTTATTAGGTATGGAGACCAGAATTGCACACAATACTGCACAATGTTCGAGATTGGGTCTCACCAAGGCCCTGTCCAGCTGCAGTAAGACACCCTTACTCCCGGACTCAAATCGTCCTGAAATGAAGGTCAATGCACCATGAATCTTCCTAACTGGTTTTTCTTCCAGCAAAATTGATTTCAGTGACTGGTGTAAATGGAGATCCAGATCCTTTTCAATGTCACAGCTCCCCCTTGGAGGGTCTATGTACACTGGTCAGCGTAACAATGCCATTCCCAGTATGGACCTCTGGGCTGAGAACTCACTGCGCTGCAGTGATCTTGGAGGGCTGCTCAGAAGGAAACCACAAAAACGAGCATCCATCGCTTTGTAGATCAACATGTTTCAAACATAGGCTGCCAATCTGTTGTTCTCACCAAAAGGCATTCCGTCACTTCTACCCATCTTGCTCTTCATCTGCTACGTATTTGCCCATTCACTCCACTTGTCTGACACCTTCGAGTTTTTTTACATCCTCCTTACCCACTCACAATCCCACATGCCTTAGTGCTGTCAGCAGATTGGGATATATTGTGTTTGATTCCCGCAATCAACTGTTTAATGGGTATTGTGAACAGCTGGGATCTGAGCACCAGTCCCTGTGGTAACTCAGCAACCTTCCTCTGATTTTTTTTTTCAATTTCTTTATTTCGTGAATCTGTCTGTCACTGGCTGGGCCAACATTTGTTGCGTGTCCCTAGTTGCCCTTGAGAAGGTGGTGATGAGCTGTCTTGTTGTACCGCTGTAGTCCACCTGCTGTGGTTGACCCACAATGACATTAGGGAGGGAATCCCCGGATTCTGACCTAGCGACTGTGAAGGAACGGTGATATATTTCCAAATTAGGATAGTTAATGGCTTGGAGGGGAACTTGAAGATGGTGGTGTTACCATACATCTGCTGCCCTTGTCCTTCTGGATAGATGTGTTCGTGTGTTGGGAAGATAGTCTCTGAGGATCTTCAGTGAATCATTTCAGTGCAGTTTGTAGGTAGTAAAACACTGCTGCTGCTGAGCGTTGATGGTTGAGCATTGTGGAGGAAACTACACTCAAACTGGCTGCTTTGTCCTGGATGGTATCAAATTTCTTGAGTGTTGTTCGGGCTGTAATCATCCAGAAAAATGGGGAGTACTCTATTACACTTCTGTCTTATGCATTGTAGATAATGGACAGACTTTTGGAAGTCAGTATGTGAGTTACTCGCCGCAGTACTCCTAGCTTCTGACCTACTCCTGCAGTTACTGTGTTTATGTGGCGTGTCCAGTGAGTTTCTGCGCAATGATTACCCACCAGGATTTTGATACTGGGGGATTCAGTGGTGGTACCACTACTGAATGCCAAGGGACATTGGTTAGATTGTATTTTAGTGGTGATAGTCACGGTCTGGCAATTGTGTGGCCTGAATATTACTTGCCACGTGTCAGCGTGGATACTGTCCAGAGCTAGTCGCACTTGGATATGGCCTGTTTCCGTATCTCAGGAGCTATAAATGTTGCAGAACATTGCACAATCATTGGCGAACTTCCCCACTTCTGACATTATAATAGAGGGAAAGTCATTAATGAAGCAGCACTGAAGATGTCGTGCTTCCCCCACTGCCCGAGGGACTCCTACAGACTTGTCCTGGGGCTGAATTGACTGACCTTCATCAACCATGACCACCTTCCTACGTGTCAGGTATGATTCTAACCAGCGGGGAGTTTGCCCCGGATACACATTGGTTCCAGTTTTGCTCAGGTGCATTGATGCCACACTTGGTTGAAGGCTGCCTTGTTTTAAAGGACTGTCACTCTCAAACCACCTTTGGAATTCAGTTCTTTTGTCCATAGTTGAACCAAGGAAATGAGAGCAGGAGCTGAGTGGCCCTGGTGGAGCCCAAACTGGGCGTCATTGACCAGGTTATTGCTCAGCAGGTGCTGCTTGAAAGCACTGACATCTTCCATCAATTTACTGTTGATCGAGTGCAGACTGATGGGTTGGTAATTGGCCGGATTGGATTTGTTCTACTTTTTGTGTATAGGAGATACTTGGGTAATTTTCCACATAATCGAGTAAATGTCGTTGTTGTAACGGTATTGGAACAGCTTTGCTAGGGCAGTGACAAGTTCAGGAGCACAAGTTTTCAGTACTATTGCCAGAATATTTTCAGCATGTGTAAACGTTGGAGTATCCAGTGTCTCCAACTGAATCTGGATATCACGTGGACTGAATCAAATTTGTTGATAGCTGGTAATTGAATTGCTGCGGACTACTGGAGGAGGCGGAGATGGATCATCCACTCAGCACTCCTGACTGAAGCTCGTCATAAATGCATCAGCCTAATCTTTTACAGTGAGGTGCTGGGCTATTACATCATTAAGGGTGGGGATATTTGTGGAATATCTTCCTCCAGTGAATCGTTTAATTGTCCCCAGCGTTTCTCAACTAGAAGCGGAAGGACTGCAGAGCTTAGATCTGATCCAATGCTTGTGGGATCACTTAGCTCTGTCTATCACTTACAGCTTCTGCTGTTTGCCACGCACGTAGCCCTGTTTGCTGGCACGTATTCCAGCTGTTATATCCATTTGCATCCGACCAGCTCGATCAGTAATGCTGCTGCAGAGCCACTCTTGGTGGTGGACAATGAAATTCCCCACCCAAAGTACATTTTGCGTACTTAACACCATCAGTGTTTCCTTCGAGTGTTGATCAGTATGGAGTTGAGAGAGGCTGGTACATGGTTATCAGCAGGAGGTTTCCTTTACCATGTATAAACTAACGCCATGCGACTTCATGGGATACAGAGACACTATTGAGGACTCCCAGAGCAATTCCCTTCAAACTGTATCCCACTGTGCCGCCACTTCTGCTGTGTCGGTCCTGCTGGTGAGACAAGATATATCCGGGGAAGGTGCTGGGGTGTCTGGGACATAGACATGCTCACAAAATCATACATTACAGATAATGTCAGGCAGTGCTTGACGAGTCTGTTTATTTCTGTTCATTGTTTCCTGCCAAATGTCCCATTCTAGAAACGTAGCCATATATTAGCCCCAATCCAACTAAGAATTGATTTTGCAAACTAGACTTGGCGCTTTACCAAAGTTTTTCTGAAAATCCAAATGTATTACATCCATTGTTTCTCTTTCATTTGTCTCCCAGTTTGTTTCTCAATCATAATTCCCATTTCATAAATCTATGTTAATGTTGTCTATGACCATTATTTTCAGTCCCAATAATGCCTCCGAAACCATTTACTTACTATGTTCTATGTTCCATGTAATATATCATGATCCCACACTAGACTTGGTTTTCCTAGTATTGTTAGAAAGTTCTGTGAAGATAAAACTGAAGTAGTGGCTTCATAATTCTGCCATTTCCCTGTTCCTCATTGCCCATTCTCTGGATTCAGATTGTAAGGAAGCTGCATTTATTTTCTCATACTTCTCGCATTTAACAATCTATAACAATGATTTAACAATCTATTACAGTTCACTCTTTTCACCCTTGTGAATATACTCTTCAGTAACCGATAAATTTCTGCTTTCAGCTGCTCAATAATTGACCTTCCACACCATACACTCACATGAGTACAGACTCTGTGCGAACAGAAATACAGCACGATCAACATTAGTGCCACTTTCCGACACAAGGCCCATGGCCTGGAACGCTATGACACTTCCAAGTGCTCGACCAAGCACTTTTTAACGGTTGTGGGGTTACCCATGATTACTGTTGAAAATGTGTTGCTGGAACAGCGCAGCAGGTCAGGCAGCATCCAGTGATCAGGAGAATCGACATTTCGGGCATAAGCTCTTCTTCACGAATGAGGAAAGTGTGTCCAGCAAGCTAAGATAAAAGATAGGGAGGAGGGACTTGGGGGAGGGGCGTTGGAAATGCGATAGGTGGAAAGAGGTCAAGGTGAGGGTGATAGGTCAGAGTGTGGTGGGGACGGAGAGGTCAGGAAGAAGATTGCAGATTAGGAAGGCGGTGCTGAGTTTGAAGGATTTGACTGAGACAAGGTGGGGGAGGGGTAATGAGGAAACTGGTGAAATCCGAGTTCATCCCTTGTGGTTGGAGGGTTCCTAGGCGGAAGATGAGGCGCTCTTCCTCCAGCCGTCGTGTAGTTGTGGTCTGGCGATGGAGGAGTCCAAAGACCTGCATATCCTTGGTGGAATGGGAAGGGGAATTGAAGTGTTGAGCCACAAGGTGGTTGGGTTGGTTGGTCCGGGTGTCCCAGAGGTGTTCTCTAAAACGCTCCGCAAGTAGGCGGCCTGTCTCCCCAATATAGAGGAGGCCACATCGGATGCAGCGGATGCAATAGATGATGTGCGTGGAGGTGCAGGAGAATTTGTGGCGGATATGGAAGTCTCCTTTAGGGCCTTGGAGGGAAGTGAGGGGGGAGGTGTGGGTGTAAGTCTTGCACCTCCTGTGGTTGCAGGTGAAGGTGCCGGGAGTGGAGGTTGGGTTGGTGGGGGGTGTGGATCTGACGAGGGGGTCACGGAGGGAGTGGTTTTTACGGAACGCTGATAGGGGAGGGGAGGGAAGTATATCCTTGGTGGTGGGGTCCGTTTGAAGGTGGCGGAAATGACGGCGGATGATACGCTGTACATGGAGGTTGGTGGGGTGGTAGGTGAGGACCAGTGGGGTTCTGTACTGGTGGCGGTTGGGGGGCGGGGCTCAAGGGTGGAGGAGCGGGAAGTGGAAGAGATGCGGTGGAGGGCATCGTCGACCACGTCGGGGACCACGACCCATGATTACTCCCCTCTCAGCAAGTGCATTCCAGACCCCAACACCCTCTGGGTAAAAACAAATAATTCCTCTCTGTAACTCAAAAATCTTCACTTTAAAAGTGTGCTCCCTTGATCTTGACCCTCTGATTAAAAGGAACAACTGTTGTCTATCCACCCAGTCCATGTCCCTCATTATCTTATTCTTCTGAATCACATCCCCCTCAGCCTTCTCTGCTCCAAAGTAAACAACCCGAACTTATCCAGCATCTCTCCATAGCTGATATACTCCATGCCAGGGAACATCCTGGTGAATCTATTCTGCACCCCCTCCAGTACAATCACATCCTTCCTGTAATGTGGCTCCCAGAACTCCATACAGTATTCCATCTTGGCCTAACCAAAGTCCTGTATAGCTCTTACAATCTACGCCCTAATTAATAAACGCTGCAACCAAGGTCCAATTCTCAATTAGCCCATTACCCTGTCCAGTCACATTCAGGGATGTGTGGAGAAGCACACTCTGAGCTTCCTAGTGTGCTGCCATTCATTGAGTACTCTCCTGTCTGGTTCCTTCTTCCAAAGTACATCACCTCATACTTATCAGGTTTACATTCCATCTGCCATTGATCCACCCGTCTGACCATTCCTTCTGTATTTTCCTGCAACCTAAGCCTTCGTCCTCACTGCCAACCACCCGGCCAATCATTGTATCAAACGCAAACTACCTATCGCAACTCCCACCTCCTCTACCCACCTCCCTGCAGATTCACATCTACATCATTTATGAGTACCACAAACAATAAGGGACACAGCACTGATCCCTGTGGTACTCCAGGGATCACTAGTCTTCAGTCACACAAACAGCTTTCTCCCACGTCGCTCTGTCTCCTGACACTAAGCCAACATCTGTTATAAGTTGTCAAGTTATTCTTGATACTGTGAGACTACATTATTTTTCAGTTTCCCATGTGGAACTTTGTCAAAGGCTTGTTGGAAAAATAAATAAGCGACCTCCTCAAACTAATTCAATCACATTCAATAAATGTGACTTCCCTCTGATAAAGTCATGATGATTATCTCTGATCAAACCTTGCCACTCTGACTGGAGTTCAGTTTTCTCCTTCCCTATTTTCTCCAGTAGCTTCCCTAACAATGATCTAACAATCGCTTGTCTATAGTTCCCTGATCCATCTCTCCCACCTTTACAATGAAGTGAAGTCGTATTAGCTGTTCTCCAGTCCTCTGGCACCTCCCCTATGGTCAGTTTCTAATTAAAATTTTCAGTCAGGGTCTTTCCGCATTTGACCCGGACAACAGCCTGTGCTACAACTCATCCAGACCAGGGGATTTGTCCAATTCTATACTGGACAAAGCCTCAAATCCATGCTCGTATTTTACATCAATCTGTTCGAGAGCTCTCCAGTCCATCTTCTCGAAATCTCTACCTGCCTCCTCCTTCTCCCAACTAAAACAGATATGAAGGTCTCATGTAACAATCTATTAATGTTCAGCAGCTTCACACACAGATTGTCCCCTTTGTTTCGAATGGACACTAACATTTGGCTGATTATTCTATTCTACTGGTATGTGTAGAATATCGTGGGATGCCGCTAATCTCGCCAGTTTGCACTTCTCCATGTCCCTCTGTTATTCAGTCTCCTCGATATTTCTAAGTTTCACCACAGTCACCTTATGAATCTCAAAATCACAGGCTGAGTTTCCCCATCAGACAATCTTGCCATTTTAGGGATTAATATGGATAATACCTTTTGCAGTTTCTCTGTAGTCAGTATCTTGGATTGGGACTCCAAACGGTGCATTATGCCGGAAACGTCGATTCTCTTGCTACTTGGTTGCAGCTTGACCTGCTGCGCCTTTCCAGCAACACATCTTTCGTTACTTTAAGTTTAGTCTCACCAACACTCCATGCAACTGGTGCACAACGTGTTCTATACTGCAATTACATTCAGGTGAATGTAACTCTAATTTTAACTGTTCCGTTTACATATACTTTTCCCAATACCTTTCGCTTTATTTTTTCTTATGAGCTTATTGTGTGAGTTCTTAAAACATTGCACCTGAATATCCAACTATACGTTATCCATTGGTTCTTCATTGCCTATGTCTACAAGAATCATCTTCAAACCATTACATAAAGTGTTTGCCACTTATGGCTTTCATTTCATCGATGCGTTATCATACTTCCCGGTTTTGCCACTGCCTTCGAAATATCCAGCAGCACGTTCTTTGTAATTGAGTCCAACAGACACGTGACTGCGAATGACAAGTTAACCGGTCTGTGGTTCACCACTCTCCATCTTCATCCTTTCTTAAACTGTTGGATAATATTTATATCTTTCACCTTTTTCAGTTTGGCTAAATGCCTTTCAGTAATGTGTCAGAAAATAGCATGAAAATCCGCAATGCAATCAATATGTCTATTACTGCTTCATCTGAAATTTTTGTATGAAGTGGTCTGTCAGATTTATCAATACTCAATCCGGCTATCTTTTCAAAGTCAACCTCATTCTTGATATGAATGATCTTTGGCTTTACTTACACAAGTCCGATGGTCTCTTGGTATTTCTGGGAGAATTTCTGGATATTCTTCCTTAAAGATGGACACAAAAATAACTGTTCATTTTCCATGTGATTTCTATGTTCTCTTCAATAAATGATCCTGTCTGCACACTCACTGTCCCATATGAGAGCATGTTTTTGATTTTATTTCATACATTGATAGAAGCTTTTTAGCAGGCTTTTGCTTTTCTTTTGTTTGCATGCTTTGCGTTTTTGATTTTCTTCTCAGTTTCTTGGTCATCCTTTGCTGGGTCCTACATTTCTCTGAGTCTACTGGTTTACTACAACACTTGGCATTTTTCTAAACTGCCTCCTTTGATCTAATAAGTAGATGAAGTTGGGGCTGATGGGATGGAAGGTGGACACATAGGAACGTTCAAAAGGGCGGTGCTGAGTTGGAAGGTTGGACTGGGATAAGATGGGGTTTGGGGAAGTGGGGAAACTGGTGAAATCAACCATAATACCTTCTGGTTGGACGATCCCAAGGCAGAAGATGAGGCTTTCTTCTTCCAGACTTCTGTTGGTTAGGGAGTGGCGATGGAGCAATCCCAGAACCCTCATATCCTTGGCAGAGTGGGAAGGGGAGTTAAAGTGTCCAGCCACAAGACGGTGGAGTTAGTCAATGAGGCTGTCCCAGCGATATTCGCTGAAACGATCCATAAGTTGACGTCCTGTCTCTCCAATGTAGAGAAGACCACATTGTGTGTAACGGATGCAGTCGATGAGGCGTTCTGTCTCCGTTCATCACCTATCATTTTCAACCCCACCTTCATCGACCTATCGCATTCCCCGCTTGGCACAAAGATACGTTTAAATACAGATCCTTACAGCAGTTTACCTGGTGTTGTGTGATTTTTAACTTTGTACACCCAGTTCAACACCGGTATCTCCAAATCATGACTGAACAACAGGGTCAGTTAACCAGTTTGACACATCACTTTTCATATCATTATAAAAGGGAACATTTACTGGGTTTGGATGGAATGGGTGAGGGTTGCTGAGGGATGGAATATAAATCTTTAAATCTTTTAAATCCTTTTTTAAAACTTGTATATGACAGTATTAACAGGACACTGCAGGGGTTTACATATGTTCTATTCTGTTTATGAAAGGAGGCAGTTATAAGATAACAGATCGGTTGCATAAAAAAAGTCAGTGGGCAAGTTTCTAGATACCTTAACCCAAAGTATGATACTTATTGACCTGTGTGAGGCTACTCCTGGTTTTAAGTGCCCTGTTATCAAATCGTTTCATAACCTTGAGACAGAGCATTGAGACTGCTGCTGGTCAGCAACAGGCTGAAGCAATTCTGTCCCTATAGGCCTCTTATAAACGGATAACAGAAGGCCATTCAGCCCATATTAGCCTGTTGCTACTTGAAAAGGTGGAAACCTAGAATATTGGCACATTTTGCCAACAGAATCATTCAAAACAAAGAGATGTGTCGCTGCAGCTCTATGAGGTGTTACTGAGAGCGCACCGAGAGTATATTGCGTTGTTTGTGTTTCTGTAACTGAGAAGGGATGGACCTCCATTAGATACAGTTTAATGGCTGCTCGTAATCCACGGGTTGCCGTGTCATTTAATGTCTCGGGTCTTTTACACAGGGACAGAAGGAGGCCATTCAACCTCTCCAGTCTATTACAGAGGCCCAGAAGGAGCCCATTCAACTTCTCGTGCCTGTTACAGAGGGGCAGGAAGTGTGTATTTAACTTTCAAGTCTGTAACGCATAAATATTAGTTATAAACTTGTTTTGGAATAGGAAAGACCTGATGTAAACATTAAGGTTCTAACTTTTAACAAGGCCAATTTTGAAAGTGTGAGGCGACCCCTGTGAAAGGCTGATTGGAATACCCTATTCACAGGTTAAGGGATGGTTGGAAAATGCAAGACCAATAAAACTTGGTTTCAGAGAGTCCAGAGCCAACGTGTTCCCATTAGTGAGAGGGGCAATGTTGGTGTGTGCAGGGAGTGCTGGATGGCTAGATATATTGATGCTCTGGTCAATGTAAGGAAGGAGGCATATGTCAGGTAAACAGATCTGAGATCAATTGAATCCAGAGAGTTATATAAGGACAGCAAGTGTATAGTCAATGGGGAAGTCGGGCCAGAAAAATGTGGACAAGAGATGGCTTTAGAAATAGGGTTAATAAGGCATTGAAGAAATTCTACAAATCCTTTAATGGCAAAAGATTAACTACATTGGAGATCACGTCTCACTGACTCGGTGGAATGTTTTGAGGAAGTGATGAAGATGATTGATGAAGGCAGGACAGTGGATGTTGTTTTTATGGAATTCAGTCAGAAAACCAAAATGTTCTACATGGTAGACTTGTTAGCAAGGTTAGACTGCCTGGGATCCAGGAGAGCTCGCCATTTAGATCCAAACTTTTCTTGAATATTGGAGACTGTGCGTGACAGTTCATTAAACCTGGAGACCTGTGACCAGTGGCGTGCCCCAAAGATCAATAGTGGTTCCACTGCCTTTTGTCACTTATACAAACCATTTGCATTTGAGCATGAAGTATAGTCAGTCAGTTTGTAGATAATAACAAATTTGTTGGTCGACAGTGAAGAATTATTTCTCAGACTACAATGGGACTTTGCATTGGTAAAGCGAGGGGTGGCAGATGGATTTTATTTTAGTTACATGTGAGGTGTTGCATTTTGGCAAGACAAATCAAGCCAAGACATATAGGTAGGGTACCTGTCGAAAGCTGCCAATCAAGGAGAACTCAATCGAAATCATCGAATGCCTACAGTGAGGAAACAGCCTATTCGGCCCATGGAGGCCACAACGAACCTCGAAACAGTATCCCACTGGACAAACCCCGACCCTATCCCTCTGAGCCTGCATTTTCCCTGTCTAATCCTCCTCGCCTACACATCCCTGGGTACTTTACGCAATTTAGCATGGCCGATCTACCCTTATCTATATATCTTTATTCTGTCGGAGGATAAACATAACATCCAGAGGAAACTCACACAGACACGGGGAGAATGTGCAAATTCCACACAGCCAGTCATTCAAGGATGGAGTTAAACCCAGTTCGCTGCGCTCTGAAGCAGCAATGCTAGTCACTGACCTACTGTGTCACCTTGTGGTGCAGGTTCTCTGTTCCTTGAAAGTGCCGTCACAGGTAGACAGCGCAGTGAAGAAGGCACTTGGTGATCGTCCCTTTATTGGTCCGTGCTTTGAGTCTAAACATTTTCTCAATGTGTTGCATCTGTACAGGACATTGGCTTGGCCACTTTTGTAATGTTGCCTTTAATTCTGGTCACCATGCTGTCGGAAAGATGATGTCAAACTTGAAAGTATACAGAAGAGATTTAAAAGAATGTTGCAGGTGTTGGAGGGTGAGAGTTACAGAGAGTGTTTGGATAGGCTGGGGCTATTTTCACGTGTTGAGGCTGAGGGGTGACCTTAAAGAGGTATATAAAATCATGAGAGGCATAGATAAGGTAAACAGTCAACGTCTTTTCCCAGAATAGGCGAGTCCAGAAGAAATCAGAATTAGAAGACAAAGGTTTAAGGTGAGGGGCAAGATTTAAATTGGGACATGAGGGACAACATTTTCACACAGAAACTGCTGTGTGTATGGATTTCACAGCCAAAAGAGGTGGTGGAGGCAGGTACAGTTACACCATTTAAAAGGCATTTGGATGGATGCATGCATGGGAGGTATTTAGAGGGAGATAGGCCAAGTGCTGGCAGGGGGTCGAGATATATTTAAGATATTTGGTCGGCATGGATGGCCGGACGGAAGGATCTTTTTCTGTGCTGTACAACTCTGATACCCTATTGCCTCTTGAGTGCATAACACAGGAAGAGTAGGAGGCTATTCAGCTTCTGAATTCTGTCAGTCAGCTTGTTTGTTCAATTAATGAGAGTAAAATATAAAAATACATCATTCAGATTTTGATGGTGCTTTACAGAAGTAGGAGAATGGCTTTTTTTCAAGAGAAGCTGTAAGGAATGTAAAAATGGCATTCAGTCCCTCAATTCCATTCCAGAGGAGCAGCAGGTGAGCACAGAGTTGCTGGAGCCTGTTACACAGGAACAGGAGGAGGACGTCTATTTTCACAGAATTGGGATCAGAAGGCAGTCATTCAACTGCTCGAGACTGGGACACAGGAACAGAAGGCAGCCATTCAACTGCTCGAGGCTGTGACACAGGACCAGGAGGCAGTCACTCAACTGTTCGAAACTGTGCCACAGGGAAGCCTGGAGGCTAGTGAGTCCCCAGGGTCCTGTTACGCAGGAACAGGAGGCGGTGCCTCACTCCCCACCAGTATGGGACACCGGGAGAGAAGAAGAGTTTGCTTGGAACAAACAGAAATACATGAATAAGTTGCATTCGTGGTCCATTCAATCCTGCCCCATCGTTCACTAAGACCACGGCTGATCTGACTGTGATTCTCTCATTCCATTTTACGGAGTTTGTCCTCTCTGCAGCCTCTGCTCCATTTGTTGGTTATGTTACAGACCCAGATGCTTTAACCACAGTCAACATCACTCATCCAGAGGGTTGGGTCTAAGGACGAGTCAGGATTTGAAGGGTCCAATCACAAGAATGAAAACACAAAATAAAGGTATTGCCAGTTGTTTAGTTCTCTCACATTCGCAATCCAACTCACATAACTAGCCCATCCATAATACATTTAAAATTGAGCACTGTGTTGATATGGCTAGTGTACTGCTGAATGCAACCCAGCAATATCCAGAATGGAATTCTGTGCAGCCCACACCAATATTTGATCTATAATCCTGGGATATCTGTCCAGAGTGGGGAGCTGTGCAGACCGCACTGGTTCATTCATATGCAAAACCAGGCTGTTCCATTTTTCGGTAACACGGTGTTAGATCACTGCCCACTGTGGGGAAACTTGCAGCCCATGCTGGAAGTGACAGGATGTGCAGCTCCCATCCAGTTACAGTTCCATATCTCCACTGTACCTTGCTGCAGATGTGAAAATCATTGCAAGGGAGAGATGTAAATGGAAACAGTTGAAATACCAATAGTTCTGATTAAGACGAGTATCACACATATTTAAAGACGAAATAACTGAGATAATATCCGATGAGGTTTTGTGAATGGTGCAAGGAAGTAAGAGAGGGTGGTGATGTTCTCGTGTTTGCAATATAAACCTCCAAATCATGAATGGAATTGGAGGAACAAATATGCATGGAAACTGGTGAGAGTAGCAGGAGCAATAGGATTGTCATGATCGGTGATTTAAATTTTTCTCACATAGACTGGGACATCCCGATGGTTAAGAACTTCGATGGAACTTAATTTCTTAAGTTTGTTCAGGTAAGTTTCACCAAGCAGTATATAAAGGGTCCTACAAGGAAGGGACAAACTCGACCTACTGTTGGGAAATAGGGATGGATAGGTGACGGTGGTAAAGTGGGGGAGTATTTTAGGAAGAGTGACTAACGTTATATTAATTTTAAAATAGTTATGGGAGAAACAAAATTGGTCCACAGATTCAAGTTCTAAATTGGGGCAAGCCATATTTTGTTGCAATTAGACAGGGGATTGCAGGGGTTAATTGGAGTAGTTTGTTTTTAGGTAAAATGATTTCAAATACGAGGGAGGGGTGTAAAAGTGAGATAGCTCTAGTTCAAGGTATACGCGGTCCTGTGAGGGTGAAGGGAAATTGAGGCTGGAAGAGAAAACCCTGGATGACAAGAGATTTTGAGGCTCTGATCATCAAAAACGAGGCGTGGCTCAGGTACAGGCAGCTGGAATCAAGGGAATCCCTGGAGGTACACAGGGGACACTGGAGTTTAATGAAGAAGGAAATCACGAAGGCGAAAGGGGAGTATGAGATCGACTTGGCTGAGAAGATTAGGGTGAATCCAAATTCACTATAGTAAAGAAAAAGAACAACTAGAGAGAGAATAGGACGCGTTAAAAACCAAAATGGGCACGAATGTGTAAAACCTGAAGAGATGGCTGAAGTGCTCAATTTCCCCTCTGTGTTTACCATGAAGAAGGACATGAAGACCTGTCACCTTTGGGGGGTTAGTTCTGATATATTGGTACTGTCCATATCACAGTAGAGGTGCTGATGGACATATTAGAATGCACAAAGTCAGCTAAATCTCTTGGTCCTGACTAGATATATCCAAGAGCACTGCAAGAGGCGAGAGAAGACAGTTCAGGGCCAACGTCCCGGAAGACTGGGCGGTAGCAAATGGAGTGCTCTTGTTCAAAACAGCTCCAAATAAATGCCTGGGAAATATAGACCAGTAAGCTTCACATCTGTTTTCTGTAAACCGCTTGAGAAGGTTCTGAGATATGAGGTATACCTGCATTTGGAAAGACAGAGTTTGATTTGGAGCAGTCAGTATAGCTTTCTGCGTGGCAGAGCATGCCTTACAAATTTTGAGAGATTTTTTTGAGGAAGTGACCAGGAACGTTGACGAGGGCAGGGCGGCAGATATAGTCTATATGGATTTCAATAAGGCCTTTGGTAAGATTCCACATGGAAGAAAGCTCCAGAAGGTTAGATCGCATGGACTCCAAGGTAAACTGGCAATTTGGCGACACAATTGGTTTGACATTATGAAGCAAATGGCTATGGTTGTGGTATGTTTGTCGGACTGGAGACCTGTGATTAGTGGAGTGCCTCAGGTGTCGGTACTGTCCCCATTGCTATTTGTTATCTGTATCAATGATCTGGACGAGAGTGCACAACGCAAGGTTATTAAGTTTGCCGATGACACTAAAATAGGTGGCAGCGTTTACAGTGAGCAACGTTATCAAAATTGCAGCAGTACCTTGACCAGCTGGGGAAGTGGGCTGAGAAATAGCAAATGGAGATTAATAAAGATAAGTGTCACGTCTTGCATTTTGGAAAGTCAAATTCAGGTGGGAGTTTAATGGTGAATGAGAGGGCCTTATGGAGTGTAGTGGATTGTCTGAATTTGACTTGCAGATATAGAGGACTGTGAAGAAGGCTGTTGGCACATTGGCCGACATCAGGGCATTCGGTATAGAAGTTGGGACGTTATGTTGCAGTTGCACAGTATGTTGGTAAGGCTGCAGTTGGAGTATTGTGTTCAGTTTTGTTCACCTTGCCCTAGAAAAGAGATTATTGAACTAGAAAGAATGTAGAAGAAATTTACAAAGATGTTCCTGGGCTAAAGGGTCTGAGTTATAGGGAGAGCTTGGACAGCTTAGAACATATTTCTTTACAGCGTAGAAAACTGAGGGGGTTTATATAGAAGTGTAGCTCTTATCAAATCATGAGAGCCATGCATAGGGGTGAATATTTCATCTTTTTTTTGCATGGTTGGAGGAACCTGAGGGTCAACCTTTTTACACAGCGTGTGTTTTGCATATGGACTGAGCTGCCAGTGGGAGTGGTTGAGGTGGGTACAATAACAACATTGAAAAAGTATTTTGAAAATACATGCATAGGAAAGGCACGAGGACAGGGAAATGGGGTGAGTGTGGATATACATTTTGGTCGGCATGGACCAGCTGGGCCGAAATGCCTGTTTCCATGCAGTAGAAACATATGAATGTAAATACGTGTGTTTCGGGATAGAGACAGAGAAGGACAGGCTGAGAAAAATGTCATGGAAAGATATGTTCACAGGTTTCAGAATGCTGAAATGAAGCCATTTCGATAGTATCATGCAACACGGGTCAGTATTATGAAGAATTATAAGTGAATAGAATATTGCTCTGAGATCAGGCGATGGAGATTTTTGAACGAACATTTGTTCTGCAGCTTTGTAACTGGGAGTGAGGACAGCAGAGTCTTCAGCTCATTGAACTGTATAAAACAGTAATTTGTCGCAGTGTCATTTTCATTAAGTGTGACAGAGGGATTGTCTGTACGAAGCTGAGATAGTTGCCTGGTGCTATCTTATCGAACTCAACTCATTAAATAGCACCCACCCCACTCACCTCAAAATTGAATGCCAGCTCGATTCTCAAACCCGTCATGATTGGGGGTACTCACAGTCGCCTGGATGTTCCTAGATATTCTGTGTTCCCTGGCACTGGTGCCATCTTTAAAATACCAAGGGGTACATGGCTGAGCTTTCTCAGTTTGGTGCTGCCCTTACAGTTTACCCCGAGCATGGCAGATAAGGGGCAATTACACCACAGTTTGCTGACAGTGCATGGTGTGCATAGTGGATGGGCTAGCACAGAGGGGGACCATTCCATTCCGAGAGGGGGCCACACCACTAGACCAACCGAACATGGTCTGAGTTCACCACCTAACTCAGTACAGTTTCTGCGGCCTGAAGAAATGTCAGCAATACAGGGAAACCATCAATAACCTTCCCGGCTCTGTCAGTGTAAGGGTCACAGTATTCTCTCTGCTCCCTCACACTCACTGTATATCTGTTATAGCAGGAACAAGACTCATGCTCCACCATTCTCACTGCCGCAAGCAGCAGCTTTGCTCTCTCTCTCCCTCGCCTTTGCAATACCCCCCACACAGTTAGAGAATATTCTGGAGAATACCAATCATGGAATGTTCCACATAGTGTTCCAAATAATGCCAAGTTTCAGGAAAATGGCAGTACCCCAGGGTGTAGCACATAAGAGGAAGAAGTAGAGATGGACGTTTTCCAAATCACACACATTTCAAAACCATGTTGAGGCCATTCAGCCCTTCAAACATGGTCTAGCATTTAAAAAGGTCCCGGCTGTTCTGATGCTTTTCTCAGCTCCATGTTACAGGAACTTTCAGTCATTCAACCCCCTTACTTCCTGTCACTGTCCAGACGGCACTCAAGCACGTTTACCCCAGTTTTCTTCAAGCGCCTGTTTGAGGGCATTTCCCATGGAACGCACTCTCCTAACAGTATATTCCACCAACTATATACTTTCTTGCAACGGTCAGCATGCTTCACACAGACTACACTTATTTTATGGTTATAGATATCCAATCACATTTAGTAATTCTTGTTTTTTTTTTCACTTGACTCACCTTAATGATATTAAACCAAAAATAGCTTCTAAACACGTCTTGTTATAAATACAATTTCAAGTAGAGAACGTTTTTTACCCTCAGCCGTTATCTTGACAGTTATCTGAATTGTACCACTTTCCTTGTTATGAATGTTTCTCTTGCCCTTTGTCTGTGACTGTTTCTGTGTGCAACAGTCACACAGTTTCGCACTAAGTTGGCTGGACAGCTGGTTTGTGATGTAGAGGGAGGCCAACAGCGCAGGTTCAGTTCCTCAAACTGACAGAGGTTACCATGAAGGGGACGCTCTCTCAACCTCACCCCATCACCCGAGATGTGGTGACCCTCAGGGTAAATCACCATGAGTGGTCTCTCTAATGAGAGTTCTTTGGGACTCTATTATATCAATATTAGCATTTTAATATTTTTAAAAATATCTTTATTGAAAAAGAGATTTTTAATATTATAATAAATCAATAAAAACACAACAGAATTAACTGATCAAAATTACACCCATGTGCATGTACATACAAAACAAGTTAAAAACACTAAACGGACAGAAGAAAAACAAAAATAAACAATAAATAATGAATAAATAATAATTTGTTTAGTGTGATAAAGAGTTGTGCATGCTGCCAAATAAAAGAACTAAACCAGCCATTACCTTCTCCTAAATTCATATCGGGAAACATCAAAGGAAACATTCACACGGGGTTTGGCAAATGAGGAAGGACATTCATTTAATAAGAGCTGTCTGACCTAGCCAGTATATTGGAAGTGCTTTCCATCTTTGAACATCTTGTTTAATTTTGTCAAACACATGGACATTGTACACCTTAAATAAATTATCAAAGGCTGATGCAATGAATATACCAAAATAGAAAAACCACACGCCCGCCCCACCCCGTGACCATTTAAAAGGAATCCAGGATATGCCCTCAACATCAGGTATTTTCCTAAGGCCACCCACAGGCATGGCCTCCAACGTTGTAAAATTAATCTTATAACCCGAAAAGGCGACAAGCAAATTAATGCATTATATCACGTGAGCTGCCGAAATTGTGGGATTTGGCAAAAACATAAGACCCTCATCCATATCCAACATAATCTTATGTGACATCTATCCCACTTCTGGGCCAGGTGTGTTGTGGTAATGTTCCCAATTGTGCAGGATGCCACTGACTCTAAGATTGCTGCAGGGATGGGGAAGAGATCAACCCCTGTGTGGCATTTCTGTGGGTTAAAGAAGAAAATGAAATCCCTACTTGTGAGGTAGATCTGCCTCCAGACATCTAGTTCTGCACACAACTCCACTAATTGCTTGCATTATAATGAGGGTATTGAGGGACTTTTGGAGATTCTGCCTTCTGTGGGGTCCATAAGAGAGTTGAAATATCCTTCTACAACAATGCGCCACGATGCAAGATAACTTAATTTGGAAAATGCAATTACCAGGATTTTAATAGGGTGCGCAGGGGGTGGGGGCAATAAACATTCAAAATACTGTATTATTTCCCATACTTCAAGACTTTGGGGGTTATGATCCTCCCGTGAGTGTCTAACACGATGTAATGATTTAAATGGAAGATTCTTCCTGTCTAGTATGGCTTCTCTCCTGCTCCTAGTATTAAAAGACGAGACATCAACCAGATCAAACCCGCCCTGCTGTAACGTCAAATGTTCCTTGTCATCAAGGTGCATCTCCTGCAATAGGACAACATTCACCTTCTCCTTTTTAAGACTAGAAAGTATATTTTTCCTTTTGACTGGCAGATGGCTCCCCTTAATGTTCCAGGTTCACCATTTAAGCACATCATCATCTATAACACACTGTAGCAACATATCAACTCTAGAGTTTCACATCGAATACCACATCGCTGCTCATTAATGAGAAAACAATCATAGAGCCTAAAAACTGTACAAACTAAAACTACCACACATAACCAGCTGTCAAAACTTTCCAAAACTAAACACATAAAGAAACCAAAGAACGAAACAAAGTCCAAAGTGCCAATGATACTTGATAGGGTAATTTACACCCACACCACCCCCGCCCACTGGGGACGCTTTCATAACACAAAACGTTATCTTCTGTCCGCTACGAATATGGCATCCAGGGCAATGAACAACAAAAATCGGGCTTGAACTGCCCTTAGGTGGGCACTTAGTCATCACAATCGCATTTCTAACTCCATCCAACTTGAGCCGCATCCCAGGCACAAGCAAAGACAGAGGAAATGAGTAGGAATATTAATGAAGAAGTTAAAATTGAGTATTCTACCCATCCCCGACTATAATTAAACGCTGGTTACTGCCAGAAAAATCCAACGAAATTTCTTTAAGAGAGAACCATGATTATCTAAACATCCACCTTATTTTGGAATATCCACAACGTTTTCGCTTTCTCTGGAGAGTCAGACGGGTTCACGGATCCATTCAAAGCAATACGGAGCACTGCTGGGAACCGTAAGGAATACTGCATCTCGAGCTCCCCTGCCCTTCTCTTCATATCATCAAAAGACTTTCCTTCCTGAATCACCGCCGCTAAATGTCCTGAAAGAACATAATCCAGGAACTCTCGTGAAATAAAGACTTAAACCTTTCCCCGGAGTTCTGAAAGCTCCCATCAATCTTTGTTTGTCCCTATAACTATGTAATCGCACAAGGACAGTGTGAAGGCTTTGTTCTGAGTCTGACCTCCGCGCCGTAACCCGATGAACTGTCTCACTCTTGCCAGCGGGCATCAGAGCCGCCCCGCATTTGCCACGGGACTTTGCCTACATCGGTAAAGCTATAGGAATTCATTTTGTGTTTTAAACGGCAGCCGCAGCTTAAACCCACCGAACTCAGCAGCTGCCGGTCCGCCCACGTGACCGGGAGATGGGAGCCAGAGGATAGATCACATTCACACTAGGCCAGACACTAACCATGACTCATAGACCGAAACTCCGGAGCTAATTGATATGGAAACCCATCTGCTAATCAAATCAAGAGACTGACTAAAACACACCCATATTCATCAATACAGAACCATCCTGACACAAAGGACAGGCATCCACCAGACAGGAACGAACAGACTAATACACACCAGCACCCCAAGGGAACAAAGAGAGGTGCGAGGCCCCAGCCCTCACAGAGAGAGACAAGCAGATAGTACCCGGACCCGTTTACTTAATCCAATTAGCACCCTATTGTGTGTACACTGCAACTCTCCTGGGACGGCAGAAAACCCACCATTTGCACCTATTCCAACGATGATGGGGAACTATCATCCCACTCATACTCAAAATCCTCACATCCTGACAAAGAAAGGTATATAATGTGTAGCAGCGCGGGGGAACAGCCGAGCAGCCGAGATTCGGACCTCGGTTGGTCTCCGCCGGTGTTACTGTATCAATAAACGTTACCGATTGTTGAACCGCACTCTGGGCTCGGACTGATATAATTTCATGCGCGCTAACACTCTTCACTCGTCTTTCTTCAGCTTCGAAGTGAACGAATCGCTGTGGCCAGTTCTCGAAAACACTCACTGCCTGACCACTTGCCGTCTGGTCCAGCAAACCAACGATGTGAAAATTCTTCATCCTGCCCCTGTTCTCAAGGTCGTGATCTTGTTCAATTCAGGTGCTGACCTGTTTTTCAAGGGCGAGCATCCGCTCCTTAGAGAAATCAGTTGTGGTCTCTGCCACTGCAGTTCGGCGCTAAAACTGATACGTTCTGTTTCCAAGGCGTTCAAGTCACATTTTTGGAGCACGGTTGAGAACGGCTCTAACCTACTGATGAGCTTTTCTTTTATCATGCCTTCAATCATTTCACATAACTCCGTGACCAAGGCCTGGTGGGTAACTGGGTCTATTCAATGAGCAGACTGGGTCGAAGGGGCGGCCTCAGGCATGCTCGATGCTTCTGACGGGTGCACCGCATGTTGGGACTTACTCGATTCTTTCCCACGTTTTGTCATTTCCACTTGTCAAAACTTGATTAGTAAAGCTTCAATTGCATTTTTGTTGTTGAATTTTAAGTAAATGACTGGGATGGAGTGAGTTAGAACACCACTTTTCCCGTGCTGTGATGCAGAGCACAGTAAAGCAGACCGTCTGGATCGTGGCCATATTGGATTTCCCCTTAAAATTTTATCAATATTATCATTTCTTTTTGCATTATACGAATGAATGTGCTGGAGCAGTGTCATTTGTTACCATTGTTTACATTTCCCCCCACACCGCACGTTCCTGCCAATCCCCGATAATCCTCGACTCCGTTGCTATTTATGAAACTTCTGTCTGTGCCTCAAAAATATTCAATATCTCCGCCGCCAATGGTCTGCGGGAAAGAGAGTTCCAAAGACCTACAATGCTGAGAAAACAAAAATAAATCTCAAGACCTGAGTTTGAGATTAGTTTTTCTTTGTCGCCTTATCTGAGTAAGGATATAATTACATTGGAAGCAGTTTAGAGATGTTTCACTTCACGTATTCCAGGGATGAGGGCCTTATATTATGGATGCTTTAACAGGCCACTCATGGAATGAGAGGTGAACTTATTGAAACATACAAGACCTAGATAATAGTAGATCAGGTAGATACACACTCGGTATAGTCCAAATTTCTTGTCATTTCCATAGAATATCTACAGTGTGGAAGCAGAATATCCCATCCATCAAGTCCACACTGACCCTCCAAACAGCGTCCCCCCCAGACCTTCCCCCTTTCCTATCCATGTAACCCTGCATTTCCCATGACTAACCTACCCATCCCTGGGCACAATGGGTAATTTAGAATGGCCAATCCACTCTAAGATACATATCATTGGACTGTGGGGTGAAATTGGAGCATTGAGAGGAAACCCACACAGATACCTGCATAGTGAATGCTCAAACTCCACACAGAGCGTCGCCCAAGGTTGGAATTGAAACCAGCTCCTTGGTGATGGGAGGCAGCAGTGCTAACCGCAGGTCCACCATGCACATCCGTTACTTCAATTAGTTACTTGTGGCTGACTAAAAATATCACTGAACATGACCTTTATCTTTGGCCATATCGCCAACTGGGTAACATTTAAAATTTGTTGGAAGCGGTGGAGGAATGGGACTAGGAAAGGAAACAATGACACCTTCCAACCTCAGTCAGAGCAGGAATTGGGAAAATTCACCAAGTGGGAATTCATTCAAGTGGGAATTCTCTCTCCTTGAAGTTTGTGATGGCTGAATCTTTATATTATATTGAGTTTGGCATTGTCTGGTTGTCTATACACAGGTGAATCAGGGATAATGGTATATGGAGAGGAAAGTGCAGCTGGGACCACAATGAGAGAACACGAACTTATTTACTGGTGGAAAAAGCAAATCACTGCGGATGCTGGAATCTGAAACCAAAAGGGAAAATGCAGGAAAATCTCAGCAGGTCTGGCAGCATCTGTAAGGAAAGAAAATAGCTGACCTTTAGAGTCTAACTGACCCTATGTCAAAGCTAAAACAATGTGGAGAAATTGGGAGGTATTTATACGAGGAAAAATACCGCCCTATTTCTCCACTTTTCTTTAGCTTTGGTAGAGGTTCAGATAGACTCGAAACTCAGCTCTTTTCTCTCCTTACAGATACTGCCAGACCTGCTGAGATTTTCCAGCATTTGCTCCTTTATTTACTGGTGGACTAGTGTCAAAGGGCCGAATGGTCCACTCATTTCCTCAGCTCTGTGTTCTGATGTTCCATTCAGCCCTTCGAACCTGCTATAGAGGGACAGATCGAGCCCACTCCGATGGTGAGGTATAGTTTTGGAAATGTATTTGGAAAATGCAGGCTAGGTCAGGAAGCGACCCCACCCCCAATCCCTGTTTCCAGATGTGGGTCATGCTATAGACCCAGATATGCTGGGAATATAGCCGCCATACCCCACTAGGGGTTTATTCAAACAAATCCTCTGCTGTCTCTGAATGCAACATTGTATAACACAACTTCCAGGGAAATAATCAGTTACTTTCCAAAAGCATAACATGTCAAATGAATAAATAGGATCAAGAGTAGCTTTTCGGCCCTCAGGTTTGCCCTGTCATTTATAAGAACATAGCTGATCAACTTCAGGGCTCAACTTCACTTTCTTGACGACTCCGTATATGTATTCATACCTCTCTGGGTTATGGAATTCCGGACATTCACTACCTTCTGAGATACGATATGACTGTGTCTCAGATTGAAATCGATGTTCCATATTCGGTATGTATATCTTCGAGTTTGAGACTCCACCCAGGAGTGGAAACAACTTGCCAATATCTACATTCTCAAGCCCTTTCTGTGTCTTATATTTTTCAGCGATATCACTCCTCATTCATTTAAACCCCAATGAATAATCGTCTCACCATCTTAGAGGATTGCAATAACTCAACCCTTTCAGCACAGGAAGCCGCCTAATGAAGCAACCTAGTAACTTGCTGCATCAGCACGCTGCCTTTATGTTTCACACACACGAACACTCCAAACCCTTTGTACTGCTCCTTTTCTGGAAGTCTTCTCCATTTAATAACAGCCTGCCTTTTGATCCTCAGAGTCATCCACAACTCGGATGTGTATTGCACTTAGCTCCCGCCGTCAGGCTATCAGTATAGATTGTAAATAACTGATGCCATTGGACTGATATTTGTGGTACTCCAGCAGATACACCTTGATCATGAAGATCCATTAATCCTGACTCTCCGAATTCTGTGTGAACCAAACATCATCCCATGTTACCGCATTAGCCATCATCCAACAAACCTCTGTCTTGTGTTTGAACTTTTATTTTGTAATACCTTGTGGACAATCTCTGGAAAGCCTAGTGTCTACCAGATCCCTTTTATCAAGCCCGCTTGTTCCAATCTCAGGCATCTCCAGAAATACTTTGCATGATTTTACAGGGCAAAACATATTCCCACTTTCACTGTAGGCAGCACGGTGGCACAGAGGTTAGCACTACTGCCCCCTAACGCTAACGACCCAGGTTCAATTCCTGCCTCAGGCGATCCAATGCGTGGAGTTTGCATTCTCTCCGTGTCTGTGTGGGTTGCCTCCAGGGGCTGGAGTTTCCACCCACAGTGCAAAAAAATGTGCCAATTAGACGAATTGTCCACGCTAAATTGCTCGGTGTGGACTCGTTGGGCCGGGGGGTCCGTTCCAAGCTGCAAGTAATCTTTAAAAAAAGGCCGCACTGAACTGGGTGGAGCTTTTCTAAATATCCATGCTAGCCAGGTTTTCTAAATTAACTCGTCCCATCTGCTTTCATTTGGCCAATATACCACGAAATGTTTCCCATTCATATGATTGTCCAAAACAGTTTTAAATGTTGTAGCACTCTTCGTCTGGCAGCTCATTCTATACCCACACCATCCACTGTGTAAAACTGTTCCTCCTTCGTTCCTTTTAAATATTCCCTCTTTCACCATAAAACTATGCTTTCTATGTTTGAACTCCCCCATCCCGTGGAAAAGAACTTGGCTATTCACACTATCCATGACTCTAATGATTTTATAAACTTCTATAATGTCACCACTCAAACGTTTACACTCCACCTGATACTAACTTCAAGAACAAGCAGTTAAAGATAACCACTGCAAATTTGAAACTATATTAAACATGGCAGTAAAACTCCATACTATTATTTGTTTTTCTCCATTTTACAATACAAAAACAGCATGAAACGTTTATCAGTGCCAGTAAGAAGCCAAGTATCTGAATTCCTTTGTTTGATGGCAGTGATGATCTCTACAGTGAAAATCTATCACTGGCCAGATCTATATAATACCCCATATTCAACATTCTCCCTCCTGTCCTCCATATGACCTTGTGTTGTTGTGTCTTCTTCATTTTGCACTCAATAGAGAGAACCCCTTTCCCCAGTCACGTCTTAATTTAAACCCGTTCTTTATCGTCTTCTTCTTCAACACTGTTAAAAGCCTGTTTATCTTTTCCACACCCTCTTTTCCCTGTCACCCATCCCCCACCTCTGGAAAGAGATTAAAAATCCCAGTTTCCAATCCTTTTCAGTTCTGAAGAAGTGTCACACTGGGCTTGAAACACTAACTCTGTTTCTCTGTCTCTGAAGACGCAGACAGACCTGCTGAGTTTCTCCAGAAATGAATAGGCACAGAACAAATTTTCACTAAACAAGAAACTATGGATGCTGCAAATAAAAATAGTAAATTGCTGAAGAGACTGGGAGCTTTGTAGAGCGTCATTGGACCTGAAAGTTTCACGCTGCATTCACTCCAGAAGATGCTACAACATCGTCTGCAGTTTCGTCAGCAATTTCTGTTTTTGAACAATTTCCAAAAAAGTATGTGAAAGAAGCTCAATCATCCCGTCCAACCTGGAGCGCCGTACATTGGGGGCTGAACGAAAATGAGCTGTTTCCCTGAGGAAACTGTTCCATTACAGCTCCAACTCTGACATCTCCCTGGCAATATGGAAAATTACTCAACTATGTCCAATCCCCTAAGAGGGGAATAAGTCCAATCCGACCATTTCCCACCCCTTCAGTCCCATCCCGACAATCAAATTGGTAGGAATTCTTTTTGATAGAGCTGTGAAGCAGCACAAAAATGACCTGGCCAGTGTGGTTTCCAATACGTCCCCATGTGCAGATCGTGCTGTTGTGGAAATGTCACTGGATTACTAATCCAGACCAGGCTATTGCTCTGGCAGCTGATGGAAGTTAACAGTAATTATTAAAATATCGAGAACTAAAATCTGGTGACAGGAATAGTGAGGTTTTGTCCAATGTTGATTGTAAACATTGATCTCCTTGACCAGTATACTTTCAGGAATGATTTGAAGATGCCAGTTTTGGACTGGGGTGTACAAAGTTAAAAATCACACAACACCAGGTTATAGTCCAACAGGTATAATTGGAAGCACACTAGCTTTCGGAGTGACGCTCCTTCATCAGGTGATAGTGGAGGGCTCAATCGTAACTTGGTGTCAACTTGGACCCCACCGGAAGGCCATTGTCTTGGGCTTGACATGCATGCTCAAATCGTCAGGAACTATATAAATGTCAGATTCATCAGCCGTACCCACAAGGTGGAGCAAAACATCACCCATTCACAGCGCAATGCCATCCAGGCTCTCAAAACCTATCACAACATTGCCATCAAACCAGCTGATAAAGGAGGAGCCACTGTCATTCAGAATAGAACAGTTTAATGCAAAGAGGTGTCCCGACAACTGAACAACCAGGAACACTACTGGCAACTACCAACTGATCCGACCAAAGAACACACCCGAGAATTAAACACACTGATCAGAACTTTGGATCCAGTCCTTCAGAGTTCCTTAGCACCCTCATCCCATGTACTTCTCGTGTAGGCGACTTCTACTGCCTTCCAAAGTTACAAAAAGCCAACACACCGGGACGTCCCATTGTGTCGGGCAATGGGACCCTATGTGAGAATCTCCCCGACTATGTGGAAGGCATATTGAAACCTATTGTACAGGGGATCTCCAGCTTCTGTCACGACACTACGGATTTCTTACTGAAACTCAGCACCCACGGACCAGTCGAACCGGGAACAGTCCTCGTCACAATGGACATTTCAGCACTCTACACCAGCTTCCCCCACAATGATGGCATCGCGGCAACAACCTCAGTACTCAACATTAACAACTGCCTATCTCCAAACACCATCATACAACTCATCCGCTTTATCCTCGATCACAAAATCTTCACCTTTGACAAGCAGTTGTTCATCTAGACACATGGAACAGCCAAGGGGACCAAATTTGCACCCCAATGTGCCAACATTTTTATGCACAGGTTCGAACAAGACTTCTTCTCTATGCAGGATCTCCAACCAACATTGTACGCCAGGTACATTGACGACATTTTCTTCCTCTGGACCCATGACGAGGAGTCACTGATAAAACTACACAATGACATCAACAAGTTTCATCCCACCATCAAACTCACCATGGACTTACTCTCGACTATCTGTCTCATTCTTGGACACATGCATCTCCATCAAGGATGGACACCTCAGCGCCACACTCTACCACAAACCCACAGACAATCTCACAATGCTACACTTCCCCAGCCTCCACCCAAATCATATTAAAACAGCCATCCCCTATGGACAAGCCTTACGCATACACCAGGTCAGCTCAGATGAGGAGGAACGTGACGGACACTAGGAAGTACTCAAGGATGCCCTCACAAGAACGGGGTACGATGCTCAACTCATCGACCGCCAGTTCCGACATGCCACAGCAAGGAACAGTAATGACGTTCTCAGGAGAAGACACGTGCTGCAACTGACAGTGTACCCTTCGTTGTTCAGTACTTCCCAAGAGCTGATATCTTACGTCATGTTCTTCGTGACCTGCAACACATTATTAATGAGGATGAGCACCTCAGCAAGACATTCCCCACACCTCCACTACTTGCCTTGAATCAACCGCCAAACCTCAAACAGATCGTTGCTCGTAGCAAGCTGCCCGGCTCTCAGGACAACTCCATACAATCCTGTTACTGTGGACGCTGCAAGCGTGTCAGAGTGTGGACATAGATATCACCATTACGCGTGGGGACACCTCCCACCTTGTGCATGGCAGGTTCTCATGTGAATCAGCCAACGTTGTCTATCTTATACGTTGCAGACCAGGATGCCTGGAGACATGGTACATTGGGGAAACCGAGCAAAGGCTACGACAATGGATGAATGGGCACCGCACAACAATCAACAGGCAGGAGGTTTCCCGTCCATTTGGGGAACACTTCAGTGGTCCAGGACATTCAGCCTCAGACCTTCGAGTGACCATCCTCCAAGGTGGACTTCGGGGCAGGCAGCAGAGAAAAGTGACTGAGCAGAGGCTGATAGCTAAGTTCGGTACCCATAGGGAGGGCCTCAACTGCTACCTTGGGTTCGTGTCAAATTACAGGTGACCATCATTGCACTATACACACACACACATACTACTACACACACACAATCGCACATATACACTGACACACGTACACACAGACGCCAACACAGACATCCACACACCCTTGCAGACACACACACTCCCACACTCACACATGCAACCCCTCACAAACCTCAGACACTCTGCACTCACTACACACACACATACACTTTCTCACACTCACAACCCCCAACCCAGGCAGACACACACAGACAGACAAAGATAAACATGCAGACATATATTTTGTGGGGTAAATTTGTACTTGCAGAGTTACATTGTACTTTGCTCAAAAACTGCATGCATTCATGTAGAACTCTCAGCACCAAATCTGCATGCATTTTTGTAAAACTCTGTTGTCACACTTTTTAGATTAGAATCAATCTAAGCATTATGACATAGACAGAGAACACAGGGGGCCAACACCTTCAACATATTGTCTAGCTATCACCATTGTTAACAGCTAACCTAAGAATGCAACTTTTTAAAGGAAAGGTTTTGTGATTTACCTATGAAAGACCTATTACTGTATTCTAACAGATGAAATGCTTAACAGACAATCAAGTTTTCAATGTATAATTTCAGTTACGTCACACTGTAAATTTTTGCGATAAATTCCGTGTTAGGATTGAGCCCTCCACTATCATCTGATGAAGGAGCGTCGCTACGAAAGCTAGTTTGCTTCCAATTAAACCTGTTGGATTATAACCTGGTGTTATGTGATTTTAACTTGATATTTTCAGGATGTGAATCTCCTGAGCTTTCCTGGTCTGGCCGAAAAGTGACTCTAGAGATACAAACATGTGATAAACTCTTCAATGGTCTCTGAATCTGGCAAACAAGACACTGAATTTTATCAAACTGCTCAGACGTCTTAAAGGACATATCCGAACAGAACACCCGGCCCCAGCCTCAGTATCGGAAAAGGGAATGGGAAACACAGTCCTGTAGAACATGCAGAGGCCTCCTTCATAACATCTGAGAGCTTATGGCAACATTTACAGAGCTTTCCCACAGACTGCACAGAAACTTCGTGAAAGGAGGAGGTCATTCAACACTTTGAGCTTTCCCCATGGTAATTCATGGCCAGAAGTCTCCTCAATGCAGATTTCCCCATACCGTGTTCATTTCTCTGAATCTGATTGGGCATTGTGAAATATTAACTAGGAACTGCTGCAATCCCATCGGTCCATCAATTTTGCTCCTCCATTCAATATACAGACAGCTGTCTGAAACACATATTTATGAAATACCATGTGGCTGTGGTCCCTTGTTTTAGGCACCCTAGCCGGGGAAGTATCATCCTTTCTTCCAATTTGTCTCCCCCTGTCAGAGTTTTATGTATTTCAATGAGATCTCCACTCATTTTCGTAAAACCCATGGAATACAGGCTCAGGTGCCCCAAAGTCTGCTCCCAAAACAAGCCTGTCATCCCAGAGAGCAGTCTGGTCATCCTTCACTGCACTCCCTCAATGTCAGTTTGTCCTTTATTAGATAAGGAGACCAAAACTGCACACAATATTGCACAATGTTCGAGATGGGGTCTCACCAAGGCCCTGTACAGCTGCAGTAAATGACCCTTACACTTGTATTCAAATCTCCCTGAAATGAAGGTCAATACACTATTTCTCTTACTGCTTACTGCTCCTGCAACATTGCTTTCAGTGACTGGTGTACAGGGAGATCCAGATTATTTTCAATGTTACAGCTCCCCACTTGTTGGGTTTATATACACTGGTCAGCGTGCTAATGACATTCCCAGTATTGACTTCCGTGTAAAGAACTCACTGCCCTACATAGACTAAGAGGTCTGCACAGAAATAAACAAAAATGCAGCTTAAGTTCCTTTATAGAGCAACATTTTTCAACCAATCTCTTTTCAAATGATAGGCTGCCAATCTATTGTGCCCATCAATGTACACAATATCATATCTCTTCATTGCTCTCCATCTGCCAGGTATTTGCCGAGTCACTCCACTTGTCTCAATTACCTTGGAGCATTTTTTAACATCCTCCTCACCCACTGACAAGTTGACATCGTTTAGTGCTGTCAGAGGACTTGGGAATATTGCATTTGAGCCCCTCAACCAAAGATATGATGTGTATTGGGAATAGCTGATCCCAAATTCCGATCCTTGTTATATCATCTAAGCCTTCCATTCAAAAATCATGGTTTTATTCCTACTCAGTGTTTCCTGCCAGCTCTGCCCTTTGAAAACCATGACCATATATTAGCCCCAGTCCCATAGGATTCAAACTTGCACGAAACGCTTGGGGCTTTATCAAAAATATTTCTGAGATTTCAATCGTATTGCATTGATACCTTCTGCATAATTTTGCTAAAAGCAACTTTGTAAAATATGATTCCCATTTCATAAATGTCTGTTCACTTTGTCTATGTCCATTACTTTCCATCCAATACTTTCTCTAAAACTGTTATTTGCGAATTTCATTCTTTTCCCTTTTTCTCACCAGACAAAAGTTCCCTTGTATTGCTAGGAAGTTTTCATTTTTGTTATGTTTTCTTCTGTGAAGGCATCACTGAAGTATTTGCTCCAGAGTTCTGCTATTTCCCTGTCCCTAATTATCTGATAACAACCTTTAAGAAAGCTGGACCGTTTCTCTTAATTTTTCACTGATATATTTTCAGAAGATATTAGAAGTTTACTCACATAAGTTTTGATAAGATATTCTTCAGAAACCCATCAATTACTATCTTAAGCTACTCAATGATTGACCTTCCACAGCCATACAATCACAGAAGCACAGACTCTGTACCATCAAAAATACAGCACGGTCTACATTAAGCCTACTTTCCGACACAAGACCTGTAGCCGTGATTCTTATGGCATTTCAAGTGCACAAACGTGTATTTTATAATGGATGTGAGGATACAATAACAAGTCCCTTCTCAAGAAGCGCATTCCAGACCCCAACACACTCTGGGTGAAAAACAGTCCTCAAATCCTCATGAAACCTCAAATCATTCACTTTAAAATTGTGGCCCTTTGACTAAGAGGAACAGCTGCTGTCTATCCATCCTGTCCATGTCCCTCGTAATCTTATCTTTCTGAATCACGGACCCCTCAGCCTTCTTTCCACCAAACTAAACAACCCGATCTTATCCAGCCTCTCATGGCTGATATGCTCCATCCCAGGGAACATCCTGGTGAATCCCCTTGAGTTCAATCACATCCTTCCTGTAATGTGGTTTCCAGAAATACACACAGTCCTTACCGAAGTTCTGCATAGCTCTTATAATCTATGCTTTGATGAATAAAGGTTATGTTAACGGCCCCCTATGCTTTCTCAACTTGTATAGTAACTTGTCCGGTCACATTCAGGGATGTGTGGAGAAGCACTCTTTGAACTTCCTAGTGTGCTGCCATTCATTGAGTACTCCCCTGTCTGGTTCCTTCTTCCAAAGTACATCACCTTATATTTATCAGGGTTATATTCCATCTGCCATTGATCCACCCATCTGACCATTCCATCTGTATCTTCCTGAAGAATAAGACTTTCCTCCTCACTGCCAAGAACCCGGGTAATCATTGTATCATACACAAACACAAACACAGCGGAACGAGGACATGCTGCAACCCTAAGGATGAGTCACACTACCATACATCAAGAGCATTTCGGAACTTACAGCCAGACTACTGCGACCACTCGGACTCATAACAGCATACAAACCGACAGCCACTCTCAGACAACTCACCAGAACGAAGGACCCGATACCCAGCATAAGCAAAACCAATGCAGTGTACAAAATCCCATGCAAGGACTGCACAAAACACTATATAGAAAAAACAGGAAGATAGCTAACGATCCGCATCCATGAACACCAACTAGCCACGAAACGACACGACCAGCTATCCTTAGTAGGCACACATGCAGATGACAAGCAACATGAATTCGACTTGGACAACACTACTATCATAGGACAAGCCAAACAGAGAACAGCCAGGGAATTCTGTGGGGCATGGCACTCATCCACAGATTCAATCAATAAGCACATCGACATGGACCCAATATACCGACCACTGCAACGGACAGCTGGAACTGACAACTGGAAGCAGCAGATTCAAACCACTACAAATGGCAGAGGAAAGATCACAGAAGCGCTTCACAGGAGGCACACAAGCACTGAGGTTGTCACCTAGACAGGGGACGAAAAGTCTGCAACACAAATTCCCAGCTCGGTGAACAGAACCACAACAATAAACTTACTTATCACCCCTCGTCCGTATTCACAGCTGCCTCATTATTGAATAACACAAGAATTAAAGTTAAAAATCACACAACATCAGCTTATAGTCTAACGGGTTTAGTCAGAAGCACGAGCATTGGAAGCGCTGCTTCTTCATCAGGTGTTTGTGCATTTTGATGAAGAAGCATCGCTTCGAATGCTCCTGCCTCTGAATAGATCTGTTAGACTGTAAGCTGGTGTTATATGATGTTTAATTCTGTCCACCCCAGTCCAACACCAGCACCTCCGAATCACAAATAATAAGGGACACAGCACTGATCCCCGAGGTAGAAAGTGAGGTCTGCAGATGCTGGTGATCAGAGCTGAAAATGTGTTGCTGGAACAGCGCAGCAGGTCAGGCAGCATCCAGGGAACAGGAGACTCGACGTTTCGGGCATAAGCCGTTCTTCAGGGCTTATGCCCGAAACGTCGATTCTCCTGTTCCCTGGATGCTGCCTGACCTGCTGCGCTGTTCCAGCAACACATTTTTAGCTCTGATCCCCGAGGTACTCTATTGGACACTGGCCTTCAGTTACACAAACAGCCTTCTACTACTACTTCCTGTCTCCTACCACTAAAATTGATTTGGATGCAACTTGGCAAGTCACGAATGAGTCCTAACTGTTCCCTTAATATTCTGTGCCGTTTGACACACTTGTAGATTATCTGGGGATTCTCCTTAATCTTGCACTCCCAGCAGGTTTCCATGCCCCTGTGTTAATCAGTCCCCTCCAAGTGAAGAATTTCCTCCTTATTGCAGTCTTAACTGGCCTGTCCCAGATCCTGCCATTATTTGCCTTGAATGTGGAATAGACCGTAAGGGAAGCGTTCGGTTCATTTCCAACTTGTCAGATGTTTTGTGAATTTTCTAAATTCCACTGTGACCCACCTCTCATTCTTTGAAACTCTAGAGAACACAGGCCGAGTTTCCTCATCAGGCAATCTCACCATCTGAGGGATTAATCTGGAGAAGGTCCATTGCAATTCCTCTGTGGTCAGTATATTCTTTCTGAGATTCGGTCACCAAAACTGTGCACAATACTCCAGGTACAGTTCCACCAACATGCTGTAAAACGGCTTCAACATGTCTTTACATCACTGTTCTGATTCTCTTAAATGAAGGCAAACCAAACTTTAACTTTCCACTTACATATATTCCTCCCAATACTCTTCAAATTCATTGTGTTTACGAACTCATTATTTGAGTTCTTATAGAAATCCTTCCGAAAATCCTACATATGCCACTTCTAGTGGTTCCTCATTATATGCTGTAAGAAACAGTTTCATACAATTCTGAAGTTTATCAAGTATGATTTCTCTATTTGAAATGCATGCCTATTCTTACCATTGTTGCTGTTAATTCCGAAATATCAAAAATCTCATCCTGTGTAATAGATTTCAAAAGTTTCCCTACAGATGTCAGATTAATTAGTCTGCAGTTCTCCACACTATGTCTTTTTCCCTTTGTAGCTGTTTGGATCCCTTCCATTCATCTAATGGATCAACGTTTACTAACCTCCATTTATCCACAATAACTTCTGGTCTCTGCAGAGTGTACAGGAAAATAAAACAGTCATCGATAGTTCAATTAATACTACTATTGGTGATTTATTTCTGACATTTTGATAGGAAGTTCATCTGTTTCGTCAGACTCAGCAATGCTCAATCCAGCCCCATGTTCAAGTACTACCTTGTTACTGATATGAATTGACTTTATGCCTTTAGCTGCAGAAGGCCGATATGATCACATGGTATTACTGGGGGATTTTCTGGATCTTCCTCCATGAAGACAGATGCAAAGTAACTGGTTGTTTTCTTGGCCATTTCCCTGTTCTCCACAATGACTTCTCCTCTCCCGATTACAAATTTCCACGTTTGACCTTGCTTTTATTTTGTTTCCTTTGAAATATAGATCGTAGACTCGTGCATTCCTTGTGTTCATGTTTGTTAGCATGCATGTTCTCTTTTTGATTTCCTTATCAGTTTCATGGCCTTCTTTTTCTGGAGCGTTAATTTCTGAGAATTCTCAGGTTTCCACAATATTTGGAATTCTTCTGAAGTCAATTCCTATGATTAACATATTTTCTAATTTGTTATTGCTCGCCATCATTGAGTCACTTTCTCACACTTTCGTGTTTGTACCTGGAATAAATAGACGTATTTTTCAGGCTTTGCAGTATTCCTAAAAACTGCTGGTCCTGACCAGTTATATTCAGGAACATTGCAGGAGGATAGGAGGACAGAGAAGAAATTGCGGGAACCCTGCCTGGCTCTTTTCCATCATTGCTGGCCAACGAGTGAGGTACTGGACGACTGGAGGGTAGAGCATGCTGAACCCATATTCAAGAAAGGCTGCAAAGATAAACCTGGGAACTAAAATCTCGTGGGTAGGTTACGTGAGAAGATTCAGAGAGATGGAATATACTTGCATTTGGAAAGACAGGGTGTGGTTCGGAGTAATTTTAGAATTGTCCTGGAAAAGCAGAGCAGTTGATGCAGGATCAGAGGGGCAGGGAAATCGATGTTTCGGGCAAAAGCACTTCATCAAATTCAACACGGCTTTGTGCATGGGAGATAATAAATCGTAAATGTGTTGGAGCTCTTTGATGAAGTGACCAGCAATGCTGAGGAGGGAAGGGTGGTATACATAGTCTATATGGACGCCAGTAAGGCCTTCAGTAAGGTTCCACATGTTACGCTGTTCTGGAAGGTTAGATCACATGGAATTGAGGGGAGTTAGCAAATTAGGTACAAAATTGGTTTGATGGTGGGAAGCAGAGGATAATACTAGAAGAATGCTGGTCAGACTGGAGGCCTGTGACTAGTGGAATGCCTCAGGCGTTGATGCTGGGAGCACTGCATATTACATATATCTTGACTTAGATGAGAATATACAGGCATGGTTTGTAAGTTTGAAGACGACAACAAAATAGGCGGCGTCATGGAGAGTGAGGAAGGTGAACATAAATTTCAGAAATTACAGCAGTATTTTGATCAGCTGGGGAAGTGTGCTGAAACATGGCAAATGGATTTTAATATTGATCAGTGTACGTTCTTGCATTTTAGAAAGTCAAATCAAGGTTGGAGTTTCATGGTGAATGGTTGGGTCTTAAGGAGTGTAGTGGGACAGAGGGACCTTGGAATTCCGGTGCATGGTTCTCTGAAATTTGATTCAGAGGTAGACATTGAGGAAAGCTTTTGGCAGACTGGCCTTAATAAGTCTATTTCACTGAGTATCGAAATTAGGGAGTTATGTTGCGGTTATACATGACGCTGCTGAGGCCATATTGGTCGCGTTATGTTCAATTTTGTTCACTTTGCTATATGAAGGAAGTTATTAAACTGGACAAAATGCAGAAAAAAATATAAGGATGTTGCCAGGGACTCAATGGACTGAGTTATAGGGAGAGGTTGGACAAGCTAGGACGTTTTACTTTTGTGTGTGTGAAACTGAGGGAGGATCATATTGAAGTCTGTAAGATCATGACAGGCATGGATAGAGTGAATGTACCCAGTCTTTTTTTCCCCAGGGTTGGGAAATCACAAACTAGAGAACTTCAGTTTAAAGTCAGAGGAGAAAGAATAAAAGGAAACCTGAGGAACAACCTTTTTTCTACACATGGGCTGGTACACATATGAAATGAGCTGCCGGGGAAGGGATTTAGGCGATACATTAACAACCTTAAAAAGGCATTTGGACAAATACACGGATAGGAAAGGATTAGAAGAATACGGGACAATGGCAGGGAAATGGGGTTAGCGTAGATGGACATTTTGGGCTGAATGGACAGTTTGGGCTGAAGGGCCTGTCTCCGTGCTGTGGGACTCTATGACTCAAACAACCATAGGTTGTCTCCCACTGAATTTTATATTGTACTTTCCCAATTCACTGGAACTATCTTGACCCTGTAGTCTCCTGTCTTCCATGATGTTTAACTAGAAAGTTCAAGCATTCTATATTGTACGGAAGACGCTGTGTAAAATGCACCTTATTAATGTCATTATTCCTTAAAAGCTGATTCAGTACAAGGTTATTAATTCGTCATTCTGACCACACACTACTAAATCCAAAATAACCTGCTCTCTAGTTTGCTTCACAACATGCTCTTCAACCCACCTCATATACACTTATGGAATTTATTTTTCACAACATGAGCAGTCACTTAGTTAACGCAGTTCAGAAGGAACTTGAGACCATCCAATAAGATTGCAGTATCCACAATATTTGCATATCTAATTTCCAGAGCACACGATGCCGAGATTTTCTGCTAGTGTTTTGATTTCGATATGTAACACACCAATATTTGCTTCTCCTTGCTATCTGTAAGGTCTACCTAAACTGATTCTGTGGAAGCTAAGGGATAGGTCTGTGTCGCTATTCGTGATAGACCTGGACAAGACATTCAGGGAGGCTCACCTAGACGCTGAGATGACCTGGAGAAATGTCCTGCAATACAGGATAAGCGTCGATACCCTCCTCGCTCTGTCAGGATAAGAGTTACCGTATACTCTCTGCTCGCTCACACTCACTGTATATCTGTTATAGCAACTACACCCGAACAAGGTTCATGCTCTCTTTCCAGATAAGACTCAGGCACTATAACTCTCACTATTGAATTCAGGAGCTTTCTTCGTAACTTTCTCTGTCACCTACGCAATACCCCACGCACTAATAATGCTATTTGGATTCAAAACTGGCGACGGACTCATTCCAGATACCTCACAATTCCCCCCAACTACCCAAGCACTAACAGCAGGGTCACCCATTCCCACTCTCCCTCCCACCCTCCCTTTCTCCCATTCCAGGAGGAAGAGCCTGGAATAGGACAAAAAGGCAAAGCCAGGTGTTGGAGTGCCCAATATCCATGCCCTCAGCTCCTCCCCTTGCCATGTGGGTAGGACACTGGTACGAGCCACAGCGGACTGTGACGCCTCGTGTGGAGATTCTGAAACATTCAAGTCCCACCCACTAATTAAGGTGCAATGTTCAATGAAAGACAATTCTCTCTTTAAACCCACTGACAGTTCCAACAATAGTCATTTCACTTCTAAAAAAAACACAGATATCTCACTGCTCAGAGACGCAGACACAGAAATACACAGAAGTGTTGGTAAACATCCCAATATGCGAACACACACAATACTTACAAGGGGATAAGCATACACACAGGTAGAAACACACAGAGATAAAGGAGAAAGTGAGGATTGCAGATGCTGGAGATCAGAGCTGAAAAATGTATTGCTGGAAAAGCGCAGCAGGTCAGGCAGCATCCAAGGAGCAGGAAAATCGACGTTTCGGACAAAAGCCCTTCTTCATTCCTGAAGAAGAGCTTATGCCCGAAACGTCGATTCCCCTGCTCCTTGGATCCTGCCTTACCTGATGCCCTTTTCCAGCAATACACACACACAGACATATAAAAATAGACAAAAACACACTTAAGAAGCACACAGGCTGATATGCAGACAGACAGACATAGACACAATAACACACAGATAACAAGCACATGGATACACACTGATATATTTAGACACACACACAGGCACACATACAAACACACATAGTCACAGAGGAACAGAAACTAGTGTCATTAAGACGCAAATCGATATGCTTTGGATTTGTAAGGGGATCGAGGATTCTCGGGGAAGGCAGAAGAATTAGGTTGAGGTACATATAAGAAATTATTAACCGGAATTTTTAGATTACATTACATTACAGTGTGGAAACAGGCCCTTCGGCCCAACAAGTCCACACCGACCCGCCGAAGCGCAGCCCACCCATACCCCTGTATTTAACCCTTACCTAACACTACGGGCAATTTAGCATGGTCAATTCACCTTCCCTGCACATCCTTAGCCAACTCCTATTCCTCGACGTGATGGTACAGAGAACACCAGACGGAGAATTCACTACAAGAGTATACAGGAAAGCCACACACACAGACCAAGTCCTAAACTATGAAAGTAACCACCCCAACACACACAAACGAAGCTGCATCAGGACACTATTCAAAAGGGCCACAACACACTGCAGTACACAAGGACTGCAAAAAGAAGAAGAGGAACACCTATACAAGGTATTCGCCAAAAACGGATACCCACGCAACTTCATCAGCAGATGCCTAAGAGAAAGACCACGGAACGAGGACATACCACAACCAAAAGGACTAGCCACACTACCATACATCAGGAGCATCTCGGAACTGACTGCCAGACTACTGCGACCGCTAGGACTCATAACGGCACACAAACCAACAGCCACGCTCAGACAACAACTCACCAGAACGAAGGACCCGATACCCAACATGAGCAAGACGAATGTAGTGTACAAAATACCATGCAAGGACTGCAGTAAACACTATATAGGACAAACAGGAAGACAGCTAACAATCCGCATACATGAACATCAACTAGCCACGAAACGACACGACCAGCTATCCTTAGTAGCCACACACGCAGACAACAAGCAACATGAATTCGACTGGGACAACACTACTATCATGGGGCAAGCCAGACAGAGAACAGCCAGGGAATTCCTAGAGGCATGGCATTCATCCACAAACTCCATCAACAAACACATCGACCTGGACCCAATATACCAACCACTACAGCGGACAGCTGAAACTGACAACCGGAAGCGGCAGGGACAGGCCACTATAAATGCCGGAGGAAACATCAAAGAAGAGCTTCGCAGGAGGCTCCCAAGCACTGATGATGTCGCCTAGCCAGGGGACGAAACGTTTGCAACAAAAACTTCCAGCTCGGCGAACAGAACCACAACAACGAGCACCCGAGCTACAAATCTTCCCACAAACCTTGATTGATCTTTGCTGGACAGGAGAGTCAATGTTTATTGCGAACAGACAGGAGACGGATAGTCAGACACAATCGGATCAGTTATGAGCATTCTGAATGTTGCATGCAAAAGGCCGACTGCTGTCCATACCCTATGCGCTGTGCCATCAATCCACCCTCGAGGCTGTTGCAGAGATATACTGCTGCCCCTACCCCATGTGATGTTCCCTCAATCCACCCCTCAAGGCTATCGCGGAGATATACTGCTGCCCCTACCTCATGTGTTGTTCACTGAATCCAGCCTTGAGGCTGTTACAGAGATATACTGCTGCACCTATCCCATGTATTTTCGCTCAATCCATCCCTCGATGCTGTTACAAGTTCGCAGACCACCCCTTTCAGTCAGGCAGGATCGTTACAATAAGACGGGAGGAGACCATTCTGACCCTCGAAGGAGTTAGAAAATGTGGTGTTGGAAAAACACAACAGGCCAGGCAGCATCCGAGGAGCAGGAGAATCGACGTTTCGGGCATAAGCCCTTCTTCATTCCTGAAGAAGGGCTTATGCCCGAAACGTCGATTCTCCTGATCCTCGGATGCTGCCTTGCCTGCTGTGATTTTCCAACACCACATTTTTCAACTCTGGTACTCCAGTATCTGTAGTCCTCACGTTCTCCTCGAAGGAGTTACACAGGAATAGAGAAAGAAGTAATTCAGCTCGTTGAGTTCATTAGACAGCCCAGTAGAAGACCATTCAACCCACCTTAGGTGCTACATAGGAACGAGGAAGCTGTCGCTAACAGGAAATAGAGAGTAGAGATAAATGTTTATTTTCAGGTTGCAAAGCTGTAAATAGTGTAGTGCTGTAGAGATTACTGTGAGATCATCAATGACAAATAATCTACGTCAAAGATCTGGCAGAAAGGAACTGAATGGCGCGAAGCTCAATAGCGCATCACTAAGATGATCGTTCAAGATGTCGTCAAATGGCGATACTGAGTCTGCAATGTGATACAGACAGGGAAGGTATGTGAGCAAACCTTCAGCAGAAAGAACATAAGGTGAGTTGTCTATTGTGGCAGGAACGATTAAACAATGGCGAATGATTTAAATGGAGAGAGATTGCAGAACTCTGTGATACAGGCCGTTTCGGTGTTCCAGGGACATGAATCATATGAAGTCAGTCTGCAAATGCAGCAAGTGATTTGGAAGGTAAATAGAATGATGCTGTTTCTGGCAAAGATTTTCACGTTTAATGAGGAATGTTTTACTGAACGGTGCATCACTGAGACCACATTGTATACACTGTGTGCAGATTTGATTGCGGAAAAGTAAAAATATATATATATTTTTCAGGAGATCTTCATAGATATTTGCCTTCACACATTCCTGAAAGGAATGTATTTTGTTGTGGGGATTATCAGTTTTGATCTGAGATGAAAAAACTTCTTGAACCATACATGATTTTCTGAAAGGTGTTTCAGCTGAATGCATGTTAAGGAGTTTAAAGCGAGAGAATAAATTTAAGAATAAGACATATTGATATCAAACACGTATTACATAGACATCGACCGATATTTACAAATTACACAGACGCTTATAAACATGTCGTCAAATGAAAGGCACTGTGGACAAGAACAGCGATGATGCACCTTCATATCGTCCATCATCATCCGATCCAGAGAATTCTCTAGGAGAGCACACATGGCCCAGTTTGATGTTCAGTTGACGTTATTGTATGGTTCAACACAGAGAGGGAGAAAAATGTGCCCTGCCTGAGAAGCAGCAGCTGATTGATGCCTCTCTCTTACTTTGTTCACCGGATAGCAAAATGTGAGACCATTAAAGCCCTGAGTTATCTTCACCACTCGTGAAGGATTCCTGGTGAGGACTGATTGGAATCTCTCCACTGCCGCAAGCAAAGGCAGTTCAGCCAAATCCAACTGTTCTACAAATAAATTCCATTATAATCAGCTTGTGTGAGTAGAATAATTTCAAAGACAGAAGAACATTTGGGACACTATCCAGTTGTGAGTTCAACTTCCTGCATCTCACATTTTTCTCAAACATTACCCAGTCTGAGTCCTACACAATTGTTCATATCACTAAACTGGCTACATTTAAAATGTATTGCAACCAGTGGAGGAGTGGGACTGGAATAGGACCCTCCAATATTTGTCGGAACACGAATGATTAATTCTTATTGGACTGTTCAAGTGGGAATTACCTTTACCAAACGTTTGTGGTGCCTGGATGTTTTCATTTGTTCAACGTTGTGCTGCATACAAACATTTGACAGACAAGAGCATGTAAGAAAAAGGTTTACAAATAGGAAAGTGCTGCTGAGACCATAATCAGAGTAACTACGATCTTAGTGCCTTGTGGACCAGTGACAACGTGTCTAATGACCCACTCCTGCTCCTCAGTCCTATAGTCCTATGTTCAAGTCAGCCACTCTAACCCCCTGCACTGGTGCTGGCGAAGGCAACTTGCTCTAAATACCTGGTCCACAGTAACACAGGATCTCATTCATTCCCTCCAGGCTGTCACACATACTTTGGTCTGCGTTGGAAAATGATACTTCAAAACGCAGGCTGGTTTTGAAAGACAACTCTGGTCTTTATACAGAGTGTCTCCTCTCTGCAACTTGTGCTTCATTTGTTGGTCAAGGTACAGACCCAGGTTCACTGTGAATTCAGCCCCCAGACCTCACTAAGAGATTACTCAAAAGTACTTTGCTCTCTCTGATTGCAACGTTCAATAACAGCACGTGCAGGAAAATTACAACAATTAACTTTGTAATTACAGAATATGAGGAACAGGATCAGGTAATTCGGGTAATCAAGCCATTGTATACGATCATGGCCGATCTACTGTTCATATTAACTCATCTTTAATGTCCAATTCTTTACACCCCTCCGCTCTCGAGGAGGTCAAAACTCCATCGACTTCCTTTTTAAATACTTTCAGTGATGTAGCTCCCCTAGCTCTCGAGACAAGATAATCTCTGACATTCACTACCTCTGTGAGAGGAAAACACTCCCCACACAGATCTATTGATATGAGCAGGAGGCGAACACAGGGGCTCAGCAAAGAGTGAATAGCCTTGATATCAAGGCAGTATTTGACTGAGAATGTCACCGGAAGCGCCATCTTATTTGAGCTTAATGGGAGTCAGGTGTCCCCTCCCCACTTGCTGGGGTCTTTCAGAGCACAAAGGAATATGCCTGTGGGTGGGGACCGAAAATCTTCTCAGTCCCGGCACATCTCGTCTGGAGATCCTCAGGGTAGCTTCCTCAGCATAAAGATCTTCAGCTGCTTCATCAATGTATTTCCTCATCATAAGACCGGAGGTGGGAATGGTCACTGAGGGTTACACAATGTTCAGAACATTTTGTCTGCCATCAGCTCCTGATGCAGTCTGTGTCCGTGTTCAGTGAGACCCGGACAACATTCAGGCTTATGCTGTTAAAGTGTCGGTAAAATTCGTGTAATAGTGCTGTCAGACACAATTAAAAGAGGAGCTCATTTAACATCTCAAGCTGGTTACATAAAGAAATGTGGAAGCCAATCAGCCCATCGGAACTACTGAACATAAGAGGGACAGCACGTTCAATACTCCTGCTTGTTCCACAGGAAGAGAAGGGGTCTGGTAAGTACATTGAGCTGTTTAACAGGATCAGGCACAGCCCAATCAGATCCTTGAACCGGTTCCATGGGACCTGGCGGAGGCCATTCAGCCCCATGAGATAGTTATACATGAACAGGATGTTGTCACCCATGCTCTAATACGACAAACCAATGGAGCAGAGACGGCACTCATGGATTGCTCTCCGAGGATCCTCGTGGGTCCATTGTCGGTGGACTGTCTGCGGCTTAAATGGTTTGTTGGCAGTGAGGAGGGAAGCCAAATGTTTTGTATCAAGTCTCAAAGAGGCATATTCCATCTCTGAGTAGACAGGCCCGTGTTCTCCATGGAGGTCAGAAGATGATGGAAAAAGGTAACTGTTTTAGAATGAAGGTATTGTGGCTGCTGTCAGGATTTTGGGTAATGTGATGTTCAGTGTACAATCACACACCAAATGCACTATATTCAAAGTCTGACTCTCTTCTCTCTCTATCTCTCTCTCTCTATCCATATAGGGAGTGGAGGTGGGGTGAGGGGAACGTCCTCAGAGGCTCTTGTAACCCGAATATAAAGAAGCCATGGATGTTATCACCATATCAATGTCTGCTTAGTACATCATGAGAGATGTCCATTCCCCTTAAGTTACAATGCAATCATCTTTTATTCTCTCACAGCGCTAAAGATTAATCCTCATTCACCCCTCATTTTCCCACCATCCCAGGGATTAGTCTGGTGAAAAGCCTTTGCACTGTCTCTGTGGCAGGGCGATTATTTCTTATAAAGGAAAGAAAATCTGTCCACAATTTCCCAATACTGCCTCAACAACACTCTCAGGTTTCCTCACTGAGACATCTCTGTTTCTTTCCTTTGGCAGTAAAAACCTTTCCTTCTCGCTACAGTGCCACTGACGTGGAATTTAAAAGCTCCTTACACCTGTATGTGATCATCAACAAAGCCAACACCAGAGATGCTGCGGGAGATGAACATCACACTCAGGGAATGACTAAGAAAGAATGCACTTGAAATAAGGAATGGTCACCCACCTGAATGGAAATGAGCTCTAAGAATATGGGAACCAGACAGAGGAAGGGAATTATCTTTCCTTTTGTGCGAAGATTTGTAGCTCGGGTGCTCGTTGTTGTGGTTCTGTTCGCCGAGCTGGAAGTTTTTGTTGCAAACGTTTCGTCCCCTGGCTAGGCGACATCATCAGTGCTTGGGAGCCTCCTGCGAAGCGCTTCTTTGATGTTTCCTCCGGTGTTTATAGTGGTCTGTCCCTGCCGGTTCCGGTTGTCAGTTTCAGCTGTCCGCTGTAGTGGTTGGTATATTGGGTCCAGGTCGATGTGTTTGTTGATGGAGTTTGCGGATGAATGCCATGCCTCTAGGAATTCCCTGGCTGTTCTCTGTCTGGCTTGCCCTATGATAGTAGTGTTGTCCCAGTCGAATTCATGTTGCTTGTCGTCTGCGTGTGTGGCTACTAAGGATAGCTGGTCATGTCGTTTCGTGGCTAGTTGATGTTCATGTATGCGGATTGTTAGCTGTCTTCCTGTTTGTTCTATATAGTGTTTTGTGCAGTGCTTGCATGGTATTTTGTACACTACATTAGTTTTGCTCATGTTGGGTATCGGGTCCTTCGTTCTGGTGAGTTGTTGTCTGAGCGTGGCTGTTGGTTTGTGTGCCATTATGAGTCCTAGGGGTCGCAGTAGTCTGGCTGTCAGTTCCTTTTGTTCTTCCCTCATAGGTCAGGCCAACATGTTATGCCTATCTTGAATGAGTGGCTGGTTCAGCTGTTCCACAGGACAGTAAAGAGTAAAAATCATTGATGTGGGTTTGCAGTCACAGAGACATAATCAGGGAAGGATGACCAATTGCCTTCACTAAAGGACATGAGGCAACAGATGGGCTTTTTAAACTTAATGATGAGAGTTTCACTTCCATGCCACCAAGTTCCTTCATATTAACAGATTATTACTCTGTGGCTCCAGATCATGAGCTAATGACTTGAGCACCATGCATTACACTCCGACAGTTTCTGAGCAGCGAATAAGTTAAATATCTCAAGTGCAATTATTTTGTGATTGACATGAGGTTAGAAGGGACTTGAAACAGGTGATTCCGGATTTAACAACGGATCAAATGATGGTGTACTCAGAACGTGCACTGCGGCTGATGAGGAGACGGGGGTATCAAGATAGTGGCATTGGACCGAATTAACTAGTGGGAGGATATGGAGATATAGATCTGTGCACTGCTAGAAGGATTATGGAGTTTTAGAGTTTCTCCTCGCATGTTGGTGAGTGATTTGAAAGTAGTAATTTGCTCATTATAATTTCTAAGGAATGAAAATTTTCATTGGAGTTGTAAACGATGACTTCCGCTTTTCCTAATGTTAATAACATGAACAACAATTCAGTTTAACCTGCTTTAATAGACAGTTAGAATGACGTACCAGGAACACCAACTATAGCGAGGATTGGATAGTAACCAGCTTGAATAACAATCAGTACATCATAGATGCCCATAATAATGATATCCAAGGTTGGGAAAACCAGTAAAGACTAGTGGATAAACTCCTGTCCTTTGTTGAATCATTCTAGTCTAAAGTTCTCAGATTCTGATATCTCCTCCCTGTGTCTCTGGAGCTGCTGATCCCTGTTAGTACGATGCTCCCTCTCATACCATGGGATAACGTAAGGAACGGAATCCTTAATTAATAAAAGAGGCAAGCCCTCCAATGACACATTTAGGATCCAAGGAGACTGACATTAATCACAGTCACTGAACAAATAGCTGCAGCCAACGCCTTTCAATTCAATACTGTTTTATTAAAATTCAAAATAATGATTAACATTTACATAGTCTGCATTGGATATGCGAGGGAACGAATTTTGAGTCTGGTAGATAGAATGTGTGCAACCATTCAGTCTGCATTGGATATGGAAGAATGCCAGAGATTTATCAGTACACCAACATGCTTCTCTGCTTATAAATGGAAACATAGACATTGTAACTAATGCTTAAGCATGACAATATCAGTAAGAGATTGAGAGAACTTTTATAGGCCATGATCTGGAGACAATATGTAGCTAAGACAGCGTGGGATTATAACAGACAGATATCATTGATATGTTAAGAGAATTATACCTAAGAGGCAATGGGGACTCCAGATGTTGGCGAATTCGGTGTCAATAAAGCATGATCGTGGAGGAGGCACATTAGGTCAGGCAGCATCCGAGGAGCAAGAGAGTAAACGTTTCAGGCAGGACCCTTCTTCAGAACTGCGAAGGGGTAAAGGGGCTGACAAATAAATGGGTGGTGGGGGTGAGGTTGGGGGAAAGGTTGGTGATAAGTGGGTGAAGCAAGAGGTGATAGTAATGGATTGGTGCGGATCAGTGGGAAGGAAGATGGACAGGTAAATTCCCACGAGAGGGCGGATCTGAGTCGGAGGGTTCAATCTGGGATCTGGGTAGGCGGGGTGAGATTTGCAAATTAGCGAGTTCAATGTTCATGTCGTGTGTTCTTCGGCTCCCGAGGCAGAAGGTGAGGTGTTCCTGCCGACTTCCTGCTATATCTCTTCTGAACCCTCTTCAGCTTAATAATCTCTTTCCAATAACAGAACTGCACACAGTACTGCAGAAGAGGCTTCATCAATGTCTTGTGCAATCTCAGTATGACTTCTCAACTTCTAACCTCGAAAGCATGAGCAGTGAAGTAACCTTAAATACCTTGTCTATATGTGCCACAAACGTCTGTTAATTAGATCTGAACCTGTGGGTCCCTCTTTTCTACAACATTACCAATGCACTACTATGAATTGTATAAGCACCCCCGCTTTTTATTTTACCAAATGCAATACCTTGCATTTCCCAAGTTAAACTCGAACTGCCACACTTCAGCCCAGTGAGTGATATTGCTGCTCCCTCATCCTCCTGCTTTATGTTTAAAAGTCCCTCCGCTCTCCAGAAGGCCTACAAACACAGGTCTTTGGTTTCCCAAAAACTAAGAGCTTGATTTGCTTTGTGCAAGCAGAGGGAGGAGAGGGGAAGGAGAGGCTGGAAAGTAAACCGATGCCTTGTATCACTTAATAATTATAAGAAGAGGGGAAAAAAACATGTGAGAGGTTAGAAATAGTGGCCAGTGATTTTTGGCCGGAAATTGTGCTCTTTCTTCATCCCTGGTGTTCAATATTGATATCTATTCGAGATCCCTCATAGGGCAGAGTGTTTGTGCAAGATTTCTTGCCCTAATATTGCAGATTACAGATAATAGCCATTTAAGCTGGAAATCATAGCCATGCAATTAAAGAAGTTCATTGTTCATCTCGATGGCAGAGCACGTGCACTTATCATCCTATAGTTGAGGCTACTACTTTTTATTTGTTTAACAATGAGAACTATTGTCTGTGTTTTTCAGTAATGTTAATCAGAATTTAATAACTCCATATAGAGCTGGCACTGACACTTAAAATATGACTCAAATTCTGGGCATGGTTTAAGTCTTGTGTCGTAGGTAGCACCTCTGCCCATGGGTCAGAGCTCTGGATTCGATTCCCTTCAATGAACTTGTGGTAGTGTCACTTTCTTTGGAACAGATTATCTTGATTCTGTTGTGGGGGTGTGTCACAATATGTTCAAAGAAAGCTGATGAACAAACACACAGGAGAATCATGTTGCAGCTTTAGGGGCTATTGTTGAGTGGTGGCAGTGCCCCGACTCTGAGCCTAAAGGTTGCCATCTCACAGATATGTTTCATTATATGTCTGAGCACGTGGATTAAAATGATTTTTGAAATGTGACTTGATGGAGAAGGAAGAGGCGTCCGGATTGAATGTCAGAATTTAGTCCGGGATGACTGAAAGCACGGCCATTCGCGTTGATTGGAGTCACATTTGCACCTTCTAGAGGTTTATAAAGTCATGGGAATGGTGAATAGTCACGGTCTATTTCCCAGGTTAGGGGAAACAAAAACTAAAGGGCATAGGTTTAAAGTGGGAAGAGAAAGATTAAGATGGACCTAAAGGGCAACGTTTTCACGCAGAGGGTAGTGCATGTATGGAATGAACTGCCAGAGGAAGTGGTGACGGCTGATATAACTACAACAGTTAAAGGCATTGTTATATGAATTGGAAGGGTTTAGAGGGATATCGGACTAATGCTTGCAAATGTGACTGGATTCATTCAGGATACCTGGTCGGCTTGGATGATTTGAAAGGTCTGATTACCTGCATTATATCTCTATGATTCAATGATTCAATTGATTACTATCGATCGGCAATCATAGACTGTAAAACATTACACAAACCCTATCCACAATATAATCAATCTTGCTGTCATCCGCAAATTTGATAATCATGTCCTCTATAATTCTCATCTAAGTCATTTATATAATGGGAGGTCACAGGCTTCTGGTTCGAAAAACACTACACCACCACCACTGCTACACTGTCTCATGCCATTAAACAGATATACATAGAAAAACACACGCATCCCTCCACCACCACCCTGTATCCTGCCGTTACACATACATACGCAGGAACACACACACAAACCTCCATCACCACACTGTCTCATGTCATTAAACAGACATTCACAGAAACACACATAACCCTCCAAGGCCCCCCGTGTCCTGCCATTGAACAGATATACATAGAAATACAAACTCACCACTGTATACCACCAAACTGTCCTCTGCAATTAACCAGATATATACTGAAACAAACACAAAGATCCCTCCACCACCACCCTGTCTCCAGCCATAAACAGAAAAACGCACACACACAACCCTTCACCAACACACTGTCTCCAGGCATTAATCAGATAAACACAGAAACACACAAACACAACCTTCCACCACCATGCTGTCTCCTGCCATTAAACAAATACACACAGAAACACCCACACATCCTTCCACGACTATCCTGTCTCCTGCAATTAAACAGATTTACATCGAAACATACACACATATCTCCAGCACCACCCTATCTCCTGTCCTTAAACCGGTATGTACGGAAACACACACACAACCCTCCACAATCACCCTGTCTCCTGCAAATAAACAGATGTACACAGAAATGCACACACATTACCCTCCGCCACCACCTTTTTTCTGTCATTAAACAGATATACACAAGAACACGCACACTCCACTCCATCACCACGCTGTCTCCTGACAGTAAAAAAAAGACACAGAATCACACACTCAAGCTTCCACCTCCAACCTGTCTCCTGCCATTAAACAGATATACACAGAAACACACACAAACAACCCTCCACCACCACCCTGTCACACGCCATTAAACCAATATACACAGAAACACTACCCTCCACCACCCTCCTGCCCTTAAGCAGATATGCAGATAAACACACACACATACACACACACAAAGCCTTCCACCACAACCCTGTTTCCTGCCATTAATCAGATATACACACAAACACACACACATGCAACCCTTCACCACCACCTGTTTGTCTCCTGCCATTAAGCAGATATATACAGAAACACACACACACAACCCTCCACCACCAGCCTATCACTTGCCATTAAACAGATATACACAGAAACACGCACATACAACCCTCCACCAGAACCCTGCCTGCTGTCATTAAACAGATATACGCAGAAACACACACTGATAACCTTCACCATCACCTTGTCTCCTACTAGGAAGCAGAAATAAACCGAAACACAAAAACACTATCCTGCACCACCATCCTGTCTCCTGCCATTAGACATTTATACACAATAACCCACACACAAAACATTCCACGATCACTCTGTCTCCTGTCATTCAGCAAATATACGTAGAAACACAAACACAACCCCCCAAGACCACCCTGATTCCTGCCATTGAACAGATATACATAGGAATTCAGACACACCACTCTCCACCACCACGCTGTCTCCTGCCATTGATCAGATATACACAGAAACACACACACAATTTACCACTACCACCCAGTCTCCTGCCATTAAAACAGAAGTATACAGCATAACACACACAACCCTCCACCAATACTCTGTCTCCTGCAATTCAATAGATACATACAGAAACACACACACCCAACACTCCACTACCAACTTGTTTCCTGCAATTCAACAGATATAGACAGAAACACACACACAACCTTCCACTACCATCCTGTCTCCTGCCATAAAACAGGGATACACAGAAACACAAACACGCCACTACACCACCAAGTTGTTTTCTGCCATTAATCTGATGTACTCAGAAACACACACATACAGAACGCTCCACCACCACCCTGTCTTCTGCAATTCAACAGATATATACAGAAACACACACACAACCCTGCACTACCATCCTGTCTCCTGCAATTCAACAGATATATACAGATTTACACACTCACAATCCTCCACTACCATCCTGTCACCAGCCATTAAACAGATATATGCAGAATCATACACACACAACCCTCCACTACCCATCTTGTCACCAGCCATTAAACAGATATATGCAGAAACACACACACACATAGAACTCTCCACCACCACCTTTTTTCCTGCCATTAAGTAGATATACACACAATCACGGACACTACACTCCACCACCACCCGTCTCCTGACAGTAAAAAGATATACACAGAAAAAAACACACAATCCTCGACCAGCACCCCCTGCTGACACTAAACAGACATATACATAAACACACGCACACACACCGCTCGACCACCACCCTGTCTGCTGACATTAAACAAATATATACATAACCACACACACATAACCCTTGACCACCACCCTGTCTGCTGACATTAAACAGACATATACAGAAACACACACACACATAACCCTTGACCACCACCCTGTCTGCTGACATTAAACAGACATGTACAGAAACACACACACACAACCCTTGACTACCACACTATCTGCTGACATTAAACAGATATATATATAAACACACACACAACGCTCGACCACCACCCTGTCTGCTGACATTAACCAGATATATTCAGAAGCAAACACACACACAACTCTCGATCACCATCCTGTCTGCTGCCATTAAACAGATATACACAGAAACACACGCACAACACCCCGCACCAACATCCTGTGTCCTGCAATTAAACAGATACACACAGAAATAAACATACGTATGTGTGGGCGGCACGGTGGCAGTGGTTAGCACTGCTGCCTCACAGCGCTAGAGACCCGGGTTTAATTCCTGCCTCAGGCGACTCTCTGCGTAGAGTTTGCACAATCTCCCCGTGTCTGCGTGGGTTTCCTCCGGGTGCTCCGGTTTCCTCCCACAATCCAAAAATGTGCAGGTTAGGTGAATTGGCCGTAGTGTTAAGTGAATGGGTAAATGTAGGGGAATGGGTCTGGGTGGGTTGCGCTTTGGCGGGTGGGTGTGGGCTTGTTGGGCCAAAGGGCCTGTTTTCACACAGTAAGTAATCTAATATCTCCAGCAATTCAATAGATACATACAGAAACACACACACCCAACACTCCACTACCAACTTGTCTCCTGCAATTCAACAGATATAGACAGAAACACACACACAACCTTCCACTACCATCCTGTCTCCTGCCATTAAACAGGGATACACTGAAACACAAAGACGCCACTACACCACCAAGTTGTCCCCTGTCATTAAACAGATATACGCAGAAACACACACATTACCCTCCACCAAAAGACATGTCATCTGTAATTAAACAGTTATACACACACACACACCCCTCAACCTCCAAACATATAATTGTTTTTAGATTTCCTACAGTGTGGAAACAGGCCCTTCGGCCCAACAAGTCCACACCGACCCTCCAAAGAGCACCTCACCGAGTCCCACTTCCCTCTAATTAACACTATGGGCAATATAGCATGGCCAATTCACCTGACCTACACATCGGGACGAAACCCACGCAGACACGGGAAGAATGTGCAAACTCCACACAGACAGTTTTCCAAGGTTGGAATCGAACCTGGGTCCACGCTGCTGTGAGGCAGCAGTGCTAACTACTAAGCCACCGTGCTGCCCAAACCTACGCTAGTGGAAAAGAACCCATGCTATTGGTATCACTGTGCATCACAAAACAACCAACAAGCCAGATGAGCTAACCAATCACCCATAAATCCACCATCACGTTGTTTCCTGCCATTAAGCAGGTATGCACACTACACTTCATCACCACCCTGTCTCCTTCCAGTAAACAAATATACACAGAAACACACACCCATTACCCTCCACCACCACGCTGTCTCCTGTCATTTAAGAGATACGTTCAAACGCACACAAAAACTTCCACGAACATCCTGTCTCCTGCCATTAAACAGATATACGCAGAAACACATACACAATCCTCCACCATCACCCTGTCTCCTGCCCTGAAGGATATATATATTCAGAAACGCAAAAACAAAATCTTCAATGTCTACCCTGTCTCCTGGCCTTCAAAAGATATACACAGAAACACAAACACACCCCTCCGCGACCATCACCCTGTCTCCTGCCCTTGAACAGATATACACAAACACACACACACAGAACGCTCCACCACTACCCTGTCAACCGCTAATAAGCAGATATATACAGAGATACAGGCTCAACTTTCCATAACCACCCTCTCTCCTGCCAGATAGCAGATATACACAGAAGCACAGAGACACTACCCTACACCACCATCCTGTCTCCTGCCATTAAAATGTATACACAAAAACATACACACACAAGACTCCACGATCCCCTGTCTCCTGTAATGAAGCAAACATACGTAAAAACACACACAACCCTCCAAGACCACCCTGTGTCCTGCGATTGAACAGATATACATATAAACACACACACCACCGACCACCACCAAACTGTCTCCTGCAATTTCGCAGATAAATACTGGAACAAACACAAACAGCCCTCCACCACCACCCTGTCCCCTGCCATTGATCAGATATACACAGAAACACACATGCAACCCTCCATTACCACAATTTCTTCTGCCATTAAACAGGAATATACAACAATATATGCACACAATCTTCCACCAACACCCTGTCTCCTGCAATTCAACAAATATGCACGGGAACACACACACAGGCAACCATCCATCCCCGCCATCCTGTCACATGCCATTAATCAGATATACAGAGAATCACACAGACACAACTCTCCACCACCACGCTGTCTCCTACCATCAAACAGATATACACAGAAGCACACACAAACCAACCTCCACCATCACGTAGTCTCCTGCCATTAAGGAGTTGTACACAGAAACACACACTCACAACCCTACACCACCAAGTTGTTTCTTGCTATTGATCATATATACACAGAAACACACACACAATCCCCCTCTACCACCACCATGTCTCCTGCCATTAAACAAAATACACAGCCATGCACACACACAATCCTCCACCAAAAGGCTGTCTCCTGCAATTTCACAACTATATAAATAAAACACAAATGCACACAACCATCCATCACCAACCAGTCTCCCGCCATTAAACAGGGATCCACAGAAACACATACACATCAACCTGCATCAATAGCTATCCACTATTATGAAATAGTTATAGACAGAAACAGAAGCACACAAGCTTCCACCACCGCCCTGTCTCCTGCCATTAAACAGAAAAATGCAGAAACACACACACACAACCCTCCACCGCCACCCTGTCTCCCATCATTAAGCAGGAATATACAGAAACACATACATACCAAACTGCACCAATACCTGTCTCCTGTTATTAAACAGTTATAGACAGAAATACAAGCACACAGCCTTCCACCACTACCCTGTCTCCTGCCATTAAACAACCATATGCAGAAACACACACATACACAAGCCTCCATCATCACGCTGTCTCCTTCAATTATATAGATATACATAGAAACACACACACACAATCCTCCACCAAAACCCTGTTTCCTGCCATTAATCAGACACGTACTGAAACACACAACACAGTCCTCCACCAACAGGTTGTCTCCCGCTATTAAGCAGATATACACAGAAGCACGCATATACACACACACACACACAACCCTTCACTAACACCCTGCCTCCTGTAAATAAACAGATATACACAGAAGCACACACAAAACTCTAAACCACCTTCCTGTCTCCTGCCATTAAAGAGACATACACAGAAACACACACACACAACCATTCACCACCACATTGTTTTCTGCCATTAAACAGATTTCCACGGAAACCCACACACACACACACAAACACACACGCACACACAACGCTTGACACCCAATATGTTTCCTGTCATTAAGCAGATATACACAAAACACACACACAACCCTCCACGACCACCCTGTCTCCTGCAATTAAAATAATATATACAGAAACACACATACACAACCCTCCAACACCGCCGTGTCTCCCGCCATTAAACAGGGATATGCAGAAACACATGCACACCAACCTGCACCAATACCTGTCTCCTTTTATTAAACAGATATAGACAGAAACACAAGCACACAACCCCGTGCTGTAGCTGTAGGAGCAGTTTTCGTAACTAATGTTCCCTGCCCATCTACCTGGGAATGCGGCTGGGGTTTCCCTACCAAACGTTCAGTTTAACCTGTATTCTGCGCGCATTGGAGGGTGGTAAGGCTTTGGGTAACAATAAAGCCCAGTTTCTGGCTTAAACATTTCTCAGTACCTTTTCCTGAGGAGGATCTGCAGGAATTATTAGCCATCAAAAATGAAACTATCTTATTTGTGGTTTAACCCGCTTGGTCAAGGACACCGCTTGGACTTAGCAGGAGATAAGGACATGCTCTTAGAATTACGTCTATCTTCCCAGCAAAACCGGTATGCCCTCGACTTCCTACACGGCAAAAAGGGTCGGGTTTGTTCCATACTAAAGGGTAAGTGTATGATGGGGATTACTGACCTCATAGAGAACATTAACAAGCAGATAGATAACATCTGCACCTTCGACAATGAAATGATAGAAGTCACTGCATTGTGAGATGGTGTGGGCTGCTGTATCCACGAGTATCCCCCTGAGAGCAATATGGTGTGGGATGGTATAGCCCAGAGTTTTCCCTTGACAGTGACATATTGTGGGCTCGTGTAGCCCGGAGTGTCCCCCTGACAGTGACATGGTGTGAGCTGCTGTAGCCCAGAGTGCGTCCCTGACAGTGACGTGGTGTGGTCTGGTGTAAGCCAGAGTGTCACTGTGTCACTGACTTAAATGGAGTGTCATTGAGTCATAAGAATGATCGAGCATGGGAACTGGCCCTTCAGCCAAAACTGCTCCGTGCCGACCACGTTGCCCACTCAACTAATTCCAATTGCCCACATTTGATTCATATCGCTCTCAACCCTCCCCATCTATGTATCAATTCATTTTTTACATGTTGCTATTGCACCTGCCTCAACCACTTTTTTCTGGCAACACATTCCATTTCAAAAACTTTCTCTGTAATGAAGTTGATCCTCAGGTCAAACTTAAACCTTTCCCCTCTCACGTTAAACCTATGCTCCGTAGTTTTCAGTCCCTCATCTCTGGAAAATGACTCTATGCATTTACCCTATCTATGGCCCACATGATATTATAAATCTTCATTACACCAGGGCAGCCCCTCATTCTCCTACATCGCAAGGGATTATATCCGAACCTGGCCCGCCCTTCCCTATAACTCTGGCCTATAAGTCTTGACAACATTCTTGTCAAACTTCTTTGCACACTTTTCAGGTTAACAGGGTGACCAAAACTGTACACAATACTCCAAGTGTGGCCTCACCAACGACTTATAGAATGGTAGCATAATGTCCCAACTCCTACATTCAATGCTTTGAACGATGAAGACCAGTATGCTAAATGCCTTCTTTACCGCCCTGTCTACCCGTGATTCCTCTTCCAGGGAAATATGGACTTGTGGTCCGAGGTCCCTCTGTACCACAATTCTTCTCAGAACCTAACCATTTACTCTATTAGCCCAACCTTTGTTTTACTTTCCAAATTCTCAGCTGACTTCCCCATCCGATTAACATCCCTCTATTATTTCTGATAATGTTCATCGCTATTAACGATACCTCCTAATTTTGTATCATCCATAAACGTAGTAACCTTCTGGGGAGTACTTGCAGTATGTTGCGTGGTTTTTGGGCCCCTTATTTCAGAACAGATGAACTGGCCTTGGAACGTGTTCAGAAGGAGTTTCACGAGAATGGTCCCAGGTGAGGCACTTGGGGCTGTTTTCATTGGAGAAAAGAAAGTTTAGGGGAGACTTGATAGAGGTGTACAAGATGATTAGGGGTTTAGATAGGGTTGACCATGAGAACCTTTTTCTACGTATGGAGTCAGCTATTACGAGGGGGCATAGCTTTAAATTAAGGGGTGGTAGGTATAGGACAGATGTTAGGGGTAGATTCTTTACTCAGCGAGTCGTGAGTTCATGGAACGCCCTGCCAGTAGCAGTGGTGGACTCTCCCTCTTTATGGGCATTTAAATGGGCATTAGATAGGCATATGGAGGATAATGGGTTAGTGTAAATTAGGTGGGCTTGGATTGGCGCAACATCGAGGGCCAAAGGGCCTGTACTACGCTGTATGTTTCTATGTTCTATGTTCTATGAATGAAAAGTGTAACATATGAGGAACCTTTGAGGACTCTAGATCTTTACTCAATGGGTTTTAGAAGGATAAGGGGAAATATAATCGAAATATACCGAATACTGAATAGTCTGGAAAGAATAGATGTTGTGAAGATGTTTCCATTGGTAGAATAGACTAGGACCCGAGGGCACAGCTTTAGAGTAAATGGAACAGCTTTTAGAACGGAAGTAAAGAGAAACCTCTTCAGCCAGAGAGTGGTGAATCCATGGAATTGAATGCCACAGAAGGTTTTGGAGGCCAGGTTACTGAGTATATATAAGACTGAGATGGACAGGTTCTTAATTGTCAAGGGGATGAAAGGTTATGGTGAGAAAACAGAAGAATGGGGTTAAGAAACTTACCAGCCATGACTGAATAGTGGAGCAGACTCGATGGGTTGAATATTTCAATTTCTGCTCCTATGTCTTATGGCCATCATTATGCCTTGTACATGCACATCCAAGTCATTTATGTAAATAACAAATAATAAAGGTCTCAGCAGCGACACCTGTGGCACAACATGAGTTATTTCCAGTCTGAGAAATAATCTTCAACCATCACCCTCTGCTTGTTACCATCGAGCCAATTTTGAATCCAATTAGCTAGCTCTCTCTGGATTCCATGTCACCTAACCTCACTGGCTAAACTGCCGCATGGGACCTTGTCAATAGTCTTACTAAAATCCGTATACAGATCGTCCATTGTCCTACCCTTATCTATTCTCGAGGTTACCTCTTTGAAACAATTTAAAAGAGTTGTCAGACATGATTTCCCACACACAAATCCATGCTGACTATTTCTAACCAGACCTTGAATTTCAAAATGTTGGTTCACCCTGTCTCTCATTATCATCAACAACTTGCCTAACAATGATGTTATGCTCACTGATAAGAGCTCCCTGGCTTGTCTTGTCTACCGTTCTTAAACAATAGAAGCATTCCAGTGGCAAACGATGAAGCAAATGTCTGTGCAAGGGCCTTGCAATTTCTTCCCTAGCCTCCCATAAGATCCGAGGAAGAACATGTTCTTGCCCAGGGGATTTATTCACCTTATTGTGCTTAAAGGTAGAAAATACCTCCACTCTGGTAATATGTATGCGCTCCAAAACATTCCCACGTTTTCCCTTATTGAGTTAGTATGCATGCTCCTCAGTAAACATGGAGAAGAAATATCCATTAAACAACTCCCACCACCTCCTGGTGATTCCACACATGCTGATAGTTAAGGAAACCTATTCTCTTCTGAGCCACGCTTCAACACTTAATATAGCTCGAGTACCTCTTGGGATTTTCTTTAACCTTTTCTGATTCGCCTCTTAATGGTGCTTCTACACTTTATATAGTCATCTAAGGACAGACTTGAGCCCGATAGCTCAAACCCAATGTATGCCTTCTTTGTTTTTCCTGACCAGAGCCTCAATATCCCGCAATATCCAGGGATCATGTTCTCGCCGCCAAACCCCCTCACCCCCCTCAGCCACCGGCTTTCTAATGAACTGTATTCAAAATTATTCAATCACACTTCATGGCTAGCACCCTCCACACAAGGCAACATCCTGGTGAAACTCCTATGCACCCTCTCCAAAGCATGCACATCATTTTGCTAATGTGGCGACCAGACTGCATGCAGAATTCCAAATGTCGCTGAACTAACGTCTTATACAACTGTAACATGACCTGCCTACTCTTACATTCAATATACCGTCCAATGAAGGAAAGCATGCTATATGCCTTCTTGACCACTCTACTGATCTGCCTTGCCATTTTCGGGGAATCAATTTTCCACAGGACTATTCTATTTACTGTATAGTTCGCTCTTGAATTGGATCTTCCAAAACTAATTTGTCCAGATTGAACTCCATCTGTTATTTCTCTGCCCATCTCTCTAATCTATCTATATTCTACTGTATTATCGGACAGTCCCCTTCACTGTCTGCTACTCCACCAATTTTGCTGTTACCTGCAAACCTGCTATTGAAACAACCTACACCTTCCTCCACATCATTTATGTATGTCCCATCATGGGTCCGTGTGGGCACCACTGGTCACAGATCTGCACTTTGAGAAGCTCCCTTCCATTATTACTTTCTGTCTCCTGTTGCCTAACCTGTTCTCTATCAATCTAGCTAGAACAACCATGCGACTTCAACCTTCTTCATCAGCCTGCCATGGGGATATTTATCGAACGCCTTACTGAAGTCCATCTATATGACATCTACATCCCTTCCCTCATCAATCAACTTTGACACCTCTTCAGAGAATTATATTAACTTTGTAAGCCATGACTTTCCCTGCACAATACAATGCTACCGAGCACTGAGAAGCCCTTTTCTTCCAAATGGGTATATACCCTATCCCTCAGTATCTTCTCCAGTAGCTTCCTTACCATTGAAGTCAGGCTGACAGGTCTGTAATTACCTGGATTATTGATTAAACAAGGAGACACCATTAGCAATTCTCCATTCCCCTGGGTCCTTCCCGTGTTCAACGATGCTGCAAAGATATCTGTTGGAGCCCCAACTATTTCCTCTCTCGCTTCCTTCAGTAACATGGGGTAGATCCCATTCAGACCTGAGGTCTTGTCCTTCTTAATGCATCCCTCCCTCCTTACACCGACTTGACCTCGAGTAATCGAAGATCTATCCTTAACCTCAAAATTCACCATGCCTCTCTCCTTGGTGAATACCAATGTGAAGTACTCATTAAGAATCTCACCCATTTTCTCTGTCTGCAAACATATTTTTCCTGGTTTCTACTTGAGAGGGTCAACACTTTCTCTAGTTACGCTCTTGCTCGTTATGTATGAACAAAAAGCTTTGAGATTTTCCTTAATCCTGCTCGCGAAGGATACCCCATGACCCCTTTTAGCCCTCTTAATTCCTCATTTCAGATTGGTTCAACATTCACAATATTCTTCCAAGGCTACCTCTAACTTCATTCGCCTAGACATTATGTACACATCATTTTTCCTCTTAGCTAGTCTCACAACATCACTCGTCATCCATGGTTTCCTAACCTTGCCATTTCTATCCATCATTTTCACAGAAACATATCTCTCCTGAACTATAATTAACCTCTATTCAAAAGCTTCCCACATAACAAATGTGGATTTCCCTTGATCCAGCTGTTCCCAATCTACGTTCCCCAGCTTCTGCCGAATTTTACTGTAGTTGCCCTTTCCCTAGTTTAGCACTCTTCCTTCAGGACTACTCTCATTTTTGTCCATGACTATTGTAAAACTAATTGAATTGGGATCATTATTCCCAAAATAATCCCCCACTGAAACTTCAACCGCCTGGGCAGGCTCATTTCCCAACACCAGGTCGAGTCTTGCCGCTTCCCCAGTCTAACTATTTCTATACTACTCTAGAAAACGCTGCGAGACGCTCCTTCCAAATTCTGCTCCATCTAGACCTTTAACACTAAGTGAATCTCAGTCAATTTTGGGAAAATTAACATCTCCTGTCGCCACGATCCTGTTGCTCATCCATCTTTCTATGATGTATCTACATATTTGTATCTCTATCAGTGTTGGGAGGCCTGTAGTACAATTCTAGCATTGTTACCGTACCCATTCTATTTCTGCCCATATTGCCTCACTGCTCGAATCTTCCACTCCTTCAGCACAGCTGTGATATCTTCTTTGACTCGTAACTCTTCTCCTCCACCCGTTTTACATTCCTCTCTACCCCGCCAGAAGCATTAATGTCCTGGGATGTTTAGTTGCCAATCATGCCCTTCCCTCAACCAAGTCTCAGTAACATCAATAACATTATATTCCCAGGTACTATTCCAAACCCTAAGTTTATGTGTATTACCTTCTATACTTCTTGCATTAAAACTACCAATCCCTCTGTGTACATCCTCCGCTTCCTGCCTCCTCTTCCCCTCAGTCATACTGATTTCATTACCTAGTTCCTTAGGCTTTAGTTACTACCTCTTTTCTATTCACCAACCACCTCATTTGTTTCCCGATCTCCTGCCTCATTAGTTTAAACATTCCCCAACAGCGTTAAGAAATGCATCCCTAGGACACCTGCTCCAATCCTACCCAGATGTAGACTGTCCAATTTGTAATAGGCTCACCTCTCATAGAATCGGTCTCAATATCCCAAAAATCAGAGCCCCTCCCTCCTGCACCATCTCTCAACCCACGCATTCTTCCTGATTATTCGACCATTCCTACTCTGACTACCACTTGACTCTGATAGCAATCCTTAGATTACTACCTCTGATATCTTATTTTTTAACTTGGTTTCTAACTCCCTAAATTCTTCTTGTAGGACCTCATCCCGACGGTACATTACAGAGTCCATTCATCAGCCTAATACCATATTAGACTGATGAATGGACTCTGTAAATCCAAATAATGCTGAACCTGTTCATGTTGATTGTATTTCTGAATGTCCTGCTTATTGTAACCTGCACGCCATACTCTGCCAAAGTTTATTTTTCACCCTATGATCTATTTGTCCATGCTTACTGTCATCTGCCTGTATTGCTCGCAAATAAAGCTTTCACTGGATTTAGGCACATGTGATAATAAATCTAATAAATTAATTATTTCTCACCCTAACTGTGTCTCTTTTACAAATATGTGATCGTAATCATCCCTCCTTGTCTCATAGCACTGAAGATTAAATACTCAGTTCCATCACTGTCTCCTCATGGTCTCATCATCTCATGGATTAGACTGCTGATATTTGCTTGAGTTGTGTCTGTGTTAATGACATCATGCCTTACAAAGGCGATCGTATCTGTTCACAGTGCCCCAAATACTCTCTAATCAAGTTCCTACAAACACAGGAAGACGGCTTTACTTATGTACTTGAATCATATTACATTGAAGGGTAGCAAACTATATAAGATGCTCAATACTTACGGACTTGGATGTGCTGTTTTTGGTGACCCATGATCAAGGACTATCAGGTCTTTTAAAAAAAAAACAACACTTCTCAACCTTGTTCCTTCATTAATGCAAAATGAGATGCATGCTGTTTATTTCTCACATCCAATTCATTTCAATGCCTTGCAAATTGTTGTGGTTCAAACACTGAAACATGTGATATCCCATGAGTAACTGCATCCGATTAATAAATTGCAAGAAGCTCAGTATTGCTTCTACTGATCAATTCCCAATCCATGTGGTATATCCAGCAACCCCTGTCTGCAACGTATCAACTTACTGTAACTTCCTTCATTCACTTATTAGCAACAATGTAAAACGTATTCTGCAAATTCAAATGCACCATCCCCACTGGGTCTGTTTCTGTCCTGTATGATTCCAAAACTCTTTCACTAGCTTCTCTTGCGACTTTCCTGAAAGCTCTGGGATGGAGCTCATTTGGGGCAGTAACTTGCCAACCTTCAATTTAATTAGTTTGTTGAGTAAGTTCTTTTTGTTAATTCTAATCAGCAGAGTTTCTTATTTTCACCTGTCAGTCTGTCCCATATTATTTCTGGAAGATTTTCGGTTCCTTCCATTGTGGAGACAGCACGAAGCTATTACTCTCAGTAGGTGACAGAAATGGATTCTTACTCTTGCTCAGAAAGTTCTAGAATCAAAACAGTTTAATGAAACTGTCACGTCCTGGTCACTGATGGCATAGTCCTCTGCCTCGTCCGAGGTTACAGGTTATGCTGAAACAGGTGACACAAAGCGGTGACCACCTCTTTTTAGAATCAAACTGACTTCATATTTTGCACCTGGTATAGGTCCAGGACGAGGTAAGAAAACGTTTGCGATCAAAATATGTGTAACGAGAAGAGTTGCCAGAAGAGAATTGTTACTGGAAAGGTGTGGATGACGGATTATTTAGAAACAGAATTGAGGCAGAAGTGAAGACTGGGGATATTGTGAAGGTGGGAGTGGACGGGTTTTGTCGTAGACCGAATATTGAGATAGAAATCAGCTCAGGGCAAAATAGGGTAATCGTGGTTATGGACATTTTGTTTCTCCTTGGATGTTTGTAAGCGAAGGATATGAAATTCCTGGAATAGAAATGGAGTATGTGATTGAAAGCAAAGACAATAATTTGGATCTTTGCCAAATATGCGTAACAGATAAAACGATGACATTGACAACGGGTTCGAGGATTAGTAAATGGGCAGAAGTAAACTCACCAGGAACACTAACGACAGCGAGGATAGGATAGTAACCTACCTGAATAATCATCAGTACACAGAGACTATCGAGAAGTTTTTAACCACACTGATGTCTCCTCCGCCACAACAACATCCAATATAAAAACTGTCTCTGGGCATAACTGCCCTGAACATACACAGGAAATACGGATTTCGCTGGATCTAACTCCCATATCTCTGATCAGTTAATGATCGTTTACCCAATGGAATTCAATAATTTGTTTATAAAGGTCCAAACATCTTCTTGCACCTTTTGTACGCTTTTTAAAGATTTGTTGCAGCCTTAGCCCTAAAGTAAAAACTCTGTTAACTGAACAGCAATTGTAAGTGTGGCGTTTTCACGTTCTCCCCGTGTCAGCGTGTGTTTCCTCCGGGTGCTCCGGTTTTCTCGCACAAAAATGTGCAGGTTAGGTGAATTGGCCATGCTAAATTGCCCGTAGTGTTAGTTGCAGGGGTAAATGTAGGGGAATGGGTCTGGGTGGTGCACTTCGGAGGGTCAGTATGGAGTTGTTGGGCCGAAGGGCCTGTTTCCAAAATCCAAAAAGCAAGAGAGACATGGTTAACAAAAATGATGCATGAGATGTACAAAACTTATAAAACATTAATATGTTATTTAATCTTCAGTTGAGATATTGTGTTCCCCTTCTCTCAATGTACCCTCTGCCTCCTGCCTCTTTCTTGCATTCCCAGACCTCATCTCTCATTCTTATCAGAATGTATGTCATAAATTTCTGCTTCTGGTGTTCCAATTTATTTCAGGTAATCCACTTTTTACCGGGAAACATATACATTGGCCTGCTGGGTCCTGTCAACGGCTGATGCTCGTCATATTAATGGAGATAAAAGTTCTGGCATCAGACCCAGCATTTCAACATATTAATCTGTTGCACATACACTGTACAAAGTACCACAGCGCACAGCAATTGTCAAACCCAATACAGAAGTACATCTAGTTGTATCAAACATGTACACTTCTCTATTTTTAGAACTCCATGTGCATATTCTCTCTCTGTCTCTGTCTATCTCGCTCTCTCTTTCGATCTTGTTAATAAATCCTCTAATCGTTCTTCATGTCCAATATCTCAAACGTCCCTCCTTCAGTTTACGTCTATTGCTCACTTTTTGATGAGATACCTTATAATTGAATAATGTAACTAAAAGACATGAGGGAAGAGTTGGCCGAGTTAGCTGGAAGGGGAGCTGAGCACGGGAAGGTAGTGAAGCAGCAAGACAGGGGTTTCTGGAGATGCTTCAGCAGCACATCCGAAACTCATCCCAAAGTGAGAAGAACTATATTCAGCCGAAGACGAACTCAGGGCCAGCATGAAAACAAAAGAAAATAAGGTGTAGGTTTGCTCGCTGAGCTGTAGGTTTGATATCCAGACATTTCATTACCTGGCTAGGTAACATCATCAATGGTGACCTCCAAGTGAAGCGAAGATGTTGTCTCCTGCTTTCTATTTATATGTTTCTCCTGGATGAGGTTCCTGGGGTTTGTGGTGATGTCATTTCTTGTTCGTTTTCTGAGGGGTTGATAGATGGCATCTGGATCTATGTGTTTGTTTATGGCGTTGTGGTTAGAGTGCCAGGCTTCTCGGAATTCTCTGGCATGTCTTTGCTTAGCCTGTCCGAGGATAGATGTGTTGTTCCAATCGAAATGCTATTTTCTTTTCCTCCGTGTGTAGGACTACGAGGGAGAGAGGATCGTATCTTTTTGTGGCTAGCTGTTGTTCGTGTATCCTGGTGGTTAACTTTCTTCCTTTTTGTCCTACGCGGTGCTTGTCTTAATCCGTGCAGGGCATTTTGTAGATGAGTTTGGTGTTGTCCATGAGTTGTACTGGGTCTTTTAAGTTTGTTAGTTTTTGTTTGAGAGTGTTGGTGGTTTTGTGTATTACTAGAATTCCGAAGTGTCTCAGTAGTCTGGCTGTTATTTCTGAAACTTCATTGATATGGTAAGGTGGTTAGGGTTTCTGGCTGTGTTTGGTCTGCTTGTCGTGGTTTATTCTTGAGGAATCTGCGCACTGTATTTTTTCATGAAGGTCGTGGACCTGTGCCTCACCCCCCACTTCACCTTCAACAACATAGTCTACAGACAAACCAATGGTACATCCATGGGATCTCGGCCAACAGGATTTATAACAGAGGCGGTAATGCAAAGACTAGAACAAACAGCCCTACCAACCATCAAACCAAAAATCTGGGTCCGCTACGTAGATTACACTTTTGTCATCACAAAACGAAACAAGATATTTAACATCATCAACAACATCCTCACAGGCATAAAGTTCACCAAGGAGGAAGAAACCGACAACAAACTCGCATTTCTGGACTTCACGGTCCGAAAGAAAGGACAACGGAGAACTACAAACCTGCATATGCAGAAAACTGACAAACCTGACCAAACACTTAACTACACCAGCAACCATCCCAACACACACAAACGAAGCTGTATCAGAACACAATTCCAAAGAGCCACCACACACTGCAGCACAGACGAACTACGCAAAACAGAGGAGAACCGAACGGATACTGAAAAAATACAGTGCGCAGATCCTAGTAGCACACAAACACACCAACACTCTCAAACACCAACAAAAACTGACAAACTGAAAAGACCCAGTACAACCCATGGATAAAACTAACGTCATCTACAAAATTCCATGCAAGGACTGCCACAAACACTACGTAGGAAAAACTGGAAGAAAGTTAGCTACCAGGATACATGAACACCAGCTATACACAAAAAGACACGACCCTCTCTCTCTCGTAGCCCTACACACGGAGGAAGAAAACACCATTTCGACTGGGACAACACATCTATCCTGGGACAGGCTAAGCAAAGACATGCCAGAGAATTCCTAAAGGCCTGGCACTCCAGCCACAACGCCATATGCAAAAACATATATCTAGATACCATCTATCAACCCGTCAGAAAACGATCAGGAAATGACATCACCACAAACCCCAGGAACCCCATCCAGGACAAACATATTAATAAAAAGCAGGAGACAACAGCTTCGCTTCACTTGGAGGTCGCCAGTGATGATGTTACCTAGCCAAGTATTGAAACGTCTGGATATCGAACCTAGAGCTCAGTGAGCAAACCTACACACTAAACCTCAACCTGAGCTACAAACCTTCACAAACCTTGCAAAAAAATATTTGGAATCTAGACGATTACGCAGCTTACAAATTCCAGCACGGATAACTAATAGCAGCAAATGGGAGGGCAGGGTGAAATATGATATTACGAATGCTAAACATGTAAAGGAATATTGCAAAAGATTTTTAGATATATAACAAAGGGAAGACAGGGAGTAAAGAACAAATAAAGGTCTGTTGGAAACTGAGTTTTGAATAGTTATGTGAAGCACAGAGGAATTGAATAGGTAAATTGCATCAGTCTTCACGGTGGAAGACACCAGCAAAATGCCAGAACTTCAAAAGAGTCAAGGGACTCTCTTGAGTATCGTGACCACCAGTAAGGAGAAGGTGCTGGGGAAGGTGAAGTTGGAACTATCACCGAGACCACTTGGACTACACCTCGTAGTTCTAAAGATATATCGAAGGTGATTGTGGAGCCATTGCTGGTGATTTTTCAGGACACTTTGGAGTGAGGGAGGACTGGTAAATGTAACCATCCCGTTTCAGGATAAAAATGCACAGAAGACAGGAATTTATAAAGTGTCAGGCAAGTTGACAATGTTGTATAGAAGGACTTAATAGATCGTTGGGTTTATGAAGAGACGTGTGGAGTATAAGAACAAGGAAGTTATGTTGTATATTGGATATGGTGTGATTAAGTTATAGCATAACAAGTGTTAAATTTTCAATGCCAGACTTGAAAGTACAGTTGAAACAAAGGAAATCAGTTCGAAGCAGACAGGAGCATTAATGAAAACGATATTGCTTCCTTGTCCCTGTAGTGAGAATGTTGAGATCAGCTTGTCAGTAATCAGACTAAGAAAAAGCATAAACGGCACAATAAAATCTGTTGCTAATGAGCTCTCAACGTGCAACTATGTAACCAATGCATATGAAGCTGAAAAAGCACAGCAGGTGAGACAGCACCCTGGAAACCGGAACTTCAACGTTCCAGGCTGAAAGACTTCATCAGGATTGGTGCTGGGGAAGGGGAGCCGGGAAGTAAATAGAGGGAGGGCCGTGGGGCTGGGGGAAGGGTAAGTGGGATGGCGATAGGCAACGAAAGTAGGGGGATATTGTGATTGGTCAGTGGAAAGTGTGCAGTGTGCAGCGGATATGCGAATGGGAAGATGTACAGCTCAGATCAGGCCAGGAAAGGTGGAAATGGGGTAAGGCTTTGGGTGGAGAGATTTTGAAGCCAGTGAAATTATCATTGAGACCTTTGAGCTGTAATCTCTCCAGCTGAAATATCAGGTTGTGTTCCTCAGTTTCTGTTTGGCCTCACTCTGACAGTAGAGGCTGGACTTGTCGCTGGAGGAGCATGGGGGTGGGTAGGTGTGGGAGAGTAATTGAAGTGGATGGCAACTGGAATGTTCGGTTGATTAAAGCACGCAGACAGCAGATGCTCCATGAATATTTCCCTGAGTCCCCCTTTTCATCTGCCTGATAGAGTGGAGACCACATCGGGAGTTGGAGATGAGCTTTTGATGGGGAGTGGGGGGGGGGGGGCGCAGGATCAGGCTCTGCTGATGCAACATCAGTGCTCTGTACGCAACAACCAACCCGACTTTCCAATTACTATCCATTTTATTTCCCCCTCCAATTCCTCCTCCAACCCGTCCGGCGACATGCCCGTCCTTAGCCTGTCCACTGTCAGTGGAACACCATTTGAGAGATTACCTTTGGAGCTGATAGCCCAATGGCCTCAATATTGACTGCATCAGCTAAAAATCCCTCCATCTGTAGCCTTATCCCATGTCCGATTTCCCTGACCAGAGCCAACTGTCCATTTTCTCACTCACATATCCACTCCAACCTTCCCACTGACCAATCGCAGTAACCTTAGACCTACATGTACCTACCACAATCATATCGTCCGCCGCCCTTCCAATTCTATTCACTCCATTTCTGGGCTCCCCTTCCCCTCGCCATTCCTGACGAAAGTTCCAAGATCAAAATATTGCCTTTGTTGCTCCTCTGATACTGTCTGGTCTATTGTATTTATCCAGCTCCAATTTATTAGCTCTGGCCTCCCGCACCTGTAGTACTTACTCTCTACAAATTGTGGAACTATGTAGTCTAAGAAGAAAAAAATTGGACATTTGAAAAGATCGCTGACTCATTCCTCATTTCTTAACAACCCAACACACATCTTCCAGATGAAGCAGCATTTCACTTGTACTCTTTCAATCCAATCTCCTTTCATTGCTGCTCACATTGCAGTCTCCTTTACATTGGGGAGACCAAACAGATACTGCTTTGAGGAACACTCCCACTCTGTCTGTAGGAAAATCCTGACCCTCTCATTGCTTCCATTTCAATAACCTACTTTGCTATCATGCTAACATTTCTGTCCTGTGCTTTTGCGATGTACCAATGAAGTACAACCGAAACCTGAGTAACACCTCACTTTACATTTTAGTACGTTACAGCCTGAAGGAGTTAATATTCAATTCCATACTTCCACAGCCTGATCCCATTTTGGCTGTTCTCAAATCTCCATGCATTCCTGCTCCTGGTCTCCCAATATACTTGACCTGTTTGTGAATTGTTATCTTGAACTCAATTCAGGAACCCATTTCCCCCTTTCACGATAAAATTTATATTCGTTTTACATTTGATTCTCTTTTAGCACTACCAAACGTGCATTCGTCCGTGGCACTGCGCCTCCACAGTCTGTTTCCAGTCACCCCTCCTCTACCTCTGTCAAGGGATTACAAAACCTAGTTTCCAATCCTTTTCTGTTCTGAAGGAGCGCCACACGGGACTTCAAACGCTAACTTTGTTTCTCTGTCTCTGCAGATGCTGCCAGATCTGCTGTGTTTTTGCAGAAATGAACAAAACACATTTTCAATTAAACAAATAACGGTGGATACTGGAAATCTGAAACCAGAACAAAAATGAAACTGAGCCTTGAAAAATTATGACTGACCCAAATGATTAACTGTACTTCAACTCCACTGATGCTGCCAGACGTGCTTAACTTTTCCAGCAATTTCTGTTTTTCAACACGTGTCAAAGACATATGTCAACGTTGTTAAAACCTCCGGTTCAACCTGTAGCGCCATATACCAGGAAGTGAAAGATAACATAAGATGCACACATTCATTCGTTCTGAAATGACTTAATGAATCACTGACACTACAGAGATCTTACTGTTAGTCAGGGAGCGAAACAGAGGGTGATGCATTCACTCTAAACACAGAAGGTAGTATATACAGGAAGGGAAATTATTCAGATGAATATGTTAAAGAAGGTTGGGGAACGAGAAAATTGTAAGCGTGACACCATGGACAGACCCTCAGTAGAATGAAAATCTAAAGAATGGAAGGGTTACCACATCAGAAATCAAAGTAGGTCACTGCGTACAGGGCTGATGCGTTAATGGGTCTCGGTGTGAACTGGGGAGACAGGCAGCAGAACTGCATTGGAAATATTGCAGCTCAAACTGTGCAATTCCATGCGGTGCTGTAGACCACAGCAACAACAGAAGTAGAATTATACTTAAACATAATCTGCAACTTTTTGCCCTGGATAATCTCTCAGTCTACCATTACCATCAAGCTGAGCTATGGTTCAGTGATGAATGTTAGTAAACATGCCAGGGTCAGAACCATGTGTACCCCTAAAACTGATGGCAAACCATAAAGCTACTGCATTTGACTAGTTACATTCCAAACAGTGGAACTAACATCTGATGGCGAGGGGGAAATGATCCCAAGACGAACAGATCAGGTCGAAGCTCTGCAGTTCTGCCACATCCAGTCATAAACGGTTTAAACAACTCACTGCAGGAGAGGGTCATACATTTGTCACCATCCTAATTAATGGAACAGACCTGCGCATCAGTGCAAATTGAAATGATGTAGTGTCTACACCATACTCAGAAGTGTTATGTCTATGATCCTCCTCATCTCGTCAGGATGCCCACAGAAACACAGATGGCAGTTTCTAAACAATCTGATTTGCTTTATGTGACATGAAGAAACATCTGAACACAGTAGATATGACATAGCAATGTACCACAAGCCCTGACCCTAGGTAAGCTGTTTAATTCCAGTTCCAATTCTGAAATCTGTCTAAAAATGTGGAACATTACTATGACAATTCCCTTAAGAGGAGAATAATTACAGTATGACCAATATCACCATCACGTGATTCCATCACGGCAGTCAAATTGGTCGGAGTTCGTTTTGACAGAGCAGTCAAGCAGCACAGAAATAAACTGCTCCGTGTGGTTTCCAATAGGTCCCCATATGCAGATGGTGCTGTTGTGGAAATGGCACTGGATTACTAATCCAGACCAGGCTAATGCTCTGGCAGCTGGTGGACGTTAAAAACAAATTTAAAGATATCGAGATCTAAAATCTGGTGACAGTAACAGCGATTGTGTGTCCAATGTTGATTGTAAACTTCGATTTCCTTCCCCAGTGTACTTTCAGGAAGTGAATCTCCCGTGCTTTCCTTGTATGGCCTAAAAGTGACTCCAGACACACAGACATGTTATGATCTTTTCAATGGTCTCGAAACCGGCCAAGCAGGACACTCAATTATATCAAACTGCTCCGTGGTCTTAAAGGATAAAACCGGATAGAACCAGCCTCGTTATCAGAAAAGGGAATGGGAAGCATAGTCATATCAACCCCTGACCTCCTTCCTAACATCTGCGAGCTTGTGGCAACATCTACAGTACTTTCGCACAGACTGCACAGAAACATCGGGAAAGGAATGGGTCATTAAACACATTGAGCCTCCCACGTTCTCATCATCATGACCGAGAATCTCCTCAATGCATTTCTCCTACAGCAGACTGAGATATATTGCAACTGATTCCGTCAACCAAATGTTTGAGATGTTTGGGAATAGCTGGGACCTAAGGACATATTCCTGAGATACTCGACGAGCCTTTGTCTCCAATAAAAGGATCCTTTTATTCCAGTGTTTCCGTTCCAAGGGCTGCTTTTCTCAGTTATTTACTTAAGTTGTTTTCAGGTGGCAGTCCGGCATCTCTGTCTTTAATACCCCTCTTAAAAAAAGACAAAGAGAAAATAACGTTTTTAAAGTGAAAAAAACATCAATATACAAAGATGGCCTCGTATTAAACCCTTTATTCTTCTTGTTTCAGTAGACTGAATTACATATATATTACATTGACACAAAGCATGCAAAATTTCACAACTCTATTCTATTTCAGTCAGTTTACTTCTGCCACAGAACGCCTCTGTTTTTCTTCATCTAAGTCTCGACAACTTGTCAGCAAGTACAGGTTCTTGTCCTGTCATCTGTATAACTTCCAAATTGAATGGCAACAATAATAACCTATATCTAAACAGACTGAAAGTTTTCTCCCTAAATTTGTCCAAAAACGTTCAGGCGTTATCATCAGTATATATATTTGTCTTGACACGTTATTGGCAACTTAAATGCTGAACTGTTGTAACGTCAAAACAAAGCTCAAGACCTCTTTCCCAATTGTGAAATATTTTGCAATTGATGGTGTCACCGGACACTCCAAACAACCGTTACATAATAGAGCACTTCTCATCTCTCTCGTAGTCCTTCTCAATGAAATATCTCTTCATATCTCAGCTTAAAGGATTTACACGTCTTAATGCTGTAACTTCTTTACCTGTCAAACCTGGTCTATGCCACTAAAACGTACACACACAGGTATATATTTTAAAATCTTGCACATTCTTCTCAGGCCCTCCATGAAGCCAAACTTCGATTTATGGACCAATTGATGATCATCAGCTATTTCAGATTCTAATCATGCCACTTCAACTCTCTGCTCTTCTCCACGAGTTCTCACGACTGCAGGGAAGTGAGTTTTTGAACTCGTCGAAAGGAAGAAGCTCTCTAAGAGTGTCATAGATTGCTCTGTTTTTAATACCCTGACTCACTTTTCATAATTACTTTGTTTAATCCTTTCAATCTCAATGTACGTTTAATGAGAGACACATTTTTATATTCTAAAACACTGTCTGTGGGCTTCTGGCACAAGCTCATATGCACTTCAGTGTCTTTCTTCACCTCCTCATACTCTCCAGATACCTCTTCCGATAGGAAAGTAAATACCTCACTCCTTATACCGATCAGCTTTGTTTGGCTTAACTAAACCCACATGGTCAGTGGCCACTGCATCCGTGTAGCCACTTTCTCAAATGAAATTGAAAAGACGTCTACATCCTTTTCATCAAAAATAGACAATGCCTGTACATATTTAAACAGATCCCCATCAGGCCTTTGACTACCATAGAGTTTCTCTTACTCACTATCCTCCTCATCCAGCCTACCGTCTACCTTCATTTCCACCCTGCCCAGTCGACATTCGTCTCAAATTAGTAACTTTAGAACCTGAAACTCTCTCGCTATCTGCTTTTCTTCTTTCTTTTTCTGTCTTTCTTCTTCCTTTCCGTTTCTTTAAATTCTACTTTTAATCGTATTTCAAACTATCTCAATTCCATTTTGTGTTCAAGCTGCCACATCTGCAAATGAATTCTAGCCATTTCCAACGATTTCAAATTCCACCAGAATTTGAATGGCAATCTACAGCTGTAATTATCTCTCCTTTTCTCACAGATAAACACAAACCCAACTCCAGCTGTATTGCCAGTTCTAACATCTTTGCTTTGCACAACTTTGTAAAATCTCCAACTTCACTCCTTTCATACCCAGATAAGTCTCAGAGACAGAAATAGCCATTGCTGCACAAAGCACTGTACAAACCAACCGAAGTCAACACCCAGACCAAAAGACGCTAACAACTACAAGACGCTGCCATTGAGGCCAACAATCTCCCTGGGCACATCCTCCACTTCCCTGCGTGGGTTTTCTCCAGGTGCTCAATTTTCCTCCCACAGCCCAAACATATGCAGGTTAGGCGTAATGGCCATGTTAAATTTCCCACACTGTTCAGCAATGTGTAGGTTACTTTCACAAGTCAAGGGTAAATATGAAGTAATAGGGGAGGAGAATGCGTCTGGGCAGTTTACTCTTCAGAGGGTTGGTGTGGACTTGTTGGGAAAACTGGCCTGCTTCCGCACTATAGAGATTCAAATCCTGAACCTCATTTGGAAGTATCGATTTCGAACCTGACGAGTGTCCCAAATTTGATATGGACCAGAGCAGACTGCCTTAAAATAATTTAAGATGGTAGTCTGGACGCCAACCTTGTCATTGGCTAGATTCTCAACAGTATGGAAACAGACCCTACCGCCCAGCAAGTCCAAACCACCCAACCTCACTCCCCTCCCCTATATTTATCCCTGACGAATGCACCTAACACTACGGGCAATTTAGCATGGTCAATTCACCTGACCTGCATATCCTTGGATTGTCGGAGGAAACAGGAGCACTCAAAAGGAACACATGCAGACACAGGGCGAATGTGTAAACTCGACAAATTCATGAGCAGGAATTTAACCCATCGCCCTAGTTCGATGAGGCAGCAGTGCTGCCCATTAAGCCACAGTGCCGCCCCACTTCATCTTGCTAAAGGCAGATGTGAAATGGGTGTTCCAGATGTGATTTGACTGGTCAAACCACTCAACTTTAAGCAAACACAATTTATTTAAACACTCTAATAAAAATACATAGAAAAAGAAGAGGAGTTTAAGATAACTTAACGACTGGAAACCTTAACAGAATAATAGGTACAGTACAATTTACTACTGAACAGTTACAATGTACTAACATCCCATAAAATTATCCCTTGGCAAAAAGACACATCTAAGGCAAGTCAGTCATGCATGCAGTTCTCCAATCCAGGATGAAACAGCATCAAGAAAGATTTCAGAGAGAATAGCAGTGAGGGATAATTTACTGAAGCATCCAATCTATCTACGATTGCAAGCACCTGGTGTCTGTTATAGCTCAGAAAAACTGGAAAGCCTGATCTGTGAGAGCTGGCCATTGTTATCAATATGTATTTTAAAAAACCCGAGAAGCCTCCTATGTTATTTACTTCAGCCGTTTGCAGTAGTCGGTTCGGCCTTTAAAATCTCTCTTCAAAGAAAAGGAGACAATAATTAAGTGACAGCATTGTCAGGGCTGTTAGATACCTGGTCCTTTACAATACTACTCAAGGGGCTTCCTCGTGTTACTGACCACACGATCAGCTCAGAGGGACAAACACACATCAGACGTTAATTGGACAGGCACAGACCATCTTTCAAAGACGTGAGTCAAAGGTGCTGAATCCCCTATCCAACATGGAGCACCACATGGGAACAATCGGGAAGTGAACATCCGACACACACACACACAAACACACCCGACATGGAGCGCCACATGGGACACACCGGGAAGTGCACAACAGCCTGACACACACCATATCACTGTTTCTGACCTTCACAATGCCAGCACTCGATACACTAGGGACACAAAAACCAAGGCCAGGGAAAAATATAGAGGGACAGAAAGATTCACATTAAAGAAAGGAAAAGACAGTTAATTAACTGAGAAGATCTTGTGGAAATAACAAGAAAAAGACTGGATTGTGGGACTAACCAGAGGATTGAACTCTTAGAGAGCAAAATTACAAGAATGAGAACATTGAATAAATATATTTTCAGATCAGCTGAAATGGTTTGTTTCATCAAATTCTAATTCTGATTCACAGAACACTTCAAACAACATAAACAGGGAGAAGATGATGCGTGTGTGTGTGTGTCTGTGTTTGTCTGCGTGTGGGGAGTGGGGTGGGGTGGTTGAATGTGAAAATCATTGCATGAGAGAAAATACACTTAAAGAAAATCAGAAACCAGGTTAAATATGAACAACTGTCAGGGATTTGGATAATTGACACAGAGAGACCGAGGGACGTTTCATGGACAGATGAGTTAATCTGCCTGAGGATATTAAAATGCATAAATTGCCAGACGCATTAGCGATATAGCTCAGCATACCCAGGAATATCAGATGAATAGGGTTTTGGTGTGAGTTCCAATCAGATTTGTTTCTGCATGTTTCAACTCGAGAGTGTCAGCAGCAGATTGTTGCCATCATTAATTCTGTATTTCACAGCTCAAGGTTCAAACAGCAGGTGGGTTAAGCCAGTGAAGTGCATTCTGGAGCAGTGAGTAGTTAAAGTTAATAATGGCCAGGGCATGGTGTCAGGAATCAGCTCATGGCCAAAGTGATCACCAAACTTTGACTCGTCTGTTTCAATCACCACCTGCTAGTTCCCCTACAAGCCACTCACTACCCTGGCTTGGAAATATACCGGCGTTCCTTCACAGTCGATGGGTCAGAATTCTGGAATTCCCTCCCTCATGGCATTATTGGTCATCCCACAGCAAGTGGACTGCAGCGATTCAAGAGGCCAGCTCACCATCACCTTCTCAAGGGCAAATAGAAATAAGCTATTAATACTGGCCAACCAGCGATGCTCATGTCCCACAAATGTATGAAAAAAATATATTCGCCACTGGTGGGATGGAGTTCCAGTCAGTCTCACATCTGCCGTATTAGACATTAGAAAGGTATTAGAAAGGATTCTGAGGGATAGAATTTATGACCATCTGGAAGAGCATGACTTGATTAAATGAAGTCAGCACAGCTTTCAGAGGCAGGTCATGCCTCACAAACCTTATTGAGTTCTTTAAGGATGTTACTAGACAAGTTGATGAGCGTCGACCGGTGGATGTGTTGGATGTGGACTTCAGCAAGGCATTTGATAAGGTTCCCCATGGTATGCTTGTTCAGAAGGTAAGGAGGAATGGGATAAAGGGAAATTTAACTGTCTGGATACAGAATTGGCTGTTCTACAGAAGACAGCGATTGGTAGTGGAAGGAAAGCATTCTGCCTGGAAGTCAGTGGTGAGTGGTGTTCCCCAGGGCTGCGTTCTTGGGCCTCTACTCTTTGTAATTTTTATTAATGACATGGATGCGGAGATTGAAGGATGAGTTAGCAATTTTGCAGACGACACAAAGGTTGGAGATGTCGTTGACAGTATAAAGAAATGTTGTCGGCTGCAGCGTGACATTGACAGGATGCAGAGATGGGCTGAGAAGTGGCATATGGAGTTCAACCTGGATAAATGCGAAGTGATGCATTTTGGAAGGTCGAACTTGAAAGTTGAGTACAGGATTAAAGCCAGGATTCTTGGCAGTGTGGAGGAACAGCGGGATCTTTGCGTGCAGGTACATAGATCCCTTAAAATTGCCACCCAAGTAGACAGGGATATTAAGAAAGCCAATGGTGTTTCGGCTTTCATTAACGAGGGATTGAGTTAAAGAGTCGTGGGATCTTGTTGCAGCTCTATAAAATTTTGGTTAGACCGCACTTGGAATACTGTGCCCAGTTCTGGTCGCCCTATTATAGGAAAGATGTGGATGCTTTGGAGAGGGTTCAGAGGAGGTTTACCAGGCTGTTGCCCGGAATGGAGGGCTTATCTTACGAAGAGAGGTTGACTGACATCAGACCTTTTTCATTGGAAAAAAGAAGGATGAGAGGGGACCTAATTGTGTTACACAAGATAATGAGAGGCATAGATAGAGTTGATAGCCAGAGACATTTTTCCCAGGGCAGAATTTATTAACACGAGGGGTCATAGTTTTAAACTGTTTGGTGAAAAGTATAGAAGGGATTTCAGAGGCGGGCGTTTTTACGCAGAGAGCTGTGGGAGCATGGAATGTGTTGCCAGCAGCAGTTGTGGAAGCGAAGTCATTGTTGATATTTAAGAGATTGCTGGATATGCATATGGTCACAGAAATTTGAAGGTTTGTACATTAGGTTTACTTAACATGAGGATCAATGGTCGGCACAACATCGTGGGCTGAAGGGCCTGTTCTTTGCTCTAGTGTTCTATTTTCTATAATATCTAGTAAGAAACCAAGCATATTCGGATAAATACCTGTCCATTGTTATAACATTCCTGTCCCACGTTCTCTGATTCTGATCCACTGTTGAAACATTCCAGTCTAATTTTATCAGATTCTGATCCATTGTTGGAACATCCCAGTCTAATGTTATCAGATTTTTATCCATTGCTGGAACATTCCAGTTTAATGTTCTCAGATTCTGATCCATTGTTGGAAGATTCAAATCTCCTGTTCTCAGATTCTGATCCATTGTTGGAATATTCCAGTTTAATATTCTCAGATTCTTATCCATTGTTGTAACATTCAAGTCTAACGTTCTCAGATAATGATCTCTGCACACCTTCTCCATATGGAGCTGCTGATCCCTTTTTGTGCTGTTCGTGATTCTCCCATTCATGTTATGGGATAACACATTGAACGAAGCACGTATATCATTAAGAGATGGGAACTTTCCACTGGGATAACTAGAAAATATAGCGACTGACATTAATCACAGTCACCAAACAAACACACTCAGTTAACCCCTTTCTTACATAACATTCCATATCATAATAAAAGGGAGTATTTATGCGGTCTCTGTATTAGTGTGTGTACATCTGTGTGTATCAGTGTGAGGCGAGTCTGCAGTCTCTATGGTGTTTAAAGTGAGATCCGAGGTAGGGTCCTTTTCATTTCTGTCCACAGATGCTGCCGTACTTGCTGAGCTTTCTGTTGCTGTCAGTCTCTGCTGGCCTCCCCAAATCGCTGTACACGTGGGAGTTGAGGTAGAAAATAATCAGGGATACAGTTTGAGAGGGACAGAGGGAGGGCAGCATCTCAAAGCACCATCCAAACACAAACAGACACAAACACACAAACACACATACACATAGATGGGCACAGACACACATAGACACACAGACACACAGACGCACACACAAGAACAGACCCTCACAGATGCAAACAAACACACATGCAGTTAAACACAGATACATACACAGATGCACAAACATTCACAGAAACAGACACACACGCAGACACACATATAGCTGCACACAGACACAATCACAGAAAACCCACACCCACATAGACACAACCATACAAACACACAAACTGACACACCCAGATGCACAGAGACACGCAGGCGCACAAACGAATACAGAGAGACATACTCACGGTCGTGTCCCCCAGCCCTTTTTTCTGATGTTCCATTCAGCCCTTCGGACCTGCGACACAGGAGAGATCGAGGCCACTCCGATGGTTAGGTGTCGTTTCGGAAATATACTTTGAAATTCCAGGCTGGCTCAGGAAGTGACCCCACCCACCGTCACCCCTAATCCCTCTTTCCAGGCTTCCCATCTCTGTAACTTCTGCTCCACATGTGAGTCATGTTACAGACCCAGATACGCTGGGAATACAGCTCCCATACCCCATCCCAGGGTTAACTCAAACAAATCCTCTGCTCTCCTTGAATGCAACATTGCACAACACGACTTCCTGGAAAGTAACCAATTACTTTTCAAAAGCTTAACATGAGAACATAAGAAATGGGCACATGTGTAGGCCATTCTGCCCCTCAAGCCTGCACTGTCATTCAATAAGAGCATGGATGATCTACTCCAGGGCTCAACTCCACTTTCCTGTTAACCTCTTGCATCCTTCAACTCGCTGATACCTCAAAAGCCAAATCAACCCGACTGTAAATACATTCAGTGTCCCTTGGATGCTGCCTGAACGTTTGCTCTTTTTCAGCAGTACACTCTTTCAACACATACACATACATACACACACACATACTCACAGACACACACACACACACACACACACACACACACACACACACACACACACACACACACACACACACACACACACACACACACACACCTGAGAGAGACACACAGGCGTACAAAGAGACACACAGAGATGTGCACACGCCGACCGACACACACACACTCAACACACAGACACAGATTTCACCAGTTTCGTCATTTCCCCTCTCCCCCTCCTTATTACAGATCCAACCCTTCAACTTGGCACCTCCTTCTTAAACTGAACAGCCTGTTCATCTTCCTTCCCACCTGTCCACTCCACCTTCTGCTCTAACCTATCACCTTCACCCCACCTTCATTTAACATTCGCCTTCACAGCCCCAAGCACCACCCCTCCCATTTATCCATCAGCTCCTTTGTCCCACGAGCCTCATTCCAAACGAAGGGATTATGCTCAACATTTCAATTCTCGTGCCCCTTGGATGCTGATTGAACGATTGTGCTTTTTCAGCACCAAACTCTTTCAATACAGCACACACACGTGCACCCACAGATACACAAACACACCACACAGACAGACACACACACACACATACCGACACACGCACAAATACACAGTCAGCCACACTTCCCACCTACGAAGGCATCCAAACTCCCCCTCCATATACACAGACACGACCACTCCCCACACGCGTACACATAGGCTCACACACAGGCACACACAGACACACACACACAAAGAGACATACTCAAACAGTCACATACACACCCGCACTCCCCACACATGCACACATACGCTATATATATATAAACACACTCAAAGAGGCACACAATAAGACAGACGCAGACACACGCAAAACACACACATACATACACACAGACACACATACACACACATACACATAGGGGAAAGTGAGGACTGCAGATGCTGGAGATCAGAGCTGAAAATGTGTTGCTGGAAAAGCGCAGCATGTCAGGCAGCATCCAAGGAACAGGAGAATCGATGTTTCGGGCATGAGCCTGAAAAAGGGCTCATTCCCGAAACGTCGATTCTCCTGATCCTTGGATGCTGCCTGACCTGCAGCGCTTTTCCAGCAACACGTTTTCAACACACATACACATGCAGGCACACAGATACAAACACAGATAGATGTACACGCACAGGCACACAGACAGAGGCACACACGCATTGACATACACCACACAGAACACACACCCATACAATCCAATACACAGGCACGCCAAACACACAGACTCACACACACACAAACAGACAGATACCCACAACCACCTATGCACGGACACATACATACCACACACACATGCACACACATGCACACACACAGTTAGAACATAGAACTTAGAACAGAGAAGAATACAGCGCAGTACAGGCCCTTTGGCCCTCGATGTTGCGCCGATCCAAGCCCACCTAACCTACACTAGCCCACTATCCTCCATATGCCTACCCAATGCCCGCTTAAATGCCCATAGTGAGGGAGAGTCCACCACTGCTACTGGCAGGGCATTCCATGAACTCACGACTCACTGAGTAAAGAACCTACACCGAACAGCTGTCCTATACCTACCACCCCTTAATTTAAAGCTATGCCCCCTCGTAATAGCTGACTCCATACGTGGAAAAAGGTTCTCACGGTCAACCCTATCTAAACCCCTAATCATCTTGTACACCTTTATCAAGTCACCCCTAAACCTTTTCTCCAATGAAAACAACCCCAAGTGCCTCAGCCTTTCCTCATACGATCTTCCTACTATACCAGGCAACATCCTGGTAAACCTCCTCTGCACCCGTTCCAGTGCCTCCACATCCTTCCTATAGTATGGCGACCAGAACTGCACACAATACTCCAGATGCGGCCGCACCAGAGTCATATACAACTGCAACATGACCTCAGGACTCCGGAACTCAATTCCTCTACCAATAAAAGCCAATACGCCATATGCCTTCTTCACTGCACTATTTACCTGGGTGGCAACTTTCAAAGATCTGTGTACATGGACACCAAGATCCCTCTGCTCATCCACACTACCAAGTATCTGACCATTAGCCCAGTACCCCATCTTTTTGTTACTCTTACCGAAGTGTATCACCTCACACTTACGCACATTGATCTCCATTTGCCACCTTTCTGCCCAGCTCTGCAGCTTATCTATATCCCGCTATAACCTGCCATATCCTTCCTCACTATCAACAACTCCTTCGACTTTCGTATCATCCGCAAACTTGCTCACCCAACCTTCTAGCCACTCCTCCAGGTCATTTATAAAAATGACAAACAGCAATGGTCCCAAAACAGATCCTTGCGGAACACCGCTAGTAACGGCACTCCAAGATGAACCTTTACCATCAACTACTACCCTCTGTCTTCTTCCAGCCAGCCAATTGCTAATCCAAACCTCCAACTCACCCTCAATGCCATACCTCCGTATTTTTTGAAGTAGCCTACCATGGGGAACCTTATCAAACGCCTCACTAAAATCCATATACAACACATCTACAGCTTTCCCCTCGTCCACCTCCTTAGTCACCTTCTCAAAGAATTCAATAAGGTTTGTGAGGCACGACCTGCCCTTCACAAAACCATGCTGACTCTCCTTGATCACATTATTCCTATCCAGGTGTTCATAAATCCTATCCCTTACAATTCTCTCTAAGACTTTGCCCACAACAGAAGTGAGACTCACCGTCCTATAGTTACTAGGGTTAACCCTACTCCCTTTGTTGAACAAGGGAACCACATTTGCTATCCTCCAGTCTTCTGGCACTACTCCTGTAGACAACAAGGACATAAAAATCAAGGCCAATGGCTCTGCAATCTCCTCCCTTGCTTCCCAGGGAATCCTAGGATAAATGCCATCAGGCCCAGGGGACTTATCTATTTTCACCCTATCCAGAACTTCCAATACTTCTTCCCTACATACCTCAAAGCCATTCATTCTACTTAATGGTGACTCAGTATTCACATCGGCAACAATGTTATGTTCCTGAGTGAATACTGACGAAAAGTATTCATTCAGTGTCTCCCCAATCTCTTCAGCCTCCACGCGCAACTTCCCACTACTATCCTTGACTGGACCGATTCCTACCCTAGTCATTCTTTTATTCCTGACATACCTATAGAAAGCCTTAGGGTTTTCCCTAATCCTACCAACTAAGGACCTTTCATGTCCCCTCCTTGTTGTTCTTAGCTCTCTCTTCAGGTCCTTCCTGGCTACCTTATAACTCTCAATCGCCCCAATTGAACCTTCACGCCTCATCTTTACATAGGCCGCCCTCTTCCATTTAACAAGGGATTCCAATTCCTTATTAAACCACGGCTCCCTCACACGACCCTTTCCTCCCTGCCTGTCAGGTACATACTTATCAAGGACACTCAATAGTTGCTCCTTGAACAAGCTCCACATATCAATTACACCCTTGCCTTGAAGCCTACTTCTCCAAGCCACGCATGCTAAGTCATGTCTCACCGCATCATAATTTCCCTACCCCCCGCTATAACTCTTTCCCTGCAGTGCACACTTATCCCTCTCCGTCACTCGAGTAAAAGTCACCGAATTGTGGTCACTGTCCCCAAAGTGCTCACCTACCTCTAATTTTAACACCTGGCCTGGTTCATTACCCAGAACCAAATCCAGTATGGCCTCACCTCTTGTTGGCCTATCTACACATTGTGTCAGGAAACCCTTCTGCACACATTGGACAAACACCGACCCATCTAACGAACTTGAGCTATAGCTTTCCCAATCAATATCAGGAACGTTAAAGGCCCCCATAACAACCACCCCATTTTGACTCTTCTCCTGCATCATCCTCGCAATCCTTTCTTCTACGTTTCTAGGAATATTAGGAGGCCTGTAAAAAACTCCTAACAGGGTGACCTCAGCTTTCCTGTTCCTAACCTCAGCCCAAACTACCTCAGATAGAGAGTCTTCATCCATCGTCCTTTCCACCGCTGTAATACGATCTTTGACAAGCAATGCCACACCTCCCCCTCTTTTACCCCCACCTCTGACCCTACTAAAACATTTAAACCCTCGAACCTGCAACAGCCAATCCTGCCCTGTTCTACCCATGTCTCCGTAATAGCCTCAACATCAAAGTCCCAGGTACCAACCCACGCTGCAAGTTCACCTACCTTATTTCGGATACTTCTTGCATTGAATTATACACACTTCAAGCCATTTTCCTGTTCACAGACACACAGAACAAAGAAACACAATTGCACACACAGATACACAGAGACACACATAAAGACATGCACACACACACAGACGCACATACATACACACAGCTGCATACACACGGACATGCAAACATATGGACACACACAGAGGCACACATATTGGTATTCACACACACAACCTGTAAAATGCAACGTTTAGTGACTTACCCTTACAAATAATCTTACATGTAAGAAAGGATTGAAAAGTCGTAAAACACACCAGCAGAGCATGACATTGAATCACTTTCAGCAAAAGAGAGAGAGAGAGAGAGACAGAGGGAGAGGGAGAGGGAGGAAAGGAGGGTTTGAAACCCATTGAATGATCCACCCCAAAACAAAACATTTCCCATTGTACACAGATGCAGAGATGGAGATGGAAACATACATACACACACTATTGCAGCACACAGAGAGAGAGAGAGATACACATAGATACACATACAGACAGACACAAATCAACAAGCGCGAACATAAATATGCAGATACAAACATATAGAGTTTATAAAGGGGTTTTGAAAACAGACATATCGGCCCATACACTCCATTCTAACGATAATCTCAAACTAAACTAGTCCCACGTTCCTGTCCTTGGACCATAATTTCCCAGACCTTCTCTTATTCTTGTACTTAATTAATTGTCTTTTCAACATTGTATCTTTACCCACTTCGATCACTTCTGAGGACGTTCATGCGACGGAAGAACCAAACGATGTGTAATCACAATGTACTTCATAGATCCTGATCAGGTATACACAAGAACTCTGTACGAATCTCGAGAAGTGATTGCTGAAATCTTGATGAGATGTTCTTATCATCAATAGCCACAGGTGAAGTGCTGGAAAGACATGAGACTGAGTAACGTGGTGCCATTATTAAACAAACTGACAAGGAAAAGCCAGGGAACAATAGACCAGTGAGCCTGACATCGGTGGTGGGGAAGTTGTTGGAGAGAATCCTAACGACAGGAGTTACATGTATTTGGAAAGGCAAGGACTAATAAAGGTAAGTCAACATGACTTTGTAAATGGGAGATCATGTCTCACGAACTGGATTGCCTTTTCTTGAAGAAGTAACAAAAATCACTGATGAGGGCAGAGCAGTGGACAAGATCTATATTGACTTCAGTAAGGCATTCGACAAGGTTCCCCCGAAAGACCGGTGAGCAAGGTGAGATCTCATGGAATACAAGGAGAACTAGCCATTTGGATACAGAACTAGCTCAAAGATAGATGACAGAGGGTGGTGGTGGAGGGTTGTTTTTCAGATTAAAGGACCGTATGCCACAAAGTTTGGTGCTGGGCCCACTGTGTTCATTATTTGCATAAATGATTTGGATATGAACACAGGAGTTATGGTTAGCAAGTTCATACTTGACACCATAATTGAAGGTGCAGTGGAAAGAGAAAACAATTACCGCAGAGTACCACGGGATCTTGATCAGATGGACCAATGGTCTGAAGAGTGGCAGATGGAGTTTAATTGAAATAAACGTGAACTCTGCATTTTGGAAAGTAAAATCAAGGCTTGGCTTATACATTTCATGTTAAGTCCGTCGGGAGTGTTGCTAAACAATAAGACCTTGGAGTGCAGGTTCATAGTACTTTGAAAGTGGAGTCGCAGCTATATAGGATAGAGAAGAAGGTATTTGATATGATTGTCGTTGTTTGACATGCATTGAATGTAAGAGTTAGATGGTCATATTGCAGCTGTAGAGGCCATTGGTTAGGCCACTATTGAATACTTCGTGCAATTACTGTCTCGCTCTTCGAGGAAGATGTATGAAACATGAAATAATTCAGAAAAGATTTACAAAGATAATTCCCGGTTTGGATGTTTTTAGATGTATGGAAAGGCTGAATATTCCGGGCTTACTTTTTCCTGGAGCATCAGCGATTGAAGGGTGATTTTAGAGGTTTATGAAGTCATAAGTAGAATGGATAGTGTCAATAGCAAAGGTATTTTTCCCCAGGGTAGCACTCTCCAAAGCTAGACGACCGAGGTTGAAGATCAGAGGGGAAAGACTTATAAGGGAACTGAGGGGCAACTTTTTCAAAGAGAGGGTGCTTTATATGTAAAAAACTGCCAGAGGAAGTTGTGGAGGCAGGGACATTTACAACATTTAAAAGGCAGGTTGATGGGCACAGGAATAGGAAGTGTTCAGGGGTATATGGGACAAATTCTGGCAAACCGAACTACATTAATGTAGGACATCTGATCAGTAGGGACGAGTTGGATAGAAGGGTCTATTTCCATGCTGGACAGCTCTATGCCACTATGCCTTCAGTAAAACTTGCTCGTCTCATCTTAACGTTACCGCCAGTCTTGAAATTAACCACCCGAGGGAAAGGACACGTTATCTTTATCCTGCATTGTTTTATAAACTTTTATAATATTTATAAGGTCTCAACCTCCTAGGCTGCAGTGGAAAAGGACCCAGTCCATTGAATCTGTCCTTATAATTTAAATACTCCATTCCTAGCAACAACCTGGTAATCTTTTCTGAACCGTCTCCAGTTCTATAATATATTCAATATGATTGGGTGACCTGAACTGCACACAGTACTTCAAGAGAGACTTCGCAAATGTCCAGGACAACCTGGAGGCAATGTTTCAGCTCCTGTACTCATAGGTCTGAGCAATGAAGGCCAGCAAGTCAAACACCTTCATAACCACCCTGCCCACATATGATGCAAACTTCAAAGAAATATACCAGAACTCCTAGATCTCTCTGTTCTACAACACTACCAAAGGCCTGAAATTGAACTGTAGGTGTCCTTTCATTGTTTGATTTAACAAACTGTGATACATTGTAGTTATCGAAATTAAACTCTATCTGCCACTCCTCAGCCCAGTGAGTGCTAGTACTGGGGAAGAAGGGCCGGGAAGTAGTTCGCTGCCTTCAATCATTTCTTGGATTTAAGAAGACGGCAGTCACACTTTACAGGCGGGAAAGAGTGATTGGTGTTTTTGATCCAGAATGTATGCTGTTTCTTCATCTCAGCACAGAGTGTGTCTGCAGCATGTCTTTCCCTCATATTGCAGATGCCACATAATAGCCACTGAAGGTGGAAACCATAGCCAGACAACTAGAGATTTTCATAGTTTATCTCGAAGGCAGAGCATATAAATTCAACATCCTACATTTGAGGTGACCTTTCATCTGTTTCACAATGTAATTCTTTTAACTGTGTAATTTAGTAAAAGTGAACCAAATTTTAATGAATCCACACCGTGCTGAAAGCTGACATTTAAAATGTGACCCAAAATATGGGCATGATTTAAGTCTTGTACAGTAGGTAACGCCCGTGCCACTGAGACAGAGCTCTGGGTTAGATGCCAATACCTGAGCTTGCGTGATAGTGTCTCTCACGCCGGGCCAGAAGTTTTGGATTAAAGTCCTGCCTGTTACGGAGGTATGTCACAGTGTTTCCAAGCAGGCTGATGAATAAATACAGAGGTGAATAATGTCGCAGCTATAGGGACAATTGCCAAGGTGTGGTAGTGGCTCTACCTCTGAGCTCAAAAGTCCAGATTTAAATCCCACAGAGGTGTTTCATAATGTGCCTGAACAAGTTGATGAAAATGATTTTAGAATTGTGATGTATTGGAGAGGGATGAGATGGCAGTATTGAATTTCAGAATGTAGGCCCAGGTTGACTGAAAACACAGTCGTTTATGTTGATTGGAGTCAAATTTTCACATTCGAGAGGTTTATAAAGTCATGAAGGCCATGGATAGGATGAATAGTCAGCGTCTTTACCCCAGTGTAGGGAAGTCCAAAACTGGAGGACATAAAATTAAGGTGAGATGGATAAGACTTTAAAGGGACCAAAAGGGACCATTTTCACACAGAGGGTTGTGCGTGTATGCAATGAGCTGCCAGACGAAGTGGTCGAGGCTGCTACAATTACAACATTTAAAAAGCATCTGGATGGGGACAAGAATTGGAAAGGTTGAGAGGGATATGGAACAAATACTGGAAAATGAAACTAGGTCAAATTAGGACATTTGGTTGGCACGAATAAGTTGGACCGAAGGATCTGTTTCTGTGCTGTACAACTCTATGATTTATTGATCCAATTTGTAAAAATGTCTTTGTAATCTTATGTAACCTTCTTCATCTTCCACTGTATAACTACTCTTGGTGTCAGCCATAAACCTGCTCACCATGCATTCTATAATTCTCATCTAAATCATTGATATAAATGACTACCAAAATTGGATCCAGCACCAATCCCTGTGGAACCCCGCTGGTCACAGGCCTCCAGTCCCTAAGACAACCCTCCTCCACCACCCTTTGCCTCCTGCCAATAACCCGAAACACACACAAACACGCATACAGACATACAGAGACATAGACACAGTTCTGTCTTTAAGACACATATAGATACATTTTGATTGATAAGGGTATCAAGGGTTGCAGTGCGAAAGTGGGAGAATTCTGTTGAGAAACATGTCAGGCATGAATGAACAGCAGATCTGTCTCGATGGACCAAGCACTCTAGTTCTGCTCCAATTTCATACGCTCTATGTTTTACGCTATCTAAAATATCGATCCAAGAGAGCAGTGGAGGCTGAAATTGATAAATACTTTACTGAACAGAGTCAAGGGAGATGTGGGATAGGTTTGAGGGAGTGAGTGTTCTCTGTCTTGCCTATTAGTTCGGCCTTCATTTTTAATAAAAAGAGAAGCTGACTTGCTGTGAGGTTCATACACTTTTAAAATTAGTGTTTCTACAATTTAAGTTTGAGATAAGGATGTTCCTATCTCCTGAGGGATGTGCTGTCTGTGGTCATCTCTATCCCAAGGAACCGTGAAGACTGGGTCATAGAGTCACAGAGTCATAGAGATGTATCGCACGGAAACAGACCCTTCGGTCCAACTCATCCATGCCGACCAGATATCCCAACACAATCTAGTCCCACCTGCCAACACCAGGCCTATATCCCTACCAACCCCTCCTATTCATATACTCATCCAGATGCCTTTTAAATGTTGCAATTGTACCAGCCTACACCACTTCCTCTGGCAGCTCATTCCATACATGGACCACCATCTGCATGGAAAAAAATGTTGCTTATGTCTCTTTTATATCTTTCTCCTCTCACCCTAAACCTATGCCTTCCAGTTCTGGTTTCCCCCACCTAGGGAAAATACTTTGTCTATTTATCCTATTCATTCCCCTCATGATTTTGTAAACCTCCATAAGGTCACCCCTCAGCGTCCGAAGCTCCAGGAAAAACAGCCATAGCGTATTTAACCTCTCCCTATAACTCTAATCCTCCAACCTGGCAACATCCTTCTCTGAACACTTTCAAGTTTCACAACATCCTTTTCGATAGTAAGGAGACAGGAATTGCACGCAATATTACAACAGTGACCTAAACAATGTCCTGTAGCACCGCAACATGACATCCCGACTCCTGCACTCACTATTGTGATCAACAAGGGAAGCCTACTAAACGGCTTCTTCTCTATCCTAACTACCTGTGACTCCACTTGCAAGGAGCTATGAACCTGCATTCCAACGTCTCTTTGTTCAGCAACACTCCCGAGGACCTTACCATTAAGTGTATAATCCTGCTTAGATTTGCTTTCTAAAATGCAGCACCTCACATTGATCTCAATTAAACTCCATCTGTCACTTCCTAGACCATTGGCCCATCTGGTCAAATCCCATTGTAATCTGAGATAACCTTCTTCGCTGTCCACTTCATCTCCAAATTTGGTGTCATCTGCAAACTTACGAAATATACTTCTTATGCTCACATTCAAATCATTTATATCAATCATGAAAAGTAGTGGGGGGTCATTGAAGATATTCAAGTCTGACCTTGACTGACCTTTGTTGGGCAGAGGAGTCAGTGTTTATTGGAAATAGATAGGGTAGGGGATTGCAGCCGCAAACAGACCAGCCATTATCTTTATAAACTTAGCAGCTGACTGGAACTCCTATCCCATGTTGTTCTCTCACTGCACGCCTTGCGGCTTTTACAGAGGGAGAGGAAGACCCCGTTCAGCCAGTCAGTAACACTGCAATGAGGCAGAAGGAGCCAATTCTGCCCTTCTAAGGAGATACACGGGAATCGCATGAAGGATTCAGTCATAATGCAATACTGATATACATCAGGGAAACAGACCCTTTGGTCCAACTCATCCGTGCCAAACAGGTATCCTCATCTGCCAGCATTTCGTCCATGTCCCTCTGAATCTTTTCGCTTCCACATATCTATCTGGATGACTTCTAAATGTTGTAATTATACCAGCCTCCACCACCTCCTCTGGCAGGTCTTTCCACACACACGCACCATACTCTGTTTGAACAGTTTGTCACTTAGGTCCCTTATATATCTTGCCCCTTCGCCTTAAAACTATGTACTCGTACCCCTATGGACTCCCTTACTCAAGGGAGAATACCTTGCCAATTTGTCCTATCCATGCTACTCGTGATTTTATAAATATCTATAATGTCACTTATCAAAGAGACTATTTTAATGTGTAGTGACTGCGGGAATTATTCAACACAGCACCAACAGCCAAAATTGAAATTAATGATGAAGATTATTGGTTGCGTTGTTAAGGGGATACATGTTATTCAGGCTAGTAGAAAATATTCCACCCACCCCCACCCCCACTCCCCCACCTCAGTGTATGAAGATCAAAATTGAGCACATGACTGATATTGCAAAATGGCTGTATTGCTGCATCAGAAAGATTGCATTTTTGACCGGGTAGCGATCCCCCAAAATGTTAGTCTATATTGTGTGCTCATCTTTTAAACTCTCAGACATCAGGGTAATTGATAGTACGAACTCCACCTGATCATCTGGCAACAAATGGCCGGAAGGAGGAACGCTGAGCTCAGGAACAAATCGACAATCAGCTACACAGCACAGCAGGAGGCCATGCAACCTTTCTGGGCAGCTACACGGGAACAGAGGAGAACTGGTCAGCACCAGGAAATACAGAAAAGAGATAATTACTTGTTTTCAATTTGGAAATCTGTAACTAGTGGAATTCCTCAGGGAACAGTGTGAGTTTATCAACAGTTTACAATCGAGGTTAATGATTTGGATGACGGGGCTGAATGGATTGGATCTTAACTTGCACATACACCAGGATAGTCATCCAATAAGATGTCAAGTGGAGACACAGTGTCTGCAATGTGTTACAGACAGGGGAGGATCGTGACCAAACCTTCAGCAAAAAAAAAATGTACAACGTGGGTGATGGGAAGTTTGTGTTTTGGACGAAACATAGAACAACAGTGAATTGCATAACTGGAGCCAGAATGCAGATCTCGGTGGTACAATGGGATTTCCGTGTCCTGGTACATAAATCACATCAAGTTAATCTGTAGATGCAGCACTGATTTGGAAAATAAATGGAATGATACTTTTTCTTGATGAGGAGTATTGGGTCTAATCTCAAGGATGGTTTACTGCATCTGCACAGGCAGATGTTGAGATGGCATCTGATGTACTAGGTGTGGTTGTAATTCCACAGAAGTGAAAAACAAATTGTTTTTGAAACATTGTAAAGATGTTTCTCTTCACTTGTACTTGCGATGAAGGCATTATGTTATGAACGATTAGAAGTTTAGGCCGGAGAATGAGAAATGTTCTTATTGACAATATAAGATTTTGAGCTGGTGAGTACCTGATGAATATTTTATCTGCCATGGGGGAATAAGTCTGGGGATCTCATTTAAGAATATGATGCATTCATGGAAATGCAGATATTGTGAAGATATTACAACTTGTGTAATAAAAATATATGGGAACATTTCAACATATCTTCAAATCTAGTGACGCTGTTTGTTCTAACAGAAATGGTTGAGTGCCCAACAGCAACAGTGATGTACCTACATGGAACAGGGAATGTGATGGAGTGGTACAGTTCAGTCACTGTTCAAATCGACCTAATTTGGTCCATTCTGGGGCCGGATAACTTAATTGTGTGATTCAGCTCAGCGAGGGAAAAAATGCAACCTTCCTGAGAATGAACAGCATGTTGCTCCCTCTCTCTCTCTGTGCTCCTCTTCCCAGCAATATGTGTGAGCTGAAAACTCCTCAGAGGTCTTTACCACTAATGGAGACTTCTGTTCAGGATTGACTGGAATCTCCCCGTGCCTGAAGGAAAGGGAAGTCAGCTAAATTCACCTGTTCCAGGACGTAATCCCATTACAAGTAGCTTGTAAGAGCAGAATAGCTCCATAAGCTGAATGATATTTGGAGCAATCACTCATGTTCCCTTTTGTCATGAGTTCCGTTAATATTCGTGCACACTTCTTTCAAGTTAACCCTCTGCAGAGATTATATTTTTCAGTTTGTCATAAAGCGTGACCATGTGTCAGTATTTTTAGAGAGGGAAACATTGGCGCACAGATTTGCAAAATTCAAACTGTTTGTCATTCAGCTTTCCATCATAGATTGAGTAATTTTATTTTGGTCATAAAATTGTTACTTTTAGCCGGTGCAAAATCCTGCCTGACTTGCTCTTAACTATCTCACAGTCTGAGACCTATATTATCGGTCATATCACCAACCCAGTTCTATTAACATTTGCAGTGAGCAACGGAAGCGTGAGACGAGGAAAGGTAATAATGTCTTGAACTATAGATCAGTGAGCCTGACGTCATTGATGGCCGTGTTGTTGGAGAACATTGAAAGGGGTAGGATTTAAATGTATGTGCAAAGACAACAACTCATGAAGGATAGTCAACATGGTTTTGTGCATGGAAAATCATTTCTAGCAAAGTTGATCGCAATTTGTGAAGAGGTGACAAAGAAGATTGGTGATGGCAGTGTAGTAGACGCTGTCCATATCGACTTCAGCAAGGCAATCGACAGGATTCCCCATGGCAGACAGGTTAGTAAGGTTAGGTCATAAATAGATCCAAGATACGCTATCCAATTGACTACAAAATTAAAGCGAAGGTAGGAGACAGAGGGTGGTAGAGGACTGTTGTTCAGACTGCGGGCCTATGATCAGTGTTGTGCCACAAGGAGCAGTGCTGAATCCACTGCTTTTCATCATTTATATAAATGATTTGAATGTGACTGTTTCCCTTTTTATTATGTTTACAGATAACATTAAAATTGGAGGTAAAGTGGCCAACAAGGTTTAACTCAGAGTCCAATTGGACCTCGACCTGATGGGCCAATGGGCCAAGGAATGGCAGATGGAGTTAAATTTAGATTAATGTGGAATCTTGCATTTTGTAAAGGTAAAATAGGTCAGGATATATACAATTAATGTTGAGGTCCTTGGTGTGTTGTTGAACAAAACTGTGCAAGCTCATAGATCCTTGAAAGTGGAGTCGCAGATAGACAGGGGGGAGAACAGGGTATGGTATGCTTGCCTTTATTTTTCACAATATTGAGTATGCGAGTTGGGAGATCATGTTGCGACTGGGCAGGATGTTGGTGAGGCCATATTTAGAATACTGCGATGAATTCAGTTCTCTCTGCTACTGGAAGTATGTTTCACTTGAGAGGGTGCAGGAACGATTTACAGGGATGTTGCCGGGATGGAGGGATTTAGCTACAGGGAGAGGCTCGGAAGACTGGTTCTTGTTTACTCCGGAGCATCGGAGGTGGAGGCGTGACATTATAGACGTTTATAAAATCATGAGGGACATGGATAATCTGAATAGGCAAGGTCTTTTTCCCAGGATTGTAGAGTCCAAAACTATAGGACAAAACTTAAGATGAGAGGAGAAAGATAGTAAAAGGACAAAATTTTCATGCAGATTGTGGTGTGTGTATGGGATGAGCAATCAGTGAAAGTGATGGAGGCTGATACAGTTCCAACATTTGATAGGCATCTGGATATGCATATTAATAGGAATGATTTAGTGGGATATGTGCCTAATGCTAGCAAAAGGGACTAGATGAGATTGGGTAATTTTGTTTATGTGGACAGGGTTCCCTGCTGTATGACACTGTAAGAGAGATGAAGAGAATTCTAAAAGCGCCGTTAAAGTGGGAATTCTCTTGCCCAGAGGTATGAAGTGCCTCTTTGTTCACATTTGTACAAACTGGGTTAGTTAAATATTTGACAGAGATTGAGTCATGGATAATGGGACACAGACAAGAATGTGGGGCTGAGAACACAACCTGATATTCCACAATCGTAGTGTCTTTCTAGAAGGTTCATAGTGTTTAACGATCTAATCCTGCTCCTGAGTCTGATGTTCTGACGATCCATTCAGACCCTCCAACCTGCCAGACAGGAGCAGTTGGAGGCCACGTACTGCTATAGCTCCCCTGACTCTGTGGAATAGAGAATTCCTGACATGCCCTACCTTCTGTTTGAATAAATCACTGCCTGTTGCTACACCATGACCTATTGATATGAGCGATAGAGGTGAATGCAAGCGCTTAGAAAAGAGTAACTGCCTTTGATATCAAGGCAGCATTTACCTGAGGATGATATCAAGCAGCCTGAGCAAAATTGCACTTCGTCAGAATCCATTGCGAACTCACCGCTGTTTGGAATCATTCACAACACAAGGGAACATGTTTATCATCCGTGGGCAACAATCATCTCAGCAGTGGGACATCACTGCAGGAGACCCTTAGGGTAGACCTCTCAGCCCAGGCATCCCCAGTTTGTCAGCGGGAAATCCCTGCAGTGTGAAAGCAGGCCATTCTTCCGATTGAGTCCATATCGATCACAAGTGAGGATATTTACTGTATGTTACACAATATTCAGAAAGCTTCGTCATCCCTGACCTCCTAAGGCAGTCTGGGTCCATGTGCAACAAGACTGAGACAACGTTCAAGTCTGTGCTGTTAAACTGTCAGTAACATTCATGAAACAGCGCTGCACATTTCCACAATAAATGTAGGCGTTCACTTAGTACCTCAATCTGGCTTCACGGGAATATGTGAAAGTCATTCAGCCCATCAAAGCTACTGGACAAGAAGACGGACAGCCCATTGAGTCCGTCCTGCCCTTACACAGGAAGACAAGGAATCTGCTCACTCCCACACATCACTTACACGAATCAGAAAGAGACTATTTCATACCTGAAGTTACTTATAAAAGAACAGGAAGAGGTCATTCAGCTTCTCAAGTCACTAATGCAGGAACACGAAGATGTCAGAGATGCTCCAACATCACAAACAAATGGACAAGCACCTGCACAAATGTACTGTTCCATGTTATTCCTCGTGGCTTCGTTGCACATAGGACATCCGTGTTATGTTAGCATGTTTTTTTTTTTCTGGCAGTGGGAATGAAGCCTTTTTAAAAACAGTTTCAAAGGCATCTTTCATCGCTGAGAGAATAGACCTACATTCTCTCTGGAAGTCCGAATCTGGCGGGGAATGGCTAACTGTTTCAGAATGAAGGTACTGCGGCTGCTGACAAGATTGTGAACAATGCAACGTTGAGTGCAGGGTCACACAGTAACTGTGCACTAAAGCCCTCAGAGTTAGTTCAGAGCCTGTACCTCTCTGTTATTAGAAATGAGGTCTCTGCACAGCCTCGTAAACTATCGTGAATCGAGCATCCTATGGAAAGTATGCCATTCCCCACCTTATCTATGGCCTGCTTTGGACGTAATGATTGTCCGTCCATAACCATTAAGTTTCAACTTCGTATTCTCTCACAGTGCTTCACGTTAAACACATACTTACCGCACTCTTTCCTGATGGTATCATCGTGCCAGGGATGAGTCTGGTGAAACTCCTTTTCACTGTCTCGGTGATGTGGACATCATTATTTATAAAGCAGTCTGTACACAAAACCCCAAATATTCTTTCAATAAAACACTAACATTGAGTAAGATAATATTTACTGTAGTACTTCAAGTATTTTGCATGAAAGACCAGATATAATTTTCAGTTATAATTACTTACTGTCCCATCTGAATTCTGCTAGTGACTTATAACCAAGGACATCCAGGTCGTTTTCAACAACAGAACTTCCTAACCTCTCACCAATTAATGAACTTAAATGAGAATCATAATATTGGTTGTTCCCATCTAAATCATTTTATACCATGTGAACAGATATTGCCCAAGCACTGATCCTTCTGATACCCCAGAAGCCTTCCACTCAGAGCAAAAAATAACACTACTCCCTTCATTTTTCCCGTCATCCAATTTTTGATCCATTTGGTGTATTCCACCCCTACCTACTCTTGGACTCTAACATTCCCCACTCACGAGTATTCAACCGTGTCAAACTTTGTCCTGAAAATTCATGTACTCTACTTCCACTCGTTGTCAGTTGTCGATGTCACAACGGACAATCTCCACAAATTACAGCAGGTTTATCAAAGATCATTTCCCTTTCCTGAATCCAGGCTGACTCTACAAAAGCATATCATTATTCAAAGTTTGTGCGAAGATTTGTAGCTCGGGTGCTCGTTGCTGCGGTTCTGTTCGCCGAGCTCGGCGAACAGAACCACAACATATCATTATTCCCCAAGTGTCTAATTGTCACATTCCTTATAAAAGGTTACACAGTCTTTCTCACAGCTGTCAGCAAGCTATTTAGTTGTCTGTTTTCCCTCTCCTGCCTGTTTTAAATATTCAGTTTTACAATAGCTGCATTTCAGTTTGCCGCTTCCTTTCCACAATCTAACCAGATTTGAAGAACAATCAGTAATTCTTTCACTAGCTATGTTCGAATCTCCTCAGTACTCTGGGATTTAGCTCATCAGATCCAGCAACATACCAACCTTCACCTCGATTAGATTTTCAAAGATATACTCTTCATTAATTCTAATTTTCTGCAGCCCCTCATTTTCACCAGTGACCCTGTTCCCCAGCATGTCTTGAGGTTAGTTTCTGCACCTTCTTCTGTGGAGACAGAACCAATGCATTCCTCTCAGCAGGCAGATGGCTTCTGTCAGCTATTGATATATCAGAGGACTGCACTCTGGGTTTGTCACTCTTGCCTGGAATGTTCCAGAATCAATCCAATACACTTCATGGTGATGGATATGTCACCCACTCTTTCCTGGAAAGTTCCCAAATCAGTCCAGTTCACTTCCTGGTGAGTATCAGCACAGTCCTGTCATTGGTATGAATTTACAGGCTATATTGAAGCGGGGGACACAGCTCAGTGACCACTTCAGTTTTAAAAGACGCTGGGTTCACATTTCGCATTGGAATGGGTCAAGCTTAGACACATATTCCTGGTTATCGCTGGAACAATTATGCAGTGTCCTGCTCCTCCCTGCGTATGGAGCTTCACTTCTGTGTAGCCTCGACTCCATTTGTTTATCATGGACACAAAACACTCTATAAAGGCAGTGCTCACATCTCGTCCAGAGTGGGGTTACCATACCCTTGGGCCTCTCTGAATGGACGCTGCAGCTGATAACACAAAACCGAGAAAAACATCCACAGAATGTCCCTTTAATCTGTAATGACAGCAGCAAGTCAAAGTTTCACACACGGCGCACTAATACCATGTTGAAAATGTTTCTCTTCCTAGCAGAAAAAAAACCAGTTACATCTCTGCACAGTCCTACAGGTACAGTTCCCTTCTCCAAAAAAGCAGTTGACAATGTTACATTCCGTTTCTCTGTGTCTCAGAAACTATAAGGGCAACACAGGTATTGCCAATGGAGTTGATCACCACACTCAGAGAAGAAAGACAGCGGGAATATAACTCAACTTAAACAGGGACACATCTAAATTGACATGATATTCAGGAATATGGGAAAAGGGAAATTTTTAGAATAAGGTCCCATTTTGTTTTCCTTCTGGTTCATTATCAGCAGTCCCTATGTTTGATTTCATTTCTCTCTCTCTATTTCTTGCTGGACATTTCTACATCCATTCCGCTAACCTCCCTCTCACACATCCGACCATCCCTGATATAAATACTATTATTTCCAGTTGCTTTCAGTTGTGATATAGGGTCACGACATTCGAAACTTTATCTATTTTTTCTCCTCACAGAGGCTGCCGTACTTGCTGAGGTTCTCCAACATTTTCAGACGCTGAAGAATTTTATTTCAGATCTCCATCATCCAAAGTTCCTTGGTTTATTTCACATTTAATGCTGTTGCTTCACAGGATTTCAGCATCACAGGTAAGGTCAGCATTTGTTATCCGTCACTAATTGCAGTTGACTGCAAGACCATTTCCCAACACAATATGGAGCCAGCCTTTTTTTTGTCACACTTAGTTTCTTTACCAAACGCTATCAGTGAATTAATAAAAGAAATCCTAATTAGTTATGGTTGTCGTTTGTAAAATGAGATTTCATTCCAATTGTTGCCATTCGAATTTAACTTCTGTCATCGGCTGTGGAAGGATTTGAAACAATGCATTTAAAGTCATAACTTGTGCCTTTGAATTACATGGCCAGTGACATTATTACTCGGTACGAGGTCCCTCTTATGAAATAAGTGGAGAGACAAGAACAAGTTTGTGGTCAAAATATTTGTAACTGGAAGAGTGGTCAGAAAAGAACTGGAGCCGTAAAATCTGAAGTGAACAAGGGGCAGATGACGGCTAATTCAGCATCAGCATTGAGGCAGAGCTGAAAACAGGGGATATTATAGAGGTGGGTGTAGGCATGGTTGATGGCCGAGATAATACAGAGACATAAAACAGATCAGGGCAAAAGGAAGACTCAAGAGTTTGAACAGTCTTGTTCCTTCTTAGATGTTTATGAGTGAGGATTCTGAAATTGATGGAAATGTAGTGGAGTTTGTCACTGAAACAGAAGATAACAGATTATGTAATTGTTAAATATAAATAACAGAAATAGCAATAACCTTCACTACCGTTTATAGAATGAATAGGGATAGGCTTACCAGGAACATTAATAATAGCGAGGATGGGATAGTAACCTACTTGAATAATAATCAGTGCAGCTCGTATCTGCAATTCTAACCATGGTCAATCTTGAGGACGTTAGTAAACCCCCAAAGATAAAATCGTGTCCATTGTTATAACATTCCAGTCAAATGTTCTCAAATTCTGATCCATTGATGGAACATTGCAGTCTGTTGTTCTAAGGTTCTCTTCTTCTCCCTCTTCCTGTAGCTGCTGGGTCCAATCATCTTGAGGATGACACTGCCGCTGATACTGTGTGATATCAGGTTGAAGGAAGCCCCTTATTAATAGAAGAGACAAACCCTCCAATGACTCAGTTAGAATCCATGGAGATTTCCGTCAATCACAGTCACTGAACAAACAGCTCCAGTTAACCTCTTGCACTACAATCCTCAAATGTCACAATAATACTTGGTCTAGTTGGGATGTTGGGGAATTACTTAATGGACAACATTGCTGATTATTGGAAGAATAGCACATCTCCAATTGTAAAGATAGAGGTGAGGTAGAGAGACGAAGCTTTCTATTCACTTGCTCCATTATCCCACTATGTTTTGGCAGGGTGATTAATGCTGGGCACCCGAGGCCGTCTGTGTATGATCACTAGGCCTGTTGCATCCTTTCGTTTAATTTATTTATATTTAACTTTGACATTTATCTTGCCATCATTTAGTAGTTTAGGTGGAGTTAGGCATTTTTGAGAAGCTCGTTCAGTTACATAGATGTTGTAGATACGATCCATTCCTTGCAGCCGCAGTCTGGTCCTGTGGAGTGATGGTCAAGCTCTCACAGAACCAGGATTCTTAGTTTTAAATTTCACCAGTTATTGCTGGGGTCTCAGCAGGGTTGGAAGGCAGGAAATCTCTCCCAGCTGCTGCATTCTCTCTGGGATTTCTCTCAGAATTGACTCTTGATGTTCTTTCCTCCTGGATTAGAGAACTGCATGTGAGACAATCTGTTTCCTGAATTTGCTTTTGACTAGTGTATGCTTGTGTGATGTTACCATACTGAAGTATTTACTGTTTAGTAGTTAAATAACCTATTATTCTGCTAAGTTTTCAAGTAGAATTAAGTTATTCCAAGTTCCTCTTGTTGTTGTTGTATTTGAATACATTGTGTTCTGCTTACAATCGAATACTTTGACCAAGCGAATTGTATCTGAAACACATCACCTCACATTTACCTTTAAAATAAGAAAGCGTTCGGATCGAGAATACCTTCGACATGTATTGTGAGGGGCGACTGTTCTGGTCCATAGCAAACAGGAAAGCTATTCACGTTTTAATTCGAGAATTACTTAATGGAGAACATCTTGCAGAAATACAGGGTTTGACAGCAAAACGCGCCGAACTGGTGGAGTGTTAGCTCTATCAGGAATTATATTGCATACTCAATACACCTTACAGATCCAGCCCAGACACGTATGAGCCCAGATGAGATATCTGCTCAGCATGGAGCACTGTGCAGACCAGCCTCAGCACAACCCAGCAATCTGTCCAGGATGGAGCACTCCACATGAAGGGTTGCCTGAAATTGGAATTGAGCTCAGATCCTTGGGTGGTGGGATGTAGCAGTGCTAACCACTGATCAACCATTCTCCTCTGTTAGTTTTCTTCGTTACTTGTGGCGGACTACAGAAACGTACCTGACTTGTTCCTATCAATGAACCTGATCCAGTCCGAGACCTTTATCATTGGCCATATCAATAAACTTCTTACATTTGAAATTTGTTGTGAGCAGTGAGGAGTGGAACTAGAAAATTAAACAGTGACACACTCCAACCTCAGTCAGTACTGGACTGAGGAGAAATCCACAAAGTCGCATTCATTCCAGTTGGAATTCTCTTTCCCAGAAGATTGGAATGGCTGAATCTTTATACTATATTGAGGTTGGCTTAGTCTGATTTTCCATAGACCGTGAATCAGGGATAATGGCGCATGGAGAGAAAAGTGCAGCTGGGACCACAATGAGATGAGCCACCACCTTATTTACTGATGGAATAGTTTCAAAGGGCGGGATGACCCACTCCTATCCCTCAGCACTATGTTCTGATGTTCCATTCAGCCCTTCAGTCCTGCTACACAGGAACAGATCGAGGCCACTTTGAAAGTTAGGTGTAGTTTGGGAAATGTACTTGGAAAATCCAGGCTGGGTCAGGAAGTGACCACCCATCCCAAAATCCCTCTTTCCAGGCTTCTCCTCTTGGTAACTTCTGCTCCCATCGTGTGTCATGTCACAGACCCAGATTCACTGTGAATACATTCCCCATATCCCACCCAGGTTAAGCTCAACCAAATCCTCTGCTGTCTCTGAATGCAACATTGTACAACACGACTTCTGGGAAAGTAACCAGTGACTTTCCAAAAGCACAACATAAGAGCGTAAGAAATGGGAACAGGAGCAGGCTATTCGACCCCTCAACCCTGCACTGTCATTCAATAAGAACATGGCTGATCTACTCCACGGCTCAACTCCACTTTCCTGCTAAATCCCTTATATCCCTCAACTTGCTGATATGTCAATAATCATTCCACCCCGTCGTTGAGTACATTCAGTGACGCAGCCCCCACAACTCTTTGGATTAGGGAGTTCCAGACATTCACGACCTTCTGAAAGGAGACATTTCTTTGCATCTCAGTTTGAAATCGATATGCTTTATTCTATGTCTACGCCCCCGAGTTCGAGATTCTGCCCAAGTATGGAACCACATTCTCCAAATCTACCTTGTCAAGCCCCCTCTGTATCTTGTACTTTTCGGTAATATCACTCTTATTCATTTCAGCCACAGTGAATAATCTCCTCACCATTTTAGATGTACGCAATAATTCAACCCTTTCATCCCAGGAAGCCGGCTAATGAACTATCCTAGTTACTTGCTGCAACAAGCATGCTGACTTTACGTTTCATACACAGGAACACTCCAATCCCTTTGCACTGCTCCTGTTTTGGGAGTGCATTCCATTAAATAACAGCCCGCATTTTGGTTCTCAGTGTCATCCACAAACGTGGATGTATATTACACTTACCTCCCAATGTCAGGATATCAGTATAGCTTGCAAATAACTTTTGCCATCAGACTGATATTTGTGCTACTCCAGTCGATTCATTTTATCATAAAGATCCATTAATCCTGACTCTCCGACATTTATGTGTTTGCCAAATGTCATTCCGTGCTAATACGTTATCCGCCATACTATGAGCTTCTGTCTTGTGTAGGAACTTTTATTTTGTGGCACCTTGTGGAAAATCTCTGGAAAGCCACATGTGTACCAGTTCCTCTTTATCAAGTCTGCTTATTACATTCTCAGGGATCTCCAGAAAAAAATCTGCATGATTTTACAGGGCAAAATGCAGATCTCCTTTAAAAAAACAATGCAGAATTTTTGTGACGCTTTTCTAAATGCCCTGCAATTCCTTCCGTAATAACAGACCCCAGCAGATTCCCAGCAAGAATGCTTACTGTTCATGCCTTTCTGGAAGACAATCGCCACATTGGAGGTTCGCCAGTTATGCTGAAACGCTCCTGTAATCGAGAGAGTTTGGAATATTTCACAGTGTTGCCAGTCAATCTGTAAGCACTTATTTTAACTTCTTGTCAGCCATGAATTATTGCTGTCCTGCCTACCCTTTTTATTATCTGTTTGTTAAAATCCTTCTTACTTTTGCGAGAGACAGTTCAAGAACTTCCCTCCTATTACCATTTTGTTTATATGATTGAAATATTCAGCTGTGTCTTGCCCTGTGAGGAACGATGTAAAATACTGGTATAAATTATTTGCCTTCAGACTGATATCTGTGCTACTCCAGTTGATATATTTTATCATAAAGATCCATTAATCCTGACTCGCCGATATTTATGTGTTTGCCAATTCTCATTCCGTGCTAATATGTTATCCGTCATACTGTGAGCTTCTGTCTTCCCTCTAGCAGTCACACCCTCTAAATATCCTAAATATATTTTCCTGTCTTTCTTTCTAACAAAGGCCACACACTCACCTGAAATGTTTTATACACACGAAAAAGCTAGTCAAAGTTGTTTTTAATATTTATTGACAGTTTGCTTACGTCATATCTTTTCTTCTTTTCCCTCGCTTTCTGGATTCATGCACTCATATAGCGCACAAACCTTCGCCCAACTTGTCCATGCTGACATGGTTTTCCAATCTAAATTAGTCCCATCTGCTTGCATTTGGCCCAAATGTCTCTGAACGTTTCCCATTCATATATTTGTCCAAATGTCGTTGAAATGTGGAAGTTGTACATGCGTCTACCACTCTTCCTCTGGCAGCTCATACTCGCATCACCCTCTGTGTAAAAACGTTGCCCCTTTGTTCCATTTAAATCTTCCCCCTTTCACCTTAAAGATATGACCTCTATGTTTGGCCTCCCCTATACTGTGGAAAAGCCCTGGACTATTCACCCTATCCATGTCTCTCATGACTTTATAAACTTCTATAATGTCACCACTACCTCCTACACTCCACCTGATACTAACTTCAAGAAAAAAAACAATTAACGATAAGCACTGCAAATTTGAAACAATATAAAAAATGACAGGGTAAACAGCACTCAGCCCAATCTTCATACTGTGATTTGCTTTTCTTCATGTTACAATACTAAGGCAGCATGAAACTCTTACCAGTGCCAATAAGAGGTCAAACTCCTGAACTCTTTTGTGTGAAGTGGCGATGATTCCTACAGAGAAAACGCATCTCTGGCCATATCTATGTAATACTACATGGTCAACATTCTCCCTCCTGGCCTCCCTATGGCCTTGTGTGGTTGTGCCTTCTTTATCTTGCACTTAAGAGAGTGAAATCTTTTCCCCCATTCACTCCTTAATTTAAACCCATTTTACATCATATTCTCATTCACCACTGCTAAAAGCCCATTTATGTTTGCCATACAATCCTTTCCATGCCACCCATCCTGCACCTCTGTCAAGGGATTAAAAAGCCCATTTTCTAATCGTTTTCACTTGTGAAGAGGTGTCATATTGGACTTGAAAAGCTAACTCTGTTTCTCTGTCTCTGCAGACTCCGCCAGAGTTTCTCCAGAAACCCCTTCTGAGTTTCTCCAGAAATTAATCGGTACAACACAAATGTTCGATTAAACAAGTTACTTTGGATACTGGAAAGCAAAATACAAACATTGCTGAGAAACTGGCAGCTTTGTACAAGAGTCACTGCACCCGAAAGATTGACTCTGCTTTCACTGCACAAGGTTAATGCGAGACCTGCTTAGTTTCTTCAGTAATTTATGTTTTTGAACAAACTCCAAAGATATGTGTCAAAGAAGCTGTAACGTCCTGCCCAACACAAAGCGCTGTACACTGGGAAGTGAATGATAACACAAAGTACTCACATTCATTGGCTCTGAAGTTACATAAGGCTGTCATCATTGACACTACAGAGCTCATAATCATAGTCAGGGAGAGAAACGGGGGAAACACATTCATAAAAAAACAAAAATTATGGCATTACAGGAATGGATACGATTCAGATGAATATGTTAAAGGCTTGAGTAATGTAATAAGTCGGAGGCGTACACCATGGAGAGAGCCATTTCAGAATGAGAATATGAAAATTGAAGTGTTACTACATCAGAAACCAGTTTAATTCACTGATTACAGGGCTGATGGGTGAATAGGTCTCGTTGTGAACTAGGGGACGGTCAGTAGAATTGAATTGCAGATATTGCAGCTCAAACTGGGCTATCATGTGATGCTGAGTGCAGACATCAGCAGCAGCAGAAGCAGAATTGTATTCAATCACAATCTGTATTTCTTCTCCAGGATAATCCACCAGTCTACCACGAACATAAAGCTTATCTATGGTTCAGTGACGAATGTGGGTGAACGTGCCAGAGTCAGAATCATGTGTATCTAAACATAATGAGAACCCGTTAATGCTACCGCATTTGACTGGTTGGATTCCAAACATGCAGAACTAACAACTGATAGAGAGGGAGATATTATACCAGGACTTACAGATCAGATCTAAGACTTGCAGTCCTGCCACATCAAGTCATAAATGTCAATGGACCATTGAACAATTTACTGGAGGAGAGAACTCCACAAATATCCCCATCCTAAATAATGGAACAGCCCTGTACATCAGTGTAAAAGACAAGAATGTAGTATCTGTACAATTCTCAGCCATAAGTGTTGAGTTGCTGATCCACCTCACCCACGTCATGATGCCCACATAATCACAGATGCCAGTCTTTAATCAATTTGATTCGCTGCAGGTGACATGAAGAAACAGCTAGACAAAGCAGATATGACAAAGGCAATGGGCCCTGACACGATTCCTGTAATAGGACTGAAGACTTGTGCTGCACAACAAGCCGTGTCCCTGGGGAAGCTGTTTCATTCCAGTTCCAACTCCGAAATATCCCTGGCGAAGTGGAAAATTACTCAGCCATATCCAGTTCCCAAAGAGAGGAATAGTTATAATTTAACCAATTACCACCCCCTCAGTCTCATCACGATAGTCAAGTTGGTGGGAGGTCTTTTTGACAGAGTTATCAAGCAGTAAAGAAATAACCTGTTCATTGTGGTTTCTGATATGTCCCCATGTGGAGATGGTGCTGTTGTGGAAATGTAACTGGAATACTAATTCAAACCAAGCTAATGCACTGGCAGATGGTGAAGGTTAAAAACCATTAATGAAATATCAAGATCTCAAATCTGGTATCAGTAACAGTGAGCCTAAAGCCAATGTTGATTGTAAACATGTATTTCTTTCCCGAATGTATTTTCAGGAAGTGAATCTCCCGTACTTTCCTAGTCTTGCCTAAAAGTGATTCCAGACACACAGGCATGCGATAAACCCTTCAGTGGTCTGTGAAACGGCCAAGCAAGACACTCTACTGTATCAAACTGCTCCGTTGTCTTACAGGATAAAACCGGACAGAACACCCGGAACCAGCCTCAGTTTTGGAAAAGGGAATGGGAAACACAGTCCTGTCGACACTGCAGAGGCTTCCTTCCTAAAATCTGAGAGTTTGTGACAGCATTTACAGAGGTTTCCCATAGATTACACGGAAACATCGGGAAAGGAGTAGGCCATTCAACACATTGAGCCTTCTCCATTCTAGGTCATGGAGAAAATCTCCACAATGCAGTTTTCCTCACAGCGTGTTCATATCACTTAATATGCTTAATCATTGTGAAATATATAATGAGAACTGCTGTTGTCCCTGCTATCCATCAATTTTGCCCCTCCAATCAATACACAGGCAGTTCTGCGATGACACGTGTTTATTTTACACAATTTGGCTGCAATGCCGTTCTTGAATTGTGCGTTTTTTTAAAATAAAGCAAGTTCCTGTTCAATGTTACGGGATTGCATCCCTGACATTGGCTGAACAGGAAAACCCAAGTTCAGAGACCTTTATCTGCAAAATGCACACTCAATGTGTTCTGCTAAAACAGGGATGTAATCCGCTCTGCAAGCCTTGAAACCGAGTCTCAAACTGGGAATTGTAGTCTACATTTCGTGTGAACATCATCTCAAATTGGAGGAGAATTTTGGGGAGCACTGAAATTTCACATGAGATCACGTGGTCAGTCAGCCCCGAAAACATTTGGTGAAGAGCATCGTGAAAGGTACAAGGCGGGAGTCAGTGACTGTTACATTTCTTAAAGTGGTAAAATGTTATATATAATGTACTATTTCATTGCAAAATATGTTGTAAAGATTAACTTCGACGGTGCTAGTGCGTGTGTTAGACCACCTTTCATTTTTGGTTTTTACTGATATTTCAGGGTTCGCCCTTACCCTCTTTTCTCTATCGCCCCCATTATTTATATTGCACTACTATCAATCTACAACATGGTGTTGCACATGAACAAAGGGACCGCATTATTGAAGAACTACTTGTAATAATGGTTGATCCCCCATCTCCACAACATTGCCTTTCTCTCTGTCAATCTCTTTAGTGTCTAGAAATCCTTACTTATATTCATTGTCTTGGCTTCCACAGGCTTATGCATCAGACAATTCCACACATTCTCCAGTCTCTGAGTGCAGATATTTATTTTTATCCTAATGCAGAGTGGCCAGTTTGTACGTAATACTGTGGCCCCTTGTTTTAGTCGTCTGAGCCAGGGGAATTATGCTCCCTGCTTACAATCTGTCTCGCCCTGTCAGAGTTTTTTTTTATATTTCTCTGAGATCTCCACTCATTTTCCTAAAGCCCATGGAATACAGGCCCAGTCGAACCTCACTCTCTTCCCACAACAAGTTCATTTGCAAATCAATATGTTTTCAACCAATCCCTTTTCAAATGGTATGTTGCCGTCATGTTTTTCCCACCAAAGCGCACAACGTCACATCTACTCCCATTGTTCTCCATCTGCCACGTATTTGCCCATTCATTCCAATTGTCTCAATCGCTTTGGAGCTTTTTTACATCCTGCACACCGACTCACAATCCGATATCATTTCGTGCCATCGGCAGAATTGGGAATATTGCATTTGATTCCTTAATCCAAAAGTTGGATGTTTATTGGGAATAGCTGTGGTCCAATCTTCAATTCCTGCTATAACCCCACGCTTTCCACTCAAAAACGCATTGTTTTATTCCTACCCACTGTGTGCTGTCTGATCTCCCGTTCTAAACTGTGTCCACATATTTACTCCAGTCCCATAAGATTTGAATTTGTATGGTTGACTTGGGCCTTTATCAATATTTTCCTAAAAATCCAATCGTATTGCTTTGATTGTTTCTCCATACTTTTGCTCAGTCAGTTTCTCAAATATGATTCCCTTTTAATAAATCTTTGTTGACTTTGTCTATGCCCATTACTTTCGGTTGCAATACTTTCTCTAAAACTGTTTAGTTGCTAATTTCATTCTATTTCCTTTCTTTCTCACCAGACTAAAGTTTCCTAGTATTGCTAGGAAGATTGTTTTTTGATTTGTTTTCTTCCGTGAAGACATAACTGAAATATTTGCTTCATAGTTATGCCATTTCCCTGCCCTCAATTCTCTGGTTTCAGACTGTCAGAAGCTGCACCTTTTTGACTTAATTTTGCCACTGACATGCTTTTAGAAATTATTATAAGTTCACTTTTAAAACTCTTGTTAATATAGTCTTCAAAAACCCATCGATCCCTGTCTTAAGCTGCGAAATGACTGACATTCCACAGCCATACAATCACAGGAGCACAGACTCTGTACCGTCACAAATACAGCACTGTAGATAGTAGTCCCACTTTCTGACACAAGACCCGTAGCCGGGAATGTTATGGCATTTCAAGTGCACGACCATGTATTTTCTTTAACGGTTGTGAGGTTATCTGTGACAACTCCCCTCACAGGAAGTGCATCCCAGCCCCAACACCCCCTGGGTTAAGAAATGCAATCGTCAAATTCTCACTAAACATCAAACCCTTCACTTTAAAAATGTGCTCTCCTGTTCCTGAACATTTGAATAAAAGGAACAGCTGCTGTCTAACCACGCTCTCCATGTCCCTCCTAATCTTATCCTTCTGAATCATATCCCCTTCAGCCTTCACTGCTCCAAAGTAAACAACCCAAGCTTACCAGCCTTTCTGATATGCTCCATCCCGGGGAACATCCTGGTGAATCTCTACTGCACCCCCTCCAGAACAATCACATCCTTCCTGTAATGTGGATCCCAAAACTACACACATTATTCCATCTTGAATTAACAAAAGTTCTGCATAGTCCTTACAATCTATACCTTGATGAACAAACGCTATGTTTAGTGTCGCTATGCTTTGTCAACTTTGTATGATGGTGTCCCTGGTAGTGATACTAAGGGTCTGAGTGGGATGTCTGGTTTGTGTACTTTAGGTAATCCATAGAATCTGGGGGTGTTGCTGCTTTCCGGTTTCATTCTTTGTAGGTCAGCTCTGGTTATCTGTCCGTTTTTTACAAACTGGCCAAAGAACTACAACAGAAACTAAAACACCTGGTCAGCGGATCCAAACACTCTATACAATCAACACAGGAATTCTTGGACATCATCAGAAATATACACATAGACAAAGAAGAAACCATGATATCATTCGACGTGACGGCACTGTTCACTTCGATTGACAAAATCCTAGCCAGAGAAACAATAGCCAACTTACTGGACATACAGAACAGAAAACAGGACGCTGAACCTATCAACAAAGACGGCATACTTAAACTACTGGATTGTGCCTCACAACACACTTCACATTCAACAACCAGATTTACGAACAAATCAACGGAACACCCATGGGATCACCAATCTCGGGACTTATAGCAGAGGCAGTTATGCAAAGGTTAGAACAAACAGTCATACCACAAATTCAACCCAAACTCGGGGTCAGATATATCGATGACACGTTTGTAATAATTAAAAACACGGAAATAGAAAAAACACACTGGATCATCAACGCCACACTCACAGGAATCCGATTCACGAGAGAAGAAGAAAAGGATAGCCAACTCCCATTCCTAGACGTGATGGTACAGAGAACACCAGACGGGGAATTCACTACAAGAGTATACAGGAAAGCCACACACACAGACCAAGTCCTAAACTATGAAAGTAACCACCCCAACACACACAAATGAAGCTGCATTAGGACACTATTCAAAAGGGCCACAACACACTGCAGTACACCAGGACTGCAAAAACAAGAAGAGGAACACCTATACCAGGTATTCGCCAAAAACGGATACCCGCGCAACTTCATCAGCAGATGCCTAAGAGAAAGACCACGGAACGAGGACATACCACAACCAAAAGGACTAGCCACACTACCATACATCAGGAGCATCTCGGAACTGACTGCCAGACTACTGCGACCCCTAAGACTCATAACGGCACACAAACCAACAGCCATGCTCAGTCAACAACTCACCAGAACGAAGGACCCGATACCCAACCTGAGCAAGACGAATGTAGTTTACAAAATACCATGCAAGGACTGCAGTAAACACTATATAGGACAAACAGGAAGACAGCTAACAATCCGCATACATGAACATCAACTAACCACGAAACGACACGACCAGCTATCCTAAGTAGCCACATACGCAGACAACAAGCAACATGAATTCGACTGGGACAACACTACTATCATAGGGCAAGCCAGACAGAGAACAACCAGGGAATTCCTCGAGGCATGGCATTCATCCACAAACTCCATCAACAAACACATCGACCTGGACCCAATATACCAACCACTTAGCGGACAGCTGAAACTGACAACCGGAAGCGGCAGGGACAGACCACTATAAACACCGGAGGAAACATCAAAGAAGCGCTTCGCAGGAGGCTCCCAAGCACTAATGATGTCGCCTAGCCAGGGGACGAAACGTTGGCAACAAAAACTTCCAGCTCGGCGAACAGAACCACAACAACCTATTGGACTATAATCTAGTGTTTTCTGGGACACAGCACTGATCCCTGTGGTACATCATTGGACACGAGTGTCCAGTCACACAAACAGCCTTCTACCACCATGCTCTCAATGCTAACACGAAGTTGATTTCGATGCAACGTGGCAAGTCTCTAATGAGTCTTAACTGTTCGCTGGTTATTCTATTCCAATCGACACACTTGTACAATATCTGCGGAGTTTCCCTAATCTTGCACTTCCAGTAGGTGTCCATGCCTATGTGTTAGTCAGTCCCATTCAAGTGATGGATTTGCTTCTTATTGATGTCTTAAATAGCCTGTCCCTTATCCTGCCATTATTGGCATTAAATGTAGAGTAAACAGCCATAGAAATATCTTGTTTATTTTCACCTTGTCATATGTTTAACAAATTTTATAAATTTCACTGCGATCACCTCTCATTCTTTGAAAGTGTAGAGAACACAGACTGAGTTTCCTCATCAGGTAATCTAGCCATCTGAGGGATTAATCTGCAGAATGTCCATTGCACCTCCTGTGTGGTCAGTATATTATTTCTCAGATTGGGTCACCGAAACAGTACTCAATACTCCAGGTACAGTCTCATTAACACGCTGTGAACCTGCTTCAACATGTCCTTCCATCTATATTCTGATTCTCTTAAATGAATGTGAATATAACTTTCCACTTACATATACTTCTCCAAATACCCTTCGCATTATTTTACTTACAAACCCATTGCATGAGTTGTCATAGAAAGCCTTCTGAAAATTCAAATATTCCATTTCAATGGTTCCTCATTATCTATGTTGCAAGAAAAAAGATTAAGTAATTCCAAAGTTGGTTAAGTATGATTTATTTGTCAGAAATGCATACTGATTCCCTCCAACATTGCTGTTAATTTCTAAATATTTAAGATGTGGTATGTGGTAGATTCTAACAGTTTTCCTACAGAAATCAAATTAATTGGTCTGCAGTTTTCCACACTATCTCTTCTTCGCTTTGAAGTTGCTTGGATTCATTCCATTCACCGACCATGCTTGGATCATATTCATTCCCTTACATTTATCAACAATGGCTTCCGATCTCTGCAGAATGTACCAGAAAATAAAACACAGCAATCGACAGCACAATTAATAATTCTCTTGCTGATTTATTGCTAATATTTTGAAATGAAGCACATCTGGTTTGTCAGACTTAGCAATGCTCAATCCAGCTATATTTTCAACTACTACCTTGTTACTGATAGAAATTGACTTCATGTCTTTAGCTTCACAAGATCTGTATGATCACTTGGTGTTACTGGGTGATTTTCTGGATCTTCCACCATGAAGTCAGATGCAAAGTAACTGGTTGATATCTCGGCCATTTCTTGTTCCTAACAATAAATTCACCTCTCCCGATAACAAATTACGACATTTGACCTTGTATTATTTTGCTTTCTTTGAAATACAGATTGTTAATTTATGCAGTTTTCGCGTTCTTAAAATGCCAACATTGTGGAAAAGGCTGGTGGTCCCAACATCTCCACACTGCCCTTCCGAAGAGTAACCCACGCAGACCCATTTCCATACAAGTCTACATTTACCCCCGGACTAATATACACATCCATGAAAGCTATGGGGCGAGTTAGTAGGGCCAATTAATTAGATCTGCGCATCTTTGGACTGTGGGACGAAACCCGCACAGACACGGGGAGAATGTGCAAACTCCATACAATCAGTCGCCCAAGGCGGGAATTGAATCTGGGTACCCTAAACGCTGTGAGGCAGCATTGCTAACCGGTGAGCCACCGTGCCGGCCATGGTTCCACATGATAGGCTGCTCTGAAAGATTCAATCACATGGAATCCAGAGGGAGCTGGCAAATTGACCACACAATTGGCTTGGCGGTAGCAAGCAGAGGGTAATAGTTCAAGGATGCTTGTCAGACACGAGGCCTGTGACTAGTGAAATGCGTCGGGGTCGGTGCTGGGACCAATATTGTTATCTCTATCAATGATTTTGTTGAGATTGTACAAGGCATGATTAGTAATTTTGCTGATGACACTAAAATTGGCGGTAACATGGATAGTGAGGAAAATTATCAGAAATTGCAGCAGGACCTTGATCAGCTGTGGAAGTGGGCCGAGAAATGGCAAACAGAGTTTAATATAGTTAAGTGTAAGGTCTTGCATTTTGGAAAATCAAATCAAGGTAGGAGTTTCATGGTGAAAGATCGGGCCTTAAGGAGTGCAGTGGAACAGAGGGTCCTTGGAATTCAGATGCACGGAGCTTTCAAAGTAGAGTCACGCGTAGACAGCAGTGATCAATGCTGTTGGCACGATGGCCTTCAGCAGTAAGGGAAATGCACATCGAAGTTGGGGAGGTATGTTGCAGTTATACAGGACGCTGCTGAGGCTGCACTTGGAGTACTGTGTTCAGTTTTGTTCAAGTTGCCCCAGAAAGGGTGTGATTAATTTGGAAAGAATGCATAAGAAATACAGAAGGATGCTGCCAGGACTCAACGGTCTGAATTACAGGGTGAGTTTGAACAGGCGAGGTCATTTTTCTTTAGAGTGTATGAAACTAATGGTACATCTTGTTGAAATATATTAGATGATGAGAGACATGAAATGAGTGAATGCACTCAGTCTTTTTTCCAGTGATGTGAATCATCGACTCAAGGGCATCAGTTTATGGTGAGAGGGGAAATAATAAAAGGGAACCTGAGGGGTAACCTTTTTTACAAAGAGGCTGGTGCACACATGGAATGAGCAGCCAGTGCAAGTGTTTGAGGCGGGTACATGAACAACATTTAAAATGAATTTGGACAAATACATGAATAGGAAAGGATTAGAAGGATACGGGGCAATGGCAGGGAGGTGGAGTTAGTGTGAATGGATATTTTGGTCGAAATGCACCAGTTTGGACCAAAGGGTCTGCCTCTCTGCTTTAGGACTCTATGACTCTAACAACCATTGCTTGTCTCCCGTTGAATGTCATATTGTACTTTCCCAATTCACTGGAGCGAACTTGACCCTCCAGCCGTCAGGCTTCCATAATGTTTGACCATCATGTTCAACAGAGAAAATGAGGTCTGCAGAGGCTGGAGATCAGAGATGGAAATGTGTTGCTGGAGAAGCGCAGCAGGTCAGGCAGCATCTAGAGAACAGGAGAATCGACGTTTCGGGCATTAGCCCTTCTTCCTGAAGAAGGGCTAATGCCCGAAACGTCGATTCTCCTGTTCCCTAGATGCTGCCTGACCTGCTGCGCTTCTCCAGCAACACATTTCCATCATGTTCAACATCCGATTCTATATACAAATGCCGTGTAAAATGCAACGTATTAATGCCACTTTTCACAGAACAATGTTATTAATTAGTCCTTATTAGCACACATCAACAAATCAAAGCTAACTTGCTTTCTAGTTTGGATCACAACATACTCTTCAAACTACTTCTGGCTTTTATTTTTCACAGCATTAGCAGTCACTTAGTTAATGCAATTTAGATATAGCTTGAGATAATTCAGTATTATTGCAGCACCCACGATATCTATTATCCAGAGCATAAGATATACAAATTTTGCACGACAGCTTTGCATGGCAGAACACACCAATGTTTGTTTATCATTGCTAAGATCTTCCCAAACTGATTCTGTGGGATCTGAGGGACAGGGTCGGTAGCATTATTAGTGACAGATTTAGAGAAGACGTTCATTGAGGCGCACCTCGACGCTGAGTTGATCTGAAGAAATGTCCAGCAATACAGGACATTCTGTATCCTCGTTCTGCCAGGATAATTGTCACCGTATTCTCTCTGCTCCCTCACAGTCGCTGTTTCTCTGTTATAGCTGCTACCCCTGAACAAAGCTCACGCTCTATCTCCAAATAAAGATCGTGCAATACCACTCTCACTGTTGAATTCAGCACCTTCCTTCTATCTTTTTGTCTGTCGTCTATGCAATGCCCCCATACCAATAACACCTTATGGATTCTGCACTGTGGACTGACTCCCTCAGGACACATCACCATTCAGCAACACTCCCCCACCCGCCCCTACCACCACCTACAACAGTACGAACAGCCCATTCCCCCCTTCCCTTTCTCCCATTCCAGGATAAACAGCCTGAAACAGGAAAGAAAGGGCAAAGCCGGGTAGTGGAGTGCCCGATATCCGTTCCCTTGCCCCCTCTCCCCGCCATGTTGGGAGGACCCTGGAACGAGCCAGAGAGGACCGGAGTGAATCATATGGAGATTCAATAATATCCACGTCCTACCAACTGAGTAAAAAACAATGTTCTGTGGAGGGCAATACTCACTTTAACCGCTCTGTCTGTTCCGCTACTTCTTTCCCTCCCAAAACAACAAATATCTCATTGCAGAAAGATGCAACCACAGAAATACTTAGAGACATATGTAAACACTTCAATATACTAACACTCACAGCACATGCACTGAGATGGGCTCGCACACATGTGGAGGCACACAGAGACTTACACAGTCACACACAACCAGACTTAAACACAGATAAAACGCAGATACTAATACATGGAAGGACAAATATATACACACAAATACACAAAAACACGTGCACGCAGACAGATACAAAGAAACACAGATGCTTGTGTCTATAAGCCAGTGATATATAGGTCTTTGATGAATAAGGGTACCAAGTGTTACAGAAAGAAGTCAGGAGAATGATGTTGAGAAACCTCGAAGCCATTATTAAATGGCATTCAGACTCGATGGGCCGAATGGCCGAATTCTGCTCCTTTTTTAATGCTCGTGTGGTTTTATGCTATCTGGTATTCTCTTCCTGGGACATGAACGGAGAATGAATATAATACATATTTGATTGGAAAAAGTCAGTGGTAATATTGGACATGTTTAGAGGGCTGTATAGTTTATGTCTATGCCTAATTATTATGTCCTTATGTTTCAAAAAAGGCCGGAATTTGGTGTTAGGTTAACACAGTTTTAAAATAGCGGGCCCTGCAATGAAATTAGGATGTCCCTTTCCCTTTAGTGTTGTGCTGTCTGTAGTGCCCTTTTCCTCAGGGAGCAGTAAAGACGCGGTAATTAAAGATATTCAAGGCTGAGCTCGAGTGATCTTTGCGGGACAGGAGGGTCAATGTTTATTGGGAACAGACCGGAGACAGATGGTCAGACACACTCGGATCAGCCATGAGCATTCTGAATTGTGCAGCTGAATGGCCAACTGCTGCTCCTTTCCAAGAAGTTAGTCTGCAGATGCAGAAAGTTGTTTGAAACGATGTTTCTGGGAAATCATATCGGGTTTAATTGTAGCAGTGTTTTACTGAATCTGGACAGCGAGATTGCAGATGCTGGAGGTCAGAGTCCAAACGTGTCGCTCTGCAGGTCAGGAAGCATGCGAGGAGCAGGAAAGTCAATGTTTCGGGCATAAGCCCTTCATCAGGAATGTGCCCGAAACATGAATCTCCAGCTCCTGTACACACGTTCCTGGGAGGCCTTTTGATATGAAGCATTATCAGTTTAGGTAATGGATGAGAATCTTTTTGACCCAGGCACGATTTTGAGAAAAAAATACTGGATACATATTTTCTCTTGTTTGAGTGTTTTAAACTACAGAATAAATTTTAAGAATAAAATGTATTGATTGTTATGAATGCATGGGCGTGTACGATACCTTTTAAAGAGAGTGAAAGTTGGCAAGGACTTAACAAGCACAAAGTGTGCTGAAAAATTTAAACAAGTAACATTTGGCTGAAACAAATAACTGAGCTGAGTATTATTGAATTTGAATTTTAATGATATAAAACTAATGAGACAATCTGATGTTTTGTGGTATAAAATCGGGCATTTTGAACAGTTACCCAGAGCGGCAAAGAGCACTAACAAATGCAGACTACCGGCAGAATCGCTTTCTGAAAGGTACCTGTTTCTATGAAATCTGTGCAGCAGAAGACCGAAGAAAAGACCAAGGAAAACCTACAGAGGAAGATTCACAGGAAAATCGATGTAACTCGCTGGGGGTTTTGAAATTCTTTTTTTTTGTTGTTGTAAATATTAGTTGGGTGGTTTTATTCGTTCAGTATATTGCTGTGGAGAGGGAATTAGAAAAACTGATCAGACAAGGATGATTACAGTGTCGAGAGATGTTGTTTAACGTTCTCTTTTTTTTCTTGGAGTTAAAGAATAAACTGCTATTGCTTTCTTATAAATAGTGGGATTTGGTCGTTTGCTGTCACACTTTTACAGACTATGAGGCGGGGTGCTTTTTTTCTGTGTGGCTGGCTTAAATTAATAGAAGGGCTTCACACTCGGTCGTAACATTGATTTAACGCAGATATAATGAAGACATCAACCGAATTGTTAAAAATATGCAGACACATATAGACATGCCTGCAAAATACAAAGCTGGGATTTTGTTTTTATCTGCTAAAGAAATGCACTGTGTACAATAGCAGTAATGATGCGCTTGTATATAGCCCCTTATCATCCATTCCAGAGAATGTTCAAGGAAATTACACATGGTTCACTTTGGTGTTCAGTTGACATAATTGTATATTTTAACACAGGGAGGGAGCAAAATGTTACCTGCCTCACAAGCAGCAGCCTCGTGCCCACTCTCTCTCTCTCTCTATTTTGTTCCATCTAACAAGAGAAAAAAATCCTGCGTCATCTTTCCCAGTCGTGGAGATTTCCTGATGAAAGATTCTTTGGCATCTTTCTACTATCTGATGCAAAGCGAATTAAAACAAATCCAACTGTTCCGGGCAGATATCCCATTACCAGCAGCTTGTGTGAGCAGAAGAACTTCAGAGGACAGATTAACATTTGAGACACTCTGTCATCTTTCCATTTGTTAAGATTTCAGCAATTATGAAACTCTGGAAAGCTTTCATTTTTTTGTCTTAAAATGTGTGCGTTCAGGTGTGCGTGCAGGTGCATCTTTGTGTGTTTGTCACATTTTTCTAGAAGATGAGCCAGGCTGACACTTATATCATTGGCCTTATCACTAAACTTTGAAATTTGTTGTAACCAGAGGAGGAGTGGGGCTGCAAAAGCAATCAGTGGCCCTGTAAGATTGGGTGGAACACGAATGAGCAAATTCTGAAAGAGTTGTACAATTGGCAATTCCCTTTCCCAGGGGTTTATGATGTCTAGGTGTTTGCATTTAATCAAAGTGGCGTCTGTTAAGTATTTGACAGAGAAGTGAATGGAGGAAAATGGCGCATACAGAAAAGTGCTGCTAAGACCACAACCAGATCAACCACGATCGTAGTGCGTGGGTCTGCAGTGACAAAGTGGCTAATGACCCACTCCTGCTCCTCACTCAAATGTTCCAATGTTCTATTCAGCCCCGCACAGAAGCAGATGGAGGCCACTTGCTTCAAATACTAGGTCCACAGTAACATAGGATATAATTCCTTCCCTCCAGATTGACACACACAGTTCGGTGTGGCTTGGAAAATTTTATTGGGAAATCCAAGCTTGGTTCGAAAGATGCCTCTTTACAGAGTGCCTCTCTGCAACTTGTGGTTCATTTGTTGGTCATGTTGTGGACCCAGATTCACTGTGAATACAGCCCACAGACATCACTCAGAGATGATACACAAAAGACTTTGCTCTGTCTGACTGCAACATTCAATGACAGAACATTCAGGAAAATTACAACCATTAACTTTTCTGTTACAGAATATGAGAACATAAGGAATAGGATCAGGTAATTCAGACGGTCAATCCTGCTGTGCCATTGTATACCATCATGGATGATCTACTGTTGGCATCAACTCCATTCAATTCCCAATTCTTCACACCCCTCAACTTAATGATAGAGGGCAAAAACGAATCTACCACCTCTATAAGTACTTTCCGTGATCTAGCTCCCCGAACTCTCTAATCCAGATAGTTCCTGACATTAACTACCCTCTGTGAGGAGAAAACACTCCCCACAGGGACACAATAACCTATTGATATTTTCAAAACACATTCGCCCAGCTAAGAGTGGCAGACCCTGATAACAAGGCAGGAGTTGTCTCAGGATGCTATCAAGGAATGCTGAATAAATTAAATTTAATAGGAATCAACCACAATATCAGCCCTGGTTTGGACCATCCATAGCACAAAGGAAAATGCTCGTGGTTGTGGACATCAATCCTTTTTGACCTAGAACATCCCTTCAGGAGATCTTCAGGGTAGCTTCCTTAGCACAAACATCTCCAGTTGCTGCATCAATGTCTTTTCTCCACCATAAGATCAGCAGTTGCGATGGTCACTCAAGATCAGACAATTTTCAGAGCATTTTGTCTCCTGTCAGCTCCTGAACCAGTCTGTATCCATGTGCAGCAAGAACGGACAACATTCAGGCTTGTGCTGTTAAAGTGCCGGTAACATTCATGTTACAGCACGGCCAGACACTGCACATTTCCACAGTTAAAAGAAGTGCTAATTCAGCATCTCACGCTGGTTGCACATGGGCATGTGGGAGTCATTCAGGCCATCGAAACGAATGAACAAAAAGACGGACAAATCATTCAACTCGTCTGCTTGTTTCACAGAAAAAGAAACAGTCTGGTCAGTGCATCTTGCTGCTTAACACTAAGGTGCAAAGTCCAATCAGAACCTTGTACGTGTTCCATGCGACCAGGACGAGAACATTCAGCCCCTCGAGGGCTTATGCAGGAATAGGAGGATGTAATTGATGCTCCAACGTGACAAACCAATGGAGCAGAAACTGCACTCAGAGACGGCTCCATGATGTTCCTCGTGGCCCCATTGCATGTGGAACGTGTGCTGTTTTAATATGGTGTAGTGAGGAGAGAAGCCAAATATTTTGTGGAATGTCTCAAGGAGGCATTTTCCACCTCCGAGAAGACAGACTCATTTTCTCCTCTGTTCTTCCCTCAGGGGATGTGTGCATCCCTGGTCAGGCCAGCATGTTATACCAATCTAAAACTGAGTGGCTAGTTCAGCTGTTCCACAGGACAGTAAAGAGTAACCTACATTGCTGTGGGATTGCAGTCACACGGAGACTTGTCCAGGCAAGGATGACCCATTGCCTTTTCAAAAGGACATGAGGCAAGCCGATGGGCTTTTTCTCACAAATGATAATGGTTTTATTTTAATTATATCAATTTCCTTCATGTGATATCAATGGATTATTATCCGATGGCAGTAGGTTAAGAGTCAATGACTTGCGCATTATACACTGTCTTACATCTGACAGATTCTGTGCAGAGAACAAGTTAAACATCTCAAGTGCAATTATTTTGTAATGGACACGTGGTTTGAAGAGACTTGAAGAAACAGCTGTATCGGATTTAACAAAAACACAAACGATGGTTCATTCAGGAATTGCACTGAGGCTGAGGAGGCGACTGGGATATCATAATGGTGGTATTAGACAGCATTGGTGGGTAGGGAGGATATGGAAATGTAAATCTGTGCAGGACAGAAAGGATTATGGAGTTTGAGAACAGTATGGTTCCTTTTCGCATATCAGTGAGTAATTTGTAAATAGTAATTTGCTTTATATATTTTATAGGGAAAGGAATTTTTGATTGAAACTGAAGACATTGATTTCCATTTTTTAATATTTACATATCATGAGCAGAAAATCAGTTCAACCCAGTTTAACAGTCAAAGAGAATGACTTACTAGGGACACCAACTATAGCGAGGATGGGATAGTAACCACCTTGAATAATCCAAAGGATTTCCCGGATCCGCCATGCTAATGATATCCAAGGCTGAGAAAGAAAGTAATGACCCAAGGATAAACTCCTGTCCGTTGTTGGAACATTCAAGTCTAATGTTCACAGATTCTGATCCATTGTTGGATTGAGTGTAATGTTCGCAGATTCTGATCTCTCCACCTTTCCCTTTGGAACTGCTGATCCCTGTTCGTGCTGTCGGTGATACTCCCTCTCACACTATGGGATAATACATTGACAGAGCCTATTTATCGTTTAACGACGGAAACCCTCCACTGGGATAATTAGAATGCACAGATATTGACAATAATCACAGTCGGTGAACAAATAGCTCCAGTTAACCCCTTTCAATTCAATATTAATTTTATTAAAATTCAAAATAACGTTTAAAATTTACGCATTCAGCATGGGATATATGGGTGTGACTGGGAGAAGGGATGTTGGAGATGGCAGATTGTTTGTGTGTAATCATTCAATCTGCCTCGGATATGAGAGTATTTACAAAGGATTGTTGGAGCATAAACCAGTTTCTCCATTAATAAATAGAAACCTATAGCCTGATATTATTGATCAGTGAGTATATTGATGAGTGAACTTTATAGTCCATAATCTGATGGGAAAATGTGCTTAAGAAAACATGGATTATAACAGGTAAATTGCATGGATATGTTAACAGAGAGTTGTACGTGACAAATACAATTCGGATTGTTATTCGATGATCAGAAGGGGCAAGTGAGGGTCATGCTGTTGATGTTATTGATGTCAATAAACTATGATGAAGTATCATTTATTGGACTTCAACTCCTGTGTCATAATGACTTTGGGGAGGAGACAGAAATCAGAGAGAATTGGAGGAAATGGCTGTTGCGACTGGAGGGAGAGATAATGATATTGCCAGTCATCTGTATTGGAGTGTGCCTCTTTATAAATCATAAGGTCAGAATCATGACGCATCTAAAGTGAGGGATGAGGACAGCCAACATTAACCATAAGACCAGAAGATATAGGAACAGAAATTTGGCCTTTCAGTCCATAGAGTCTGCTCCGCCATTTGATCATAGCTGTTAAGCTTCTCAACATCACTCTCCGCTTTCTCCCCATAACCCTTGATCACCTTGACAATCAAGAACCTATCGATCTCAGTCTTAAATGTACATAATGACCTGCTCTCTACAGCTTCTGTGACCGTGAATTCCATAGATCCCCGGCTCTCTAGCTGAAGAAGTTTGTCCTTATCTCTGTTCTAAAAGGTCTTCCCTTAATGCTGGGCCCTTGGGTCCGAGTCTCTCCTATCAATAGAAACATCTTTCCAACATCCACTCTGTCCACGTCATTCAGTATTTGGTAAGTTTAAATTAGATACCCCGGAACTTTCTAAACTCCATCAAATATTGAGTCAAAGTCCTCAAATGTTCTACATATGTTAAGCTTTTCATTCCTGGAACCATTCCTATAAATCTTCTCTGAACATTCACCAGTGCTAGTGCATCCTTCCTGAGATACCTGGTGCAAAACTGGGCAGAATACTCCAAATGTAGTCTGACCAGAGCCTTATATAGACTCAGAAGTATATCACTGCTATTAAATTCAAACTCTTTTGAAATGAATAGCATCGTTGTATTTGCCTTTCTTACTACTGACAACCTGCAAGTCTACCTTGAGAGAATCCTGGACTAGTACTCTCAAGTCTCTTTGCACTTCAGACTTCTGATTTTACTCTTAATATTGAAAATAGTCCATGCCTCTTGTCGTTCTGGCACGACCACACACTTACGCACACTGTACTCTATCGACCAGTTCTTTACCCAATCTCCCAAACTGCCCATATTCTTCTGCAAGCGAAGGTGAGGACTGCAGATGCAAGACATCGCAGTCCAAAAGTATGGTGCGAGAAAAGCACAGCCGGTCAGGCAACATCCGAGGAGCAGGAGGTGCGACATTTCAGCCATAAGCTCTTCGTCAGGATTGAGGAGGGTGGGCGGAAGGGGGTTGAAAGATACATAGGAGAGGGTGAGGCTGGGGGGGATGGTAGCGTGAAGGGCGATAGTTAGACGAAGGTGGATTGTGTTCATGAAGGTCAGAGAAGATCGACAGATCGGACAGTTCAAAGGGGCAGTGTTAAGTTGGAGTTTTCGATCTGAGATAAAGTGGGGGAAGGTGAGATGAGGAAACTAGTGAAGTTGTTGGGTGACTTGGGTTTGGCAGTGGAGCAGTCCCAAGACTGGCATATCCTTGGCGGATTGGGAGAGAGAGTTGAAGTGTTCGGCCATATGGTGGTGGGGTCATTGTGTGTGTGTGTGTGTGTGTGTGTGTGAGAGAGAGAGAGAGAGAGATGTTCCCTGAAACGTTCCAAAATTTGACATCCTGCCTCCTCAATATACAGCAGACAGGGAACAATGGACACAATACAATGTCTACGGGGTGTGGAAGGATCCTTTGGGGCCTTGAATGGAGGTGAGTGTGGAGTTGTAAGCACGCGTTTTACACAACTTGGAATGCCAAGGGAAGGTGCCAGGAGTGGATGATGGCTTGGTGGGGGTGGGGGGTGGGGGGCGTGGACCTGATTAGGGAGTCATGGAGGAAATGGTCTCCGCGGAATGCTAATAGGGGTGGGGAGGGAAATATATCTCTGGTGGTGGGGTCTGACTGGAGGTGGCAGAAATAGTGGAGGATGATGACTTGTATCTGGAGGTTGGTGGGGTGGAAGTTTAGAACCATGGCGGTCTATCCTTGATGTGGTAGGAAGGTTGGGGTTCAAGTACAGAGGTGTGAGAAGTTGAGGAGAATCGGTGGCGCACCTTTCTGCAAGCTCTCCTCCTCTTCAATGCTATCTGACCCTCTTCATATGTTTGTACTTCTGAACATCAGGCTGTGGGTGGCATGGTAGCTTAGTGGTTAGTACAGTGCCAGGCACCCAGTCTCAATTTCCACTTCGGGTCAATGCTAGTTTGGAGTTTGCACATTCTCCCCATATCTGCATGGGTTCCCTGCCGCTGTTCTGGTGTCCTCCTGCAGTCCAAACATACGCAGATTAGGTGAAATGTGTATGCTAAATTGCCCAAAAATTACGGTATTAGTCAGCAGAAAATGGGTCTGCTTGGGTTACTCTTCGGAGGGTTGGTGTGAACTTATTTTGCCAAAAGGCCTGTTTCCACACTCCGGTTATTTTAATACTAAAAATCATCCAAATGCCCTCAGTTCCTTCATCTAGATCGTTAACTGTATAATGTGAAGTTTGGTGCTCCCAACACTGAGCCTTGTGGAACAATGCTTGTTACTGACTGCCAACGTGAGAAGACACATTCTACCCTTACTCTCTGTAGCTTTTATAGATGCTAGCACGTTGCCTCTGACACCAGGGGTCCCCTTTCTCAATAACCTCCAGTGTAGCAATCTGTCAAAGGACGTCTTGAGGTGCAGGTAGATAATATCCATTGGTTCTCCTAATCTGCTCAGTACTTCCTCAAAACATTCTAGTGGTTTGTCAGGCATGCCCTCCCCTGGATGAAACCATAATAACTCTGCCCTATTTTACCATCTTTTACATCCAAGTATTCAGAAATCGCATTCTTCATGATGCATTTCAGGATCTTACCCACAACTGAGGTTAGGTTTATCAGTCTGTAATTTTCCATCTTCTGCCTTAATCCCTGTTAAACGGGGTGTCACGTTAGTGATTTTCGAGTGCCCTTTGCCTTTTCCTGATTCTAGTCATTCCTGAAAGATCACAACTAATGCTTGCACTACATCTTCAGCTATCTCCCTTACAAGGCTTGGGTGTAGTCCATCTGGTCCAGATAATTTATCTACATTCTGGCCATTTAGTTTTCTAAACCGTTCCCTTTGGTGATGACCACCATACTCCGTTCTTACCCTCACTCTGATGAATTTTTGGGAAATTAATCGTGTCTTCCACTGTGAAAACTGACGCAAAGTTCCTCAGCCATTCCTTTGTTCCCCACCACTACCTCTCTGGCATCATTTCCATTACCTACTTTTACCTCTCTTTTGCACTTTATTTATCGAAGTGGCTAGCTTACCCACTTATTTAATTTTCTCCCTCCTTTTACATTTTTGTTGCCCTCTGTTGGTCTTTGTAAGCTTCCCAATACTTTGGTTTCACACTGTCCTTCATCACATTATATATTTCTCTCTTTTGCATTGCTGCTATCCCTGACGTCACTTGTCAGCCATAGTTGCTTCATCCTCCATGTACCATGCCTCTTTCGCCTTGCAATGTATCTCTGCTGTGTCTCCTAAGTTACTCTTAGAGCCTCCTGCCATTGCTGTTCTACTGTCTTTTCTGCTAGGCTACTGTCCCAGTCAATTCTACCCAGCTTCTTCCTTATGCTTCTGCAGTTGCCCTTATTCTGCTGAAATACTGTTGCCTCTGGTTCTATCTTCTGCCTCTCAAATTGCAGGATAAATTCAACCATGTTATGATCGCTGCTTCCGACGGCTTCCTTCAGTTTAAGCTCCTTTATCTCGTCTGCCTCTTTGCACAACACTAAAACCAGTATTGCCTGTTCCCTCGTGGACTGCACCACAAGCTACTAAAAAATCTTGTACATATTCCATGCATTGCTTTTCTTATAATCCACTACCAATCTGATTTTTCCAGTCCCCCTGCATATTGAAATCGTCCATGATCACTGTAACCTTGCCTTTCCTACACATCTTTTCGAACTTCTGATGTATCTGATGGCTCAGCTCCTCACTACTGTTTGTCGGCCTGTATAAGACTCCAACTGGTTGGTTTTACATTGTGCTTCCTCAATTTTACCCATGCAGATTCTACACCATCTGACCCTATGTTATTTCTTGCTGTTGATTTAATTTCATTTCTTTATAATAAGGAAACCTCACCTCGTCAGCCCACCTGCGTATCTTTTGGATAGGGTGCATATCCTTGAATACTTAGCTCCCAATCCTGACCCCCTTGCAGTCATGTCTCAGAGATGCCCATCACGTCATACCTGCCAATTTCGAACTGGGTCACGAATTCATTTACCCTATTCCTTACACTGCATGCATTCAGACATAACACTGTCAGTCCTGTATTAACCATCCCTCCTCTCAATGTCATTCGTTTTCCAGTGTACTTAAAGTTTGGTTGTTAATCATTTCTAGATACTCTATCCTATATATGTCGGTGATGGAGATTTGAAGAATCTCTCCTGAATTCTGCACTTTTACCTCCTCTTTTAATTCAAGTTTCTAATTACCCCATAACTGATTCCCATTCCCCCACTCACATTCCATTTACATCCCTGTCTATCGCCCTAGTTAAGCAATTCATTCGGACTCTGGTCCCAGCATGGATCCGATAAAGGCTGTCCCATCAGAACATCTACCGCAAATGCACAGACAACCTCACAATGCATCACTTCTCCAGCTTGCACCCAAAACATATTAAAACAGCCATCCCCTATGGACAGATCCTACGCATACACCGGATCTGATCAGAAGAGAAGGAACGTGACGGACACGTGGAAGGACTCAAGGATGCCCTCAGAAGAACGGAGTACGATGCTCAACTCATGGACTGCCAGTTCTGATGTGCCACAGCAAGGAACGTAATGACCTCCTCAGGAGGCAGACACGCGCTGCAACTGACAGGATAGCCTTCGTTGTTCAGTACTTCCCAGGGACTGAAAAATTACGTCATATTCTTTGTGACCTGCAACACATTATCAATGAGGATAAGCACCTCACCAAGACCTTCCCCACACCTCCACTACATGCCTTTAAACACCGCCAAACCTCAAAGAGATCGTTGTTCGTAGCAAGCTGCCTGGCTCTCAGGACAACTCCAGACAACCCTGTCACGGTGGACGCTGCAAGACGGATCAGAATGTGGACATGGATACCACCATTACGCGTGGGGACACCTCACACCTTGTACATGGCAGGTACTCCTGTGTCTCAGCCAACGTTGTCTATCTTATTAGTTGCAGGCAAGAATGCACCGAGGCATGGTACATTGGGGAAACCGTGCAAAGGGTATGGCAACGGAAGAATGGGAACTGCACAATAATCAACAGACAGGACGGTTCCCTCCCAGTTGGGGAAGACTTCAGTGGTCCAGGACATTCAGCCTCGGACTTCGGGTGACCATCCTCCAAGGTGGACTTCTGGACAGGGAGCAGAGAAAAGTTGCCGAGCAGAGGCTGATAGCTAATTTCGGTATCCATAGGGAGGGCCTCAACCGGGACCTTGGGTTCATGTCACATTACAGGTGACCACCATTGCACTATACACACACACACACACAGATGCTCCTCCTTACACACACTCACATACACACGGACACAAGTACACAGACGCGCACACAGACACCCACACACACCCTTACAGACACACACACACACTCCCACACGCACCCCCTCACAGACTTAAGACATTCTGCACTCACTACACACACACATGCACTTTTTCACACTCACAACCCCCAACCCGCACACACACACAGGCAAAGACCCACATCCACACAAAAGTGAGATGAATTTGTACTTGCCGAGTTACATTGTACTTTGCTCAAAAACTGCATGCATTCATGTAGAACTCTGAGCTCAAAAACTGCATAAATTTATGTAAAACTCCGTTATCTCACTTTTTAGATTAGAATCAATCTAAGCACTATGGCATAGACAGAGAACACAGGGGGCCAACACCTTCAACATTGTTAATAGCTAACCCGAGAATGCAACTTCAAAAAAAAATGTTTTGTGATTTACACATGAAAGAAGTGAAACTATCACTGTATTCTAACAGATGAAAGGCTTAACAGACACTCAATTTTTCAATGTCTGGTTTCAGTTACATCACACTGTAAATTTTTGCTATAAATTCTGTGTTACGATCGAGCCCTCCACTACCACCTGATGAAGGAGCTTCGCTCCGAAAGCTAGTGTGCTTCCAATTAAACCTGTTGGACTATAATCTGGTGTTGTGTGATTTTTAACTTTGTACACCCCAGTCCAACACCGGCATCTCCAAACCGTCGAAGCAGGTCCTTTCTTTCCCAGAAATGAAATGTGCTTATTCAACACAAAATACAGGACAACACGACTTTCTGGACAAACCAAAGTATGAAATGTACAAAAAGATAAGATTGTTAAAATACACTCATGATATCGAGCTATATGAAGTGAAATGTGGATTACTAAACCATGAAAGTGGAGTGCAAACTCTTTCAGCCATCACTTGACCCACAGCTGAGATGCTGAGTTGCCCTCTGACAGTGATCCCCCTCACTGTGATTCTCTGGCCCAGTCTCTCGCACAATGACTCAGGAGGTTATCGGTTCCTGCTACTATTGACACAATCCATTTAAATTAATCCACCTTATCTCTGGAGCCAGTCAATTGTTCTATTGGATTCTATTTAGCTGTCAGCCACTCAACTCTGTGATATTATAGGAGATAAATGACCTAGGATCACAACCAGTATCAGCATGGTGCTCACAGGGTATGGCTCCCAGACAGAGAGTTTGCGGTTCAGGGGAATGTTTAAATAAAGCTTCCATCTTCTGTCTATTTCTCCTCATGCTGTCTCCTGATCTATCTAATTTCATCCCCATTTCACACCCCTTCATTTCTCAAACACTCTGTCACTCCGTTTTCTGTCCTCTCTGTTAATCTCCCTTCACATTCTTTTTTTCTATTTCATTCTCTCTCTCTCTCTCTCTCTCTCTCTCTCTCTCTCTCTCTCTCTCTCTCTCTCTCTTGTCTATCTCCAATAACTCTCTCTGCTTTCAGACACCGTAGATGGAGAGCTCGTGGGTGTACGAAGACTGAATGGCCTCCGTCTGTGTTGTATTAATTCTGAGGTTCTCTGACCCACAATAAAAACGTTAGGTGCCTGCAGAGACAAGCTGGTTCAGTGAAGGATGCAGGGCACAATCATCCATTATCTCTTGCTGTTCTCTGGTATATAGCGACTTCGAAATATCTGTTCAAAGAAAATAGATTGAAATTCGAACAGTCGGGAGGACTTTCGCCAGATGATATTGCAATTAGGATTTAATAAACAGTTGCCACACACAAAATGTGGATTTGCCTGATAGCTACTCCTCCCAATTAACACTCCCTGGCTCCTGCCTGATACTGACGTAAATTGCCTTACTCCAATTCCATAGCTTCTCAAAAGGTCCTGACTAATCCATGTTCTCAGCTATCTTAAAACTGAAGGTGTTTCCAAAATGAATCCATAATGCTGTCCCCCTGAAATGTCAGTCACCTGTCCCGGCACATTAGCCAATACGAGGTCCAGAATGACCCTTCCTGTAGTAGACTATCCACATATCATTTCAAGTAAACAAAACATATTCTTCCCCGTCTAAGCCACTTGCTCTAAGGGAGTCCCAGTCAATGTTGGGGATGTTGAAGTCACTCACTATGACAACTCTGTTTTTATTACACCTTTCCGTAACTGGCCCACACATTTGTTCTCAAAGTCTCGGTAGCTGTTGAAAGGACTGTAGTATAATCCGAACACAATAATTGCATCAATCTTATTTTTGTGCTGTACTCATATTGCCTCAGTGCATGAGCCATCCAGTACGACCTCTCTGAGTGTAAATGCAAAATTATACCTGATTAGTAATACATCTCCTCCACCTCTTTTACCTTCCTCTGTATCTCGTCTAACACAACAAAACTCTGGAACGGTGAACGCCCAGTCCTGTCCTTCTCCAAACTAAGTGCCTGTAATGGCTGCAACATCATGGTCCCATGTATTGAATCAGGCTGTCAGCTCATCTGCTTTACCCATAATAATCATTGCTTTGACATAAACACACTTCAGCCTAATGCCATCAGATCCTGAGTCGATAGGATATACACAAGAAGGACGGGATGGACCTTAATTGGCAGCAATCTCCGATATGTGGATCTTTGGGATTTGCAGGTCGGTAGGATGTACGCAAGAAGGACGGGATGGACCTGAACTGGCAACAATCTCCTGGCAGGCAGGTTTGCTGTTGTCACTCAGGAGGGTTTAAACTAGTGTGGCCGTTGGGGGGAGAGGGGACACAGTGGGAACTAGAGCAGTCAGTCTTCAAGTACACGACTGAGGCGGGGTTGGCGACTAATCCCAGTACAACAACAAGACAACAACAAATAGACAGAGGTTACTGAACACAAAGGGCCTGACAGTCTGAAGTGCGCTGATTATAATGTGAGGAGTATGACAGGCAAGACGGAAGAACTTGGAGCTTGGGTGAGTATATATAACTGCTAATTTAATATTATAGAGATTTGTTTGAAAGAGGGACTCGGGAATCCCAATGATACACATATCGGAAGTGCTGCCTCCTCTACCAGCTCTTTGCCCATGTATTTAACTCTACTACCATCCTATTCCTAACCTCATTGGCACATGGAATAGTCTTATCACACCAATATTTAAATATAATTTCAGCACAACTCCGGCAAGACTTTTTTTCTTTAAAATAGACAGACTTGACAATAAATACTTAAGTGTGAGTTTATTTACTGGGAAAGAGGAGACTTCTTAATCACTAAAAGCTTTGACAGGAGACATGAAATAGCCAGAATTTGAAAAGAACCTCATTTATAACACATGTACTTTCTTCAAATGCATAAATATCTAATTGAAGAGATAAATCAACCATGGCTAATGAGGCTGGTACAATTGACACATTTAAAATGCATTTGGATGGGTATATGATTAAAAAGGTTTTAGAGAGATATGGGCTGGATGCTGGCAAATGGGACGATATGAGATTGGGATATCTGGTTCAGCATGGATGAGATGGACCGAAGGGTCTGTTTCCGTGCTGTACGTCTCTAAGAATCTTCTCTGTGGCCCCATTGTTAATAGTGGGGCACAAAAACCCGATTAATGACCGATGTCAGGCTAACTGCCTTATGATTTCTTGTGTTTTGCCTCCATTCCTTCCTTGCACAGAGCTTTACATTCCGATTTTCCAGTTCTCTGTGACGCTTCCTGAGGACATTTATTTCTGAAAATCCACCACCACTGTCTCCACAATCTTCTTCTCTATTTCCTTCAGAACTTTGGGTTGTTAGCCTTCCAGTCTGTGTGATTTATCCATCTTCATACATTGCAGCTTCCACTGCACACTTCATCAGCAACCGATCACTACTCTCATCTCTCGCCCTTGACTGTCTTGAAGCTCTGGAATGCTGCTAGTTGTCAAACATTGTGAGGACTGATGCAAAGCACCTATTCATTTCATTCTCCAATTCTTTTCCTCTCCGTTTCTCTGTGACTGGCCTTGTTTTCAAGTTGCCCAATGTTTACTCTTGCATCTCTTCCTGTTATAAGTCTTACCTAAACTCTTGCAGTCTCCTTTCCTATGGGGAGCTAGCTTATACGTTCCATATTCTCCACCTTATTGTTTATTTTGAATTATCCTCTGCTGGTATGGAAAAGCTTCCCAGTCTTATCGAGACTGAGGGAGAGCATTCCAGGGAATTGACTGCAGAAGGTAACATGTAACTACACTAATCCTGTTAGCCATCATTGGGTGGCATGATGACACAGCTCTGCTGCCTCACAGTGGCAGGGACTCGGGTTCAATTTCAATCTCTGGAGCCTATCTGTGTGGCGTTTGTACAATCTCCCCATGTTTGCATTAGAGCATTAACTCCTTTCGCCTCCCCACTGTCTATCTCCGTGTTTATGCCATCGGCAGTATTTCTGCTTCAGGTCGATGAAGAAATGCGGCAAATGCAACCGATTTTCGTAAAAGCGACCTTGGTGTTCAGGCTGCCCTGGGCGTTCAGGAGACTTGCCTGGCCATTTGTGTGAGTGCAGTGTCACTGGTTCCCAAGCTATCCCTCTCAGTCCCTCAGTCCATCCATTATTCCATGCAGCCTTTCCTCGAACCACTCCTGAGACTCCACAGAACTCATCGCCTGACATTGGATGCTCCCTAAGCAGGACTGTGTACCCAAAGAAACTGGGCACTTTATGACCCACTAGGGATGCTGGGTAAAGACCCTGCAATTGAAAGGAACAGAATGACTACAATTCAGTTGAATAGCAAAGCAGAGTAAACGGGCTGAATGGCATCCAACGGCGTGGTATTCACCCAAACCGTGCTTGGACCAGAGTACTAGGGTATCGCACATCCAGGGCTGTAAACGTGGCTTTAAACTAAATAGGGCGAGGGAGGGCAAGGTCAGATATTGGCGGAATTAGAAAACCCGAGTTAAAGGAGGAGGTATGAGTGCTGAACTCAGGAGATGTTATTAAAATCTCCAACACAGACATAAATATGACAGAGTGTATGGAGAGTGTCATCAATCAAACTTCAAGCACACTGGACAAACGAATGACAACGTGAAGAGGAACGGTTAACACAGGACAGAAGGTGTTATATCTGAATATATGCAGTATAAGGAATAGAATAAATGAGCTTGTGACGCAGATCGGAATTGGCAGGTATGACGTGGCGGGCATCACGGAGAATGGTTGCAAGGGTATTAGGTTTGGGAGCTGAAGATTCAAGGATATACATCTTATTGAAAAGATAGGCAGGTGGGCGGAGGAGGTGGGGTTGCCTTATTGGTAAGAAATAAAACGAAATCAATAGTAAGAAATTAAGTAGTGTCAGATGATGGGGAATCTGGTGGGTAGAATTGAGGTATCGAAAATGTGAAAAAAATACATAAGTGGAGTCTTGGACAGGCCTCCCAACAGTAGTCAGGAGCTGAGGCACAAGATACACCAGAAGAGAGCAAAGATGTATAGGAAAGTCAAAGTTAGAGTGATCATGGGGATGTTACAAAAAAAGGTTGTTGAGTGTGAGGACGGGCTCAGCCAGTTGGAGGATGGTGGTGGTGTTTGGGTGCAGTTCAGATCTTTGTTCCAGGAAGAAGCGGAGAGTCCTGAGACCATCCTAATGGGGGTGGGGGTGGGGAGGGTGTTAGTGGATGTGTAATGGGATGGTATGTCCATGGGAAATAGGAGGTGAATGGAACCTGCAAAATGGAAATTCTAAATTGGTGTACAGTGTCAGATGAATGACGAATGTACGTGGGCAGGGTCTGGACCAGGAGGGATTACTGAGTCAAAGTAGAAAGAGATGAGTTGTTTGTAGCAGTTGCAGACTAAAGCAATGTGTCTGCCTGGGCTACCCTGTTTTTGGATGTCTGGAGAGATGGAAATGATTTGTGCTATCAGAGGCCATCAGCTTGGTGCCATTGGATGGGGTTTGGGAGGGCAGAGTGGGGGTGGGAGGGGATCACCAGGAGAAATTGATCAGTTATCGCAGTTGATACAATGGCTTGATGTGCCATGGTGGGGGTCATGGTCTAAGAAAAGACTTGTTATATATTTTTTTCTATCACTTGATTCTTGTTCAGATTGTGCAGGTATTCTGAAATTCTGTATCTCCATCAACTGCAGACGACATGTATTTTCTCGCCTAGTGTGGCGTCTCAACATTTCTTAAACTTTTTTTTTACAGTATGTGCAACAATGGGCGTTTATTCTAATAATTTTCTTCCAATTCAAGGAAAACGTGAGAATATGATTTAAACTCGGGCAGTGTGACCATTACGTGCAATTTAATTGAATCTTTATCCTCATCACACTCACTCTTTCAAACAAAGAATGAATGAATCCATAAAATCTGCAGATTTTTTTCAGCTCTGACGATTGTTGGGAATATTACAAAGGACATACTTCAGTGTCACGGAAAATACAAATGTTCCAGTGCAAGATGCCAAATCCTGGTCCATCCTCAATTATTCACAAGCTTTATAAATAAAACATGCAGAGGTGGCAGAACGTACGTAAAAAGAGAGTTCAGCTCTGTGTTCAAAATGTTATTTCAGGCTCCCTCATAAAATACTTTAACTACATCACTCTGTAAATTCCCCAAAATAAGAACAGCAAGAGACTGTCCAACTATTTCTATCGCTGTGAACATCATGTGGTGAGGAATACAATCTCCAAGGTTACACAGCATCCTGGCTTGAATCAATATCATTGGCCCTTCACTGTCATTTGTTCAGAATCCTGTGGCTTTCTTTGAAACATATCAGTTAGTCTCCCTGCACCACGAGGATCACTGGGGTACACCACCATATTCTGAATGGAAATTCGACATAGGCAATAAATGCTGGTCTTGGTAACGGAATTCACCTGACAAGAACAACTGACAGAAACCTGCTCTACTAAAGGCATCCATTCTAACCTATCGAATTTCTAACGCAGTTTTAATGAGTCTTTTACTTTGAACTAAGCATCTGATCTTTTTGTAACTCCATGAAGCTTCCACGAGTGCTTTCGCAGTGCTGATTAAAAATCACATTTGCACATTGTGCTCGTCATTCGAAAAGGGAGAGCCTTTGTGCGTTTGAGAATGCCTTCATTATTTGTCAGTATCTAAAGGCAATAGCAACAAAGAAACTAAGATCAGGAGTAAGTGCCTGGACACCTTGAACCTAGTCTGCCATGTGATAACCTCATGGATGATCTTATTGTGGCCAGAAACACACATTCCTAGTATGCCCTATAACTTTAAATCACAATTCATAGCCGATAAACTGTCTGACTGTGTGTTAAGAATATTCAATGTCTTACCTTCCATCACTCTCAGGGAGTGACGTTCCACAGACGCAGAAACCTTTGAGATGGTTAAAACAATCACCAACTCCTTCACTGGGATATTCTCCAGTTTCCAGGAGTCCATCCATTTCTGGAAATCTCGCACAAATTGAAATATTGTTTCAGCATTCAACTTGCATAGACTACTCAGAATATTATGGGCTTAAAATGATCATGCGTCATTTGTCTAAACTCCAACAGATCCAAGTCCAGTCTGACAATGTTTCCTCAGAGATAAATACTCCTTACAGTAATCAGTTGAGTGAATCTTCTGTGGACTGCTTTTTATGTTACTGTGCCCTCAGTTCTCCTGACGTGGTCTCACCATACCCTGAAAAACTGCAGAAAATTTTCCAGACTCCTGAATGTGTTCTCTTTCAAAAGGTTTGAATATTTATATTGCCTCCCTATGACGTGCACGCAGCGTGTTTTATTTTGTGATCCAGGTGTCTCATTCCTCTGTGCCTCAGCTTTGCAATCTCTCCATTTGAATAGTACACTGTTTTTCCATTTACACCACCAATCTATTCAAACACAGGCACATTTTTCCTGCTATGCCGCATATACCAATATATCATTCACTTGACCCACTTCGAGCTCTCTATAGTATTATGAAGTCAACATTCATCTGATAATTAAAAGCAATGCACCCAGCGAAGATCTACTCGCCTTATAATATGGTAAGGGAGTGTGTCAAGTGATGTAACCCACCTCATTTTTGACACTCAGTTTGTTATAAAGGAGTGGTTTAATGAAATGGAATCCTTTCACGCTTTCTGTAATTAACAATTACTATTTGCATGTCTGGGGGTGACACCGTGGCTCAGGGGCTAGAACTGCTGTCTCACAGCACCAAAGACCCAGGTTCGACCTCGGGTAACTGTCTATGTCGATTTATCACATTCTACTCGAGTCTGCATGGGCTTCAAACACGTGCTCCTGTTTCCTCTCACAATACAGGTTACTTGAATTGGGCATGCTAAATTGCCCATAGTGTTCACGGATGTGTAAGTTAGGTGCATGAGTCAGGGGTAAATGTAGTTAATAGGTTAGAAGAATGCACCTGAGTGGTTTTCTCTTTGGAGGGTCAGTGTGGTCCTTGTTCGTCTGAAGGGCCTGTTTCCCTACTCTCGGTCGTCTATGATTCTAACTTTAGCAGTGAACAAATCACTGACATACTGAATAATCTCTCTGTAACTAATTACTTATTCTGGAATAAAACAAGATTTTCCTGATATTCTGTTTCACTAATGCAGATTCCACTCAAAAATCCATTATTAGTAAGAACAAATTTAAAACTTGGTTTCTCAAAGTTCATACAGAATGGGCTCTCTTGAAATTTCTGTATCTTATTCCCTCGTCTTTCTCTGTCTGAAATGCCTTCTCAGTTGTTTTCTGGTTTCAAGAATATTTGCTCAGCGTGTTGTGCGCCTTTATTGATGGGTAGAGCTTTTTAGGCAGAGCATGGAGATTTTGTGTGAGACCCCAATATTTCTTTCACAGATGACACTTCCCTGTCATCATTTTTTTCAGATAGCAGTTGACTCTTCCCCTCTGTCCAATTGCCTCTCTGTTATATATGCCTCCTTGACGCAAGAAATACTTATTGTATGATTGGTTTCATATTGTTAACACTAAAATGGATCCTTAATCTCCAAGTGCCGTTTTAAGTTAATTGGCAGCATTTGAAATGTTGCCTGGATAAAAATGCTGCTTGGGTTTGATCCATTCTGTCAATTTGGGCACCTGCAACCTGCTTACCCACAGACATTCGTTCTTCTGTTTAATCACCGAAAAGCACCTTACCTTTTCAAAGGTCATCATGGTATTGCCCAAAATTTTGCAAGTTCGCCGTTTTTACGCACAATTAGAATAATATTCACACTGATACCTCCACTTCTACAATAATAGTCCGATCAAAAAATCCTGATTAAGATGTTTTTAAAAATATTATTTCAAACCCCGGCAGCTGTCGATTCTTCTCCATATTCTTGCCTTCTTTTCTTATTCTTGGGGATTCTGCTTCCCAGGTCTTTAGTTGATAAAGGTATCTGTCAGAGAGCAAATCATTCTGCTTCCAGGCTGAACTTGTTGGCAGCTTGCTGCTCTTTGCCGCTCTGGCCAACTGTTCAAAATATTTAATATTTATACCCCAAAAGATTGGATTGTTTCATTGGTTTTAATATTGTCAAAACATTAATGCAAACTGGATTAGCGTTTGGCATCTTGGCACATTATTTAAACAGATTGGCTGAATTTGAATTTGAATTTGTCTCATAGCAACCCAGATACTGCTAGCTGTTTGACCAAATATTACATTTTTAATTTTTCCAGTACCCTGTGCGTTTGCTAAGCCCTTGGTCAGCCTTTCAACTCTCTTGAAGCTATAGTACACTTAAAAATTCATAACACTGTCCACTCTATGTAACCCTCTGATTATCTTGTATAGATAAATTCAGACACCTCTCAGCCTTCTTCTCTCGAACGAAAACAGCAGCAACTACATCAGACTTTCCTTTTAAGATCTTCCCTCCAAATCAGGCAACATCCTCATAAATCTCTTTGGATCCCTTTCCAAACCCTCTTCGTCCTTCCTGTAATGCAGCAAGCAGAAATATATGCAGTACTCCAAGTGTGGCAACACCGGAGTTTTGTGCAAGTGCAGTATGATCGTGTGGCTCCAAAATTCTATCCATCTACCAATAAAAACTAACATACAGATTACATTACAGTGTGGAAACAGGCACTTCGGCCCAACAAGTCCACACCGACCCGCCGAAACACAACCCACCCATACTCCTACATTTACCCATTACTTAACACTACGGGCAATTTAGCATGGCCAATTCACTTGACCTGCACATCCTTGGACTGTGGGAGGAAACCGGAGCACCCGGAGGAAACCCATACAGACACAGGGAGAACGTGCAAACTCCACACAGTCAGTTGCCTGAGGCGGGAATTGAACCCGGGTCTCTGGCGCTGCGAGGCAGCAGTGCTAACCACTTTGCCACCATGCCGCCCCGTACGCCTTCTTAACAAACCTATTAACCAGACTGGCAACTTTCAGTGCTCTACGTACATTGACATCGAGATCTCTCTGCTCATCGACACTGCCATGAATCTTACCATTGGCCCAGTACTCTTTATTCCTTTTGCTCCTTCGAAAGTGAACCACCTCGCACTCTTGCACATTAAACTCAAGTTGCCACCTCTCAGCCCAGCGCTGCAGCTTATCTATGTCCCTCTGTAACCTGCAACACCCTTGAACACTATCCACACTTGACCAATCTTAGTATCATCATTAACTTTACTAACACATCATTGTATGCCCATATCTAGGTCATTTTTAAAATGACAAACAGCAGTAATCCCAAAAAGATCCTGTATAGGAACTACAGTTTTTGTTGTAGTCTGTGAAAACAGAAAGCATTGCTTTTGTGTCTCTGCCATTTTTGAGTTTCTCATTGTTACCTTGTCTGTTTCACCCTGCAAAGAGCCTTCACTTCGTTTCACTCTGCGTTTCTTTCTTATGTACTAGTGAAAGCTACTGGTATCAGTGTTTATGTTTCCGTTCATTTTGTGTCATAGTTTCTTTTAATGTTGCGTGTTAACTCTTTGCTGATTTGTTTTGTTTGTTTCCATTAATTGACAGGAAGAGGGCATTGTTGCGTAGGCCGGCATTTATTGTCCATCCTTGATTTCCCAGAGGGCAGTTAGGAGTAATCTACATTGTTTTGGGTCTGGAGTCACATATCGGTCAGATTAGGTAAGGATGGCAGTTTCCTTCCCCATCGGACATTAATGAAACAGGTGAGCTTCTCCTGACAATCTATTCATGTTCACCATCAGTTGGTTAATCCCAAATTTGAATTCAAATTCCAACATCTGCCATGGCAGGATTCGAACCCAGCTCCCCAGAACATTATCTGGGTGTCTCGATGATCAGTTCCGCTATAATGCACTAGGCCACGGACTGACCCAATCCTCCAGAGCGTGACTGACTTCTGCAGTATGATTTGCCCTAGTTTTTGCCATCATGCTGTCATTAGCTTCCTTTTCTAGACATGGATCATTTTTCTCTGTTATGCAATTCCTCTTGTCTCACGAATATGCTTTAATTGAGAGATATTTAGTATCCCCTTACGTATTTGCCAAATTTATTCATCTGTTCTGCCTTTGACTGTTCCCATGCACGACTCCCCGCCCCCCTCCCCACCAACACCTTCCTTAGGCCACTGTAAGTATCATTGCCCAACATTAAGGCTCTCGTATATGACTCTGTTCTCACTCTTTCAATCTGAATTTGCAACTACTGCATGTTGTGGTCATTCTTTCCAAGAGGATCCTTAACTGCAAGATCGTTTTTCATTCCTTCCTGACATCAAATCTAAAGTAGTCTGGTCTCTGGTTGGTTCCATAACATCTGCTCTCACAAACAATCATTCATATGCTCTATGAATTGTCCTTGGAGCCTACCCTTTTCCAAGTTGATTAATTTATTCAATATGCACGTTTAGCCCACCGTTGTTACCTTGTCACGAACCCTCATTATTTCCGACCTCAGAAGTACTTTGGGGAGACGGTGGCTGAAAATTACTCTTCCAAAGAGTTTCTTCCCTTGCTTTGTATTTGTACCTGTACCTGGACAATTTCATTTTGTTCCCTCATCCCATAATCATTTCTTAATATAGCCTTGGTATCATCCTTAACCAATACATCAATTCCATCTCTTTTACCTTTATGTCTATCCTTTCGGAATACCGAGTACCCATGTACAGTTCACTGTCCAGTCCTGATCTTCTTGTAACCATGTTTTAATCATCCTTACCAAGTCATAACCATTTATCTCTGTATCTACTGCCAGCTCATCAATTTTATCCCAAATACTGTGTGCTTTTAGGCCTGAGGTTCTTAAATAAGTTTTTTTTTTTATTTGTTTTTCCCCTTTAATATTTTCTTGAGTACGAACTTCCTGATCTCACACACCTCACTCCTTCACGTCCCCCATAAATTCCATCTTCATTTCTTAAACTCTGATAAACACCTCTGTCATTTATTACATGCTCGAACTCACATTTTGGACTGATTTGAATACTTCTCGGGGCATTGTCATGAGACTGGCCGTACCTGATGTCGTATTCACCTCCACCTTCTGCTCAGTTTCTGACCTGCTGCTTTATTTCCCAACCTCCTGGTTTATGAGATTAAATCCTCCCAATCTGCTTTTGAAAATCTCCCCACCAGGATGTTGGTGCTCCTCCAGTTAAGACGCAATCTGTCCATATATTAAAGCTCCCACCTGTCCTGAAAGAGGGCCCAATGATCCAGAAATATGAAACCCTCACCCCTGAACTAGCTTTTTAACCATATGTTAATCTATACTGCCTTCCTCATCCTTAGCTCTTTTACACGAGGCACTGGGTGTAATTCAGACATTATAGAGAATTGGTTTTCTCTCTCTCTGTCTCTCTCTCTCACTGTCTCCCTCTCACTGACACACACACACACACCCTTCTTTCCTTTGCAGAAGAATACCAGTGACCTTATAAATAATCACAATGATAAGTGTAATGAAGGAATTAGTTAAAGGTAGGTTGCAAGAATTCAAAGTAAGGAAATTACTCCTTATTGATCAGAGCAGACGAAGATGTGAACTTATTGCAGTGATCAAAATTATGAAAAAACAGGATCAAATAAGAGTACACCGTTTCTCTTAGCTGGCATTACAGCATCCCAGTTTCAAGATAATCAGCACAAGACCGCGGAGTGAAATATGGCAAATGTTCTTTATTGAGAGATTTGTTAGGATTTGGAATGCCCTTCATGGGAGATTTGTGAATGAAGCCTCAAGAGGGAACTGGATATATATTTGAAAGTTCCGAATTTAAAGGGCAACATTGATAGAGGTGGCAAATGGGAGGGTTTGGGAGACAATTCACAAGCTGATGCATACACAGTGTGTGTGTGTGTGTGTGTGTGTGTGTGTGTGTGTGTGTGTGTGTGTGTGTGTGTGTGTGTGTGTGTGTGTGTGTGTGTGTGTGTGTGTGTGTGTGTGTGTGTGTGTGTGTGTGTGTGTGTGTGTGTGTGTGTGTGTGTGTCAGTGAGAGGGAGACAGTGAGAGAGAGACAGAGAGAGAGAAAACCAATTCTCTATAATGTCTGAATTACACCCAGTGCCTCGTGTAAAAGAGGTAAGGATGAGGAAGGCAGTATAGATTAACATATGGTTATAGCCTCCTTGTCTACATTAAAGTTCTGTATTCTATCATGTACAAATCCAAGTCAAAGCCAGTATCAGATTAGTTCCAGTTGTAAATGTTGGCAAATATCTGATCGTTTTGCTGCAGCATAACCTTTTAAAATGCAAGTATTGCAAGGTCAGCTTGATGATGAAGTCTAATTAGTAATCAGCACATGAATATTTTAAATCTTGCATCCTTACAAATAAAACAAATATTTCCTTTCTTTGCCGCAAATCTCTTTGAAAATGTCTAACTGTTCACTCACACGGATGTATGTTCATCGTTCTTTTTCACATTTCACATTAAATACCATTCATTCTAAACATTGCAAGGTTTCAAATGATTGTCCACTTTAATTTAATAACACAAATCATTTATTGAAACGAATATTCTCTGTTAATGTTGAATTATTGTCATTTTGCAATTGTTGGTAAAGAGCTGAAGCTCGCACATTTAGTGAGAAATTAAACTGATCGATTATATATAGATGTAAAAGAATACTATTTGTATTTGACGGTTAAATCGTTTTCTCACTCTAAAAATACAATCATTCAGAAGCCAACGACTTTCCAAATGTTGGAGCGACGATGTATTCATTTGAATACTGACAATGAATATTCAATCACCTGATGAAGGAATGTCGCTCCGAAAACTAGTGTGCTTCCAATTAAACCTGTTGGACGATAACCTGGTGTTGTGTGATTTTTCACAATGAGTGTGTACTTGTAGCGAGTTTTGAGAAGATTTGTAGATCAGGTTGAGGTTTTGGATGTAGGTTTGCTCGTTCAGCTGGGAGGTTCATTTCCAGATGTTTCATCATCTTCATCTTCAGTGGGTCTCAGGCAAACCAATGCTGAAAATTCCTGCTTTCTATTTATATGTTTGGGTTTCTTTGAATTGGTGATGTCATTTCCTGTGGTGATGTTATTTGCTTTGGTGAAGTCACGTCATGTTCCTTTTCTCAGGGGTGGTAGTTGAGGTCAAACTCGATGTGTTTATTGAGAGAGTTCTGGTTGGAATACTTGTAGGAATTCTCGTGCGTGCCTCGATTTGGTTTGTCCGAGGATGGATGTGTTTTCCCATTCGAAGTGGTGTCCTTCCTCATCCATATGTGAGGATACTAGTGAGAGAGGATGATGTCCTTTTGTGCTTAGTTGGTGTTCATGTATCCAAAAGTATATAATTGGGATCACCACTATAGTCAGATAACATGTTCTTTGTTCGATATTAAATAAAATATATGTTCTTTATTTTTGTATCATAAAATGTTGGCAGGAAAGTATATTTTAGTTCCATAAATATAGCATCACCCTAATTGTTTTCAGAGATGATGCAATTATTGTTTGGTTGAATAATGATATCTCACATTTTTGTGAATCACAATTCACGAACATAGCAAATAATTGATTTTTTTTCAGATCAGCTTGCAATCATAACCGACATTGAAAAAAGATTTGAAATATTTGAATTCAGTCACAACTGCCAGTGATACTGGGTAAGACGTTGTTCTGCTCTTAAATGAATCCAGAGAGCTTACACCTGGGTCAGGGTAGTCATTCAATCATTATTTCACAACAAATTATTTCGACTCCATCTTCGGTCTGAGACTTGCCAGGGGGCAGATGGACGTACATGGAGTGTCAGTATCACATTGCACACGTTACTTATGGTCATAGCATCTGGCCTGCCTCCCAGACTCCAAGCATCTGCTACCTGGACCAGGCACTGGGCGAAGACAAGTTGACAGTATTCTGCAGCACATTGTGTCTCGCAAAGAAACTTCTAAAACCGTGTCCAATAAATGTCACCTTCACATTCACCAGTATCAAAATAAAATTGTACATCTCTGTTGATGGACAAAAATTAATACATGGGTCACCCAACAGAATCTATCTGAATAAAACAGCAGCAAATGGCAAATCCAGCATCACGTTAATAACTGAACTTGACGGATTCTGTCTAGTGTAGGTCGTCACACACATATTGTACTGGTACTCAGGTGACTAAGAATGCACACCATAAGTGGACGTCTTGGCCTAACGCCGCTACAAAGCTTCCTGATCTCACACACATCACTCCCTCACACATTCAACAATTGAAAATAATCCACAAGTTGGGTGAAACATGAAATATCGAACAGTACAGCACAGTGTAGATCCTTTGAGCCTTGGTGTCCTGCCGACTCTTTATCCTACTCGAAAATCAGACTAACCTACCTAACCTTCATTATACTATCATTCATTTGCCCTTCCAATAGTCGGTTAATATATCCCCAATGCAGCTGACTCTGCTACAGTTGCCAGCAGTACGTTCCACCCATCCACCATTCTCTGTATAAGGAACCTACTTCTGACATCTCCACTCAACCTTCTTCCGATTACCTTCAGGGTTTTCGCCCTCGTGATAGATATTTCCACCATGGGAAACGGTCTCTGGCTATCCACACGATCTTTACCTCTCGTCATCTTATACACCTCTATCATCTCTCATCCTTCTTTGCTCCAATGAGAAAAGCCCTGAACTCTTCTTTGTTAGCAACCTGATAAATCTCCTCAACACCCTCATTAAGGTTTCCGCATCCTTCCTATAATTAGGTGACCAGAATTGATCATAATATTCTAAGTGTTATCTCACCAGGGTTCCATAGAGCTGCAGCATAACCTCGCAGCTCTTAAACACTATCCTCCTGCAAATGAAAACATCATATACCTTCTTACCAACCTTATAAAACTGGTTGGCAACACTGAGGGAGCTATGACGTGGACCACAAGATCACCCTGTTCCTCCACAATGTGTTTGATCCCGTCCTCAAAGAATGCAGTAAGATTTGTGAGGTATGACCTGCGCCTCACAAAGCCACGCTGATTATTTCTAATCAAACTATGATTTTCCAAGTAATCATAGATTCTGTCTCTCAGAAACCCCTCTAATACTTTGCCCAATACTGATGTAAGACTGACCGACTGGCCAAAGGCACAGAGATCTCTTCCTGTAGTAACCTTGGGTTTTTTTCCGTCTGGCCCAGGGGATTTATCGACTCTTAAGTTTGTACGTCAATCAATCTGTAATTCACCTCAAAATGTCTACACCCTGTAAAATTAAATGATTGTCTGCTTTCCATTTCAGGGCTATAGACAATGCTGCCTTCTGGAACACGTATGGTTCCAAATATCCTGTCAATCATGGAATGGAAAACATGGGAAGGCACCAATGCCTTCCTGAAGAACTTCTGAAGCCCAAAGCTTTGACTCTCCTGTTCCTCAGGTGCTGCCCGACTGGCCTTGCTTTACCAGCGCCATACGTTTCGACTCTGATCCCCAGTACCTGCAGTTCTCACTTTCTCCATTACTTAGAGCTGTCCCCTCTGCACACTGAACAGGGAATTAATCAGTAGAAATTCATTGCATGTGGAGCTGACTATTTAGTTCTGGAAAGTTGCATTTGATGAATACATGTATTAAAAGAGAAATTACAATCCAACAAATATTCATTCATTCCCAGAGTAACAGTTTTGTTCATGAATTGGGCAGCTTAAGAACAAACAATGAATGACTAAAGAGCTCTGCGTTATAGAGTATTCCAGGTATTATATTCCTGGATGGATGTCCTTTACCTTAATGCTGGGAATATTATCGGATCGACAGATGTGATAACGGAACGAGGTGAAATGGGAAAGTGTGACATTTCTGACATCACAGAAATGTGTTTGAGGGGCGTCAGGGCTGAAAACCCAATATCCCGTGCTATAAGATCTATAGGCACGACAAGAGAGGTGGTAAAAGAGGAAGTGGCGTTGCATTATTAATTATGGCGTCAGTTACAGCAGGAAGAATGATCTTCTAATGAGACTTGGTGGTTAGAGCTCAGGATCAAAACCATGACAGACACACATGCTGGGAATATATTGTAGACTCCCAGATAAAAGAAAATACAGGAGCTGATAAAAAGCCAATTTACGAGGTCTGTTAATACAACAATAGGATCATTATATTCAGGCATTTCAATTCCAAACATTGATTCGGGCAGTGATAACTTTATAAGAGGGGGCAGATGCCTTGAAGTGTATTGCAGAGAGCTTCTTATGTCAATGTGTGACAGATACAACAATGGGCGGGGCTGTGCTGGGCCTCCCCGTGGGGAACGAAGCCAGTCAGATGTTGCAGGCAGGATTGGGTTGAGCATGAAAGGACCAGTGGCCGTGACTCATATGTTTTGAGTTTGCTAAGGAAAACACCTAAAAATGCTTGAAAAATAAAAGCTTTTTTGGATTTGGGAGACCGATTTTAAGAAAAAATATGACAGGATCTGGCCAAAGTGCAGATGCGTCTGGGTAAACCTGTAGCAGAACAGCGTGGGGCGAGAGTTGGTGGATCACTTGATCAAAATGTAATTGATGACAGTGTCGGCCCAGCATGTTACACCGCAGATGAATTTTAGGAACACAAGCCCAGGGAACCTCGGATGTCGACACAAATTCCTAACTGAATTAAAAATGAAAGAGAAGCGCTTTAAGCAGTTACAAAGTAAGCAGGTCAATGGAGGTCCGAAAAGAATATAGAAAGTGTGGGGCTAAACTTTAAAAAGTCAGTAGAAGAGCAGAAGTGGAGGCGGGGAGTTAAAACATTAGAGGGTAAGATTAGCAAGACTTCAAAGAATAAATTTCGGTTCATTAAGGGGAACAGGATAACGCGGGAGAGAATGGGGAGTATTAGGGACCAAGGGGGCAGCCTGTGCACTGAGGCAGAGAATAAGTTAAACACGGACTTTCTTTCGGTCTTCAGTTGAAGAAGGAATTCCTGGATTCAAGGAGAGTTACCGTGTGATCTTTGAGTGAATTAACACAGAAGCTAACGAAGAATTGGAAGTTTATGCGGGATGGAGAGTGGGCAAATCCACAGATCAAAATGAGATGTATCTTAGGCTGATGCGGAAGATGAATGAGGAGATTACAGTCTCTTAACCTTTCATTTTTGTTTTGCCTCTGGCCACAGAGAAGGTGTGATAGGACAGGATAATATCTATTATTGGTACAACTTTCAAACAGAGTGTTAGAAATATCGCATGGGAGTAAAGACCTCCAAGTCTCACATCGGTGAGAGGGAAACAATTGTAGAAAATTCTGTGGGCTGTTGAGGCTGGCTCATTAGATTTCTTCAAGGTTGAGGCAGACTTATTTTCATACAAGGTTTGTGGAGAAAATGCAGACAAGTGGAATGGGGGAATTATCAAAATAGATCTCAGCTAATTGAGTGAAAAAGCAGACTCAGTGAGAGGATAGACAGACTGATTGGATTAGATTACTTACAGTCTGGAAACAGGCCTATCAGCCCAATAAGCTCACACCGATACAACGAAGTGTGACCCACCCAGACCCATTCTCCTGCACCTCACACTGCAGGCAACTGATCTAACCTGCACCGTTTTGGGACTGTGGGAGTAAACCCACGCAAACAGAGGGAGAATGTGCACATTCTACACAGTCAATCATCTAAGGCGGGCATTGAACTCAGGGCACGGGCGTTGTAAGGCAGCACTGCGAACCACTGTGCCATCGTGCCGACCAAATAGCGTGCTTTCTGTGTCGAATTGTATCATTTTTGCAATAGCCTTGTATTCACTGGAACATCAACCTCTCTGTGAGAGACAGTTTGGAATGCAGTCGACGGATTCAAGGAATTCATAAGTGCAGTACTATTGGACAGAAAGGACCAAGGACTGTGACAATGTGGATTAGCTGTCGGGTGAATATTAGCATCAGCGCAGTCAGCATTACCAGAAGTAAGACCTAAGTAAGACACCCTCCAAGGCCAAGCAGTGACCTTGGCTGGAGAGCAGGTATTCAGCGGCCAGGTGTCAAAGAGTGTTTAATGCCCAAGTGCTACATCACAGCAGTGTCTTCCTTCTTCTCTAACCAAAAGTAAATGTGAAGGGGTAGAGAGACATGCTGTTGGTAGCAGAATAAATAGAAATGTTTGGCTCAAGAGACTTTGGACAGCAGCAGCTCAGCAAAAACTTCAGGCAAACTCAAATAACGTGCTTTCAGCTTTAGTCTTACAGTAGTGGAGATGGCAGTTAGAACAGGTGAACGTTCCTCCTACTGAGAGCTAGGGGAAAAGCTAAAACCAGGACCTTGACGGTGGTAATCTCCTGATTACTTCTAATGTGATGAGCTAATGATGGTAAGAACAGTAGGATACGGCAGAAAAATAAGTAACTAAAAAATCGGTGCGGGAGTGGGGGGCAGAGAGATTTAGATTTTTAGATCATTGGGGTCTTTTCTGTGACAGAGTTAACCTGATCAGGAGGGACAGGTGTCACATGCAATGGGGTGGGGACCAATATCTTGTTGGCGAATATTGCTAGTGCTACAAGGGCGGGTTTAAACTACTTTGGCGATGAGGGGTATCCACATGATCAGGGACGCAATTGTGAGATTGGAAGGAGATACAGGAACAGTAATCAGAAACAGTAACGTGAAGAGACAGGTCAGGCTGGAACATGATAAGGAGCAAGGAATGCCTGTTGGATTAAACTGCATTTATTTCGGTTCAAGAGGGCTGGCAGATAAGACCAATCCACTAAAGACGCTGAAGGGAACGTGGGATTGCGATAATATAGCCTTTATAGAAACATGGCTAGCGAGGTACAGGACTGGCAGCTTAACACATCAGGGTACAGGTGCTTTAGGCGGGACAGGGATGGTGGAAGGAAGGGAGGTGGAGTTGAATTTCTGATTAAGAGGATTGTCACAGCAGTAATCAGAGATAAAATAACTAATCGATCACCCAGTGAGGCTTTGTGGTTGGAGCTAAGAAGTAGGAAGGAGATGATGTTGTCACCGGAGTTGTACCATAGGATTCCAAATAGTCAACGTGAATTAGAGTAACAAATGTGCAGGGAGAAGTGAGACATGCAGGAGCAATATGGTCATCATAACAGTGGATTTTAATTTTTGTAACAGACTGAGACTGCTGGAGCGTTAAGGAATTTGATGGAGTGAAATCAGATAAGTGTGTTCAGGCAAGTTTCCTCAAACAGTATGTAGAGGGTCCTACTTAGGAAGAGGCAAAACTCGAATAACTCTTGAGATACAGAGCTGGACTGGTGACTGAGGTGACAGTGGGGGAGAGTTTTGGGACCAGTGACTACCGTTATATTAATTTTCAAATAGCTATGGAGAGGGATAAAATTTGTCACAGGTTCAAATTCTAAATTGATACAAGGAGAATTTTGATGGGTTTACACAGGAGCTTGCAAGGGTCGACTGAAATAGTTTGTTTGCACGTGAAGGGACCCCTGGCTAGTGGGAGGCCCTTAAACGTGAGATAGCTAGAGTTCAAGGTCTATATGTTCCTGTGACGGTGAAGGGCAGGTTTGGCAGGATTGGGGAACCCAGGATGACAAGAGATATTTAGGCTTTGACTGGAAAAAAGGGGGATGCGTGGCTCAGGTCCCGGAAACTGGGATCAAGAGAATCCCTCGTGGTATATAAGGGATATAGGAGTTTACCTTTGATGGACATCAGGAGGGCGACAAAGGGGGTATGAAAGAACCTTGGATGAGAAGATTAGGATGAATCCAAAGAAGTACTTTAAGAATATGCAAGGAAAGCTATAACTAGTGAGAGAATAGGACCCCTCAAATACCAAAGTGGACATATATGTGTGGAACCATTAGAGATAAACTAGGGCCTCAACAAATATTTCTTCTCCGTATTTACCATGGAAAAAAGACATAAATACTTGGGACCTTGAGGAAGTTAGTGGTGATATCTTAGTGGCAGTCCATATCACAATAGAGGAAGTATTGGCGGTGGATTAATCTCACAGTCCTTAACGAGTATATCCGTGAACACTGCAAGGAACTAAAGGAGAACTTGTGGGGTCACTGGTTAAACTTTTTTATCACCAGTAATCAAAGTTGAGATTCGAGAAGACTGGAGGATAACAAATGCTGTGCCCTTATTCAGAAAGAACCGCAAAATAAAAGTCTGGGAACTATAGAACAGTAGGTTTAACATCTTTGGTAGGTACATTACTTGAGAAGATACCAAGGAATAAGATGTGCATTTTTTTGGAGAGGCAGGGTTTGATTAGGAATAGAAAGCATGGGTTTGTGCATGGAGGTTTATGCCTAAAAACTGTTAAAGTTATTTGATGATGTGATCAGGAAGGTTGACTTTGTCAGAGCGTTAGACGTCGAAATGTATGGTGCTGGAAATGCACAGCAGACCAGGCAGCATTCAAGGAACAGGAGAATCGACGTTTCAGAAATAAGCCCTTCATCATGAATGTCCAAGCATCGATTCTCCTACTTCTTGGATGGTGCCTGACCTGTCGTGCTTTTCCAGTGCCACACTTTTTTCGCTCTGATCTCCAGCATCTGCAGTGCTCACTTTCTCTTTGGGCGGTGGAATGAGACTATGGATTTCAGTTACAACAGAACAGAATGAAGGTTTTCAGCCTCTGGACACTGATATACAGTTACAGGGGGAGACTAATCAGCCCCTCGAGCCTATAAAACTGTACCCAGCATAGATCACGGAGCACCAGTATCCTGTTACACAGCAACAGGATCAGTCTATTCAGTTGCTTGAAGTCCGTAACACAGGAAATCGAAGTGACCACAAACTGACTGGACTCTGGGGTATACTCGAATAACACGAGGCCATTTAGCTCCTCCAACCTGCCTTTCCCTTCAGTAACGTCAGGGCTGATCTGGTCTCGGCTGCAATTTCTCTTTCATGACCAATTCTTTGTAGCCCTTGAATCTCTGACGTTTCAAAATCAATTGACACCCACTCCCACCTTCTCCCAATCATTTCAGCAATGCAGCTGTCTGGCATAAAGAGTCCCCAATCGTCTCTGCCCTCTGAGAGAAGGACGCACTCAACACACATATACCATGGCCTATTGACATGAACAAAAGATGTGAACTCAGCGTCAATGCGGCTGGCCCTGACATTACGGCAGGATTTGAAGGAGCAAGACGTCAAGGAGCCTGAATAAGGTTGAAATGAATGGGATCAGGTGTAACCTCCCCACTGGGTCATTCAGAACACAATGTGGCTGCTGGACAGCAATCCTCTTAGCCCCTGGATATTTCTGTGGGCGATCCTCAGGGTAGCTTCTTCAGCACAAACACCTTCAGCTGCTTCATCAATGTCTTTCCCTCTGTCATTCGACCAGAAGTGAAGATGTTCTGTGAATATCACACACAGCTTCAAAACCTGGACAACCTTCAAGCTCATGTTGTTAACGTGTAGGTAACATTCATGTAACAACACTGCTAGACCCTGAACATTTCTACAGGATAAAAAGAGAAGCTCTTTCAACATCTCAAGCTGGTTTCACAGGAATGTGAGAACTCCATTCAGCCCATTGAAACTATTGGAAAAGCAGACTCACAGCTAATTCACTCTCTCCTGCCTATTACACCTGAAGATATTTTTTTTTAAATTGCAAATATTGGAAAGCAGGAGGCTGGAAGACCAAACCAAGCAAAGCAGCATCAGGAGGTGGAGAAGTCAATACCTTGGGTGTAACATTTCTTCAGGCGTGGGGATGGAAGTAAGGAGGTTTACAGATAAAGAAGCGGCGTGGGGAGGAGGAGGTGGTGTGGTGAGATGGGGATAAATCAACACTGGTAGAGGGTACCACCGAGTTAGTCGATTGGAGGAATAAATCCAGTTGGAAGCTGGAAGAAGAGTTGACCAGAGTAATGGAAGGGAGATGGATGGGCTATCAAGGAAGGGGGAGGTGATTAGAAGGGAGTGGTAGGGACTGGGAAGGGAGTCAGCAGATTGGAAGGGTGGTTATTTGAAATTAGAGAACTCAGTGTTCTCGAGACACTCGAGACACTGACACATCAAAAGAAGAGGTCATTCAGCCCCTTTAAACGGTGTTACTGAAACAGGTGGATTGTCTTTGATGCTGCAACATGACAAACTAATGACGCATAGACTGCACAAACAGACTGTCCCATGTTATTCCTCCTGGCTCCATTGCAAATGGTACACATTCATTAAGTTAACATGGTTTGCTGGCCGTGAGGAGTGAAAGTAAATGATTTGTACCAAGTTCCAAGGTGTTATGAACGAGTCTATACCACTCAAAACATTCTTAAGTAAACAGCCCAGAGCATAACTTTGCAATTTGTTTCATTATGTGTACAATGAAAATTACCTGGCGTATTTTAACTACGTTGACTACTGGATTTTAAAACAGACAAAAACTTTATTCACAAAAGTACAGAATGAACACAAAGAACAGAATAAAGAACCCCTTCAGAACTCAACCTATCCAGCTAGACTTAATTATGCTGTTCCGAATGCACGTAACAGTCCCAATAAGCAAACTCCCTTTAAAAACCAGTACAAATGGAACATATGCTTACAGCTTGAAGTTGATGGGCAGAAAAGAGAGAGAGTTTCCACACTGCTCCTGCTGAAATTCCTAGCTCAAGAATCAACTGAAAACTGCTCAGTTCACCTCAGCAAGTTCAGCTAAAAGAGCTCATCACTCCCCTTTCATTATACAGGTCACTTCTAAAGCACGACCACTCTGGACTGAAGTCTCATCTGTTTACAGATAGACAAAAGGCCTCTGAAAGTCATTTTAGTCTCCTTAACAAGCCAGACTGACCGGAGTCAGGCCCTGTTTTATTGTCCCCCTGAAAACAATCAAGGACAGAGTCTACCTGAGCCAAGAAAAAGCTTCTTGACAAAAAAGGGACTAGCTTTGTGACGCCTCCCGCCCTTAAAAAATGAACCATCAATACCAAAATATGGCTGCAGTTTTAACCATTCAAATCCAGTTGGTAGTCTAAAAACGCACATATACGCTATAACAACTGTAAACATGAAAACATGCACAACCCCATGCAAATTCAGGCCGTGGTACACCCACAACCAAACGCCTCCATATCTCATTCAAGTTTCAGTAATGCATCGGAAATCACGTTTTCGCGACCTGCCACATGCACAATTGTTGTAATGACTGACTGCAACAACAAGCTCCATCGAAACATTCTGGCATTTTTGTCCTTAAATTTATCCACAAATATCAATTGGTTGTGATCAGCGTATATGATTGTCTCAGATGCATCGCTGGTGATATAAACTCTGAAATGTTTTCATGCCAACACCAAGCTTAATTTCTCTTTATCCACCATTGAATATTTCTGTTGATGAACGTTCAACGTCCTGGAAAAATACCCGATGAGTCTCTTCATTCCCTCGTCATCTTCCTGCAGGAGCACCGCATCGACACCCACTTCACTGACATCGATAGCCACCTTGAAAGGCTTCGTGTAATCCGGTGTGGCTCATACTGGGGGCAGTGGTTAACAAAGTTTTTAGGCTGTCAAATTGACAGTTTGCTGTCCACTGAGAGTTATTGCCCTTTTTAACTAATTTGGTGAGTGGAGCAGCCACACTGCTAAAGTTTGGCACAACCCTTCAGTAAAATCCAGTCAATCCCAGGAACAGTCATACTGCTTTTTGTCGATGATGTGAGAATTTTCCCACTACCTTTTGTATCTCATGGGGCTATTGGTCCATGTCCAATAACATGGCCCAGGAACGTGACTTGGGCTTTCGCAAACTCACTTTTAGCTGGCTTCACCACCATGCCTGCCGTCTGAAGTCGAGAGAATAAGTCCGATAAATGCTGAAAGTGTTCCATCGATGAGTGACTAAAAATCACCAGGTCATTAATGTACATTACATAGTTGGGTAATCCGGCAAAAAACATTATTGTCAATGGCTGAAATGTGGCTGGAGTATTTTTCATACCAAATGCCATGACTTTGAACTGATATAGTTCATTTGGTGTTATGAAAGCCGAAATTGCTTTTGCTCTCTCTGACAGAGGTCCTTGCCAGTAACCTCTAAGCAAGTCTAACTTAGAAATGTAAGTGCCTTCTCCCACTTTTCCGACACAGTTCTCCAAACATGGAATTGGATATGCATCAGTCATTGTAATGGTGTTGACTTTGTGATAGTCCCCACATGACCTTCAGTACCATCTGGCTTTGGCATCATGACTACAGGTGAGTTCCAGTCACCGTAACTCACTTTGTTATGCCATCTTGGAGTATTCACTCTATTTCGTTCTGAACCTGTGCCAACTTTGGAGGATTATGCATATAAGGATGTCGCTTCATCAGAACAGCATCTCCTATATTTACATCATGTGCAATTATGATAGTACTTTACAGTTTATTTCTGTATATCTCCTAAAGTGATAGAAATAACTCTTTTGGGTCGTTTCGATTTTCTTGTGGAAGGTAACTCAATAATTTATTCCAATTTTTGACAACTTTCTCATTGTTCAATTTGATTTGAGGAATGTCCCATTCAGAATCCTCTGAACTTGGTTCTTCCTTCTGTGCTGTAATCATGAACACCTTCTCCTCTTGCTTTCTTTCACTATCAACCAATCTTTTGAGCATATTCACATGACACACTTTGTGAGATTTCTTCCTGTCTGGAGTCCTTATCAATTAGCTCATCTCACTAAAGTTCTTCTCAACATGATAAGGTACACGAAACCTTGATTTTAAATGCTCATCTGTTACTGGAAGGAACACCAATGTCTTATTCCCAATGGGAAAATTGTAAATTTGTGATTTCTTATCTGCTTCCTGTTTCAATGTATGCTGCGATACTTTCAAATGTATCTATCCAACTCTCCAGCTCTATTTAATCGTTCCCTAAAATTTGACACATCGTCCAAATGGGTGGTCTCTGAATTCTGACTTGTTAAATCTTCCCTCATCAAATTTAATGGTCCTGCTAGTTCTTGCCCAAAAATTAATTAAAATGGACTGAATTTGGTCGATTCATTGGATGCATCTCTGATCGCCAAAAGTTCGAATGGACTTTCCTTATCGCAATCATCTGGATAATCCTGATCACAAAAACTCAACATGGTCTTCAGTTTTTGATGCCATCTCTCTCGTGCTCCCTGTGATTCTGGATAGTGAGCAGTAGATTTGAATTGCTTTATTCCCAAGTTATCCATCGCCTCCTTGAATAGTTTGGATGTGAAGCTTGATCGTTGATCTGACTGTATCGTTATTGTTAGTCCGTATCTATTAAAAATAAAGTATTTTTTTTCTACAACCTTTTAAGCTGTGATGCTGCATAACGAGATTGCCTCTGGATATCTAGTCGGCACATCCATTATTGTTAATAAATGCTTATTCCCACCGTTTGTTTTTGGTAGGGGACCCACGCAATCAATCAAGACTCTTGTGAAACGGTCCTCAAATGCTGGAGTAGGTATTAAAGATACAAGTTTTATTCCTGCCTGCGTGACATGTTTGACACGTCTGGCAAAATTCAGCTACATCTTTATGGCAGTCCAAGCCTGTAAACAAATCTTTATATTTTAGCGGGTGTTGTCCTCACCCAAAAATATCCTCCAACTAGTAGCTCAAGTGCCAATCGCGGCACTTCCTTTATATACCCAACTGGCAAAATAATTTGATGAATTTCTGCCCATGTCTGCTCTGCTTGAAATTGTGATGGTCTCCGTTTCTTCAGTAAGACATCATTTGTTAAGTAATAACAGACAGGAATACTTTCTTTCTTGCTTGCTAAATGCCTTTTGATATAACTGTTTTAATTCCTCATCTTTCTGCTGCAAGTCAATCAACTTAGCAGAGCTAAAAATACTTGCATGTTTTCCTACCCGATCCTTCTCTGTTCTACTTACCTGGTCAAAATAAGATTCGGATAACTCTACATCAGCTTCCTTTTGAGCCATGCCTTTTGATCCCTCCTGCTTCAACCTGTACATTGTCATCTGTGATCACACAAACAGGGAAATTTCCTAGATAATCATTCTCCAGGTCTTCCGTTGCCTGACTCTCCACTGGCTTTTCAATTAGAGTAGGCTGCACTCCTACTGGTGAATCAGCTATACCATTTGCAAGGACAAAGCTTATTACTGGAGCTGAGAGTTTAGGGTCCAGTACTGCTATCACTCCTCCACTGTTCTCACTTTACATAACTGAGCACTTTTTGTCTCACCATGAATTCTGTTACCAGCACATTTTCTGACAATATTCTCTAGGGAGTGTATATCTCCTCATCCTCAGCATTACAGACTGAGAAGATCCCGCGACCAATAATATTGGAACCATCTTACCTATTACTCCTGGCCAATGTGAATTTCCTTTAATCTTCCAATATATATTTTTAAGCAGATTTGACACATCCTCATTAATCAACCTCTGATCATCTTGTAAACTCTGAGACAGTTGTCTAACTTCTCTTGTGCTTTTTGTTACTAGTCCAACAACACTTCCAAGCTCGTCTAGTTTTCCTATATTTGGTTTTCTGCTCGCCCACCAATACAGTGATTTTGTGTGGCCCATTTCATTACAATGAAAACACCTGAGCCTTTAATATTCTTTGTCCACCTCGAGGGTTTATTTTTTTACCCTGTGGTAAATTATCCTTATGACCGTCACTGAGATCTATCTTTCCCTTTCCACGTGAGGAAATCTCTTTGCTCCAATTTCAATCCTTAATGGACTGAAATTGATTCTGGAAGCCAAACCGAGTTTATAGAACTGTACATAATCATCAGCCACTTCAACAGCTCACCTTGCTGTTTTAATGCTCTTCTTTTCCATCTGAGTTCGCACCACGTCAGGCAGTGAACTTTTGAATTCATCAAAATACTTACCTCTCTAAGGGCATCATAATTTTGCTTGATTTTTAAAGCACTTATCTATCTAACGAAGTAACTCTGTTTGATCGTTTCAAACTCAGTGTAGGTTTGACGAGGGTCGATCCTTAAAGTTGTCTTTCTAAAATGTTGTCTATAGCCTTCTAATACAAGCTCATATGAAGTTAAAATGGCTTTTTTCACCTCCTCATACTCCCCTGATACCTCCTCTGAGAGCGATGCAAATACCTCACTTGCCTTACCTACAAGTTTCGTTTGGATCAACAAACACACATTGCCTCTGGCCACTGTATTTGTTTAGCCACCTTTTCAAATAATTTGAAAAAGACTTCTACAACCTTCTCATCAAATTTAGGCAATGTTTGAAAATAAATAAACAGCTTATTACTGGGGCTTCTGACTATCAGGGGCTTGCTCATCCTCACTCTCTTCCTCACTAAGCCGCCAAAGCATTTCCCTCCAGCCTTTTACGCTGACTTTCCTTTATAAAGTGTCAGTTTTCGCTGTCAAAAAGCTCTCTCATTTTTTCTGCTCTACTGACCTCTCTTTTCCCCTTTTTTTTTGCTTTTAATCGTAACTCAAACTCTTTCATTTCTGCTGCGCTTTCCTTACCTCTAGCCTCCAACTAAAGCTGCTTCCTTGCAATTGAATTGTTGCCAACTCTATAGATTCTGATGTTTTTTTCTGCAGCAGGTTTAATTGATGAGCTACTGCTGTAACTATGTCTCCTTTCCTCACAGAAACATGCAGATTCTGTGCTAATTCTTGCAACTTGGTCTTATTCACTTTTTGCAAACCTTCCAGAGTCACTGCACCTACATCGACAAAACTTCTGGTGACTGAAAGGGAAATTACTATCCCAAGCTTTGCCTACCCAATAAAACCAACACATGAAATAAAGAGACGAGCACCTCGCACTCGCCATTTAAAATCCCACAAAGAGCCCCCAGTCTGTTATGTGCTAGGCTAGACCACTCAAAACATTCTTAGGCAGGCAGCCCAGACCATAACTTTGCAATTGGTTTCGCTAAATATATAACGAAAATTACCCTGAGCAAGATAGCGAGGTTGTCCACTAGATTTTAAAACACACAAAAAACTGTACTCACAAAATTATGCAATGAAACAGAAAGGATAAAATAACTAACCCCTACAGAACTCAACCTATTCAGCTAGACCTAATTTAACTATTCCGAATATACACAATAGCCCTAATAAGTAAACTCCCTTTAGAACCCAGTATAAATGGAACACATGCTTACAGGTTGAAGGTGAAGGGCAGAAAAGAGAGAGAGAGAGTTTCCACACAACTCCCTATTGAACTTCCCAATTCAACACTCAACTGAAAACTGCTCAGCTCAGCTCAGCTCAGCTCAGCTTGTTCAGCTAAAAGAGCTGACCACTCCCCTTTCATTATACAGGTCACTTCTAAAGCATGACCACTTTGGACTGAAGTCTCATCTGTTTACGTATAAACAAATATATCTGAAAATCATTTTCATCTCTGTCCCAAACCAGACTGATTTGGAGTCGGGTCATGTTTTATTGCCCCTAAAATCAAGAGCGTTCTCCTTGAGCCAAGGAACAGCCTTGAGAAGACAAAAGGGACTAACGTTTTTGACAGAGAAGACAGGCTAGTGTTCTGTATGGAGGTCAGAATCTGGTGGGAAGGGCTAACTCTACCAGAGGGTGACTGCTGACAGATCTGTGAACAAGATGATGCTTAGTGCAGGGTCACAAAACAACTCCACCTTGAGGCGATGAGAGTTCATTCAGAACCTGGAGCTCTATCTCAACCATCATGGTGGGGGTGTTCACAGAGCTATGTAACCTATCATAGAGTCATAGAATACTACAGCACGGAGACAGTTCGTTTAGCCCAAACTGGTTCATCCTGATAAAAAATGTCCAACCATGCAAACCTCATTTCTCTTCACTTGGCCCATATCCTTCTCAACATTTCCTATCTGTATATTTGGCCAAATGTGAAGACGTGTATCGCGGAAAACACGTTATATTTCACGCTACAGCGTTTTGTTTTGGAAGTAATGACCGTTACTCCATAACGTTCAAGTTTTGATACAATCCGTTTTTTATTATTTTGTAGAGATACAGCTTAAACACTTATTTCCTTCACACTGTCCTCATGGTACCATCACTGCAGGGATTATATGGTGAAACTCCATTGCACAGTCACTCTGTTGCAAGGAGATCATTCATTATAAAAGAGAGAAAATCTTTCCAAAGTGACAGAGTACTGTCTGAATAATACTTTACAACTGCAGGAAGGTGCCATCACACATATACTGTACTGATTTTGCCATGAACGATACCACACATTTACTCTGCTGATTACTTACTGCGCCGCATGAATTCTGTCAGTGATTCATGTCCAAGGACATCCAGCAACTTTTTACCAAGAGCACTTCCCATTATCTCGCCTTTTCATAAATACAAAACGAGAATGATGGCATGTTTTGCTAAATCATTTATTTGCCTTATGAAGAAAAGCCACACCAAAAGCACCATCACTATTGTCAGTGGAGATGCTGAGGAGGCGATGGTTTATCTGTATTATCTCCGAAATATTAGTCCAGGGAGCCAGGTAATGACCCAGAGCCAGGATTCGAAGCCTACCACGGCAAATGTTGGAATGAAATCAATAAAATATCAGGAATTCAGAATCAAATAAAACAATGAAACCATTCTTGGTTGTACTATCTGGCACCCTCATGCTCTTCAGGGAAAGCAATCTACCACCTTAACCAGTTCGGGCTTACATGTGACTCCAGAACCACAGCAATGTGCTTAACTCTCAGTTGTAGTTTGAAACGGCCAAGCCAGCCACTCAGTTATATCACTCACTACAAAATCTCAAAGATATGAAGCAGGAAGGAACTAAGCACTTTCTCCTTCCAGCCCATGGAGTGCATTGTTCGTGAAGGCAGCTCACCAACATCTTCTCAAGGACAATGAGGAAAGAGAATTAAATGCTGGCTCAGCATCCATTTATGAATACAAGAAGATGATTACACTCAGTGAAGAGAGACAAAGCGGCATAATTCACTTCAACAGTTACTTTGGTTTATACCTTACATGGGCATGATTTTCAGTAATATGGGAACAAGAGAAAAATAAATAAGGTTCATCTCGTGTTTTTATTTCCATCCTAGCTGACTATCAACAATTCCTTTGTTTGGTTCTTTCTCTCTCTCCCTGTCTTTCTCTATCTATTCAACACAATCCTACTCCCCTTTACAAAAGATGTCCCTGACACCAGCATCAATCACGCTATTTCCCAGTTGTATTCAGTTCTGTGTATGCCCATTGGACTCTAAATGCCAATTTTGTTTTCTTTCCATCCGAGGCTGTCAAATCTGCTCAGTTACTCTGGCACTTTCTTATTCTTTTTTGCTTCTGATCTCTTGCGAAATTATTTATTTTATTTAACACTTAATTTTGTTATTACATGGGATGTCTGCGTTGCAGGCAAAGGCAGCATTTGTTCACCTCACTAAATGCCTTTTCTTGTGAGTTCATTCTTTCAGGCAGTTTCCAGCCAAGCACATTGCTGTGGGTCTGACGTCAGTCTTAAGTCGGAACAGGTAATAATGCTAGATGTCTTTAACAAAGGACATCAGTGAAATAGATGAACTTATTAGCAAAAGTCTGGTGAAGTTATGTTTGATATGAGTTAAAATCGTTTTTATTTCCAATTCCTATCATTTGAGTATGAGTTCTGACATCATCGGTGGTAGGAACTGAAACATTATCTTTATGTGTCACAACCTGGGCCCCTGAATTACATTTCTTGTAACACTACTAATATGACAGTGTGTCTCTCCTGGAGTTAATTTAGAGACAATAACGATGTGGAACCATATAGTCTGAATTTTGTCAAGGGATAGATAATCGTTTATTAAGCATCAGCCTTGATGCCAAGATGGTAACTGGGGGTATTATCGAGCTGCTAGTGGATAGGTTTGGTGACAGCCGGAATACTGAGACATAAATTAATTCAGGGAAAAAAGGTACTTCGGGATTGTGAACAGTCTTGTTCTCAGATATTTGTGAGGCTAGTAGTGTGGGCGGTTCTGAAATCTGTGGGTAATGAATGGAATTTGCAGTTGAAACTGAAGACAACAGTTTCCGTCTTTGCCAAATATAGATAACAGAAATAACAATGAAGTTTGACATGGTTTATGGGATTAATAAATGGAGAGACTTACCAGGAACACCAACAATAGCAAGCACGGGATAGTAACCCGCCTGAATAATCATCAGTACACCGTATATCTGATCTGGTAATGTCGACCCAGACCAGAAAAAATAGAGAAGACCCAAGGATAAACTCCTGTCCATTGTTGCAGCATTCCAGTCTAATGTGCTCAGATTCTGATCCATTAATGAAACAGTCCAGACTATTCTCAGATGTTGATCTCTCCTCTTACTGTCCCTGGAGCTGTTGGTCGCTGTTAATGTTGGAGGTGATACATCTGCTGCTGCAATGCGATAAAGCATTGTAAGAAGCCCCTTACTAATAGAAGAGGGAAACCATCCAGTGACTCAATTGGGGTCCATGGAGACTGACATCAACTACAGTCACTGAACAAACAGATCCAGTTAACTCCTTTCAGTATGGTTCCTTCAGATCACAATAAGAACAGGACTGCACTGGATGCTGACAGTGCTGGCTATTGGTCACACCTCCCATCACCCATTGCTCTAGTGAAGTTCGTTGTGAGAGAGAATTATGGATGTTTTCTTATCGCAGGCTGGATGATTCTTCAGTGTTGTCTGTTTGCAATGTTGCAACTGCCTGAACCTCCCACAACCACCCCCAAGAAAACACAACCTAGATGCTGTTACTGAGCCAATCTCTCCTCAACTAGGTTACGCAAAGCCAATAGATTCTCAGTGGGCATATTTGCCCTGACCATACACACCAAGTGTTAGTCTGTCTGGGCATTCATTTCCTTGCTCTGATAAGGCAATTTTGTATCTTCAATAAACAATGCGCTTAAGTATTTTTCAATACAAACTCAAAAACATCTTAATACACTTGATTTGCTTCAAACCAGTAAGTCTTACATTTCTTTGAATTCAGTCCAAAGCCAAATGTGGCATTGTTACAACGCCGGTCCCTTTAGAAGGTTATGTTGTCCTTGTTTATTTTCAGAGAGTGTTCTAAAAACGTAAGATTCCAATATATCTGAATTTTGAAAAGTCCATTGGGGCCGCTTTGATTGTACCTAGCAGGTAATGCCTCAGGTAGACCACTTTCATTTCATTTAAAAACAAACTGGTGTAATCAAGAGGACATAGATGAGCAGATCATTTAAGTGTGAGGGTTAGATGCGTCAAGTTTACTGTTGACATTGGACGCTCTCTACCTCCTTCTGCCTTTCTGACCTCATAACCTGGAGGTTTTTGTGTCAGATTTACTGTTTGTGCTAAGAGGTTTGTTGATTGCGATTGTTGCAAGTATTTTGGAACAATATACTTAAGTTGGGATACCCTGTCGGTTGGATAGAATAAGTTAATCGAGTATTATATCTTCGGTTCGTGTGCTTCATTCCATAATTTGGTAAATAATAGTGTTTGTTTAAAACTCGGCAGTCTGTCCAGCCAGTTCACTCCGGGAATATACACTATGCACTAGCCTTCAATAAATAGCAAACTTATGGTGTGGGCTACCTGCTTAAAATATTTTGAGGAGTCGGGCCTGGTACATAACAATGTATAATAGCCTTGTTCATTAAACGTCATGAATTAATGAGTAAGGGATGGAATGAATAGGATATTGGCTATGAGACAGAAAGGGCTTGGTCCAGTGGCTGAGGAGCGCTGAGGGGAGGACAGTAACATATCCTGATCACGTGTATTCAACCATCACTCTTTCTGACAAATGGAATGAAATGCAATGCAGAGCAAGATAACAGATGACCTTTGGTACATGGAATGCTGAACGACAATGTGAGTAGAACAGGACAATTTTAAATGAGATATGTGGAATAGTATTTTATATGTAGACTGTTTAATCACAGGTTATATAGGTTGAGAAGATTGTTTATAAATGGACGTGATATTTAGAATTAAAAACAGACGCAGATAACAAAATATATTGGGTAACAGAGAGTTACAGAAGAGTAAGAGTAAGGACATAGCTCATTCCGAGCTGGTACAGAGATAATGGGCTACGTGACCACCATATTTGCTATAATTATTCTGAGAAAAGTGTTGAAAACTTCCAGAACCTTAGGATATAAACTTAATGAGAAAGCGCGCAGACAATGTCATAATTAATAATCTATTCCCAATTTTCATCACGTGTCGCTGTCTCTAAAATACCAATTAAATCAAAATAAATTTGTTGTGATTCGTTCATTTATTTTCAGAACTTAAAGAAGCAGACGTGCAATACATGTAGCACTAGCACAAAAAAATGGGAACAGGATTGAAGCATGATGTCCAAATATAACACGGTTCAGCATCTAGCCCAATCAAGATAAACAAAATATATAGATGGTGGAAATCTTAAACACAAACAAAATGGTGGAGAAATGCAACAGATGACGCAGGATCTGGACGGAGAAACAAAGTTGACATATTGAGGCTTATATGAACCTGTTCTGAACAAGTCATGTTGGACTCAGAAAGTTAATTCCGTTTTTCTTCTGCTCCGATACTGCCTGACCTGTGGGGTTTCTCTCCAGCACTTTCAATTGGTGCAATGGCAGGAGACAGAGAGTAATGCTGGGCAGTTGTTTTTTGGACAGAAGTCTTGTGACCAGCAGTGTTACACAGAGAGTGGCTCTGGGTTTTCATTGTTCATCATTTATGTAAACGATTTGGATGAGAATATAGAAGGCATGTTAGTAAGTTTGTGGATGACACCAAAACTGGTGGCACAGTGGACTGTGAAGGAGGTTTTCTGAGATTACAAAAGGATCTTGATCAAATGGGTCAATGTGCTGACAAATAGCAGAAAGTGTTCAATCTGGATGAATGCGAGTTGCAGTCAATAATGTGTGTTTGTTGTTGTCTGATGCACCAGAAATGCGATGATTTTATTCCCTATCTCCTGGGTTCAGCACATCAATATCCTTCATGATGTTTGAGAGGCCTTACCCTCTCCGTGGGTACCTTCTTGATGTTAATGTAGTGGCACAATATTTTTGGATTATCCTTAGACTTAGCTGCCCAAACTATCCCATTTCTCCTTTTTTCTTTCCTGATTTCTCTTTAAATAATGCCCCACCATCTTCATATTTATCAAGACATCCAATTGAATAGAATTGTGTCTACCTAAAGTAACAATCTCTTTTATTTTTGTGTGGACCTCAACAACTTTAGACATCCATTGTTCCTTAATCTTACCAGCCTTACCCTTCACTCTAACAGGAACATAATGCCTCTCAACTCTCGTCGTCACACTGTTGAATGCCTCCCATTTGTCAGACGTTGTTTTACCTGCTAACGGTCTACTGCAACGAAACTTGGTAAGTCCTTGTCCCATGCCATTAAAATGTATGTAATCCAATTAAAAATATAACATTGATGGAAGGCTTAATTCTTTTCCATAACCATTTTGAAACTTATAGAGTTATGATTGCCAGATCCAAACTACTCCCCCACCTTTACTTCAGACAGATGCCCTGTATATTTAACAGAAGAAGGTCAAGTTTTGCTCCTTCTCTACTGGGATTGTGCACATATCGATACAGAACGTTTTCTTGAATATATTTGACAAATATATCGCCATCCAACCCTTTAACACTATGTAGTCCGAATCAATTTAAAACAAATTAAAATCCCCCATTATTACAACCTTATTAAGTGCACTTTTATCTGAAATCAACCACCATGTTTGTTTCTCAATTTCTTTCTTACTCTTCGAGAGCATATGGTACAGTACCATCCGTACGTTCTTTCCTTTCTTATATTTTTTAAATTTCTTCCAATATATTTTCACTGGGACGATTTGTCACATCTAAGATTAGACTCCCTACCTCTCTGCAGCCTCTGCTCCATTCGTTGTTCATTTTACAGATCCAGATGCTGTAACTACAGTTCCCATGCTCCATCCAGAGTTGGGTCACCAAATCCTCAGCTCTCCCTGAATTTCTGCGGTAGCTCACAGCAGAATCTCCAGCAAACCATCCCCAGCAGCTCCACTAACCTTTCAATAACAGGAGCCAGTCAAAAGCCCCTCAGCTACATGTTCAATGCCTGTTCCTTTGCAATAATATTCTAGGGGCTTCCGTGTATTAATGACAGCACGATCAGCTGAGAGGGGCAAACACAGGTGTTCAGGTGGCAGGCATAGACCAAGTTTCAAAGGCGTGAGTCAAAGCTACTAGAATCACCCTGCCATACATGGAGAACCACATGGGACACACCAGGAAGTGAACAACAGCCCGAGACACACCGATTCAGTATTTGTGAGCAACACAATACCAGAACACGATACACGAGGGAGCCAAAAACCAAGCCAGGAAAAGATACAGAAAAAAAAAAACAATTAATTAACTGATAACTTCGTGAAAATATGGATAAGGATACAGGGGAGAGGAAGTAATTGGAGAAGGGAGAAAATGATGGGTCAAATCACAACAATGCAAACATTGAATAAAGACAATGCCAGATCCACTGAAAGGGTCCATTGCCTCAAAGTCTGAATCTGCCTCACAGAACCAGCCCAGCCACCATAAACTGGGGTAAGGTAACAGCGAAGATGGAGAGTTGTGCAGACCGTGCTAGTAGATTACTCCACAAACTGGATTATTTGCCCAGCATAAGAAGCATTGCAAATTTTTGCCAGTATATTACAACCCTCCACTCCTGCCCTCTATCCCCTACCTTTGAGCCAATTTTGCAAAATGGCTAGTTCTCCGTGTATTTCATAAGAACCAAATTTGTTAACCATATGCCCATGTACAACATTGTTAAACGCCTTACCAAAGTTCATATCGATAATGTAAGCTTTTCTGCCTCAATTAATCTTCTCAGTCACTTCTTCAAAAACACTCAGACAAGTAAATGGCACAGAATATCAGTTGCACAAAGCCATGTTGAAGATCCATATTTAGTCATTGCCTTTCAAAATACGTGCAGATCCAGTGCCTCATAATCCCCTCCAACAATTTACCTACCACTGACGTCAGGCTCACTGGCTTTTCCTTATCACTCTTGTTAATTCCTTAAATCCGTTAGGCAATCTCCCGTCTTCTGGCACCTCACCTGCAGCTATCGATGATACAAATATCTCCGCAAATGGCCCAGCAATCACTTCTCCAGCTTCCCTCAAAGTTCTAGCATATATCTAATAATGTCCTGGGCATTTATCCACAGTTGAACATTTTAAGGCCTCCAGCATCTCCTCTGTAATACAGACATTTTATAAGATATCAGTATTTCTTTCCCAAAATCGCTTGCTTGCATATCCTGCACAGTAAATACTGATTCGAAACATTCGTTCAGTACCACACCCATCTCCTTCAGTTCTGCACATCTGCGGCCTTTCTAATCTTTAAGGGACCCTATTTTATCCCTAGTTACTCTTTTATCCTTATTATATTTGCAGAATTGCTTTGGATTCTCCTTAACCCTATTTGCCAAAGCTAACACATGCCCCCTTTTTGCACTCCCGATTTCCCTATTAAGCATACTCCCGTTGCCTTCAGACTTTTCTAGTGATTCACTTTAAATCAGGAATTAAGAAGCTAATGATGACCACTTCGATTGTTGGCAAAATACATCTGGTTAATTAACGTCGTTGAAGGAACCAATCTGCCATCCTGAAGTGGTTTGGCCAGACCCATAGCAAATGTGGTTGACTCTTAACTGCTGTCTGGGCAATTAGGGATGGGTAATAGATGCTGGCCTAGCCAGCGACGCCCTCATTCCATGAATGAATTAGAAAAAAACTCATTTCCTGCTGTCTACATCTGAAATATGTTTCCTTCTTATCCGTGACCAGTCCCTCAATTTCTCCAATCCTCCAGCATTCCTTTTACCTACCAGTCTTAGCCTTCAGCCTCTCTGTGCTCTTGACATCTAATTTTAGAAGGCTTTCCACTTCTCAGCTGGCCCTTTATCTGCCAATATCTATGCTAATCGACTTTGGAAAGTTCTTGATTAATATCTTCAAAACTGGCTTTTCAACAATTTAGATTTTCAAGTTTTAGGCCTGGTTCATCCTTTCGATCTCTGTTTTCAAACTAATAGAATTTTGATGACTTACCACAAAGTGCTGCCCCATTGATATCTCAACCACCCCCTCCGCACTGCCTTACTTCCCAAGGATAGATCACGTTTAGCTCCTTCTCTATGATGGAGTGTAATGGACAAGCAGCTGCAGCATTGTAACTGGGAATAGGGTCAGCAGAATCTTCGAACATTGGGCTGATTCTGACAATAATTTGTCTCAGTGACATTTTCATTGAGTGTGACAGAAGGATCGTCTGCACGAGACTGAGCAAGTTTCCTGGTGCTGCCTTTTCGAACTCACCTCATTAACTACCCACATCGTATCGCTCTCATTCAATACCAGCACGATACTCTCACCCATCATGGCTGGAGTTAGTCACAATTGCTCAGGTGCCCCTGGATCTCCGTGATCCCTGGTACTGGCACCATCTTTAAAGTGCCAATGGGCACACAGTTGAGCTTTCTCAGTGTGGAGCTGCCCTGCACAGTTTACACTGAGCATGGCAGATAAGGGACAATTTCACCACGGTTTGTCAACAGGGGGACAGAGGTTCTGGTGGATGGGCTAGAACAAATGGGGACCATCTCTTCCCAGAAGGGGCCACACCACCAGACCCACCGATCATGGTCTCAGCTCGCCACCCAGATCAGTGCAGTATCTGCGGTCTGAAGAAATGTCCAGCAATACAGGATAAGCATCAATAACCTTCCACGCTCTGTCAGGATAAGGGTCAACAAGGCTCCCTCACACTCACTGTGTATCTGTTAAAGCACCTACCCGCGAACAAGACTCATACTCCACCACTCTCTCTCCTGCAATCAGCACATTCCCCCTCTCTCTCTCTCTTTGCCCTCTACTATGTCTCCCTTTCTAATAACACTGCATGGATCCAACACTGTGGACTGTCTCCCTCTGGACACAAAACCACCTCCCTCTCACCCACGCCACCAATAGCAGGGCCACCCACTCCATCCTTCACTCCTTCCCTCCCTTTCTCGCATTCTAGGAGAAAGAGCTTGAAATAGGACAGAAAGTGACAAGTCAGGTGGTGGAGTGCCAGATATCCGTCTCGACCTCCACCCCCGTACCTGTGTATCTGTATTTAACTCTGTGAGTATCTATATGTAGGTACAGGTCTGACAATCTCTGTGGTACTTGAAATGACACAATCTCTCCCTCACCTGGCCTCCCCACCCTACTGCAGTGACAGCGGCAGAGGGTGATAACGTTCGTGAATTCCGTCTGGTTGGGAGAGAGGGCAGCAGCTCACAGCACCATCCAAACTGACAGCACCATCAACACACACACACACACACACACACACACACACACACACACACACACACACACACACACACACACACACACACACACACACACACACACACACACACACACACACACACACACACAGTGATGGGAGATGGTGGGTTGCAAATATATTTGAGCTTTCACCTCTAAGTGAACCATTTTGTCAGGAGATGAGATGAATTTATTTCTCATTCTGTGATTTGGAATGCTTAAAGATTATGTGAGAAAGTATTAGTTAGACCAGAAAAATGCCCAGTTGTGGTGGTAATAACGCAGGAACAACATTGCTCAGTGTCAGAGAAAATTTCTCTGCTACCCCCAAAGATAACATTTGAAAAACCAAACAGCCTTGTAATGTGAGAGATTCACAGTAAATGATTTGTTGTCTTCTCAGAGAGTAAAAAAAAACTGTGTCATTGATGCAGTGGTGTGAGGAGGCCAGCAGAAGGTAATATTCCAAGAATCTAATCTCAAAACTCTGTTCAGCACTGCTGCCTCGCAGCTGGCTCGATTCTACCCTCAGCCGACTGTCTGTGTGGAGTTTGGACACTCTTCCCGAGTCTACCTGGGTTTCCACCAGGTGCTCCGGATTCCACCTACAGTCCAAAAGTGTGAATATTAGGTGAATTAGCCGTGCTAAATTGCCAATAGTGCCCAGGGATGTGGAGATTAGGGGCATTAGTCATTGGTAAACGGAGTATAGTATTTGAACGGCTCTCGGTGGGTTACTCTTTGACGGGTCAGTGTGGATCTGTTGGGCCGAAGGGTCTGTTTCCTAACTGTAGCGATTCTATGAACTCTATGAGCCTAAGGGACAGACAGAGAGAGAGGACGAGGGAGACTTTGATTACAATTTCAATGTATTTACTTCAAAAACAGCATTGCACAGATATGCAGACGGAGCTACACACAAACTTAGATATTGACATTAATATACATAACACAGACAGAGATACGCACACAGCTACGGATATTTACACAAAAACATACGAACGTACCCCCACATACAGGCACACACGGTCTGTAATACAGGGATATATACCTTTTTTATTAATAAGTTATCATTGTTCAGTTGGAGAAGGCAGGAGAATTTAGAAATACTTCAGCCGTGATCAAGTGTCACGGAATACTAGATGGGCTAAATGGCCTAATTTTGCTCCAGTATCTCATGCTCATATGATCTTGTGCTGCCTGGAATTGTCTTTCCACGAGTTCAGTGGAGGCTGGATTTGGAAAGTATTTGATTTAGGATTGTTAATGGGAATGTGGACAGGTTTGAGGGGCTGAGTGGGCGATATATGTTCCTTATTGTCGACTCCTTATATATCAAAAGAGTGGTGATTGGTTTGATGGGAACACATTTTGAGAATAAGGACATTCCCATTTCAGACTGAAACAGGGATGCTCCTTTCTCTTTAGGGTTGTGTAATCTGTGCTGTTCTCGTCCTTGAGGAGCAATGAAGCCTGGGTTACTGAAAACACTCAAGGTTGATTTCCATAGAACTGTGATGAACAAGAGAATCCATGTTTATTGGGAACAGACAGGAAAGGGAAGTTTAGTTACAATCACATCAACAATGCACATTCTGAATGGTGCAGCAAGCTCGAGGGACTGCATGGCCAGCTGCTGGACCTAACCCATGTGTTGTTCTCTCAAGCACTCAGTAATGTTACAGAGGTAAAGAAAGATCCCATTCAGCCAGTCAGCATCGTTATAATGAAACAGGTATTCTGCCCTCTAAGATGTTATGCAGGAATAGATTGAAGTCATTCAGCCCGCTAAGTACATTACACAGTGTAGGATCAGGCCATCCAACCTTTCGAGCCTTCTGCCCAGCAACAGGGGAAACCCGGTTAACTATCAGGGAATAAATAATCGGGATAAATGTTTATATTCAGGTGGTAAAGTTGTACCTGGGTGGAGTTCCTCAGGTATCATTGTAAGATTATGAACTATTTACAATCTATACCAATGACTTGGATGAGAGGACTGCTTGGCGTGGAGCTCAATTAGCTCATTCACCAAGATCGTCATTTAACTGGACATCTGCAATGGGATACAGAGAGGGGAAAGTAGAGAGCAGAACTTTGGCAGAAAACAGTACAATGTGGGTTGAGGCAAGTCAGTGCTGTGTTGAACAGATAAAATAACAGTAACCTACTTAAATGGAGAGAATATCGCAAAACTCATTGGTACAGGATTTGTGCGTCCAGGTACATGAGCCACATAAGCCTCGTCAGCAGATTCAGCCAATAATTAGAAAAGGTTATCGAATCTTGGTGTTTTATGCAAAGGCTATTGGGTATAATCATTGAGATGCTTCACAGCATTTTTCCAAGAGAATGCAAAGTCTACACTGGATAAACTGTGAATCCCTAAACTGAAAAAAATGCACTTGTTTTAGAAGCTTTTCTCAGATGTTTCACTTCATCCTTGCTGAATGAAAGCCCGATGGAATCATAGTGTCATACAGCACGGAAACACACCATTCAGTCCAGCTCATCTGCACCGATAAATATTCCAATCTGATGTAGTACCATTTGCCAGCATTAGACACATAACACTCTAAATCTTTCTTATTCATATACTAATCCATTGCCTCTTAAATGTTATAATTGTACCAGCCTCCACCACTTTTGCTGCCAGCTCATTCCATACACGCATTATCCTCTGTGTGAAAACCTTACCCCTCAGGTATCTTTTTTAATCTTTCCCCTCTCACCTTAAATCTCTGCCCTCTGATTTGGACCCCTCTAGCCTCGGAAAATAACCTTGGCTGTTTCCCGTATCCATGTCCCTCATGGCCTGTACAGGGTCAGAGCACGTCAGGCCTGAGAAAGAGAGATGTTCATATTGAACCATTTAAAACCCTGCCTGACTCATTCCGAACACTGAACCTGACCCAGTCTGAGACCAATATCATTTGCCATATCACCCATGGTTGCATTGATAATTAGTCGTGACCGATGGAGGAGTGGGACTAGAAAAAAGGAACAATGACTCTTCAACCTCGGTAGGAACTGGGATAAGCAGAAATTCTCAAAGGACAGTTCCAGTGTGAAATCTCTTCCCCACAAGTCTATGGTACCTGTGTGTTTACATTTACTCAAAGGTGCGTCAGTTAAATATTTGATGGGAAAGTGGCTCTAGGATAATGAACTACAGATATGAACTAGGGGCTGAGACCACATTCTCATCAGCCACAATCCTTGTGCCTGGTGAAGTCGGGACCCACTCCTGTTTCTTTGTCTCTCTTCGCCCCATTCCATTAAGCCCCTCAATCTGGTACTTAAGAGGAGTTGGAAACTACTTGCTGTTGTACCTGATGCACCGAAACAGAGGAGGCCATTCAGCCTCTGAAGACAGTCAAACATGGTTTGGTGTGGACTGGATAACTTTCTTAGGATAATAGTGGTTGTTACTGTGAAACAACACCTCCTCTCTCTTTACAGACGTTCCCTGTCTCCATTTATTTGTCATGTTGTAGACCCAGATTCACAGTGAATGCAGCCCCCATTACTGTACCCAAATATTGCTCACAAAATCTTCTGTTCTCTTTGACTACAGCATTCCTTCACAGTACTTCCAGGAAAACAAGAGTGATGAACATTCCAATAACAGAATGCAAGAATATTAGAAACAGGAGTAGTTCATTCAGCACCTATAGCCTGCCTTTCTCTTCAATAGGATCATGGCTGATCTGCTGTAGGTCCAACTTCTGGAGTGCCTGACGTTACACATATCCATCCCTGTCTTCCACCTATCTCAATGGTCTAACTTCCCTTCCTCTCTGGAATAGAGACGTCCGGACAGTCACTTCCCTCTGTGAGAAGGAAACACACCGCATACATACACCATGACCTTTTGACATCAACAAAATATATGAAAACCAGTTAAGAGTGATTGGCCCTGACAACAAGGCAGTGGTTAACTGAGGATGGTATCAAGGAACATGAAGAAAATTGAACTTAATGGAAATCAGGGTAACCTCCCACCGGTTGTAGTGATTTAGCACAAAGACGATGTTTGTGGTTCTTGAACATTTACTACCTCAGTGCCGGGACATCTCTGCAAGAGATCCACAACACAAGCATCCACAATTGCCCCTTAGTGTCTTCCCTCCATCAGAAGCTCAGATGTGGGGATGGCGACTCAAGATCATGCAATGTTCAGAACAAGGTGTCCGCTTCAGCTCCTGAAGCAGTCTGTGTCCATGTGCAGCAAGACCCGGACAGCATTCAGGCTTGTGGTATTGAAGTGTTGGTAACATTCATAAAACAGTTCTGCTCGATACTGTGCATTACCACAGTGTAGGGAAGAGTTCATTCAGCACCTCAAGCTCATTTTACAGAAACGAAAGAAGGTCATTCAGCCCATTAATACTACTGATAGGAATAGGAACAGACCATTCATTCCCTCCTGACTATTACACCGGAAGATAAGGAGCCCAGTCAAACACATTGAGCTGTCAAACAGGAACCGGGGTTGCCCAGTCAGGTTTTTGAGATTCTCCCATGATATCAGAAGGTGGTCATTCAGCCATTCCATCCCCCTTGTACAGAAACAGGACGATCTTATCGACGACACAATAGATAGACTGCTCTGTGTTTCATCCTGGCTCCATTGCTAATGGTACGCAATGCATACATTAATATGGTGTGTTCAAGGTGAGGAGGGAAGACATTTCCGAGAAGACAGGCTGGTGTTCCCTATGGAGGTCAGAAGCTGTTGGGATGGCTACATTTTTCAGGAGTTGGGCATTGCAGCTGCTGACAGATTTGTGAATAAGGTGACGTTTAGTGCAGAGACACACACCAACTGCATATTGAGAGGGTGAGAGTTCCTTCAGAACCTGGAGCCCTCGCTTAACCAACGTTGGAGCTCCACAGAGGTACATAAACCACCAATAATCTCGTACCCAGGGCAAAATGTAACTTGTCATGCCATCAGTATATTTCTCTGGATATAATGTGTGTTCGTCCATAATCTTCAAGTTTCAATGCAGTCAACTTTTATTCTCTCACCGTGCTACAAATTAAACATTCATTTCATTCCAACTCTCTTCATGTTACCATCATTCCAGAGATTATTCTGATAAAAAGAGCTTTGCACTGCCTCTGTGACAAGGAGATCATTGATTTATAAAGGAGGGAATATCTGTCCACAATAGCCCAAACATTACCTCAACTACACTCCACACCTCCTACACATGATTTATTTTGTAATGAAGGCTGCCATTTCATTTCCTGTCCTGATTAATGGATGCCCTGCATGAATTCTGTTCGTGACGTGTGACCAAGGACATTCCGGTCCTTTTTTCCAAAAAAAAACTTCCCAACCTCGCACCTTCTAATAAGTCCAACATAAAAAGGACTGTATGTGTTGTTCACATTCAATTCACTTCTTTGTGTTACAAATAACGATGCTCCAAGCACTGATGCATGTGATACCCAATAAGTCGTGGCCTTCTGTCCAAAGGAGGACGCTAGTCTCTGTGGTCTCTCCATCATAGAATTCTCAATCCATGTAGGGTACCTCCCCATTACCCAAGGACTGTAACTTTCTTCTCTTACCTGTGTGCACCCGTGTCAAACTTCTTCTGAAAATACAAATACATTGTTCGCACTAGTTCTCACTCGTCGATGTCACAACCAACATCGTCCATAAACTCCAGTACGTTTTTCAAAGGTAGTTTTCTTGTCCTGAATCTGGTTGATACTGCTCAATCACATTATTGTTCTCCAATGATCTATTTATGATTAATTACAACAATTGCTCATAGATTCCTCACTAATGACATAACCTTATCCTTCAGTTGGTTTTCTGTTTTCACTCTCCGTCCTGTTGTAAATATGTGCGGTCATAATAGCCGCTTTCCAGTCTACAGGATCCCTTACAGAATCTAAAGAGCTTTGACCTCCCTCACATAATAAAGGAAAATGCAAGAGAGAAGAGGGCCATTGATCCATCGTGCCTGCACCAGCTCCGAAAAGAGTTATCCAGCAAGCTCAATTCTCCAACCCTATCTCTGTAGCTCTCTAAATTCATCACTCATCTGGTCCAGAAGCCTACTAACCTTCAACACAATGCGTTTTTCCAGTACTTCAACTTGACTAATTGTAAATTTCTTAACTTCCTTACTTTCACCAGTCACCCTGTTCTCTAATATTTCCCAAAAGATTTTCTGTTGCTTCCTCTGTTTGGACAGAACGAATGTATTCAGCTCACTGGACAGAGGTGGACTCTGTTACCTCTTGACTGTGTGAGGTGATGTGACTCTTGCATAATGGATATGTCCCGCACTCCTGCCTGGAAAGTTCCAGAATCAAAATGGTTGATGGCCATTTTGAGTACAGTCCTCTCTCTGGTATGAGACTGCACAGCTCTGTAACCTCCTTGTTGAAATAAACTGGTTTCACAAGCTACAAGTGGGAAAGGTATACCATTGGGAAAAACTTATGAAATCTCAGAAAAGATAGTGCACTGCCCTGCTCCTCCCAGTGCAGTTTCTGCAGACCCAAATACAATATACAATCTATCCCCATACCTTGTACAGAGTCGGAACACCAGGCCCTCATGTCTGCCTGAATAAATGTAGCAGCTAACAACACAAATCCAAGGAAACCATCCACAGAACTCCACTGACTTTCCAATGACAGGAGCAAGTCAATACTTGTATATATGGCAGACCCACTCAGTACTGAAAATACCTAGCTTGCCTAGGTTTCTCTTCCTGGCTGATAAACTGTTCCATTTCTGTGCAGTCCCTGAAATATGAATAGTTCTGCTCTCTATAGAAATCGTTGACAATATAACTGCACAATGTTCTGTGCCTTAGTCACGAGAATAGCAACACAGCTATTAATGGTGGAGAAGCTGGGGAGGTGATGGTCTAGTGGTATTTTCTCTACTCTATAAATTCTGAGATTTCCACAAATATTTCCCAATGGTATACCTTTCCCAGATAATTCCCCAAAGCCGGACTTCTATCCCGCCACAGTAGATGGTGGAATTTGAATTCAATAAAATATTTGGAATTAACAATCTAATGAAATATTTCTGGTTGTCAAAACTAAGAACATCTGGCTCTCTAGTGTCCTTCAGGGAAGGAAATTTGCAGTCTTCACTGGTCTGGCCTACATGCGATTCCAGACCTTCAGCAGTGGTAGACTCTCAAATGATCTGTGAAATGACCAAGCCAAACATTCAGTTATAACACTACAAGGTCTCAAAGAAGTGAAACAGACTGAAGCACTGCCAGCCTACAGCACATCGAACTGCAGTGGTTCAGAGAGGCAGTTCCCCAGCATCTTCACAAAAGCAACTCTGAAAGAGAAATAAATGCTGGACCAGCCAACAACACCAAAGTCCCATTAATGAAGAAAAGAAAATAACCACACTCAGGGTGGAGAGATAGCGAGGACAGAACTCACTTGAAACAGGGACTTGGATATATATCTACATGGACATGATACTCAGGAATATGGAAAAGGTGAAAACTAAATGAAAATGATCTCCCAATTTATTTCCATACAAGCTGATTATCCACAGTCCCTTTGTTTATTTTTTCTATGTCTATTTCTCCATATGTTCAACTCAATCCACCAGCACATATTACACTATTTCAAAGCAACTTTCACATCTAATGCATGGTGAGTGGACTCAAAATGCTAACTCTGTTCTCTCCAGACAGAGGCTGACAAACGTGCTCCGCTTCCCCAGCACTCTGTTTCTTTTTGTTTCAGAACTTTGTTTGTTTGATTTAATCTTTATTTTTCTTATTGTATGGGACATTGCTCCATCGAGTCCACACTGACCCTCTGCAGAGCATTGCTCCCAGACCAACCTCATAGCCCATTCCTGCATTTCCAATGGCTAAACCACCCCTTACACTGTCCCTGCTTCTCCCATTACTAACACACCTAGCTGCACATGATGGGTAATTTAGCATGGTCAATCTACTGAACCTGGGTGCACTGTGGGAGGAAACTGAACCTGACAGAGGTGTATAAGAGCATTAGAGGTATGAGCAGAGTGAACAGACAATAACTATTCCCCTTCATCAAAGGGTTAAAAACAAGGGCGAACACGTTTAAAATGAAAGACAAGATACTAAGATAGGATTTGTGGAATCTGTTTGGAACCCAGGCGATGGTTTGTGTCTAGAATGCATTGCCTGGGAGGGTTGCTGAGGGATTGTAACCTCACAAACTTTATACACCACTTGTATAAGCACTGAATATTGCAGACTCAATGGTCCTTGTCTATATTACATGACTTCATGTGGTCGCAGCCATGATAGCTCTGATATATTCTGAAGCAGCAGCCAACGGGACTTGTTGGTTTGTTCCATCGAACTGTGCTCAGTAAGTGGTGAAATTCGAAACCAGCATCATCCCATAAAATACCAGCACTTACGCAACCGAGGACAGCCCAGCCATCTCTGAAGATATCCAGGATAATTCACATGCTCAGTGCAAAATTCATCCAACGACAGCATCAACATTATTCCAGCTGATTGACACTATTATTTCAAGGACACTAATAACATAGAAACAGACTTCCCTTCATTAATATATACACTTCTCGTGTAAAGCTGTTATTTCTCTGAAGACTAATAAATTACTTCCCATATATTCATATTGACAAAGAGTCTGTTATTCTGCGAGCTGTTCATCACAGCGTGGCGGCTTGTTTAACATTCCATCCACCAGCAGTAATATTTACTCCCAGTTAAACCGGCACATGAGATACTCTCTCTCAACAGCAACATGGATGGACCAAAGTCAATTGGACTAGAACTTCTCAAGGGCAATTAATGCTGGTCTAGCTCCAATAAAATCTCAAAGGAACTAAAAAGACAATCCGATTTTCGAATAATTATTAAACAATGAGGACATTTTATTGATCTGATGAGTTTGTCGCTGTCTTTGAAGTTGTGTGATCTATTTCCACGAAACCATTTCGTGCATATATCGGAAGAACAACAAAGCTCAGGTCACAGATACACAGTAACGCAGCATTTAAACGCAAAATGCCAGGGAATAGTAGGCTATAGGTCTTCAGGTAACTGGAAATAATGCAGTTTGGTGTTTTCTGACTGATGTAGTTGTATTGGGCTGAAAGACCGGTTTGTATGCTGTATGACTCTATCACTTTAATTGTTGGAAACAGAGCATGTGGTCTCACTATTTCCATAGCTTGTAAGCATCAAATAGTGAGGAATGAAGGGCACACAGGATTTGAAGCTACATCATTCTATCACTATCGAATTGTCACTATCAAATTGTTAAGAACCAGTTCCTCTCCTTATAACATGCCTGTCAGTGTTCCTGCACTACAAGAAGCCCTGGGGTTTATCGCCATATTCAGAATAGAAATTAAACACAGGCAACAGAAGGCTGGCCTTGGTAATGAAACGCACCTGTCAAGAACAACTGAAAGGAATCTGCAGTATTCAAGTTATCGATTTGACCCGGTCTGATTTCTAAAGCAGTTTCAAGTGAGGTGTTCCCTTGGTCCTGTATTCCTGACTTCTCGACAACATCATGAATCTTTTCTGAGTGCTTTTGAGTGCCGTTTAAAAGTCACATATGGAAAGCTGTACCCAATAATCTGAAAGGAAAAGTCTTCATGTTCATGAGAAACGTGTCATTTTTGTTTTCAGTATCTAAAGACAACGGAAATGTAGAATCTAGCATCAGGAGTAAGGAATCAAAACAGGTCCATTATGCGACAAGATCGTGGATGATCTGATTGTGGCTTCAATCACACATTCCTCCTTTGCCCTTACAACGTTAGTGCGTTATTTTTAGTCAAGAATCTGCCTGCCTCTGCCTTAGGAATATTCAATGTCTTATCCTCAATCGCTTGCTGGGAAGAGAATTCCTTAAAGACACAACACTTGAGAGAATTACCCCAAATCACCATCTTCTTAACAGAGACATTCTTCTGTTTTATAATTCATCCACTCATGGTAATCTCTCACACAAGCTGAAAGATTGTTTCAGAATTCAACTTGGAAAGTCTACTTGGAATATTCTGGGGTTAAACAGGATCACATGTTGTTCGCCTAAACCCCAGCAGATCCAGGGCCAGTCAGTTAAATATTTCCCCCATAAATAAATGCTCCTCACACGAGTCAGCTGAGTGAGTCTTCTCTGGATTGCATTTCATATCATTGTGACCACCACTCCCTCGATGTGGTTACACCGCTACATTGTAAATTTGTAGAGAATCGTCCTGACTTTTAAATGTATTCTGTTTCAGAAAGTTTCAACATTTATCTTACCTTCCTAAAAATGTGATGTACATATAAAGATTTTATTTTGTAATCCAGGTGCCCGATTCCTCTGTGCCTAAAGCCAATCTCTCCACTGGAATAATATACAATGTTTCCTTTCGAGTGGACAATATCTTTGAGCACAGACACATTTTTCCTACTATGCTCCATACAACAATATTTGCCTGTTCACTTGACCCACCTTAATCTCTTTATAGACTCATGTCCTCTGCATATCTTCCTTCTCGAACAGTTTCAACAGTTTGTATTCTTACATAAGACAAACAGCATATTTGGCCAAAGATCACAGTGGCCATACTGCAAAGTAATTGACAATGATTTTTTTTTTACTCCATGTGTAAACTATAAGTTTGAGACAATGTTAAAATGTTTTGCAGTTCCATTACTCAAAGTACGAATAGATGGTGTGGAACGTGTGTGGGTAGAATTGAGGAACTGCAAAGGTGAAAAATCATAGTTGGAGTTATGTACAGGTCTACAAATCGTATTCAGGAGCTGGGGCGGAGGACACATCAGGAAGCAGAAAAGATGTGTAGGAAAGGCAAAGTTACAGTGATTGGGGGGATTTCAATATGCAGGTGGGCTGGGAAAATCAGTGGTAGTAGTTTGCAATGAAAGGAATTTGTGCAATGTCTACGAGGTGGCTTTTTGGAGCAGCTTACGGTGCAGGCAATGAGGAAATGGACACTATGGATTTAGAGTTGTGCAGTGACGCAGACATGATAAGGGAGGGTGAAGGAACGTTTCTGAGGCAGTGATCATAAAATGATTGAACTTATTCTTCAATTTGAGATGGAGAAGGTAGAATCGGAGTTAATATTACAGCTGAATAAAGGCACTTACAAAGACATGAAGGAGGATCTGGGTAGAATTGACTGGGAGAGGAGCCTAGCAAAAAAGACAGTGGAAGAGTAATGGCGGGAGTTTCTGAGAGTAATTTAGGAGTCAAAGCAGAGATTCAATCCGAGGTAAATGATGCATTGTACAGGTAGGATGAGGCAACCATGGATGACTGGGAAATTCATGGTTCGCGTAAAAGCAAAAGATAAAGCAGATAACATGGCAAATGGCAATGGGAAACCAAAGGATTTGGAAGCTCATAAAAAAGAAGAGAGAGCAATAAAATAAGAAATAAGGAGGGGAAGATTAAATATGAGGGTAAGCTATGCAATGCTATAAAGGACGGCTGTAAGAGTTTCTTTAGATATATAAAGGGCAAAAGATGGGTCAAAGGTGATATTGTGGCACTGGAAAATGATGCTGGAGGGATAGTAGTGTGGAACAAAGAATAGATGAGAAACCGAATAATTATTTCACGTCAGATTTCGCGGCGGAAGACATGAATAATATCCTAAAATTTCAAGAGAGTGAGGGGGCCCAGCTGATTTGGAGAAGTTAAAAACAAAATGGATAACCAACCTGGATGGAGACATTAATGGTGTTCGTTCAGGAATCTCTAGAATCAGGGAGGGTCACAGAAGACGACAAAATTCCGAACGTGACACCCTGTTTAAAAAACAAATAAGGCAAAGGACAGAAAATTACAAACTGATTAGCCTAACCTCGGTCTTGGGTACGTTCCTGTAATCTATTGTGCAGGATGACATTTCTGAATACTTGCAAGTATATGGTAAAATAGGGGAAAGTCAGTATGGTTTCATCAAGAGGAGGTCATGTTAATGAATCTGTTAGAATTCGGTGAGGATGTAACAAGCAGGTTAGACCAAGGAGAGCTAATGGATACTATCTATGTCGACTTCAAGAAGGACGTTGACAAGGTGCCGCACAGGAGGATGCTGAGTAAGATGAGGGCCCACGGTGTCAGAGACAAGGTACTAGTGTGTATAGAAGCTTGGCTGTCTGGCAGAAAGTAGAGAGTGGGGTCAAAGGGTCCTTCTCAGAATTGCAGCTGATGAACACTGCTTTTCTGTAAGACTGTGTTGGTCGATAAATAACTTTCTTACTGTGTACAGTAACGAACTAGATGAAGGAACTGAGGGCATTCTGGCCAGGCTTTTAGGTGATACAAAAGTAGATAGAGGGACAGGTAATATTGAGGAGCCAGAGAGGTTTCAGAAGGATTTAGACAGGGTAGGACCATGGAAAAAGAAGTGACGGCTGGAGTACAACTTGGCGAAGTGTGAAATGATGCACTTTGTGAGGGGGAAGAGAGGCATGGATTAATTTTAAAATGGGGAGAAAATTCAGAATTCTGAAGGGCAAAGAGAGTTGAGAGTTCTATATCTCATATCTTATTATTGCCCAATTCACAAACATGACAAACACCTGATTATTGTTCAGATCAGTAAACCCATCACTTTGCAATCATTAAAAATGAATTCCAAAAGTCCTGAATTCGGGTACAGTGCCACTGGACCTCACAACTACCTGTGGCACACAGTGAGACACTGGCCTGCTCCTGAATCTGTCCAGAGAGTTTCCAAGCTGGGTGAGGGCAATCATTCAAACATTCCCTCACAGAGAATCATTTGGAATCCACCTTCAGCAGCAGGAAACTAGCCAACAGGCTATCGCTGCTCTCAGTGTAGGTACAAATGTTTTCTAAATTAGATATCAACGACTGACCAGGAACCAGGTGTAACAAATTCATCTTCAGTCAGAGCCTGGCCCATGGAGCAGATGTATGGACATGGAGTGTCAGAACCACACCCACAAATACTTGTTGTGATGACATCTGGCATGTCCCCCAAGACAACATATACCTGTACCCTGACCAGACCTGTTTGGAAACGTTCACATTTGACAGTCTTTTGCAGCATCTTGTGTCTCATGGTGAATTCTCTGAAGCTTTATCCAATAAATGTACCTTCACATTCACCAATATCAAAGTAAAACTGTACATGTCTGTGGATGGTCAGATATTAATACATGGTCACCCGACAGAATGTATCTGAAGAAACCAGTAGCACACAGCAAGCCAAGAATCACTTTAATAACTGAACTTGGTGGATTTTGGCTGGTCTAGGTAACCACACATATTGTGCTGACACTCTGGTGACTGTAACCATGCACACCAAAACTGGAAGTCTTGGCCTAACGCCTCTCCCCAGCTTTTTGACCTCACACACCTCACTCCCTCGCACATTTAGAAACTGATGAAAATCCACAAACTGAATGAAACTTAGAACATAAAGCAGTACAGAACAGTAAGAGCCCTTTAGCCCTCAATGTTTTGGCAGCCTTTTATACTACTCTAAGATCACACTAATCTACATAACCTTCAATGCACTAACTTTCATGTGCCTATCCAAGAGTCTTCTTAAACATCTCTAATGTATCTGACTCTACTACCACCGCTGGCGGTGCATTCCGCCCCCACCACTCTCTGTGTAAAGAACATACCTCTGACATCCCCCGATACCTTCCTCCAATCAATTTAAAATTATGCCCCTTGTTGATAGCCATTTCTGCCCTCGGAAAAGACTCTGGCTATCCACTCTATGTCTCTCAACATCTTGTACACCTCTATCAAGTCACCTGTCATTCTTCTTCGCTTCAGGGAGAAAAGCCCTGGCTCCCTCAAACTTTCTTCCTCAGACATGTCCTCCAGTCCTGGCAGCATCCTGGTAAATCTCCTCTACACATTCTCTGAGGCTTCCACATGTTTCTTATAATGAGGCAAGCAGAACTGAACACAATATTCCAAGCGTGGTTGAACCACAGCTTAAAAGAGCTAATCATTAACCTCGCTGCTCTTAAACGCAATCCCCCATAACGAAAGCCAACACACAATACGCCTTCTTAACAACTCTATTAACCTGGTTGGCAACTTTGAGGGATCTATGGACATGGACCCGAAGATCCCTCTGTTGCTCCACATTGCCAAGAATTCTGCCTTTAACCCTGTAATCTGCATACAAATGCAATCTTCCAAAATAAATCGCTTCACACTTTTTAAGGTTGATCTCTATTTGCCACCTATCAGCCCAGCTCTGCATCCTGTCAATGTCCCATTGCAAACTACAACAGCCCTCCACGCTATAGACAACTCCACCAACATTCGTGTCATCAGCAAATCGTTAACCCACCATTCCAAATCCTCATCAAAGTCATTTATAAAAATCACAAAGAGCACATGTCCCAGAGCCAATCCCTGAGAAACATCACTGGTCGGTGAGCTCCAGGCTGTATATTTCCATCTGCTACCACCCTCTGTCTTCCATGGGCCAGCCAAGTCCATATACAAGCAGACAGATTTCCCTGAGTCCCATGCCTGCTTACCTTCTGAATGAGCTTACAATGGGGAACCTTATCAAATGCCTTGCTAAAATTCTTGTTCACTACATCTACTTGACTACCTTCATCAACGTGTTTTTTCCATCTTCAAAGAATTCAGTAAGATTTCTGAGGGATAACCTGTCCCTCACGAAGCCATGCTGACTATCTCTAATCAAACAATGGTTTTCTCAGTAATTAAAAATCCTGTCTCTCAGAATCGTCTCCAGTACTTTGCCCATCATTGATGTAAGAGTGACTTTTGGTAATTCCCAGGGTTATCCCTGTTCCCTTTCCTGAACAAGGGAATAACATTTGCCACCCTCCAATCATCGGGCACTACTTCAGTAGACAGCGAGGACGCAAAGCTCATCATCAAAGGCACACCAATCTCTTCCATCACTTCCTGGAGTAACCTCGTGTATACCCCATCTGGCTCAGGGGATTTATCTATCTTTATGTTTGTTCGTCAATCAGTCTGTACTTCCCCTCAACTTGTCTACACCCTGTCCAACCAACTGATTGACTGCTTTCAAGTTTCAGTGCAATATACATTGCTGCCTTCCTGACCAAGTACGGTTCCCAACATCCTGTGAATTACGGAATGAAAAAAAAAGGAGTGCACCAGCGCTTTCCTGATAAAGGGCTTATGCCTGAAGCAGCGACTCTCCTGCTCCTCGGATGCTGCCTGACCTGCTGTGCTTTTGCAGGACCACACTTTTTGACTCTGATCTCTATCAACTGCAGTCCTCACTTTCTCCATTACTGAGGACTGTCCCCTATGCACATTAGTGGGGATTTAACCATCACAATTTTATTGTAGGTGGGAGTTGACAGCTCACTTTTGGAGTGTTGCACTTTATGAATACATTTTTTAAAAATAAATTATATTTCAACAAATATTCATTCAGCCCCAAATTTCCAATTTTGTGTCATGGTTTGGGCAGCTTAATAAAACACAGTGTCTTTACTGAAGAACGACAAGGCACAGACTATTCCAGGTGTTATATTCCAGTTTACGTTAACGCTGGGAATATTATAAGACAGACTGATGTGATAAACGAATGAGTTGACATGTGGAGGTGTGATATTTTTGCCATTACAGAGACCCGTTTAGGGAAGGTCAGGGCGAAAAACTTAATATTCTGTTGTACTGGAACTATAGGCAGGGCATGAGAGGGTGTTAAAGAGGAGGTGGTGTTGCATTATTAATTAAGGAGTCAGTTAATGCAGTAAGGAGGGACGATATCTTAGAAGTGTCTTCAAATGAGGCTTTGTGGATCGAGTATAGGATCAAAACAGAGACAGGAAAACAAGACTGGAGATGTTACAGGCAAAACAATAGGATCAAATACACTGCTGGCGATGTTATTTTGAGGCCCCAGAAACACAACCAATTCACTGAATGTCTAGGAAAGCAAGGCCAGCGATGATACAGAGAGAGGAAAGCAAGGCCGAAGATGTTACAGAGATAGAAAAGCAAGGATGGAAATGTTATAGAGATAGGAAAGCAAGGTTGGAGATGTTACGGACAGAGGAAATCTAGACAGGAGATGTTGCAGACATAGGAAAGCTAGGCTGGAGATGATACAGAGAGAGGAATGCAAGGCAGGAGATGTTACACAGACATGAAAGCACGGCGTGAGATGTTACAGAGTGGAAAGCAAGACTGGAAATGTTACAGACATAGGAAAGCAAAACTGGAGATTTTACAGAGAGGAAATCAAGGCTGAAGACGTTAGAGAGAGAGGAAATCAGGGCTGGAGGTTTTACAGAGATAGGAAAGCAATGGTGGAATATCACAGACATAGGAAAGCAAGGCTGGAGATGTAACAGACAAACGAAAGCAAGGATGGAGATGTAACAGAGAGAGGAAAGCAAGACTGGAGATTTTACAGGCAAAGGAAAGCAAGGATGGGGATGTTACAGACATAGGAAAGCAAGGCTGGAGATGTTACAGAGAGAGGAAAGCAGGAATGGAGGTGCAACAGAGAGATAAACACAAGGGTGGAGATGTTACAGACATACGAATGCAAGACTGGAGATGTTACAGAGATAGGAAAGCAAGGCAGGAGTTGTCACACAGATGGAAAAGCAAGGCTGGAGATGCTACAGAGAGACTAAAGCAAGGCTGGAGATGTTACAGAGGTAGGAAAGCAAGGCTGGAGTTGTCACAGACATGGAAAAACAAGGCTGGAGATGTCACAGAGATAGGAAAGCAAGGCTGGAGATGTAACAGAGATTGGAAAGCAAGGCTGGACGTTTAGATGGATAGGAGTGCTATGGTGGAGATGTAACCGACATAAGAAAGCAATAGTCGAAAAGTTACAGAGATAATAAAGCAAGGCTGGAGATATTACAGAGATAGGAAAGCAAGGCTGGAGATGTAACAGACAAAGGACAGCAAGGCTGGAGATGATAAGGAGATAGGAAAGCAAGGGTGGAGATGTAACAGAGAGAAAGCAAAGCCAGAGATGTTACAGTGATAGGAAAGCAAGGCTGGAGATGGTAAAGAGAGAGGAAAGCAAGTCTGGAGATGTTACAGAGACAGGAAAGCAAGGTTGGAGATGTCACAGAGAGAGGAATGCAAGGCTGGAGATGTTACAGGGATAGCAAAGCAAGGCTGGAGATGTTACAGCGAGAGGAAAGCAAGACAGGAGATGTTACAGAGATAGGAAAGCAAGGCTGGAGATGTTACAGCGAGAGGAAAGCAAGGCTGGAGATGTTACAGAGACAGGAAAGAAAGGCTGGAGATGTCACAGAGAGAGGAATGCAAGGCTGGAGATGTTACACGGATAGGAAAGCAAGGCTGGAGATGTTACACAGACAGGAAAGCAAGGCTGGAGATGTTACAGGGATAGGAAAGCAAGGCTGGAGATGTTTCAGAGAGAAGAAAGCAAGGCTGGAGATGTTACAGAACAGGAAAGCAAGGCTGGAGATGTTACAGAGATAGGAAAGCAAGGCTGGAGATGTTACAATGAGAAGAAAGCAAGGCTGGAGATGTTACAGAGATAGGAAATCAGGCTGGAGACGTTACCGACACAGGAAAGCAAGGCTGGAAATGTTACAGATATAGGAAAGTAAGGCTGGAGATGTCACAGAGAGAGGAAAGCAAGGCTGGAAATGTTACAGAGAGAGGAAAACAAGGCTGGAGATGTTACAGAGACAGTAACACAAGGGGGTGAGTTGTTACAGATATAGGAATGCAAGACTGGAGATGTTACAGATATAGGAAAGCAAGTTCGTCGATGTTGCAGAGATAGGAAAGCAAGGCTGGAGATGTTACAGGGACAGGAAAGCAAGGCAGGAGATTTTACAGACAGAAGAAAGTAAGGCTGGAAATATTACAGAGACAGGAATGCAAGGCTGGAGATGTTACATATATAGGAAATCAGGCTGGAGAAGTTACCGACACAGGAAACCAAGGCTGGAAATGTTACAGAGAGAGGAAAGCAAGGCTGGAGGTGTTACAGAGAGACGAAAGCAAAGCCAGAGATGTTACAGTGATAGGAAAGCAAGGCTGCAGACGGTAAAGAGAGAGGAAAGCAAGTCTGGAGATGTTACAGAGAGAGGAATGCAAGGCTGGAGATGTTACAGAGATAGGAATTCAGGCTGGAGTAGTTACCGACATAGGAAAGCAAGGCTGGAGATGTTACAGAGAGAAGAAAGCAAGGCAGGACATGTTACAGAGAGAGGAATGCAAGGCTGGAGATGTTAGAGTTAGGAAATCAGGCTGGAGTAGTTACCGACATAGGAAAGCAAGGCTGGAAATGTTACAGAGCGAGGGAAGCAAGGCCGGAGATGTTACAAAGAGAGGAAATCAGGCTGGAGAAGTTACCGACACAGGAAAGCAAGGTTGGAAATGTGACAGAGAGAAGAAAGCAAGGCGGGAGATGTTACAGTGAATGGAAAGCAAGGCTGGGGATGTTACAGAGTGAAGAAAGCAAGGCTGGAGTTGTTACAGAGCCAGGAAAGCAAGGCTGGAGATGTTACAGAGACAGGAAATCAAGCTGGAGTAGTTACCGATACAGGAAAGCAAGGCTGGAATTGTTACAGAGAGAGGAGAGCAAGGCTGGAGATGTCACAAAGATAGGAAATCAGGCTGGAGAAGTTACCGACACAGGAAAGCAAGGTTGGAATTGTTACAGAGAGAAGAAAGCAAGACTGGAGATGTTACAGAGTGAAGAAAGCAAGGCTGGAGATGTCACAGAGAGAGGAATGCAAGGCTGGAGATGTTACAGATACAGGAAATCAGGCTGGAGTAGTTACCGACACCGGAAAGCAAGGTTGGAAATGTTACAGAGAGAGGAAAGCAAGGCTGGAGATGTTACAGAGATAGGAAATCAGGCTGGAGAAGTAACCGACACAGGAGAGAAGGCTGGAAATGTTACAGAGACAGGTACGCAAGGGTGGAGGTGTTACAGATATAGGAATGCAAGACTGGAAATGTTACAGAGATAGTAAAGCAAGGCTGGAGATGTCAAAAAGAGACGAAAGCAAAGCCAGAGACGTTACAGTGAGAGGAAAGCAAGGCTGGAGATGTTACCGACACAGGAAAGCATGGCTGGAAATTTTACAGAGAGAGGAAAGCAAGGCTGGAGATGTTACAGAGAGACGAAAGCAAAGCCAGAGATGATACAGTGGTAGGAAAGCAAGGCTGGAGATGGTAAAGAGAGAGGAAAGCAAGTCTGGAGATATTACAGAGACAGGAAAGCAAGGCTGGAGATGTTACAGAGAGAAGAAAGCAAGGCTGGAGATGTTACAGAGACAGGAAATCAAGGCTGGAGATGTTACATACAGGAAAGCATGGCTGGAGATGTTATAGAGACAAGAATGCAAGGCTGGAGATGTTACAGAGATAGGAAATCAGGCTGGAGAAGTTACCGACACAGGAAAGCAAGGCTGGAAATTTTACAGAGAGAGGAAAGCAAGGCTGGAGATGTTACAGAGAGACGAAAGCAAAGCCAGAGATGATACAGTGGTAGGAAAGCAAGGCTGGAGATGGTAAAGAGAGAGGAAAGCAAGTCTGGAGATATTACAGAGACAGGAAAGCAAGGTTGGAGATGTTACAGAGAGAAGAAAGCAAGGCTGGAGATGTTACAGAGACAGGAAATCAAGGCTGGAGATGTTACAGAGTGAGGACTGCAAGGCTGGAGATGTTACAGAGATAGGAAATCAGGCTGGAGTAGTTACCGACACAGGAAATCAAGGCTGGAATTGTTACAGAGAGAGGAGAGCAAGGCTGGAGATGTTACAGAGAGAAGAAAGAAAGGCTGGAGATGTTACAGAGTGAGGAAATCAGGCTGGAGATGTTACAGAGATAGGATATCAGGCTGGAGAAGTTACCGACACAGGAAAGCAAGGCTGGAAATGTTACAGAGAGAAGAAAGCAATACTGGAGATGTTACAGAGTGAAGAAAGCAAGGCTGGAGATGTCACAGAGAGAGGAATGCAAGGCTGGAGATGTTACAGATACAGGAAATCAGGCTGGAGTAGTTACCGACACCGGAAAGCAAGTCTGGAAATGTTACAGAGAGAGGAAAGCAAGGCTGGAGATGTTACAGAGATAGGAAATCAGGCTGGAGTAGTTAGCGACACAGGAGAGCAAGGCTGGAAATGTTGCAGAGACAGGATCGCAAGGGTGGCGGTGTTACAGATATAGGAATGCAAGACTGGAAATGTTACAGAGATAGTAAAGCAAGGCTGGAGATGTCAAAAAGAGACGAAAGCAAAGTCAGAGACGTTACAGTGAGAGGAAAGCAAGGCTGGAGATGTTATAGGGACAAGAATGCAAGGCTGGAGATGTTACAGAGATAGGAAATCAGGCTGGAGAAGTTACCGACACAGGAAAGCAAGGCTGGAAATTTTACAGAGAGAGGAAAGCAAGGCTGGAGGTGTTACAGAGAGACGAAAGCAAACCCAGAGATGTTACAGTGATAGGAAAGCAAGGCTGCAGACGGTAAAGAGAGAGGAAAGCAAGTCTGGAGATGTTACAGAGAGAGGAATTCAGGCTGGAGTAGTTACCGACATAGGAAAGCAAGGCTGGAGATGTTACAGAGAGAAGAAAGCAAGGCAGGACATGTTACAGAGAGAGGAATGCAAGGCTGGAGATGTTAGAGTTAGGAAATCAGGCTGGAGTAGTTACCGACATAGGAAAGCAAGGCTGGAAATGTTACAGAGCGAGGGAAGCAAGGCTGGAGATATTACAGAGACAGGAAAGCAAGGCTGGTGATGTTACAGAGAGAAGAAAGCAAGGCTGGAGATGTTACAGAGACAGGAAATCAAGGCTGGAGATGTTACAGAGTGAGGACTGCCAGGCTGGAGATGTTACGGAGATAGGAAATCAGGCTGGAGTAGTTACCGACACAGGAAAGCAAGGGTGGAAATGTTACAGGGACAGCAAAGCAAGGCTGGAGATGTTACAGCGAGAGGAAAGCAAGACAGGAGATGTTACAGAGATAGGAAAGCAAGGCTGGAGATGTTACAGCGAGAGGAAAGCAAGGCTGGAGATGTTACAGAGACAGGAAAGCAAGGATGGAGATGTCACAGAGATAGGAATGCAAGGCTGGAGATGTTACAGGGAGAGGAAAGCAAGGCTGGAGATGTTACACAGACAGGAAAGCAAGGCTGGAGATGTTACAGGGATAGGAAAGCAAGGCTGGAGATGTTTCAGTGAGAAGAAAGCAAGGCTGGAGATGTTACAGAACAGGAAAGCAAGGCTGGAGATGTTACAGAGATAGGAAAGCAAGGCTGGAGATGTTACAATGAGAAGAAAGCAATGCTGGAGACGTTACAGAGAGAGGAAAGCAAGGCTGGAAATGTTACAGAGAGAGGAAAGCAAGGCTGGAGATGTCACAGAGAGAGGAAAGCAAGGCTGGAAATGTTACAGAGAGAGGAAAACAAGGCTGGAGATGTTACAGAGACAGTAACGCAAGGGGGTGAGTTGTTACAGATATAGGAATGCAAGACTGGAGATGTTACAGATATAGGAAAGCAAGCTCGTCGATGTTACAGAGATAGGAAAGCAAGGCTGGAGATGTTACACGGACAGGAAAGCAAGGCTGGAGATGTTACAGAGAGAAGAAAGTAAGGCTGGAAATATTACAGAGACAGGAATGCAAGGCTGGAGATGTTACATATATAGGAAATCAGGCTGGAGAAGTTACCGACACAGGAAACCAAGGCTGGAAATGTTACAGAGAGAGGAAAGCAAGGCTGGAGGTGTTACAGAGAGACGAAAGCAAAGGCAGAGATGTTACAGTGATAGGAAAGCAAGGCTGCAGACGGTAAAGAGAGAGGAAAGCAAGTCTGGAGATGTTACAGAGAGAGGAATGCAAGGCTGGAGATGTTACAGAGATAGGAATTCAAGCTGGAGTAGTTACTGACATAGGAAAGCAAGGCTGGAGATGTTACAGAGAGAAGAAAGCAAGGCAGGACATGTTACAGAGAGAGGAATGCAAGGCTGGAGATGTTAGAGTTAGGAAATCAGGCTGGAGTAGTTACCGACATAGGAAAGCAAGGCTGGAATTGTTACAGAGAGAGGAGAGCAAGGCTGGAGTTATTACAGAGCCAGGAAAGCAAGGCTGGAGATGTTACAGAGACAGGAAATCAAACTGGAGTAGTTACCGACACAGGAAAGCAAGGCTGGAAATGTTACAGAGCGAGGGAAGCAAGGCCGGAGATGTTACAAAGAGAGGAAATCAGCTGGAGAAGTTACCGACACAGGAAAGCAAGGTTGGAAATGTTACAGAGAGAGGAAAGCAAGGCTGGAGATGTTACAGAGAGACGAAAGCAAAGCCAGAGATGATACAGTGGTAGGAAAGCAAGGCTGGAGATGGTAAAGAGAGAGGAAAGCAAGTCTGGAGATATTACAGAGACAGGAAAGCAAGGCTGGAGATGTTACAGAGAGAAGAAAGCAAGGCTGGAGATGTTACAGAGACAGGAAATCAAGGCTGGAGATGTTACATACAGGAAAGCATGGCTGGAGATGTTATAGAGACAAGAATGCAAGGCTGGAGATGTTACAGAGATAGGAAATCAGGCTGGAGAAGTTACCGACACAGGAAAGCAAGGCTGGAAATTTTACAGAGAGAGGAAAGCAAGGCTGGAGATGTTACAGAGAGACGAAAGCAAAGCCAGAGATGATACAGTGGTAGGAAAGCAAGGCTGGAGATGGTAAAGAGAGAGGAAAGCAAGTCTGGAGATATTACAGAGACAGGAAAGCAAGGTTGGAGATGTTACAGAGAGAAGAAAGCAAGGCTGGAGATGTTACAGAGACAGGAAATCAAGGCTGGAGATGTTACAGAGTGAGGACTGCAAGGCTGGAGATGTTACAGAGATAGGAAATCAGGCTGGAGTAGTTACCGACACAGGAAATCAAGGCTGGAATTGTTACAGAGAGAGGAGAGCAAGGCTGGAGATGTTACAGAGAGAAGAAAGAAAGGCTGGAGATGTTACAGAGTGAGGAAATCAGGCTGGAGATGTTACAGAGATAGGATATCAGGCTGGAGAAGTTACCGACACAGGAAAGCAAGGCTGGAAATGTTACAGAGAGAAGAAAGCAATACTGGAGATGTTACAGAGTGAAGAAAGCAAGGCTGGAGATGTCACAGAGAGAGGAATGCAAGGCTGGAGATGTTACAGATACAGGAAATCAGGCTGGAGTAGTTACCGACACCGGAAAGCAAGTCTGGAAATGTTACAGAGAGAGGAAAGCAAGGCTGGAGATGTTACAGAGATAGGAAATCAGGCTGGAGTAGTTAGCGACACAGGAGAGCAAGGCTGGAAATGTTGCAGAGACAGGATCGCAAGGGTGGCGGTGTTACAGATATAGGAATGCAAGACTGGAAATGTTACAGAGATAGTAAAGCAAGGCTGGAGATGTCAAAAAGAGACGAAAGCAAAGTCAGAGACGTTACAGTGAGAGGAAAGCAAGGCTGGAGATGTTATAGGGACAAGAATGCAAGGCTGGAGATGTTACAGAGATAGGAAATCAGGCTGGAGAAGTTACCGACACAGGAAAGCAAGGCTGGAAATTTTACAGAGAGAGGAAAGCAAGGCTGGAGGTGTTACAGAGAGACGAAAGCAAACCCAGAGATGTTACAGTGATAGGAAAGCAAGGCTGCAGACGGTAAAGAGAGAGGAAAGCAAGTCTGGAGATGTTACAGAGAGAGGAATTCAGGCTGGAGTAGTTACCGACATAGGAAAGCAAGGCTGGAGATGTTACAGAGAGAAGAAAGCAAGGCAGGACATGTTACAGAGAGAGGAATGCAAGGCTGGAGATGTTAGAGTTAGGAAATCAGGCTGGAGTAGTTACCGACATAGGAAAGCAAGGCTGGAAATGTTACAGAGCGAGGGAAGCAAGGCTGGAGATATTACAGAGACAGGAAAGCAAGGCTGGTGATGTTACAGAGAGAAGAAAGCAAGGCTGGAGATGTTACAGAGACAGGAAATCAAGGCTGGAGATGTTACAGAGTGAGGACTGCCAGGCTGGAGATGTTACGGAGATAGGAAATCAGGCTGGAGTAGTTACCGACACAGGAAAGCAAGGGTGGAAATGTTACAGGGACAGCAAAGCAAGGCTGGAGATGTTACAGCGAGAGGAAAGCAAGACAGGAGATGTTACAGAGATAGGAAAGCAAGGCTGGAGATGTTACAGCGAGAGGAAAGCAAGGCTGGAGATGTTACAGAGACAGGAAAGCAAGGATGGAGATGTCACAGAGATAGGAATGCAAGGCTGGAGATGTTACAGGGAGAGGAAAGCAAGGCTGGAGATGTTACAGGGATAGGAAAGCAAGGCTGGAGATGTTTCAGTGAGACGAAAGCAAGGCTGGAGATGTTACAGAACAGGAAAGCAAGGCTGGAGATGTTACAGAGATAGGAAAGCAAGGCTGGAGATGTTACAATGAGAAGAAAGCAATGCTGGAGACGTTACAGAGAGAGGAAAGCAAGGCTGGAAATGTTACAGAGAGAGGAAAGCAAGGCTGGAGATGTCACAGAGAGAGGAAAGCAAGGCTGGAAATGTTACAGAGAGAGGAAAACAAGGCTGGAGATGTTACAGAGACAGTAACGCAAGGGGGTGAGTTGTTACAGATATAGGAATGCAAGACTGGAGATGTTACAGATATAGGAAAGCAAGCTCGTCGATGTTACAGAGATAGGAAAGCAAGGCTGGAGATGTTACACGGACAGGAAAGCAAGGCTGGAGATGTTACAGAGAGAAGAAAGTAAGGCTGGAAATATTACAGAGACAGGAATGCAAGGCTGGAGATGTTACATATATAGGAAATCAGGCTGGAGAAGTTACCGACACAGGAAACCAAGGCTGGAAATGTTACAGAGAGAGGAAAGCAAGGCTGGAGGTGTTACAGAGAGACGAAAGCAAAGGCAGAGATGTTACAGTGATAGGAAAGCAAGGCTGCAGACGGTAAAGAGAGAGGAAAGCAAGTCTGGAGATGTTACAGAGAGAGGAATGCAAGGCTGGAGATGTTACAGATACAGGAAATCAGGCTGGAGTAGTTACCGACACCGGAAAGCAAGTCTGGAAATGTTACAGAGAGAGGAAAGCAAGGCTGGAGATGTTACAGAGATAGGAAATCAGGCTGGAGTAGTTAGCGACACAGGAGAGCAAGGCTGGAAATGTTGCAGAGACAGGATCGCAAGGGTGGCGGTGTTACAGATATAGGAATGCAAGACTGGAAATGTTACAGAGATAGTAAAGCAAGGCTGGAGATGTCAAAAAGAGACGAAAGCAAAGTCAGAGACGTTACAGTGAGAGGAAAGCAAGGCTGGAGATGTTATAGGGACAAGAATGCAAGGCTGGAGATGTTACAGAGATAGGAAATCAGGCTGGAGAAGTTACCGACACAGGAAAGCAAGGCTGGAAATTTTACAGAGAGAGGAAAGCAAGGCTGGAGGTGTTACAGAGAGACGAAAGCAAACCCAGAGATGTTACAGTGATAGGAAAGCAAGGCTGCAGACGGTAAAGAGAGAGGAAAGCAAGTCTGGAGATGTTACAGAGAGAGGAATTCAGGCTGGAGTAGTTACCGACATAGGAAAGCAAGGCTGGAGATGTTACAGAGAGAAGAAAGCAAGGCAGGACATGTTACAGAGAGAGGAATGCAAGGCTGGAGATGTTAGAGTTAGGAAATCAGGCTGGAGTAGTTACCGACATAGGAAAGCAAGGCTGGAAATGTTACAGAGCGAGGGAAGCAAGGCTGGAGATATTACAGAGACAGGAAAGCAAGGCTGGTGATGTTACAGAGAGAAGAAAGCAAGGCTGGAGATGTTACAGAGACAGGAAATCAAGGCTGGAGATGTTACAGAGTGAGGACTGCCAGGCTGGAGATGTTACGGAGATAGGAAATCAGGCTGGAGTAGTTACCGACACAGGAAAGCAAGGGTGGAAATGTTACAGGGACAGCAAAGCAAGGCTGGAGATGTTACAGCGAGAGGAAAGCAAGACAGGAGATGTTACAGAGATAGGAAAGCAAGGCTGGAGATGTTACAGCGAGAGGAAAGCAAGGCTGGAGATGTTACAGAGACAGGAAAGCAAGGATGGAGATGTCACAGAGATAGGAATGCAAGGCTGGAGATGTTACAGGGAGAGGAAAGCAAGGCTGGAGATGTTACACAGACAGGAAAGCAAGGCTGGAGATGTTACAGGGATAGGAAAGCAAGGCTGGAGATGTTTCAGTGAGAAGAAAGCAAGGCTGGAGATGTTACAGAACAGGAAAGCAAGGCTGGAGATGTTACAGAGATAGGAAAGCAAGGCTGGAGATGTTACAATGAGAAGAAAGCAATGCTGGAGACGTTACAGAGAGAGGAAAGCAAGGCTGGAAATGTTACAGAGAGAGGAAAGCAAGGCTGGAGATGTCACAGAGAGAGGAAAGCAAGGCTGGAAATGTTACAGAGAGAGGAAAACAAGGCTGGAGATGTTACAGAGACAGTAACGCAAGGGGGTGAGTTGTTACAGATATAGGAATGCAAGACTGGAGATGTTACAGATATAGGAAAGCAAGCTCGTCGATGTTACAGAGATAGGAAAGCAAGGCTGGAGATGTTACACGGACAGGAAAGCAAGGCTGGAGATGTTACAGAGAGAAGAAAGTAAGGCTGGAAATATTACAGAGACAGGAATGCAAGGCTGGAGATGTTACATATATAGGAAATCAGGCTGGAGAAGTTACCGACACAGGAAACCAAGGCTGGAAATGTTACAGAGAGAGGAAAGCAAGGCTGGAGGTGTTACAGAGAGACGAAAGCAAAGGCAGAGATGTTACAGTGATAGGAAAGCAAGGCTGCAGACGGTAAAGAGAGAGGAAAGCAAGTCTGGAGATGTTACAGAGAGAGGAATGCAAGGCTGGAGATGTTACAGAGATAGGAATTCAAGCTGGAGTAGTTACTGACATAGGAAAGCAAGGCTGGAGATGTTACAGAGAGAAGAAAGCAAGGCAGGACATGTTACAGAGAGAGGAATGCAAGGCTGGAGATGTTAGAGTTAGGAAATCAGGCTGGAGTAGTTACCGACATAGGAAAGCAAGGCTGGAAATGTTACAGAGCGAGGGAAGCAAGGCCGGAGATGTTACAAAGAGAGGAAATCAGCTGGAGAAGTTACCGACACAGGAAAGCAAGGTTGGAAATGTTACAGAGAGAGGAAAGCAAGGCTGGAGATGTTACAGAGAGACGAAAGCAAAGCCAGAGATGATACAGTGGTAGGAAAGCAAGGCTGGAGATGGTAAAGAGAGAGGAAAGCAAGTCTGGAGATATTACAGAGACAGGAAAGCAAGGCTGGAGATGTTACAGAGAGAAGAAAGCAAGGCTGGAGATGTTACAGAGACAGGAAATCAAGGCTGGAGATGTTACATACAGGAAAGCATGGCTGGAGATGTTATAGAGACAAGAATGCAAGGCTGGAGATGTTACAGAGATAGGAAATCAGGCTGGAGAAGTTACCGACACAGGAAAGCAAGGCTGGAAATTTTACAGAGAGAGGAAAGCAAGGCTGGAGATGTTACAGAGAGACGAAAGCAAAGCCAGAGATGATACAGTGGTAGGAAAGCAAGGCTGGAGATGGTAAAGAGAGAGGAAAGCAAGTCTGGAGATATTACAGAGACAGGAAAGCAAGGTTGGAGATGTTACAGAGAGAAGAAAGCAAGGCTGGAGATGTTACAGAGACAGGAAATCAAGGCTGGAGATGTTACAGAGTGAGGACTGCAAGGCTGGAGATGTTACAGAGATAGGAAATCAGGCTGGAGTAGTTACCGACACAGGAAATCAAGGCTGGAATTGTTACAGAGAGAGGAGAGCAAGGCTGGAGATGTTACAGAGAGAAGAAAGAAAGGCTGGAGATGTTACAGAGTGAGGAAATCAGGCTGGAGATGTTACAGAGATAGGATATCAGGCTGGAGAAGTTACCGACACAGGAAAGCAAGGCTGGAAATGTTACAGAGAGAAGAAAGCAATACTGGAGATGTTACAGAGTGAAGAAAGCAAGGCTGGAGATGTCACAGAGAGAGGAATGCAAGGCTGGAGATGTTACAGATACAGGAAATCAGGCTGGAGTAGTTACCGACACCGGAAAGCAAGTCTGGAAATGTTACAGAGAGAGGAAAGCAAGGCTGGAGATGTTACAGAGATAGGAAATCAGGCTGGAGTAGTTAGCGACACAGGAGAGCAAGGCTGGAAATGTTGCAGAGACAGGATCGCAAGGGTGGCGGTGTTACAGATATAGGAATGCAAGACTGGAAATGTTACAGAGATAGTAAAGCAAGGCTGGAGATGTCAAAAAGAGACGAAAGCAAAGTCAGAGACGTTACAGTGAGAGGAAAGCAAGGCTGGAGATGTTATAGGGACAAGAATGCAAGGCTGGAGATGTTACAGAGATAGGAAATCAGGCTGGAGAAGTTACCGACACAGGAAAGCAAGGCTGGAAATTTTACAGAGAGAGGAAAGCAAGGCTGGAGGTGTTACAGAGAGACGAAAGCAAACCCAGAGATGTTACAGTGATAGGAAAGCAAGGCTGCAGACGGTAAAGAGAGAGGAAAGCAAGTCTGGAGATGTTACAGAGAGAGGAATTCAGGCTGGAGTAGTTACCGACATAGGAAAGCAAGGCTGGAGATGTTACAGAGAGAAGAAAGCAAGGCAGGACATGTTACAGAGAGAGGAATGCAAGGCTGGAGATGTTAGAGTTAGGAAATCAGGCTGGAGTAGTTACCGACATAGGAAAGCAAGGCTGGAAATGTTACAGAGCGAGGGAAGCAAGGCTGGAGATATTACAGAGACAGGAAAGCAAGGCTGGTGATGTTACAGAGAGAAGAAAGCAAGGCTGGAGATGTTACAGAGACAGGAAATCAAGGCTGGAGATGTTACAGAGTGAGGACTGCCAGGCTGGAGATGTTACGGAGATAGGAAATCAGGCTGGAGTAGTTACCGACACAGGAAAGCAAGGGTGGAAATGTTACAGGGACAGCAAAGCAAGGCTGGAGATGTTACAGCGAGAGGAAAGCAAGACAGGAGATGTTACAGAGATAGGAAAGCAAGGCTGGAGATGTTACAGCGAGAGGAAAGCAAGGCTGGAGATGTTACAGAGACAGGAAAGCAAGGATGGAGATGTCACAGAGATAGGAATGCAAGGCTGGAGATGTTACAGGGAGAGGAAAGCAAGGCTGGAGATGTTACACAGACAGGAAAGCAAGGCTGGAGATGTTACAGGGATAGGAAAGCAAGGCTGGAGATGTTTCAGTGAGAAGAAAGCAAGGCTGGAGATGTTACAGAACAGGAAAGCAAGGCTGGAGATGTTACAGAGATAGGAAAGCAAGGCTGGAGATGTTACAATGAGAAGAAAGCAATGCTGGAGACGTTACAGAGAGAGGAAAGCAAGGCTGGAAATGTTACAGAGAGAGGAAAGCAAGGCTGGAGATGTCACAGAGAGAGGAAAGCAAGGCTGGAAATGTTACAGAGAGAGGAAAACAAGGCTGGAGATGTTACAGAGACAGTAACGCAAGGGGGTGAGTTGTTACAGATATAGGAATGCAAGACTGGAGATGTTACAGATATAGGAAAGCAAGCTCGTCGATGTTACAGAGATAGGAAAGCAAGGCTGGAGATGTTACACGGACAGGAAAGCAAGGCTGGAGATGTTACAGAGAGAAGAAAGTAAGGCTGGAAATATTACAGAGACAGGAATGCAAGGCTGGAGATGTTACATATATAGGAAATCAGGCTGGAGAAGTTACCGACACAGGAAACCAAGGCTGGAAATGTTACAGAGAGAGGAAAGCAAGGCTGGAGGTGTTACAGAGAGACGAAAGCAAAGGCAGAGATGTTACAGTGATAGGAAAGCAAGGCTGCAGACGGTAAAGAGAGAGGAAAGCAAGTCTGGAGATGTTACAGAGAGAGGAATGCAAGGCTGGAGATGTTACAGAGATAGGAATTCAAGCTGGAGTAGTTACTGACATAGGAAAGCAAGGCTGGAGATGTTACAGAGAGAAGAAAGCAAGGCAGGACATGTTACAGAGAGAGGAATGCAAGGCTGGAGATGTTAGAGTTAGGAAATCAGGCTGGAGTAGTTACCGACATAGGAAAGCAAGGCTGGAAATGTTACAGAGCGAGGGAAGCAAGGCCGGAGATGTTACAAAGAGAGGAAATCAGCTGGAGAAGTTACCGACACAGGAAAGCAAGGTTGGAAATGTTACAGAGAGAGGAAAGCAAGGCGGGAGATGTTACAGTGAATGGAAAGCAAGGCTGGGGATGTTACAGAGTGAAGAAAGCAAGGCTGGAGTTGTTACAGAGCCAGGAAAGCAAGGCTGGAGATGTTACAGAGACAGGAAATCAAGCTGGAGTAGTTACCGACACAGGAAAGCAAGGTTAGAATTGTTACAGAGAGAGGAGAGCAAGGCTGGAGATGTCACAAAGATAGGAAATCAGGCTGGAAAAGTTACCGACACAGGAAGGCAAGGCTTGAATTGTTACAGAGAGAAGAAAGCAAGACTGGAGATGTTACAGAGTGAAGAAAGCAAGGCTGGAGATGTCACAGAGAGAGGAATGCAAGGCTGGAGATGTTACAGATACAGGAAATCAGGCTGGAGTAGTTACCGACACCGGAAAGCAAGGCTGGAAATGTTACAGAGAGAGGAAAGCAAGCTCGTCGATGTTGCAGAGATAGGAAAGCAAGGCTGGAGATGTCACAGAGAGAGGAAAGCAAGGCTGGAAATGTTACAGAGAGAGGAAAACAAGGCTGGAGATGTTACAGAGACAGTAACGCAAGGGGGTGAGTTGTTACAGATATAGGAATGCAAGACTGGAGATGTTACAGATATAGGAAAGCAAGCTCGTCGATGTTGCAGAGATAGGAAAGCAAGGCTGGAGATGTTACAGGGACAGGAAAGCAAGGCAGGAGATTTTACAGACAGAAGAAAGTAAGGCTGGAAATATTACAGAGACAGGAATGCAAGGCTGGAGATGTTACATATATAGGAAATCAGGCTGGAGAAGTTACCGACACAGGAAACCAAGGCTGGAAATGTTACAGAGAGAGGAAAGCAAGGCTGGAGGTGTTACAGAGAGACGAAAGCAAAGCCAGAGATGTTACAGTGATAGGAAAGCAAGGCTGCAGACGGTAAAGAGAGAGGAAAGCAAGTCTGGAGATGTTACAGAGAGAGGAATGCAAGGCAGGACATGTTACAGAGAGAGGAATGCAAGGCTGGAGATGTTAGAGTTAGGAAATCAGGCTGGAGTAGTTACCGACATAGGAAAGCAAGGCTGGAGATGTTACAGAGAGAAGAAAGCAAGGCAGGACATGTTACAGAGAGAGGAATGCAAGGCTGGAGATGTTAGAGTTAGGAAATCAGGCTGGAGTAGTTACCGACATAGGAAAGCAAGGCTGGAAATGTTACAGAGCGAGGGAAGCAAGGCCGGAGATGTTACAAAGAGAGGAAATCAGGCTGGAGAAGTTACCGACACAGGAAAGCAAGGTTGGAAATGTGACAGAGAGAAGAAAGCAAGGCGGGAGATGTTACAGTGAATGGAAAGCAAGGCTGGGGATGTTACAGAGTGAAGAAAGCAAGGCTGGAGTTGTTACAGAGCCAGGAAAGCAAGGCTGGAGATGTTACAGAGACAGGAAATCAAGCTGGAGTAGTTACCGATACAGGAAAGCAAGGCTGGATTTGTTACAGAGAGAGGAGAGCAAGGCTGGAGATGTCACAAAGATAGGAAATCAGGCTGGAGAAGTTACCGACACAGGAAAGCAAGGCTGGAATTGTTACAGAGAGAAGAAAGCAAGACTGGAGATGTTACAGAGTGAAGAAAGCAAGGCTGGAGATGTCACAGAGAGAGGAATGCAAGGCTGGAGATGTTACAGATACAGGAAATCAGGCTGGAGTAGTTACCGACACCGGAAAGCAAGGTTGGAAATGTTACAGAGAGAGGAAAGCAAGGCTGGAGATGTTACAGAGATAGGAAATCAGGCTGGAGAAGTAACCGACACAGGAGAGAAGGCTGGAAATGTTACAGAGACAGGTACGCAAGGGTGGAGGTGTTACAGATATAGGAATGCAAGACTGGAAATGTTACAGAGATAGTAAAGCAAGGCTGGAGATGTCAAAAAGAGACGAAAGCAAAGCCAGAGACGTTACAGTGAGAGGAAAGAAAGGCTGGAGATGTTACCGACACAGGAAAGCATGGCTGGAAATTTTACAGAGAGAGGAAAGCAAGGCTGGAGATGTTACAGAGAGACGAAAGCAAAGCCAGAGATGATACAGTGGTAGGAAAGCAAGGCTGGAGATGGTAAAGAGAGAGGAAAGCAAGTCTGGAGATATTACAGAGACAGGAAAGCAAGGTTGGAGATGTTACAGAGAGAAGAAAGCAAGGCTGGAGATGTTACAGAGACAGGAAATCAAGGCTGGAGATGTTACAGAGTGAGGACTGCAAGGCTGGAGATGTTACAGAGATAGGAAATCAGGCTGGAGTAGTTACCGACACAGGAAATCAAGGCTGGAATTGTTACAGAGAGAGGAGAGCAAGGCTGGAGATGTTACAGAGAGAAGAAAGAAAGGCTGGAGATGTTACAGAGTGAGGAAATCAGGCTGGAGATGTTACAGAGATAGGATATCAGGCTGGAGAAGTTACCGACACAGGAAAGCAAGGCTGGAAATGTTACAGAGAGAAGAAAGCAATACTGGAGATGTTACAGAGTGAAGAAAGCAAGGCTGGAGATGTCACAGAGAGAGGAATGCAAGGCTGGAGATGTTACAGATACAGGAAATCAGGCTGGAGTAGTTACCGACACCGGAAAGCAAGTCTGGAAATGTTACAGAGAGAGGAAAGCAAGGCTGGAGATGTTACAGAGATAGGAAATCAGGCTGGAGTAGTTAGCGACACAGGAGAGCAAGGCTGGAAATGTTGCAGAGACAGGATCGCAAGGGTGGCGGTGTTACAGATATAGGAATGCAAGACTGGAAATGTTACAGAGATAGTAAAGCAAGGCTGGAGATGTCAAAAAGAGACGAAAGCAAAGTCAGAGACGTTACAGTGAGAGGAAAGCAAGGCTGGAGATGTTATAGGGACAAGAATGCAAGGCTGGAGATGTTACAGAGATAGGAAATCAGGCTGGAGAAGTTACCGACACAGGAAAGCAAGGCTGGAAATTTTACAGAGAGAGGAAAGCAAGGCTGGAGGTGTTACAGAGAGACGAAAGCAAACCCAGAGATGTTACAGTGATAGGAAAGCAAGGCTGCAGACGGTAAAGAGAGAGGAAAGCAAGTCTGGAGATGTTACAGAGAGAGGAATTCAGGCTGGAGTAGTTACCGACATAGGAAAGCAAGGCTGGAGATGTTACAGAGAGAAGAAAGCAAGGCAGGACATGTTACAGAGAGAGGAATGCAAGGCTGGAGATGTTAGAGTTAGGAAATCAGGCTGGAGTAGTTACCGACATAGGAAAGCAAGGCTGGAAATGTTACAGAGCGAGGGAAGCAAGGCTGGAGATATTACAGAGACAGGAAAGCAAGGCTGGTGATGTTACAGAGAGAAGAAAGCAAGGCTGGAGATGTTACAGAGACAGGAAATCAAGGCTGGAGATGTTACAGAGTGAGGACTGCCAGGCTGGAGATGTTACGGAGATAGGAAATCAGGCTGGAGTAGTTACCGACACAGGAAAGCAAGGGTGGAAATGTTACAGGGACAGCAAAGCAAGGCTGGAGATGTTACAGCGAGAGGAAAGCAAGACAGGAGATGTTACAGAGATAGGAAAGCAAGGCTGGAGATGTTACAGCGAGAGGAAAGCAAGGCTGGAGATGTTACAGAGACAGGAAAGCAAGGATGGAGATGTCACAGAGATAGGAATGCAAGGCTGGAGATGTTACAGGGAGAGGAAAGCAAGGCTGGAGATGTTACAGGGATAGGAAAGCAAGGCTGGAGATGTTTCAGTGAGACGAAAGCAAGGCTGGAGATGTTACAGAACAGGAAAGCAAGGCTGGAGATGTTACAGAGATAGGAAAGCAAGGCTGGAGATGTTACAATGAGAAGAAAGCAATGCTGGAGACGTTACAGAGAGAGGAAAGCAAGGCTGGAAATGTTACAGAGAGAGGAAAGCAAGGCTGGAGATGTCACAGAGAGAGGAAAGCAAGGCTGGAAATGTTACAGAGAGAGGAAAACAAGGCTGGAGATGTTACAGAGACAGTAACGCAAGGGGGTGAGTTGTTACAGATATAGGAATGCAAGACTGGAGATGTTACAGATATAGGAAAGCAAGCTCGTCGATGTTACAGAGATAGGAAAGCAAGGCTGGAGATGTTACACGGACAGGAAAGCAAGGCTGGAGATGTTACAGAGAGAAGAAAGTAAGGCTGGAAATATTACAGAGACAGGAATGCAAGGCTGGAGATGTTACATATATAGGAAATCAGGCTGGAGAAGTTACCGACACAGGAAACCAAGGCTGGAAATGTTACAGAGAGAGGAAAGCAAGGCTGGAGGTGTTACAGAGAGACGAAAGCAAAGGCAGAGATGTTACAGTGATAGGAAAGCAAGGCTGCAGACGGTAAAGAGAGAGGAAAGCAAGTCTGGAGATGTTACAGAGAGAGGAATGCAAGGCTGGAGATGTTACAGATACAGGAAATCAGGCTGGAGTAGTTACCGACACCGGAAAGCAAGTCTGGAAATGTTACAGAGAGAGGAAAGCAAGGCTGGAGATGTTACAGAGATAGGAAATCAGGCTGGAGTAGTTAGCGACACAGGAGAGCAAGGCTGGAAATGTTGCAGAGACAGGATCGCAAGGGTGGCGGTGTTACAGATATAGGAATGCAAGACTGGAAATGTTACAGAGATAGTAAAGCAAGGCTGGAGATGTCAAAAAGAGACGAAAGCAAAGTCAGAGACGTTACAGTGAGAGGAAAGCAAGGCTGGAGATGTTATAGGGACAAGAATGCAAGGCTGGAGATGTTACAGAGATAGGAAATCAGGCTGGAGAAGTTACCGACACAGGAAAGCAAGGCTGGAAATTTTACAGAGAGAGGAAAGCAAGGCTGGAGGTGTTACAGAGAGACGAAAGCAAACCCAGAGATGTTACAGTGATAGGAAAGCAAGGCTGCAGACGGTAAAGAGAGAGGAAAGCAAGTCTGGAGATGTTACAGAGAGAGGAATTCAGGCTGGAGTAGTTACCGACATAGGAAAGCAAGGCTGGAGATGTTACAGAGAGAAGAAAGCAAGGCAGGACATGTTACAGAGAGAGGAATGCAAGGCTGGAGATGTTAGAGTTAGGAAATCAGGCTGGAGTAGTTACCGACATAGGAAAGCAAGGCTGGAAATGTTACAGAGCGAGGGAAGCAAGGCTGGAGATATTACAGAGACAGGAAAGCAAGGCTGGTGATGTTACAGAGAGAAGAAAGCAAGGCTGGAGATGTTACAGAGACAGGAAATCAAGGCTGGAGATGTTACAGAGTGAGGACTGCCAGGCTGGAGATGTTACGGAGATAGGAAATCAGGCTGGAGTAGTTACCGACACAGGAAAGCAAGGGTGGAAATGTTACAGGGACAGCAAAGCAAGGCTGGAGATGTTACAGCGAGAGGAAAGCAAGACAGGAGATGTTACAGAGATAGGAAAGCAAGGCTGGAGATGTTACAGCGAGAGGAAAGCAAGGCTGGAGATGTTACAGAGACAGGAAAGCAAGGATGGAGATGTCACAGAGATAGGAATGCAAGGCTGGAGATGTTACAGGGAGAGGAAAGCAAGGCTGGAGATGTTACACAGACAGGAAAGCAAGGCTGGAGATGTTACAGGGATAGGAAAGCAAGGCTGGAGATGTTTCAGTGAGAAGAAAGCAAGGCTGGAGATGTTACAGAACAGGAAAGCAAGGCTGGAGATGTTACAGAGATAGGAAAGCAAGGCTGGAGATGTTACAATGAGAAGAAAGCAATGCTGGAGACGTTACAGAGAGAGGAAAGCAAGGCTGGAAATGTTACAGAGAGAGGAAAGCAAGGCTGGAGATGTCACAGAGAGAGGAAAGCAAGGCTGGAAATGTTACAGAGAGAGGAAAACAAGGCTGGAGATGTTACAGAGACAGTAACGCAAGGGGGTGAGTTGTTACAGATATAGGAATGCAAGACTGGAGATGTTACAGATATAGGAAAGCAAGCTCGTCGATGTTACAGAGATAGGAAAGCAAGGCTGGAGATGTTACACGGACAGGAAAGCAAGGCTGGAGATGTTACAGAGAGAAGAAAGTAAGGCTGGAAATATTACAGAGACAGGAATGCAAGGCTGGAGATGTTACATATATAGGAAATCAGGCTGGAGAAGTTACCGACACAGGAAACCAAGGCTGGAAATGTTACAGAGAGAGGAAAGCAAGGCTGGAGGTGTTACAGAGAGACGAAAGCAAAGGCAGAGATGTTACAGTGATAGGAAAGCAAGGCTGCAGACGGTAAAGAGAGAGGAAAGCAAGTCTGGAGATGTTACAGAGAGAGGAATGCAAGGCTGGAGATGTTACAGAGATAGGAATTCAAGCTGGAGTAGTTACTGACATAGGAAAGCAAGGCTGGAGATGTTACAGAGAGAAGAAAGCAAGGCAGGACATGTTACAGAGAGAGGAATGCAAGGCTGGAGATGTTAGAGTTAGGAAATCAGGCTGGAGTAGTTACCGACATAGGAAAGCAAGGCTGGAAATGTTACAGAGCGAGGGAAGCAAGGCCGGAGATGTTACAAAGAGAGGAAATCAGCTGGAGAAGTTACCGACACAGGAAAGCAAGGTTGGAAATGTTACAGAGAGAGGAAAGCAAGGCTGGAGATGTTACAGAGAGACGAAAGCAAAGCCAGAGATGATACAGTGGTAGGAAAGCAAGGCTGGAGATGGTAAAGAGAGAGGAAAGCAAGTCTGGAGATATTACAGAGACAGGAAAGCAAGGCTGGAGATGTTACAGAGAGAAGAAAGCAAGGCTGGAGATGTTACAGAGACAGGAAATCAAGGCTGGAGATGTTACATACAGGAAAGCATGGCTGGAGATGTTATAGAGACAAGAATGCAAGGCTGGAGATGTTACAGAGATAGGAAATCAGGCTGGAGAAGTTACCGACACAGGAAAGCAAGGCTGGAAATTTTACAGAGAGAGGAAAGCAAGGCTGGAGATGTTACAGAGAGACGAAAGCAAAGCCAGAGATGATACAGTGGTAGGAAAGCAAGGCTGGAGATGGTAAAGAGAGAGGAAAGCAAGTCTGGAGATATTACAGAGACAGGAAAGCAAGGTTGGAGATGTTACAGAGAGAAGAAAGCAAGGCTGGAGATGTTACAGAGACAGGAAATCAAGGCTGGAGATGTTACAGAGTGAGGACTGCAAGGCTGGAGATGTTACAGAGATAGGAAATCAGGCTGGAGTAGTTACCGACACAGGAAATCAAGGCTGGAATTGTTACAGAGAGAGGAGAGCAAGGCTGGAGATGTTACAGAGAGAAGAAAGAAAGGCTGGAGATGTTACAGAGTGAGGAAATCAGGCTGGAGATGTTACAGAGATAGGATATCAGGCTGGAGAAGTTACCGACACAGGAAAGCAAGGCTGGAAATGTTACAGAGAGAAGAAAGCAATACTGGAGATGTTACAGAGTGAAGAAAGCAAGGCTGGAGATGTCACAGAGAGAGGAATGCAAGGCTGGAGATGTTACAGATACAGGAAATCAGGCTGGAGTAGTTACCGACACCGGAAAGCAAGTCTGGAAATGTTACAGAGAGAGGAAAGCAAGGCTGGAGATGTTACAGAGATAGGAAATCAGGCTGGAGTAGTTAGCGACACAGGAGAGCAAGGCTGGAAATGTTGCAGAGACAGGATCGCAAGGGTGGCGGTGTTACAGATATAGGAATGCAAGACTGGAAATGTTACAGAGATAGTAAAGCAAGGCTGGAGATGTCAAAAAGAGACGAAAGCAAAGTCAGAGACGTTACAGTGAGAGGAAAGCAAGGCTGGAGATGTTATAGGGACAAGAATGCAAGGCTGGAGATGTTACAGAGATAGGAAATCAGGCTGGAGAAGTTACCGACACAGGAAAGCAAGGCTGGAAATTTTACAGAGAGAGGAAAGCAAGGCTGGAGGTGTTACAGAGAGACGAAAGCAAACCCAGAGATGTTACAGTGATAGGAAAGCAAGGCTGCAGACGGTAAAGAGAGAGGAAAGCAAGTCTGGAGATGTTACAGAGAGAGGAATTCAGGCTGGAGTAGTTACCGACATAGGAAAGCAAGGCTGGAGATGTTACAGAGAGAAGAAAGCAAGGCAGGACATGTTACAGAGAGAGGAATGCAAGGCTGGAGATGTTAGAGTTAGGAAATCAGGCTGGAGTAGTTACCGACATAGGAAAGCAAGGCTGGAAATGTTACAGAGCGAGGGAAGCAAGGCTGGAGATATTACAGAGACAGGAAAGCAAGGCTGGTGATGTTACAGAGAGAAGAAAGCAAGGCTGGAGATGTTACAGAGACAGGAAATCAAGGCTGGAGATGTTACAGAGTGAGGACTGCCAGGCTGGAGATGTTACGGAGATAGGAAATCAGGCTGGAGTAGTTACCGACACAGGAAAGCAAGGGTGGAAATGTTACAGGGACAGCAAAGCAAGGCTGGAGATGTTACAGCGAGAGGAAAGCAAGACAGGAGATGTTACAGAGATAGGAAAGCAAGGCTGGAGATGTTACAGCGAGAGGAAAGCAAGGCTGGAGATGTTACAGAGACAGGAAAGCAAGGATGGAGATGTCACAGAGATAGGAATGCAAGGCTGGAGATGTTACAGGGAGAGGAAAGCAAGGCTGGAGATGTTACACAGACAGGAAAGCAAGGCTGGAGATGTTACAGGGATAGGAAAGCAAGGCTGGAGATGTTTCAGTGAGAAGAAAGCAAGGCTGGAGATGTTACAGAACAGGAAAGCAAGGCTGGAGATGTTACAGAGATAGGAAAGCAAGGCTGGAGATGTTACAATGAGAAGAAAGCAATGCTGGAGACGTTACAGAGAGAGGAAAGCAAGGCTGGAAATGTTACAGAGAGAGGAAAGCAAGGCTGGAGATGTCACAGAGAGAGGAAAGCAAGGCTGGAAATGTTACAGAGAGAGGAAAACAAGGCTGGAGATGTTACAGAGACAGTAACGCAAGGGGGTGAGTTGTTACAGATATAGGAATGCAAGACTGGAGATGTTACAGATATAGGAAAGCAAGCTCGTCGATGTTACAGAGATAGGAAAGCAAGGCTGGAGATGTTACACGGACAGGAAAGCAAGGCTGGAGATGTTACAGAGAGAAGAAAGTAAGGCTGGAAATATTACAGAGACAGGAATGCAAGGCTGGAGATGTTACATATATAGGAAATCAGGCTGGAGAAGTTACCGACACAGGAAACCAAGGCTGGAAATGTTACAGAGAGAGGAAAGCAAGGCTGGAGGTGTTACAGAGAGACGAAAGCAAAGGCAGAGATGTTACAGTGATAGGAAAGCAAGGCTGCAGACGGTAAAGAGAGAGGAAAGCAAGTCTGGAGATGTTACAGAGAGAGGAATGCAAGGCTGGAGATGTTACAGAGATAGGAATTCAAGCTGGAGTAGTTACTGACATAGGAAAGCAAGGCTGGAGATGTTACAGAGAGAAGAAAGCAAGGCAGGACATGTTACAGAGAGAGGAATGCAAGGCTGGAGATGTTAGAGTTAGGAAATCAGGCTGGAGTAGTTACCGACATAGGAAAGCAAGGCTGGAAATGTTACAGAGCGAGGGAAGCAAGGCCGGAGATGTTACAAAGAGAGGAAATCAGCTGGAGAAGTTACCGACACAGGAAAGCAAGGTTGGAAATGTTACAGAGAGAGGAAAGCAAGGCGGGAGATGTTACAGTGAATGGAAAGCAAGGCTGGGGATGTTACAGAGTGAAGAAAGCAAGGCTGGAGTTGTTACAGAGCCAGGAAAGCAAGGCTGGAGATGTTACAGAGACAGGAAATCAAGCTGGAGTAGTTACCGACACAGGAAAGCAAGGTTAGAATTGTTACAGAGAGAGGAGAGCAAGGCTGGAGATGTCACAAAGATAGGAAATCAGGCTGGAAAAGTTACCGACACAGGAAGGCAAGGCTTGAATTGTTACAGAGAGAAGAAAGCAAGACTGGAGATGTTACAGAGTGAAGAAAGCAAGGCTGGAGATGTCACAGAGAGAGGAATGCAAGGCTGGAGATGTTACAGATACAGGAAATCAGGCTGGAGTAGTTACCGACACCGGAAAGCAAGGCTGGAAATGTTACAGAGAGAGGAAAGCAAGCTCGTCGATGTTGCAGAGATAGGAAAGCAAGGCTGGAGATGTCACAGAGAGAGGAAAGCAAGGCTGGAAATGTTACAGAGAGAGGAAAACAAGGCTGGAGATGTTACAGAGACAGTAACGCAAGGGGGTGAGTTGTTACAGATATAGGAATGCAAGACTGGAGATGTTACAGATATAGGAAAGCAAGCTCGTCGATGTTGCAGAGATAGGAAAGCAAGGCTGGAGATGTTACAGGGACAGGAAAGCAAGGCAGGAGATTTTACAGACAGAAGAAAGTAAGGCTGGAAATATTACAGAGACAGGAATGCAAGGCTGGAGATGTTACATATATAGGAAATCAGGCTGGAGAAGTTACCGACACAGGAAACCAAGGCTGGAAATGTTACAGAGAGAGGAAAGCAAGGCTGGAGGTGTTACAGAGAGACGAAAGCAAAGCCAGAGATGTTACAGTGATAGGAAAGCAAGGCTGCAGACGGTAAAGAGAGAGGAAAGCAAGTCTGGAGATGTTACAGAGAGAGGAATGCAAGGCAGGACATGTTACAGAGAGAGGAATGCAAGGCTGGAGATGTTAGAGTTAGGAAATCAGGCTGGAGTAGTTACCGACATAGGAAAGCAAGGCTGGAGATGTTACAGAGAGAAGAAAGCAAGGCAGGACATGTTACAGAGAGAGGAATGCAAGGCTGGAGATGTTAGAGTTAGGAAATCAGGCTGGAGTAGTTACCGACATAGGAAAGCAAGGCTGGAAATGTTACAGAGCGAGGGAAGCAAGGCCGGAGATGTTACAAAGAGAGGAAATCAGGCTGGAGAAGTTACCGACACAGGAAAGCAAGGTTGGAAATGTGACAGAGAGAAGAAAGCAAGGCGGGAGATGTTACAGTGAATGGAAAGCAAGGCTGGGGATGTTACAGAGTGAAGAAAGCAAGGCTGGAGTTGTTACAGAGCCAGGAAAGCAAGGCTGGAGATGTTACAGAGACAGGAAATCAAGCTGGAGTAGTTACCGATACAGGAAAGCAAGGCTGGAATTGTTACAGAGAGAGGAGAGCAAGGCTGGAGATGTCACAAAGATAGGAAATCAGGCTGGAGAAGTTACCGACACAGGAAAGCAAGGCTGGAATTGTTACAGAGAGAAGAAAGCAAGACTGGAGATGTTACAGAGTGAAGAAAGCAAGGCTGGAGATGTCACAGAGAGAGGAATGCAAGGCTGGAGATGTTACAGATACAGGAAATCAGGCTGGAGTAGTTACCGACACCGGAAAGCAAGGTTGGAAATGTTACAGAGAGAGGAAAGCAAGGCTGGAGATGTTACAGAGATAGGAAATCAGGCTGGAGAAGTAACCGACACAGGAGAGAAGGCTGGAAATGTTACAGAGACAGGTACGCAAGGGTGGAGGTGTTACAGATATAGGAATGCAAGACTGGAAATGTTACAGAGATAGTAAAGCAAGGCTGGAGATGTCAAAAAGAGACGAAAGCAAAGCCAGAGACGTTACAGTGAGAGGAAAGAAAGGCTGGAGATGTTACCGACACAGGAAAGCATGGCTGGAAATTTTACAGAGAGAGGAAAGCAAGGCTGGAGATGTTACAGAGAGACGAAAGCAAAGCCAGAGATGATACAGTGGTAGGAAAGCAAGGCTGGAGATGGTAAAGAGAGAGGAAAGCAAGTCTGGAGATATTACAGAGACAGGAAAGCAAGGCTGGAGATGTTACAGAGAGAAGAAAGCAAGGCTGGAGATGTTACAGAGACAGGAAATCAAGGCTGGAGATGTTACATACAGGAAAGCATGGCTGGAGATGTTATAGAGACAAGAATGCAAGGCTGGAGATGTTACAGAGAGAGGAAATCAGGCTGGAGAAGTTACCGACACAGGAAAGCAAGGCTGGAAATTTTACAGAGAGAGGAAAGCAAGGCTGGAGATGTTACAGAGAGACGAAAGCAAAGCCAGAGATGATACAGTGGTAGGAAAGCAAGGCTGGAGATGGTAAAGAGAGAGGAAAGCAAGTCTGGAGATATTACAGAGACAGGAAAGCAAGGTTGGAGATGTTACAGAGAGAAGAAAGCAAGGCTGGAGATGTTACAGAGACAGCAAAGCAAGGCTGGAGATGTTACAGCGAGAGGAAAGCAAGACAGGAGATGTTACAGAGATAGGAAAGCAAGGCTGGAGATGTTACAGCGAGAGGAAAGCAAGGCTGGAGATGTTACAGAGACAGGAAAGCAAGGATGGAGATGTCACAGAGATAGGAAAGCAAGGCTGGAGATGTTACAATGAGAAGAAAGCAATGCTGGAGACGTTACAGAGAGAGGAAAGCAAGGCTGGAGATGTCACAGAGAGAGGAAAGCAAGGCTGGAAATGTTACAGAGAGAGGAAAACAAGGCTGGAGATGTTACAGAGATAGTAAAGCAAGGCTGGAGATGTCAAAAAGAGACGAAAGCAAAGCCAGAGACGTTACAGTGAGAGGAAAGCAAGGCTGGAGATGTTACATACAGGAAAGCATGGCTGGAGATGTGAAAGAGACAAGAATGCAAGGCTGGAGATGTTACAGAGATAGGAAATCAGGCTGGAGAAGTTACCGACACAGGAAAGCAAGGCTGGAAATGTTACAGAGAGAGGAGAGCAAGGCTGGAGATGTTACAGAGAGAAGAAAGAAAGGCTGGAGATGTTACAGAGTGAGGAAAGCAAGGCTGGAGATGGTACAGAGATAGGAAATCAGGCTGGAGAAGTTACCGACACAGGAAAGCAAGGCTGGAAATGTTACAGAGAGAAGAAAGCAAGACTGGAGATGTTACAGACTGAAGAAAGCAAGGCTGGAGATGTCACAGAGAGAGGAATGCAAGGCTGGAGATGTTACAGATACATGAAATCAGGCTGGAGTAGTTACCGACACCGGAAAGCAAGGCTGGAAATGTTACAGAGAGAGGAAAGCAAGGCTGGAGATGTTACAGAGATAGGAAATCAGGCTGGAGAAGTTACCGACACAGGAGAGCAAGGCTGGAAATGTTGCAGAGACAAGAACGCAAGGGTGGAGGTGTTACAGATATAGGAATGCAAGACTGGAAATGTTACAGAGATAGTAAATCAAGGCTGGAGATGTCAAAAAGAGACGAAAGCAAAGCCAGTGACGTTACAGTGAGAGGAAAGCAAGTCTGGAGATGTTATAGAGACAAGAATGCAAGGCTGGAGATGTTACAGAGATAGGAAATCAGGCTGGAGAAGTTACCGACACAGGAAAGCAAGGCTGGAAATTTTACAGAGAGAGGAAAGCAAGGCTGGAGATGTTACAGAGAGACGAAAGCAAAGCCAGAGATGTTACAATGTTCGGAAATCAAGGCTGGAGATGGTAAAGAGAGAGGAAAGCAAGTCTGGAGATATTACAGAGACAGGAAAGCAAGGCTGGAGATGTTACAGAGAGAAGAACGCAAGGCTGGAGATGTTACAGAGACAGAAAATCAAGGATGGAGATGTTACAGAGTGAGGACTGCAAGGCTGGACATGTTACGGAGATAGGAAATCAGGCTGGAGTAGTTACCGACACAGGAAAGCAAGGCTGGAAATGTTACAGGGAGAGGAAAGCAAGGCTGGAGATGTTACAGAGATAGGAAATCAGGCTGCAGAAGTTACCGACACAGGAAAGCAAAGTTGGAAATGTTACAGAGAGAGGAATGCAAGGCTGGAGATGTTACAGAGAGAAGAACGCAAGGCTGGAGATGTTACAGAAACAGGAAAGCAAGGCTGGAGATGTTACAGAGATAGGAAAGCAAGGCTGGAGATGTCACAGAGAGAGGAATGCAAGGCTGGAGATGTTACAGATACAGGAAATGAGGCTGGAGTAGTTACCGACACCGGAAAGCATGGCTGGAAATGTTACAGAGAGAGGAAAGCAAGGCTGGAGATGTTACAGAGATAGGAAATCAGGCTGGAGAAATAACCGACACAGGAGAGCAAGGCTGGAAATGTTACAGAGACAGGTACGCAAGGGTGGAGGTGTTACAGATATAGGAATGCATGACTGGAAATGTTACAGAGATAGTAAAGCAAGGCTGGAGATGTCAAAAAGAGACGAAAGCAAAGCCAAAGACGTTACAGTGAGAGGAAAGCAAGGCTGGAGATGTTACATACAGGAAAGCATGGCTGGAGATGTTATAGAGACAAGAATGCAAGGCTGGAGATGTTACAGAGATTGGAAATCAGGCTGGAGAAGTTACCGACACAGGAAAGCAAGGCTGGAAATTTTACAGAGAGAGGAATGCAAGGCTGGAGATGTTACATATATAGGAAATCAGGCTGGAGAAGTTACCGACACAGGAAACCAAGGCTGGAAATGTTACAGAGAGAGGAAAGCAAGGCTGGAGGTGTTACAGAGAGACGAAAGCAAAGGCAGAGATGTTACAGTGATAGGAAAGCAAGGCTGCAGACGGTAAAGAGAGAGGAAAGCAAGTCTGGAGATGTTTCAGAGAGAGGAATGCAAGGCTGGAGATGTTACAGAGATAGTAACTCAAGCTGGAGTAGTTACTGACATAGGAAAGCAAGGCTGGAGATGTTACAGAGAGAAGAAAGCAAGGCAGGACATGTTACAGAGAGAGGAATGCAAGGCTGGAGATGTTAGAGTTAGGAAATCAGGCTGGAGTAGTTACCGACATAGGAAAGCAAGGCTGGAAATGTTTCAGAGCGACGGAAGCAAGGCCGGAGATGTTACAAAGAGAGGAAATCAGGCTGGAGAAGTTACCGACACAGGAAAGCAAGGTTGGAAATGTTACAGAGAGAGGAAAGCAAGGCGGGAGATGTTACAGTGAATGGAAAGCAAGGCTGGGGATGTTACAGAGTGATGAAAGTAAGGCTGGAGTTGTTACAGAGCCAGGAAAGCAAGGCTGGAGATGTTACAGAGACAGGAAATCAAACTGGAGTAGTTACCGACACAGGAAAGCAAGGCTGGAATTCTCACAGAGAGAGGAGAGCAAGGCTGGAGATGTCACAAAGATAGGAAATCAGGCTGGAGAAGTTACCGACACAGTTAAGCAAGGCTGGAATTGTTACAGAGAGAAGAAAGCAAGACTGGAGATGTTACAGAGTGAAGAAAGCAATGCTGGAGATGTCACAAAGATAGGAAATCAGGCTGGAGAAGTTACCGACACAGGAAAGCAAGGCTGGAAATGTTACAGAGAGAGGAAAGCAAGGCTGGAGATGTTACAGAGTGAAGAAAGCAAGGCTGGAGATGTCACAGAGAGAGGAATGCAAGGCTGGAGATGTTACAGAAACAGGAAATCAGGCTGGAGTAGTTACCGACACCGGAAAGCAAGGCTGTAAATGTTACAGAGAGAGGAAAGCAAGGCTGGAGATGTTACAGAGATAGGAAATCAGGCTGGAGAAGTAACCGACACAGGAGAGCAAGGCTGGAAATGTTACAGAGACAGGTACGCAAGGGTGGAGGTGTTACAGATATAGGAATGCAAGACTGGAAATGTTACAGAGATAGTAAAGCAAGGCTGGAGATGTCAAAAAGAGACGAAAGCAAAGCCAGAGACGTTACAGTGAGAGGAAAGCAAGGCTGGAGATGTGACATAAAGGAAAGCATGGCTGGAGATGTTATAGAGACAAGAATGCAAGGCTGGAGATGTTACAGAGATAGGAAATCAGGCTGGAGAAGTTACCGACACAGGAAAGCAAGGCTGTAATTGTTACAGAGAGAGGAGAGCAAGGCTGGAGATGTTACAGAGAGAAGAAAGAAAGGCTGGAGATGTTACAGAGTGAGGAAAGCAAGGCTGGAGATGTTACAGAGATAGGAAATCAGGCTGGAGAAGTTACCGACACAGGAAAGCAAGGCTGGAAATGTTACAGAGAAAAGAAAGCAAGACTGGAGATGTTACAGAGTGAAGAAAGCAAGGCTGGAGATGTCACAGAGAGAGGAATGCAAGGCTGGAGATGTTACAGAGATAGGAATTCAAGCTGGAGTAGTTACTGACATAGGAAAGCAAGGCTGGAGATGTTACAGAGAGAGGAAAGCAAGGCAGGACATGTTACAGAGAGAGGAATGCAAGGCTGGAGATGTTAGAGTTAGGAAATCAGGCTGGAGAAGTTACCGACACAGGAAACCAAGGCTGGAAATGTTACAGAGAGAGGAAAGCAAGGCTGGAGGTGTTACAGAGAGACGGAAGCAAAGCCAGAGATGTTACAGTGATAGGAAAGCAAGGCTGCAGACGGTAAAGAGAGAGGAAAGCAAGTCTGGAGATGTTACAGAGAGAGGAATGCAAGGCTGGAGATGTTACAGAGATAGGAATTCAAGCTGGAGTAGTTACTGACATAGGAAAGCAAGGCTGGAGATGTTACAGAGAGAAGAAAGCAAGGCAGGACATGTTACAGAGAGAGGAATGCAAGGCTGGAGATGTTAGAGTTAGGAAATCAGGCTGGAGTAGTTACCGACATAGGAAAGCAAGGCTGGAATTGTTACAGAGAGAGGAGAGCAAGGCTGGAGTTATTACAGAGCCAGGAAAGCAAGGTTGGAGATGTTACAGAGACAGGAAATCAAACTGGAGTTGTTACCGACACAGGAAAGCAAGGCTGGAATTGTTACAGAGAGAGGAGAGCAAGGCTGGAGATGTCACAAAGATAGGAAATCAGGCTGGAGAAGTTACCGACACAGGTAAGCAAGGCTGGAATAGTTACAGAGAGAAGAAAGCAAGACTGGAGATGTTACAGAGTGAAGAAAGCAAGGCTGGAGATGTCACAGAGGAATGCAAGGCTGGAGATGTTACAGATACAGGAAATCAGGCTGGAGTAGTTACCGACACCGGAAAGCAAGGCTGGAAATGTTACAGAGAGAGGAAAGCAAGGCTGGAGATGTTATAGAGACAAGAATGCAAGGCTGGAGATGTTACAGAGATAGGAAATCAGGCTGGAGAAGTTACCGACACAGGAAAGCAAGGCTGGAAATTTTACAGAGAGAGGAATGCAAGGCTGGAGATGTTACAGAGATAGGAAATCAGGCTGGAGTAGTTACCGACACAGGAGAGCAAGGCTGGAAATGTTGCAGAGACAGGAACGCAAGGGTGGAGGTGTTACAGATATAGAAATGCAAGACTGGAAATGTTGCAGAGATAGTAAAGCAAGGCTGGAGATGTCAAAAAGAGACGAAAGCAAAGCCAGAGACGTTACAGTGAGAGGAAAGCAAGTCTGGAGATGTTATAGAGACAAGAATGCAAGGATGGAGATGTTACAGAGATAGGAAATAAGGCTGGAGAAGTTACCGACACAGGTAAGCAAGGCTGGAATAGTTACAGAGAGAAGAAAGCAAGACTGGAGATGTTACAGAGTGAAGAAAGCAAGGCTGGAGATGTCACAGAGGAATGCAAGGCTGGAGATGTTACAGATACAGGAAATCAGGCTGGAGTAGTTACCGACACCGGAAAGCAAGGCTGGAAATGTTACAGAGAGAGGAAAGCAAGGCTGGAGATGTTACAGAGATAGGAAATCAGGCTGGAGAAGTAACCGACACAGGAGAGCAAGGCTGGAAATGTTACAGAGACAGGTACGCAAGGGTGGAGGTGTTACAGATATAGGAATGCAAGGCTGGAAATGTTACAGAGATAGTAAAGCAAGGCTGGAGATGTCAAAAAGAGACGAAAGCAAAGCCAGAGACTTTACAGTGAGAGGAAAGAAAGGCTGGAGATGTTACATACAGGAAAGCATGGCTGGAGATGTTATAGAGACAAGAATGCAAGGCTGGAGATGTTACAGAGATAGGAAATCAGGCTGGAGAAGTTACCGACACAGGAAAGCAAGGCTGGAAATTTTACAGAGAGAGGAATGCAAGGCTGGAGATGTTACAGAGATAGGAAATCAGGCTGGAGTAGTTACCGACACAGGAGAGCACGGCTGGAATTGTTGCAGAGACAGGAACGCAAGGGTGGAGGTGTTACAGATATAGAAATGCAAGACTGGAAATGTTACAGAGATAGTAAAGCAAGGCTGGAGATGTCAAAAAGAGACGAAAGCAAAGCCAGAGACGTTACAGTGAGAGGAAAGCAAGTCTGGAGATGTTATAGAGACAAGAATGCAAGGATGGAGATGTTACAGAGATAGGAAATCAGGCTGGAGAAGTTACCGACACAGGAAAGCAAGGCTGGAAATTTTACAGAGAGAGGAAAGCAAGGCTGGAGATGTTACAGAGAGACGAAAGCAAAGCCAGAGATGTTACAGTGGTCGGAAATCAAGGATGGAGATGGTAAAGAGAGAGGAAAGCAAGTCTGGAGATATTACACAGACAGGAAAGCAAGGGTGGAGATGTTACAGAGAGAAGAAAGCAAGGCTGGAGATGTTACAGAGACAGGAAATCAAGGCTGGAGATGTTACAGAGTGAGGACTGCAAGGCTGGAGATGTTACGGAGATAGGAAATCAGGCTGGAGTAGTTACCGACACAGGAAAGCAAGGCTGGAATTGTTACAGAGAGAGGAGAGCAAGGCTGGAGATGTTACAGAGAGAAGAAAGAAAGGCTGGAGATGTTACAGAGTGAGGACAGCAAGGCTGGAGATGATACAGAGATAGGAAATCAGGCTGGAGAAGTTACCGACACAGGAAAGCAAGGCTGGAAATGTTACAGAGAGAAGAAAGCAAGACTGGAGATGTTACAGAGAGAAGAAAGCAAGGCTGGAGATGTCACAGAGAGAGGAATGCAAGGCTGGAAATGTTACAGATACAGGACATCAGGCTGGAGTAGTTACCGACACCGGAAAGCAAGTCTGGAAATGTTACAGAGAGAGGAAAGCAAGGCTGGAGATGTTACAGAGATAGGAAATCAGGCTGGAGTAGTTACCGACACAGGAGAGCAAGGCTGGAAATGTTGCAGAGACAGAAACGCAAGGGTGGAGGTGTTACAGATATAGGAATGCAAGACTGGAAATGTTACAGAGATAGTAAATCAAGGCTGGAGATGTCAAAAAGAGACGAAAGCAAAGACAGAGACGTTACAGTGAGAGGAAAGCAAGTCTGGAGATGTTATAGAGACAAGAATGCAAGGCTGGAGATGTTACAGAGATAGGAAATCAGGCTGGAGAAGTTACCGACACAGGAGAGCAAGGCTGAAATTTTTACAGAGAGAGGAAAGCAAGGCTGGAGATGTTACAGAGAGACGAAAGCAAAGCCAGAGATGTTACAGTGGTCGGAAATCAAGGATGGAGATGGTAAAGAGAGAGGAAAGCAAGTCTGGAGATATTAAAGAGACAGGAAAGCAAGGCTGGAAATGTTACAGAGAGAGGAAAGCAAGGCTGGAGATGTTATAGAGACAAGAATGCAAGGCTGGAGATGTTACAGAGATAGGAAATCAGGCTGGAGAAGTTACCGACACAGGAAAGCAAGGCTGGAAATTTTACAGAGAGAGGAATGCAAGGCTGGAGATGTTACAGAGATAGGAAATCAGGCTGGAGTAGTTACCGACACAGGAGAGCAAGGCTGGAAATGTTGCAGAGACAGGAACGCAAGGGTGGAGGTGTTACAGATATAGAAATGCAAGACTGGAAATGTTGCAGAGATAGTAAAGCAAGGCTGGAGATGTCAAAAAGAGACGAAAGCAAAGCCAGAGACGTTACAGTGAGAGGAAAGCAAGTCTGGAGATGTTATAGAGACAAGAATGCAAGGATGGAGATGTTACAGAGATAGGAAATCAGGCTGGAGAAGTTACCGACACAGGTAAGCAAGGCTGGAATAGTAACAGAGAGAAGAAAGCAAGACTGGAGATGTTACAGAGTGAAGAAAGCAAGGCTGGAGATGTCACAGAGGAATGCAAGGCTGGAGATGTTACAGATACAGGAAATCAGGATGGAGTAGTTACCAACACCGGAAAGCAAGGCTGGAAATGTTACAGAGAGAGGAAAGCAAGGCTGGAGATGTTACAGAATTAGGAAATCAGGCTGGAGAAGTAACCGACACAGGAGAGCAAGGCTGGAAATGTTACAGAGACAGGTACGCAAGGGTGGAGGTGTTACAGATATAGGAATGCAAGGCTGGAAATGTTACAGAGATAGTAAAGCAAGGCTGGAGATGTCAAAAAGAGACGAAAGCAAAGCCAGAGACTTTACAGTGAGAGGAAAGCAAGGCTGGAGATGTTACATACAGGAAAGCATGGCTGGAGATGTTATAGAGACAAGAATGCAAGGCTGGAGTTGTTACAGAGATGGGAAATCAGGCTGGAGAAGTTACCGACACAGGAAAGCAAGGCTGGAAATTTTACAGAGAGAGGAATGCAAGGCTGGAGATGTTACAGAGATAGGAAATCAGGCTGGAGTAGTTACCGACACCGGAAAGCAAGGCTGTAAATGTTACAGAGAGAGGAAAGCAAGGCTGGAGATGTTACAGAGATAGGAAATCAGGCTGGAGAAGTAACCGACACAGGAGAGCAAGGCTGGAAATGTTGCAGAGACAGGAATGCAAGGGTGGAGGTGTTACAGATATAGAAATGCAAGACTGGAAATGTTACAGAGATAGTAAAGCAAGGCTGGAGATGTCAAAAAGAGACGAAAGCAAACCCAGAGACGTTACAGTGAGAGGAAAGCAAGTCTGGAGATGTTATAGAGACAAGAATGCAAGGATGGAGATGTTACAGAGATAGGAAATCAGGCTGGAGAAGTTACCGACACAGGAAAGCAAGGCTGGAAATTTTACAGAGAGAGGAAAGCAAGGCTGGAGATGTTACAGAGAGACGAAAGCAAAGCCAGAGATGTTACAGTGGTCGGAAATCAAGGATGGAGATGGTAAAGAGAGAGGAAAGCAAGTCTGGAGATATTAAAGAGACAGGAAAGCAAGGGTGGAGATGTTACAGAGAGAAGAAAGCAAGGCTGGAGATGTTACAGAGACAGGAAATCAAGGCTGGAGATGTTACAGAGTGAGGACTGCAAGGCTGGAGATGTTACGGAGATAGGAAATCAGGCTGGAGTAGTTACCGACACAGGAAAGCAAGGCTGGAATTGTTACAGAGAGAGGAGAGCAAGGCTGGAGATGTTACAGAGAGAAGAAAGAAAGGCTGGAGATGTCACAGAGAGAGGAATGCAAGGCTGGAGATTTTACAGATACAGGACATCAGGCTGGAGTAGTTACCGACACCGGAAAGCAAGTCTGGAAATGTTACAGAGAGAGGAAAGCAAGGCTGGAGATGTTACAGAGAGAAGAAAGCAAGGCTGGAGATGTTACAGAGACAGGAAATCAAGGCTGGAGATGTTACAGAGTGATAACTGCAAGGCTGGACATGTTACAGAGATAGGAAATCAGGCTGCAGAAGTTACCGACACAGGAAAGCAAAGTTGGAAATGTTACAGAGAGAGGAATGCAAGGCTGGAGATGTTACAGAGAGAAGAAAGCAAGGCTGGAGATGTTACAGAAACAGGAAAGCATGGCTGGAGATGTTACAGAGATAGGAAAGCAAGGCTGGAGATGTTACAGAGAGAGGAAAGCAAGGCTGGAGATGTCACAGAGAGAGGAATGCAAGGCTGGAGATGTTACAGATACAGGAAATCAGGCTGGAGTAGTTACCGACACAGGAAAGCAAGGCTGGAAATTTTACAGAGAGAGGAATGCAAGGCTGGAGATGTTACAGAGAGACGAAAGCAAAGCCAGAGATGATACAGTGGTAGGAAAGCAGGCTGGAGATGGTAAAGAGAGAGGAAAGCAAGGCTGGAGATGTTACAGAGAGAAGAAAGCAAGGCTGGAGATGTGACAGAAACAGGAAAGCAATGCTGGAGATGTCACAGAGAGAGGAAAGCAAGGCTGGAGATGTTACAGAGAGAAGAAAGCAAGGCTGGAGATGTTACAGAGTGAGGAAAGCAAGGCTGGAGATGTTACTGAGATAGGAAATCAGGCTGGAGAAGTTACCGACACAGGAACGCAAGGCTGGAAATGTTACAGAGAGAAGAAAGCAAGACTGGAGATGTTACAGAGTGAAGAAAGCAAGGCTGGAGATGTCACAGAGAGAGGAATGCAAGGCTGGAGATGATACAGAGAGAGGAAAGCAAGGCTGGAGATGTTACAGAGATAGGAAATCAGGCTGGAGAAGTAACCGACACAGGAGAGCAAGGCTGGAAATGTTACAGAGACAGGTACGCAAGGGTGGAGGTGTTACAGATATAGGAATGCAAGACTGGAAATGTTACAGAGATAGTAAAGCAAGGCTGGAGATGTCAAAAAGAGACGAAAGCAAAGCCAGAGACGTTACAGTGAGAGGAAAGCAAGGCTGGAGATGTTACATACAGGAAAGCATGGCTGGAGATGTTACAGAGATAGGAAATCAGGCTGGAGTAGTTACCGACACAGGAAAGCAAGGCTGGAATTGTTACAGAGAGAGGAGAGCAAGGCTGGAGATGTTACAGAGAGAAGAAAGAAAGGCTGGAGATGTTACAGAGTGAGGAAAGCAAGGCTGGAGATGTTACAGAGATAGGAAATCAGGCTGGAGAAGTTACCGACACAGGAAAGCAAGGCTGGAATAGTTACAGAGAGAAGAAAGCAAGACTGGAGATGTTACAGAGTGAAGAAAGCAAGGCTGGAGATGTCACAGAGGAATGCAAGGCTGGAGATGTTACAGATACAGGAAATCAGGCTGGAGTAGTTACCGACACCGGAAAGCAAGGCTGGAAATGTTACAGAGAGAGGAAAGCAAGGCTGGAAATGTTACAGAGACAGGTACGCAAGGGTGGAGGTGTTACAGATATAGGAATGCAAGGCTGGAAATGTTACAGAGATAGTAAAGCAAGGCTGGAGATGTCAAAAAGAGACGAAAGCAAAGCCAGAGACGTTACAGTGAGAGGAAAGCAAGTCTGGAGATGTTATAGAGACAAGAATGCAAGGATGGAGATGTTACAGAGATAGGAAATCAGGCTGGAGAAGTTACCGACACAGGAAAGCAAGGCTGGAAATTTTACAGAGAGAGGAAAGCAAGGCTGGAGATGTTACAGAGAGACGAAAGCAAAGCCAGAGATGTTACAGTGGTCGGAAATCAAGGATGGAGATGGTAAAGAGAGAGGAAAGCAAGTCTGGAGATATTACACAGACAGGAAAGCAAGGGTGGAGATGTTACAGAGAGAAGAAAGCAAGGCTGGAGATGTTACAGAGACAGGAACTCAAGGCTGGAGATGTTACAGAGTGAGGACTGCAAGGCTGGAGATCTTACGGAGATAGGAAATCAGGCTGGAGTAGTTACCGACACAGGAAAGCAAGGCTGGAATTGTTACAGAGAGAGGAGAGCAAGGCTGGAGATGTTACAGAGAGAAGAAAGCAAGGCTGGAGATGTCACAGAGAGAGGAATGCAAGGCTGGAAATGTTACAGATACAGGACATCAGGCTGGAGTAGTTACCGACACCGGAAAGCAAGTCTGGAAATGTTACAGAGAGAGGAAAGCAAGGCTGGAGATGTTACAGAGATAGGAAATCAGGCTGGAGTAGTTACCGACACAGGAGAGCAAGGCTGGAAATGTTGCAGAGACAGAAACGCAAGGGTGGAGGTGTTACAGATATAGGAATGCAAGACTGGAAATGTTACAGAGATAGTAAAGCAAGGCTGGAGATGTCAAAAAGAGACGAAAGCAAAGACAGAGACGTTACAGTGAGAGGAAAGCAAGTCTGGAGATGTTATAGAGACAAGAATGCAAGGCTGGAGATGTTACAGAGATAGGAAATCAGGCTGGAGAAGTTATCGACACAGGAGAGCAAGGCTGAAAATTTTACAGAGAGAGGAAAGCAAGGCTGGAGATGTTATAGAGAGACGAAAGCAAAGCCAGAGATGTTACAGTGGTCGGAAATCAAGGATGGAGATGGTAAAGAGAGAGGAAAGCAAGTCTGGAGATATTAAAGAGACAGGAAAGCAAGGCTGGAAATGTTACAGAGAGAGGAAAGCAAGGCTGGAGATGTTATAGAGACAAGAATGCAAGGCTGGAGATGTTACAGAGATAGGAAATCAGGCTGGAGAAGTTACCGACACAGGAAAGCAAGGCTGGAAATTTTACAGAGAGAGGAATGCAAGGCTGGAGATGTTACAGAGATAGGAAATCAGGCTGGAGTAGTTACCGACACAGGAGAGCAAGGCTGGAAATGTTGCAGAGACAGGAATGCAAGGGTGGAGGTGTTACAGATATAGAAATGCAAGACTGGAAATGTTACAGAGATAGTAAAGCAAGGCTGGAGATGTCAAAAAGAGACGAAAGCAAACCCAGAGACGTTACAGTGAGCGGAAAGCAAGTCTGGAGATGTTATAGAGACAAGAATGCAAGGATGGAGATGTTACAGAGATAGGAAATCAGGCTGGAGAAGTTACCGACACAGGAAAGCAAGGCTGGAAATTTTACAGAGAGAGGAAAGCAAGGCTGGAGATGTTACAGAGAGACGAAAGCAAAGCCAGAGATGTTACAGTGGTCGGAAATCAAGGATGGAGATGGTAAAGAGAGAGGAAAGCAAGTCTGGAGATATTAAAGAGACAGGAAAGCAAGGGTGGAGATGTTACAGAGAGAAGAAAGCAAGGCTGGAGATGTTACAGAGACAGGAAATCAAGGCTGGAGATGTTACAGAGTGAGGACTGCAAGGCTGGAGATGTTACGGAGATAGGAAATCAGGCTGGAGTAGTTACCGACACAGGAAAGCAAGGCTGGAATTGTTACAGAGAGAGGAGAGCAAGGCTGGAGATGTTACAGAGAGAAGAAAGAAAGGCTGGAGATGTCACAGAGAGAGGAATGCAAGGCTGGAGATTTTACAGATACAGGACATCAGGCTGGAGTAGTTACCGACACCGGAAAGCAAGTCTGGAAATGTAACAGAGAGAGGAAAGCAAGGCTGGAGATGTTACAGAGATAGGAAATCAGGCTGGAGTAGTTACCGACACAGGAGAGCAAGGCTGGAAATGTTGCAGAGACAAGAATGCAAGGATGGAGATGTTACAGATATAGGAAATCAGGCTGGAGAAGTTACCGACACAGGAAAGCAAGGCTGGAAATTTTACAGAGAGAGGAAAGCAAGACTGGAGATGTTACAGAGAGAAGAAAGCAAGGCTGGAGATGTTACAGAGACAGGAAATCAAGGCTGGAGATGTTACAGAGTGAGAACTGCAAGGCTGGACATGTTACAGAGATAGGAAATCAGGCTGCAGAAGTTACCGACACAGGAAAGCAAAGTTGGAAATGTTACAGAGAGAGGAATGCAAGGCTGGAGATGTTACAGAGAGAAGAAAGCAAGGCTGGAGATGTTACAGAAACAGGAAAGCATGGCTGGAGATGTTACAGAGATAGGAAAGCAAGGCTGGAGATGTTACAGAGAGAGGAAAGCAAGGCTGGAGATGTCACAGAGAGAGGAATGCAAGGCTGGAGATGTTACAGATACAGGAAATCAGGCTGGAGTAGTTACCGACACAGGAAAGCAAGGCTGGAAATTTTACAGAGAGAGGAATGCAAGGCTGGAGATGTTACAGAGAGACGAAAGCAAAGCCAGAGATGATACAGTGGTAGGAAAGCAGGCTGGAGATGGTAAAGAGAGAGGAAAGCAAGGCTGGAGATGTTACAGAGAGAAGAAAGCAAGGCTGGAGATGTTACAGAAACAGGAAAGCAAGGCTGGAGATGTCACAGAGAGAGGAAAGCAAGGCTGGAGATGTTACAGAGAGAAGAAATCAGGCTGGAGAAGTTACCGACACAGGAAAGCAAGGCTGGAAATGTTACAGAGAGAAGAAAGCAAGACTGGAGATGTTACAGAGTGAAGAAAGCAAGGCTGGAGATGTCACAGAGAGAGGAATGCAAGGCTGGAGATGTTACAGAGAGAGGAAAGCAAGGCTGGAGATGTTACAGAGATAGGAAATCAGGCTGGAGAAGTAACCGACACAGGAGAGCAAGGCTGGAAATGTGACAGAGACAGGTACGCAAGGGTGGCGGTGTTACAGATATAGGAATGCAAGACTGGAAATGTTACAGAGATAGTAAAGCAAGGCTGGAGATGTCAAAAAGAGACGAAAGCAAAGCCAGAGACGTTACAGTGAGAGGAAAGCAAGGCTGGAGATGTTACATACAGGAAAGCATGGCTGGAGATGTTATAGAGACAAGAATGCAAGGCTGGAGATGTTACAGAGATAGGAAATCAGGCTGGAGAAGTTACCGACACAGGAAAGCAAGGCTGGAAATGTTACAGAGAGAAGAAAGCAAGACTGGAGATGTTACAGAGTGAAGAAAGCAAGGCTGGAGATGTCACAGAGAGAGGAATGCAAGGCTGGAGATGTTACAGATACATGAAATCAGGCTGGAGTAGTTACCGACACCGGAAAGCAAGGCTGGAAATGTTACAGAGAGAGGAAAGCAAGGCTGGAGATGTTACAGAGATAGGAAATCAGGCTGGAGAAGTTACCGACATAGGAGAGCAAGGCTGGAAATGTTGCAGAGACAGAAACGCAAGGGTGGAGGTGTTACAGATATAGGAATGAAAGACTGGAAATGTTACAGAGATAGTAAATCAAGGCTGGAGATGTCAAAAAGAGACGAAAGCAAAGCCAGTGACGTTACAGTGAGAGGAAAGCAAGTCTGGAGATGTTATAGAGACAAGAATGCAAGGCTGGAGATGTTACAGAGATAGGAAATCATGCTGGAGAAGTTACCGACACAGGAGAGCAAGGCTGGAAATGTGACAGAGACAGGTACGCAAGGGTGGCGGTGTTACAGATATAGGAATGCAAGACTGGAAATGTTACAGAGATAGTAAAGCAAGGCTGGAGATGTCAAAAAGAGACGAAAGCAAAGCCAGAGACGTTACAGTGAGAGGAAAGCAAGGCTGGAGATGTTACATACAGGAAAGCATGGCTGGAGATGTTATAGAGACAAGAATGCAAGGCTGGAGATGTTACAGAGATAGGAAATCAGGCTGGAGAAGTTACCGACACAGGAAAGCAAGGCTGGAAATGTTACAGAGAGAAGAAAGCAAGACTGGAGATGTTACAGAGTGAAGAAAGCAAGGCTGGAGATGTCACAGAGAGAGGAATGCAAGGCTGGAGATGTTACAGATACATGAAATCAGGCTGGAGTAGTTACCGACACCGGAAAGCAAGGCTGGAAATGTTACAGAGAGAGGAAAGCAAGGCTGGAGATGTTACAGAGATAGGAAATCAGGCTGGAGAAGTTACCGACATAGGAGAGCAAGGCTGGAAATGTTGCAGAGACAGAAACGCAAGGGTGGAGGTGTTACAGATATAGGAATGAAAGACTGGAAATGTTACAGAGATAGTAAATCAAGGCTGGAGATGTCAAAAAGAGACGAAAGCAAAGCCAGTGACGTTACAGTGAGAGGAAAGCAAGTCTGGAGATGTTATAGAGACAAGAATGCAAGGCTGGAGATGTTACAGAGATAGGAAATCATGCTGGAGAAGTTACCGACACAGGAAAGCAAGGCTGGAAATTTTACAGAGAGAGGAAAGCAAGGCTGGAGATGTTACAGAGAGACGAAAGCAAAGCCAGAGATGTTACAGTGGTCGGAAATCAAGGATGGAGATGGTAAAGAGAGAGGAAAGCAAGTCTGGAGATATTAAAGAGACAGGAAAGCAAGGCTGGAAATGTTACAGAGAGAGGAAAGCAAGGCTGGAGATGTTATAGAGACAAGAATGCAAGGCTGGAGATGTTACAGAGATAGGAAATCAGGCTGGAGAAGTTACCGACACAGGAAAGCAAGGCTGGAAATTTTACAGAGAGAGGAATGCAAGGCTGGAGATGTTACAGAGATAGGAAATCAGGCTGGAGTAGTTACCGACACAGGAGAGCAAGGCTGGAAATGTTGCAGAGACAGGAACGCAAGGGTGGAGGTGTTACAGATATAGAAATGCAAGACTGGAAATGTTGCAGAGATAGTAAAGCAAGGCTGGAGATGTCAAAAAGAGACGAAAGCAAAGCCAGAGACGTTACAGTGAGAGGAAAGCAAGTCTGGAGATGTTATAGAGACAAGAATGCAAGGATGGAGATGTTACAGAGATAGGAAATCAGGCTGGAGAAGTTACCGACACAGGTAAGCAAGGCTGGAATTGTTACAGAGAGAAGAAAGCAAGACTGGAGATGTTACAGAGTGAAGAAAGCAAGGCTTGAGATGTCACAGAGGAATGCAAGGCTGGAGATGTTACAGATACAGGAAATCAGGCTGGAGTAGTTACCGACACCGGAAAGCAAGGCTGGATATGTTACAGAGAGACGAAAGCAAGGCTGGAGATGTTACAGAGATAGGAAATCAGGCTGGAGAAGTAACCGACACAGGAGAGCAAGGCTGGAAATGTTACAGAGACAGGTACGCAAGGGTGGAGGTGTTACAGATATAGGAATGCAAGGCTGGAAATGTTACAGAGATAGTAAAGCAAGGCTGGAGATGTCAAAAAGAGACGAAAGCAAAGCCAGAGACTTTACAGTGAGAGGAAAGAAAGGCTGGAGATGTTACATACAGGAAAGCATGGCTGGAGATGTTATAGAGACAAGAATGCAAGGCTGGAGATGTTACAGAGATAGGAAATCAGGCTGGAGAAGTTACCGACACCGGAAAGCAAGGCTGGAAATTTTACAGAGAGAGGAATGCAAGGCTGGAGATGTTACAGAGATAGGAAATCCGGCTGGAGTAGTTACCGACACAGGAGAGCAAGGCTGGAAATGTTGCAGAGACAGGAACGCAAGGGTGGAGGTGTTACAGATATAGAAATGCAAGACTGGAAATGTTACAGAGATAGTAAAGCAAGGCTGGAGATGTCAAAAAGAGACGAAAGCAAAGCCAGAGACGTTACAGTGAGAGGAAAGCAAGTCTGGAGATGTTATAGAGACAAGAATGCAAGGATGGAGATGTTACAGAGATAGGAAATCAGGCTGGAGAAGTTACCGACACAGGAAAGCAAGGCTGGAAATTTTACAGAGAGAGGAAAGCAAGGCTGGAGATGTTACAGAGAGACGAAAGCAAAGCCAGAGATGTTACAGTGGTCGGAAATCAAGGATGGAGATGGTAAAGAGAGAGGAAAGCAAGTCTGGAGATATTACACAGACAGGAAAGCAAGGGTGAAGATGTTACAGAGAGAAGAAAGCAAGGCTGGAGATGTTACAGAGACAGGAAATCAAGGCTGGAGATGTTACAGAGTGAGGACTGCAAGGCTGGAGATGTTACGGAGATAGGAAATCAGGCTGGAGTAGTTACCGACACAGGAAAGCAAGGCTGGAATTGTTACAGAGAGAGGAGAGCAAGGCTGGAGATGTTACAGAGAGAAGAAAGAAAGGCTGGAGATGTTACAGAGTGAGGAAAGCAAGGCTGGAGATGATACAGAGATAGGAAATCAGGCTGGAGAAGTTACCGACACAGGAAAGCAAGGCTGGAAATGTTACAGAGAGAAGAAAGCAAGACTGGAGATGTTACAGAGAGAAGAAAGCAAGGCTGGAGATGTCACAGAGAGAGGAATGCAAGGCTGGAAATGTTACAGATACAGGACATCAGGCTGGAGTAGTTACCGACACCGGAAAGCAAGTCTGGAAATGTTACAGAGAGAGGAAAGCAAGGCTGGAGATGTTACAGAGATAGGAAATCAGGCTGGAGTAGTTACCGACACAGGAGAGCAAGGCTGGAAATGTTGCAGAGACAGAAACGCAAGGGTGGAGGTGTTACAGATATAGGAATGCAAGACTGGAAATGTTACAGAGATAGTAAAGCAAGGCTGGAGATGTCAAAAAGAGACGACAGCAAAGACAGAGACGTTACAGTGAGAGGAAAGCAAGTCTGGAGATGTTATAGAGACAAGAATGCAAGGCTGGAGATGTTACAGAGATAGGAAATCAGGCTGGAGAAGTTACCGACACAGGAGAGCAAGGCTGAAAATTTTACAGAGAGAGGAAAGCAAGGCTGGAGATGTTACAGAGAGACGAAAGCAAAGCCAGAGATGTTACAGTGGTCGGAAATCAAGGATGGAGATGGTAAAGAGAGAGGAAAGCAAGTCTGGAGATATTAAAGAGACAGGAAAGCAAGGCTGGAAATGTTACAGAGAGAGGAAAGCAAGGCTGGAGATGTTATAGAGACAAGAATGCAAGGCTGGAGATGTTACAGAGATAGGAAATCAGGCTGGAGAAGTTACCGACACAGGAAAGCAAGGCTGGAAATTTTACGGAGAGAGGAATGCAAGGCTGGAGATGTTACAGAGATAGGAAATCAGGCTGGAGTAGTTACCGACACAGGAGAGCAAGGCTGGAAATGTTGCAGAGACAGGAATGCAAGGGTGGAGGTGTTACAGATATAGAAATGCAAGACTGGAAATGTTACAGAGATAGTAAAGCAAGGCTGGAGATGTCAAAAAGAGACGAAAGCAAACCCAGAGACGTTACAGTGAGAGGAAAGCAAGTCTGGAGATGTTATAGAGACAAGAATGCAAGGATGGAGATGTTACAGAGATAGGAAATCAGGCTGGAGAAGTTACCGACACAGGAAAGCAAGGCTGGAAATTTTACAGAGAGAGGAAAGCAAGGCTGGAGATGTTACAGAGAGACGAAAGCAAAGCCAGAGATGTTACAGTGGTCGGAAATCAAGGATGGAGATGGTAAAGAGAGAGGAAAGCAAGTCTGGAGATATTACACAGACAGGAAAGCAAGGGTGGAGATGTTACAGAGAGAAGAAAGCAAGGCTGGAGATGTTACAGAGACAGGAAATCAAGGCTGGAGATGTTACAGAGTGAGGACTGCAAGGCTGGAGATGTTACGGAGATAGGAAATCAGGCTGGAGAAGTTACCGACACAGGAAAGCAAGGCTGGAATTGTTACAGAGAGAGGAGAGCAAGGCTGGAGATGTTACAGAGAGAAGAAAGAAAGGCTGGAGATGTTACAGAGTGAGGAAAGCAAGGCTGGAGATGTTACAGAGATAGGAAATCAGGCTGGAGAAGTTACCGACACAGGAAAGCAAGGCTGGAAATGTTACAGAGAAAAGAAAGCAAGACTGGAGATGTTACAGAGTGAAGAAAGCAAGGCTGGAGATGTCACAGAGAGAGGAATGCAAGGCTGGAGATGTTACAGAGATAGGAATTCACGCTGGAGTAGTTACTGACATAGGAAAGCAAGGCTGGAGATGTTACAGAGAGAAGAAAGCAAGGCAGGACATGTTACAGAGAGAGGAATGCAAGGCTGGAGATGTTAGAGTTAGGAAATCAGGCTGGAGAAGTTACCGACACAGGAAACCAAGGCTGGAAATGTTACAGAGAGAGGAAAGCAAGGCTGGAGGTGTTACAGAGAGACGGAAGCAAAGCCAGAGATGTTACAGTGATAGGAAAGCAAGGCTGCAGACGGTAAAGAGAGAGGAAAGCAAGTCTGGAGATGTTACAGAGAGAGGAATGCAAGGCTGGAGATGTTACAGAGATAGGAATTCAAGCTGGAGTAGTTACTGACATAGGAAAGCAAGGCTGGAGATGTTACAGAGAGAAGAAAGCAAGGCAGGACATGTTACAGAGAGAGGAATGCAAGGCTGGAGATGTTAGAGTTAGGAAATCAGGCTGGAGTAGTTACCGACATAGGAAAGCAAGGCTGGAATTGTTACAGAGAGAGGAGAGCAAGGCTGGAGTTATTACAGAGCCAGGAAAGCAAGGCTGGAGATGTTACAGAGACAGGAAATCAAACTGGAGTAGTTACCGACACAGGAAAGCAAGGCTGGAATTGTTACAGAGAGAGGAGAGCAAGGCTGGAGATGTCACAAAGATAGGAAATCAGGCTGGAGAAGTTACCGACACAGGTAAGCAAGGCTGGAATAGTTACAGAGAGAAGAAAGCAAGATTGGAGATGTTACAGAGTGAAGAAAGCAAGGCTTGAGATGTCACAGAGGAATGCAAGGCTGGAGATGTTACAGATACAGGAAATCAGGCTGGAGTAGTTACCGACACCGGAAAGCAAGGCTGGAAATGTCACAGAGAGAGGAAAGCAAGGCTGGAGATGTTACAGAGATAGGAAATCAGGCTGGAGAAGTTACCGACACAGGAAAGCAAGGCTGGAATTGTTACAGAGAGAGGAGAGCAAGGCTGGAGATGTTACAGAGAGAAGAAAGAAAGGCTGGAGATGTTACAGAGTGAGGAAAGCAAGGCTGGAGATGTTACAGAGATAGGAAATCAGGCTGGAGAAGTTACCGACACAGGAAAGCAAGGCTGGAAATGTTACAGAGAGAAGAAAGCAAGACTGGAGATGTTACAGAGTGAAGAAAGCAAGGCTGGAGATGTCACAGAGAGAGGAATGCAAGGCTGGAGATGTTACAGATACATGAAATCAGGCTGGAGTAGTTACCGACACCGGAAAGCAAGGCTGTAAATGTTACAGAGAGAGGAAAGCAAGGCTGGAGATGTTACAGAGATAGGAAATCAGGCTGGAGTAGTTACCGACACCGGAAAGCAAGTCTGGAAATGTTACAGAGAGAGGAAAGCAAGGCTGGAGATGTTACAGAGATAGGAAATCAGGCTGGAGTAGTTACCGACACAGGAGAGCAAGGCTGGAAATGTTGCAGAGACAGAAACGCAAGGGTGGAGGTGTTACAGATATAGGAATGCAAGACTGGAAATGTTACAGAGATAGTAAAGCAAGGCTGGAGATGTCAAAAAGAGACGAAAGCAAAGACAGAGACGTTACAGTGAGAGGAAAGCAAGTCTGGAGATGTTATAGAGACAAGAATGCAAGGCTGGAGATGTTACAGAGATAGGAAATCAGGCTGGAGAAGTAACCGACACAGGAGAGCAAGGCTGGAAATGTTACAGAGACAGGTACGCAAGGGTGGAGGTGTTACAGATATAGGAATGCAAGGCTGGAAATGTTACAGAGATAGTAAAGCAAGGCTGGAGATGTCAAAAAGAGACGAAAGCAAAGCCAGAGACTTTACAGTGAGAGGAAAGAAAGGCTGGAGATGTTACATACAGGAAAGCATGGCTGGAGATGTTATAGAGACAAGAATGCAAGGCTGGAGATGTTACAGAGATAGGAAATCAGGCTGGAGAAGTTACCGACACCGGAAAGCAAGGCTGGAAATTTTACAGAGAGAGGAATGCAAGGCTGGAGATGTTACAGAGATAGGAAATCCGGCTGGAGTAGTTACCGACACAGGAGAGCAAGGCTGGAAATGTTGCAGAGACAGGAACGCAAGGGTGGAGGTGTTACAGATATAGAAATGCAAGACTGGAAATGTTACAGAGATAGTAAAGCAAGGCTGGAGATGTCAAAAAGAGACGAAAGCAAAGCCAGAGACGTTACAGTGAGAGGAAAGCAAGTCTGGAGATGTTATAGAGACAAGAATGCAAGGATGGAGATGTTACAGAGATAGGAAATCAGGCTGGAGAAGTTACCGACACAGGAAAGCAAGGCTGGAAATTTTACAGAGAGAGGAAAGCAAGGCTGGAGATGTTACAGAGAGACGAAAGCAAAGCCAGAGATGTTACAGTGGTCGGAAATCAAGGATGGAGATGGTAAAGAGAGAGGAAAGCAAGTCTGGAGATATTACACAGACAGGAAAGCAAGGGTGAAGATGTTACAGAGAGAAGAAAGCAAGGCTGGAGATGTTACAGAGACAGGAAATCAAGGCTGGAGATGTTACAGAGTGAGGACTGCAAGGCTGGAGATGTTACGGAGATAGGAAATCAGGCTGGAGTAGTTACCGACACAGGAAAGCAAGGCTGGAATTGTTACAGAGAGAGGAGAGCAAGGCTGGAGATGTTACAGAGAGAAGAAAGAAAGGCTGGAGATGTTACAGAGAGAAGAAAGCAAGGCTGGAGATGTCACAGAGAGAGGAATGCAAGGCTGGAAATGTTACAGATACAGGACATCAGGCTGGAGTAGTTACCGACACCGGAAAGCAAGTCTGGAAATGTTACAGAGAGAGGAAAGCAAGGCTGGAGATGATACAGAGATAGGAAATCAGGCTGGAGAAGTTATCGACACAGGAAAGCAAGGCTGGAAATGTTACAGAGAGAAGAAAGCAAGACTGGAGATGTTACAGAGAGAAGAAAGCAAGGCTGGAGATGTCACAGAGAGAGGAATGCAAGGCTGGAAATGTTACAGATACAGGACATCAGGCTGGAGTAGTTACCGACACCGGAAAGCAAGTCTGGAAATGTTACAGAGAGAGGAAAGCAAGGCTGGAGATGTTACAGAGATAGGAAATCAGGCTGGAGTAGTTACCGACACAGGAGAGCAAGGCTGGAAATGTTGCAGAGACAGAAACGCAAGGGTGGAGGTGTTACAGATATAGGAATGCAAGACTGGAAATGTTACAGAGATAGTAAAGCAAGGCTGGAGATGTCAAAAAGAGACGACAGCAAAGACAGAGACGTTACAGTGAGAGGAAAGCAAGTCTGGAGATGTTATAGAGACAAGAATGCAAGGATGGAGATGTTACAGAGATAGGAAATCAGGCTGGAGAAGTTACCGACACAGGAGAGCAAGGCTGAAAATTTTACAGAGAGAGGAAAGCAAGGCTGGAGATGTTACAGAGAGACGAAAGCAAAGCCAGAGATGTTACAGTGGTCGGAAATCAAGGATGGAGATGGTAAAGAGAGAGGAAAGCAAGTCTGGAGATATTAAAGAGACAGGAAAGCAAGGCTGGAAATGTTACAGAGAGAGGAAAGCAAGGCTGGAGATGTTATAGAGACAAGAATGCAAGGCTGGAGATGTTACAGAGATAGGAAATCAGGCTGGAGAAGTTACCGACACAGGAAAGCAAGGCTGGAAATTTTACGGAGAGAGGAATGCAAGGCTGGAGATGTTACAGATAGGAAATCAGGCTGGAGTAGTTACCGACACAGGAGAGCAAGGCTGGAAATGTTGCAGAGACAGGAATGCAAGGGTGGAGGTGTTACAGATATAGAAATGCAAGACTGGAAATGTTACAGAGATAGTAAAGCAAGGCTGGAGATGTCAAAAAGAGACGAAAGCAAACCCAGAGACGTTACAGTGAGAGGAAAGCAAGTCTGGAGATGTTATAGAGACAAGAATGCAAGGATGGAGATGTTACAGAGATAGGAAATCAGGCTGGAGAAGTTACCGACACAGGAAAGCAAGGCTGGAAATTTTACAGAGAGAGGAAAGCAAGGCTGGAGATGTTACAGAGAGACGAAAGCAAAGCCAGAGATGTTACAGTGGTCGGAAATCAAGGATGGAGATGGTAAAGAGAGAGGAAAGCAAGTCTGGAGATATTACACAGACAGGAAAGCAAGGGTGGAGATGTTACAGAGAGAAGAAAGCAAGGCTGGAGATGTTACAGAGACAGGAAATCAAGGCTGGAGATGTTACAGAGTGAGGACTGCAAGGCTGGAGATGTTACGGAGATAGGAAATCAGGCTGGAGAAGTTACCGACACAGGAAAGCAAGGCTGGAATTGTTACAGAGAGAGGAGAGCAAGGCTGGAGATGTTACAGAGAGAAGAAAGAAAGGCTGGAGATGTTACAGAGTGAGGAAAGCAAGGCTGGAGATGTTACAGAGATAGGAAATCAGGCTGGAGAAGTTACCGACACAGGAAAGCAAGGCTGGAAATGTTACAGAGAAAAGAAAGCAAGACTGGAGATGTTACAGAGTGAAGAAAGCAAGGCTGGAGATGTCACAGAGAGAGGAATGCAAGGCTGGAGATGTTACAGAGATAGGAATTCACGCTGGAGTAGTTACTGACATAGGAAAGCAAGGCTGGAGATGTTACAGAGAGAAGAAAGCAAGGCAGGACATGTTACAGAGAGAGGAATGCAAGGCTGGAGATGTTAGAGTTAGGAAATCAGGCTGGAGAAGTTACCGACACAGGAAACCAAGGCTGGAAATGTTACAGAGAGAGGAAAGCAAGGCTGGAGGTGTTACAGAGAGACGGAAGCAAAGCCAGAGATGTTACAGTGATAGGAAAGCAAGGCTGCAGACGGTAAAGAGAGAGGAAAGCAAGTCTGGAGATGTTACAGAGAGAGGAATGCAAGGCTGGAGATGTTACAGAGATAGGAATTCAAGCTGGAGTAGTTACTGACATAGGAAAGCAAGGCTGGAGATGTTACAGAGAGAAGAAAGCAAGGCAGGACATGTTACAGAGAGAGGAATGCAAGGCTGGAGATGTTAGAGTTAGGAAATCAGGCTGGAGTAGTTACCGACATAGGAAAGCAAGGCTGGAATTGTTACAGAGAGAGGAGAGCAAGGCTGGAGTTATTACAGAGCCAGGAAAGCAAGGCTGGAGATGTTACAGAGACAGGAAATCAAACTGGAGTAGTTACCGACACAGGAAAGCAAGGCTGGAATTGTTACAGAGAGAGGAGAGCAAGGCTGGAGATGTCACAAAGATAGGAAATCAGGCTGGAGAAGTTACCGACACAGGTAAGCAAGGCTGGAATAGTTACAGAGAGAAGAAAGCAAGACTGGAGATGTTACAGAGTGAAGAAAGCAAGGCTTGAGATGTCACAGAGGAATGCAAGGCTGGAGATGTTACAGATACAGGAAATCAGGCTGGAGTAGTTACCGACACCGGAAAGCAAGGCTGGAAATGTCACAGAGAGAGGAAAGCAAGGCTGGAGATGTTACAGAGATAGGAAATCAGGCTGGAGAAGTTACCGACACAGGAAAGCAAGGCTGGAATTGTTACAGAGAGAGGAGAGCAAGGCTGGAGATGTTACAGAGAGAAGAAAGAAAGGCTGGAGATGTTACAGAGTGAGGAAAGCAAGGCTGGAGATGTTACAGAGATAGGAAATCAGGCTGGAGAAGTTACCGACACAGGAAAGCAAGGCTGGAAATGTTACAGAGAGAAGAAAGCAAGACTGGAGATGTTACAGAGTGAAGAAAGCAAGGCTGGAGATGTCACAGAGAGAGGAATGCAAGGCTGGAGATGTTACAGATACATGAAATCAGGCTGGAGTAGTTACCGACACCGGAAAGCAAGGCTGTAAATGTTACAGAGAGAGGAAAGCAAGGCTGGAGATGTTACAGAGATAGGAAATCAGGCTGGAGTAGTTACCGACACCGGAAAGCAAGTCTGGAAATGTTACAGAGAGAGGAAAGCAAGGCTGGAGATGTTACAGAGATAGGAAATCAGGCTGGAGTAGTTACCGACACAGGAGAGCAAGGCTGGAAATGTTGCAGAGACAGAAACGCAAGGGTGGAGGTGTTACAGATATAGGAATGCAAGACTGGAAATGTTACAGAGATAGTAAAGCAAGGCTGGAGATGTCAAAAAGAGACGAAAGCAAAGACAGAGACGTTACAGTGAGAGGAAAGCAAGTCTGGAGATGTTATAGAGACAAGAATGCAAGGCTGGAGATGTTACAGAGATAGGAAATCAGGCTGGAGAAGTTACCGACACAGGAGAGCAAGGCTGAAAATTTTACAGAGAGAGGAAAGCAAGGCTGGAGATGTTACAGAGAGACGAAAGCAAAGCCAGAGATGTTACAGTGGTCGGAAATCAAGGATGGAGATGGTAAAGAGAGAGGAAAGCAAGTCTGGAGATATTAAAGAGACAGGAAAGCAAGGCTGGAAATGTTACAGAGAGAGGAAAGCAAGGCTGGAGATGTTATAGAGACAAGAATGCAAGGCTGGAGATGTTACAGAGATAGGAAATCAGGCTGGAGAAGTTACCGACACAGGAAAGCAAGGCTGGAAATTTTACGGAGAGAGGAATGCAAGGCTGGAGATGTTACAGAGATAGGAAATCAGGCTGGAGTAGTTACCGACACAGGAGAGCAAGGCTGGAAATGTTGCAGAGACAGGAATGCAAGGGTGGAGGTGTTACAGATATAGAAATGCAAGACTGGAAATGTTACAGAGATAGTAAAGCAAGGCTGGAGATGTCAAAAAGAGACGAAAGCAAACCCAGAGACGTTACAGTGAGAGGAAAGCAAGTCTGGAGATGTTATAGAGACAAGAATGCAAGGATGGAGATGTTACAGAGATAGGAAATCAGGCTGGAGAAGTTTCCGACACAGGAAAGCAAGGCTTGAAATTTTACAGAGAGAGGAAAGCAAGGCTGGAGATGTTACAGAGAGACGAAAGCAAAGCCAGAGATGTTACAGTGGTCGGAAATCAAGGATGGAGATGGTAAAGAGAGAGGAAAGCAAGTCTGGAGATATTACACAGACAGGAAAGCAAGGGTGGAGATGTTACAGAGAGAAGAAAGCAAGGCTGGAGATGTTACAGAGACAGGAAATCAAGGCTGGAGATGTTACAGAGTGAGGACTGCAAGGCTGGAAATGTTACGGAGATAGGAAATCAGGCTGGAGATGTTACAGAGTGAGGACTGCAAGGCTGGAGATGTTACGGAGATAGGAAATCAGGCTGGAGAAGTTACCGACACAGGAAAGCAAGGCTGGAAATTTTACAGAGAGAGGAAAGCAAGGCTGGAGATGTTACAGAGAGACGAAAGCAAAGCCAGAGATGTTACAGTGGTCGGAAATCAAGGATGGAGATGGTAAAGAGAGAGGAAAGCAAGTCTGGAGATATTAAAGAGACAGGAAAGCAAGGGTGGAGATGTTACAGAGAGAAGAAAGCAAGGCTGGAGATGTTACAGAGACAGGAAATCAAGGCTGGAGATGTTATAGAGACAAGAATGCAAGGCTGGAGATGTTACGGAGATAGGAAATCAGGCTGGAGTAGTTACCGACACAGGAAAGCAAGGCTGGAATTGTTACAGAGAGAGGAGAGCAAGGCTGGAGATGTTACAGAGAGAGGAAATCAGGCTGGAGTAGTTACCGACACCGGAAAGCAAGGCTGGAAATGTTACAGAGAGAGGAAAGCAAGGCTGGAGATGTTACAGAGATAGGAAATCAGGCTGGAGAAATAACCGACACAGGAGAGCAAGGCTGGAAATGTTACAGAGACAGGTACGCAAGGGTGGAGGTGTTACAGATATAGGAATGCATGACTGGAAATGTTACAGAGATAGTAAAGCAAGGCTGGAGATGTCAAAAAGAGACGAAAGCAAAGCCAAAGACGTTACAGTGAGAGGAAAGCAAGGCTGGAGATGTTACATACAGGAAAGCATGGCTGGAGATGTTATAGAGACAAGAATGCAAGGCTGGAGATGTTACAGAGATTGGAAATCAGGCTGGAGAAGTTCCCGACACAGGAAAGCAAGGCTGGAAATTTTACAGAGAGAGGAATGCAAGGCTGGAGATGTTACATATATAGGAAATCAGGCTGGAGAAGTTACCGACACAGGAAACCAAGGCTGGAAATGTTACAGAGAGAGGAAAGCAAGGCTGGAGGTGTTACAGAGAGACGAAAGCAAAGGCAGAGATGTTACAGTGATAGGAAAGCAAGGCTGCAGACGGTAAAGAGAGAGGAAAGCAAGTCTGGAGATGTTACAGAGAGAGGAATGCAAGGCTGGAGATGTTACAGAGATAGTAACTCAAGCTGGAGTAGTTACTGACGTAGGAAAGCAAGGCTGGAGATGTTACAGAGAGAAGAAAGCAAGGCAGGACATGTTACAGAGAGAGGAATGCAAGGCTGGAGATGTTAGAGTTAGGAAATCAGGCTGGAGTAGTTACCGACATAGGAAAGCAAGGCTGGAAATGTTACAGAGCGAGGGAAGCAAGGCCGGAGATGTTACAAAGAGAGGAAATCAGGCTGGAGAAGTTACCGACACAGGAAAGCAAGGTTGGAAATGTTACAGAGAGAGGAAAGCAAGGCGGGAGATGTTACAGTGAATGGAAAGCAAGGCTGGGGATGTTACAGAGTGAAGAAAGTAAGGCTGGAGTTGTTACAGAGCCAGGAAAGCAAGGCTGGAGATGTTACAGAGACAGGAAATCAAACTGGAGTAGTTACCGACACAGGAAAGCAAGGCTGGAATTGTCACAGAGAGAGGAGAGCAAGGCTGGAGATGTCACAAAGATAGGAAATCAGGCTGGAGAAGTTACCGACACAGGTAAGCAAGGCTGGAATTGTTACAGAGAGAAGAAAGCAAGACTGGAGATGTTACAGAGTGAAGAAAGCAATGCTGGAGATGTCACAAAGATAGGAAATCAGGCTGGAGAAGTTACCGACACAGGAAAGCAAGGCTGGAAATATTACAGAGAGAGGAAAGCAAGGCTGGAGATGTTACAGAGTGAAGAAAGCAAGGCTGGAGATGTCACAGAGAGAGGAATGCAAGGCTGGAGATGTTACAGAAACAGGAAATCAGGCTGGAGTAGTTACCGACACCGGAAAGCAAGGCTGTAAATGTTACAGAGAGAGGAAAGCAAGGCTGGAGATGTTACAGAGATAGGAAATCAGGCTGGAGAAGTAACCGACACAGGAGAGCAAGGCTGGAAATGTTACAGAGACAGGTACGCAAGGGCGGAGGTGTTACAGATATAGGAATGCAAGACTGGAAATGTTACAGAGATAGTAAAGCAAGGCTGGAGATGTCAAAAAGAGACGAAAGCAAAGCCAGAGACGTTACAGTGAGAGGAAAGCAAGGCTGGAGATGTTACATACAGGAAAGCATGGCTGGAGATGTTATAGAGACAAGAATGCAAGGCTGGAGATGTTACAGAGATAGGAAATCAGGCTGGAGAAGTTACCGACACAGGAAAGCAAGGCTGGAATTGTTACAGAGAGAGGAGAGCAAGGCTGGAGATGTTACAGAGAGAAGAAAGAAAGGCTGGAGATGTTACAGAGTGAGGAAAGCAAGGCTGGAGATGTTACAGAGATAGGAAATCAGGCTGGAGAAGTTACCGACACAGGAAAGCAAGGCTGGAAATGTTACAGAGAAAAGAAAGCAAGACTGGAGATGTTACAGAGTGAAGAAAGCAAGGCTGGAGATGTCACAGAGAGAGGAATGCAAGGCTGGAGATGTTACAGAGATAGGAATTCACGCTGGAGTAGTTACTGACATAGGAAAGCAAGGCTGGAGATGTTACAGAGAGAAGAAAGCAAGGCAGGACATGTTACAGAGAGAGGAATGCAAGGCTGGAGATGTTAGAGTTAGGAAATCAGGCTGGAGAAGTTACCGACACAGGAAACCAAGGCTGGAAATGTTACAGAGAGAGGAAAGCAAGGCTGGAGGTGTTACAGAGAGACGGAAGCAAAGCCAGAGATGTTACAGTGATAGGAAAGCAAGGCTGCAGACGGTAAAGAGAGAGGAAAGCAAGTCTGGAGATGTTACAGAGAGAGGAATGCAAGGCTGGAGATGTTACAGAGATAGGAATTCAAGCTGGAGTAGTTACTGACATAGGAAAGCAAGGCTGGAGATGTTACAGAGAGAAGAAAGCAAGGCAGGACATGTTACAGAGAGAGGAATGCAAGGCTGGAGATGTTAGAGTTAGGAAATCAGGCTGGAGTAGTTACCGACATAGGAAAGCAAGGCTGGAATTGTTACAGAGAGAGGAGAGCAAGGCTGGAGTTATTACAGAGCCAGGAAAGCAAGGCTGGAGATGTTACAGAGACAGGAAATCAAACTGGAGTAGTTACCGACACAGGAAAGCAAGGCTGGAATTGTTACAGAGAGAGGAGAGCAAGGCTGGAGATGTCACAAAGATAGGAAATCAGGCTGGAGAAGTTACCGACACAGGTAAGCAAGGCTGGAATTGTTACAGAGAGAAGAAAGCAAGACTGGAGATGTTACAGAGTGAAGAAAGCAATGCTGGAGATGTCACAAAGATAGGAAATCAGGCTGGAGAAGTTACCGACACAGGAAAGCAAGGCTGGAAATATTACAGAGAGAGGAAAGCAAGGCTGGAGATGTTACAGAGTGAAGAAAGCAAGGCTGGAGATGTCACAGAGAGAGGAATGCAAGGCTGGAGATGTTACAGAAACAGGAAATCAGGCTGGAGTAGTTACCGACACCGGAAAGCAAGGCTGTAAATGTTACAGAGAGAGGAAAGCAAGGCTGGAGATGTTACAGAGATAGGAAATCAGGCTGGAGAAGTTACCGACACAGGAAAGCAAGGCTGGAAATGTTACAGAGAGAAGAAAGCAAGACTGGAGATGTTACAGAGTGAAGAAAGCAAGGCTGGAGATGTCACAGAGAGAGGAATGCAAGGCTGGAGATGTTACAGATACATGAAATCAGGCTGGAGTAGTTACCGACACCGGAAAGCAAGGCTGTAAATGTTACAGAGAGAGGAAAGCAAGGCTGGAGATGTTACAGAGATAGGAAATCAGGCTGGAGTAGTTACCGACACCGGAAAGCAAGTCTGGAAATGTTACAGAGAGAGGAAAGCAAGGCTGGAGATGTTACAGAGATAGGAAATCAGGCTGGAGTAGTTACCGACACAGGAGAGCAAGGCTGGAAATGTTGCAGAGACAGAAACGCAAGGGTGGAGGTGTTACAGATATAGGAATGCAAGACTGGAAATGTTACAGAGATAGTAAAGCAAGGCTGGAGATGTCAAAAAGAGACGAAAGCAAAGACAGAGACGTTACAGTGAGAGGAAAGCAAGTCTGGAGATGTTATAGAGACAAGAATGCAAGGCTGGAGATGTTACAGAGATAGGAAATCAGGCTGGAGAAGTTACCGACACAGGAGAGCAAGGCTGAAAATTTTACAGAGAGAGGAAAGCAAGGCTGGAGATGTTACAGAGAGACGAAAGCAAAGCCAGAGATGTTACAGTGGTCGGAAATCAAGGATGGAGATGGTAAAGAGAGAGGAAAGCAAGTCTGGAGATATTAAAGAGACAGGAAAGCAAGGCTGGAAATGTTACAGAGAGAGGAAAGCAAGGCTGGAGATGTTATAGAGACAAGAATGCAAGGCTGGAGATGTTACAGAGATAGGAAATCAGGCTGGAGAAGTTACCGACACAGGAAAGCAAGGCTGGAAATTTTACGGAGAGAGGAATGCAAGGCTGGAGATGTTACAGAGATAGGAAATCAGGCTGGAGTAGTTACCGACACAGGAGAGCAAGGCTGGAAATGTTGCAGAGACAGGAATGCAAGGGTGGAGGTGTTACAGATATAGAAATGCAAGACTGGAAATGTTACAGAGATAGTAAAGCAAGGCTGGAGATGTCAAAAAGAGACGAAAGCAAACCCAGAGACGTTACAGTGAGAGGAAAGCAAGTCTGGAGATGTTATAGAGACAAGAATGCAAGGATGGAGATGTTACAGAGATAGGAAATCAGGCTGGAGAAGTTTCCGACACAGGAAAGCAAGGCTTGAAATTTTACAGAGAGAGGAAAGCAAGGCTGGAGATGTTACAGAGAGACGAAAGCAAAGCCAGAGATGTTACAGTGGTCGGAAATCAAGGATGGAGATGGTAAAGAGAGAGGAAAGCAAGTCTGGAGATATTACACAGACAGGAAAGCAAGGGTGGAGATGTTACAGAGAGAAGAAAGCAAGGCTGGAGATGTTACAGAGACAGGAAATCAAGGCTGGAGATGTTACAGAGTGAGGACTGCAAGGCTGGAAATGTTACGGAGATAGGAAATCAGGCTGGAGATGTTACAGAGTGAGGACTGCAAGGCTGGAGATGTTACGGAGATAGGAAATCAGGCTGGAGAAGTTACCGACACAGGAAAGCAAGGCTGGAAATTTTACAGAGAGAGGAAAGCAAGGCTGGAGATGTTACAGAGAGACGAAAGCAAAGCCAGAGATGTTACAGTGGTCGGAAATCAAGGATGGAGATGGTAAAGAGAGAGGAAAGCAAGTCTGGAGATATTAAAGAGACAGGAAAGCAAGGGTGGAGATGTTACAGAGAGAAGAAAGCAAGGCTGGAGATGTTACAGAGACAGGAAATCAAGGCTGGAGATGTTATAGAGACAAGAATGCAAGGCTGGAGATGTTACGGAGATAGGAAATCAGGCTGGAGTAGTTACCGACACAGGAAAGCAAGGCTGGAATTGTTACAGAGAGAGGAGAGCAAGGCTGGAGATGTTACAGAGAGAGGAAATCAGGCTGGAGTAGTTACCGACACCGGAAAGCAAGGCTGGAAATGTTACAGAGAGAGGAAAGCAAGGCTGGAGATGTTACAGAGATAGGAAATCAGGCTGGAGAAATAACCGACACAGGAGAGCAAGGCTGGAAATGTTACAGAGACAGGTACGCAAGGGTGGAGGTGTTACAGATATAGGAATGCATGACTGGAAATGTTACAGAGATAGTAAAGCAAGGCTGGAGATGTCAAAAAGAGACGAAAGCAAAGCCAAAGACGTTACAGTGAGAGGAAAGCAAGGCTGGAGATGTTACATACAGGAAAGCATGGCTGGAGATGTTATAGAGACAAGAATGCAAGGCTGGAGATGTTACAGAGATTGGAAATCAGGCTGGAGAAGTTCCCGACACAGGAAAGCAAGGCTGGAAATTTTACAGAGAGAGGAATGCAAGGCTGGAGATGTTACATATATAGGAAATCAGGCTGGAGAAGTTACCGACACAGGAAACCAAGGCTGGAAATGTTACAGAGAGAGGAAAGCAAGGCTGGAGGTGTTACAGAGAGACGAAAGCAAAGGCAGAGATGTTACAGTGATAGGAAAGCAAGGCTGCAGACGGTAAAGAGAGAGGAAAGCAAGTCTGGAGATGTTACAGAGAGAGGAATGCAAGGCTGGAGATGTTACAGAGATAGTAACTCAAGCTGGAGTAGTTACTGACGTAGGAAAGCAAGGCTGGAGATGTTACAGAGAGAAGAAAGCAAGGCAGGACATGTTACAGAGAGAGGAATGCAAGGCTGGAGATGTTAGAGTTAGGAAATCAGGCTGGAGTAGTTACCGACATAGGAAAGCAAGGCTGGAAATGTTACAGAGCGAGGGAAGCAAGGCCGGAGATGTTACAAAGAGAGGAAATCAGGCTGGAGAAGTTACCGACACAGGAAAGCAAGGTTGGAAATGTTACAGAGAGAGGAAAGCAAGGCGGGAGATGTTACAGTGAATGGAAAGCAAGGCTGGGGATGTTACAGAGTGAAGAAAGTAAGGCTGGAGTTGTTACAGAGCCAGGAAAGCAAGGCTGGAGATGTTACAGAGACAGGAAATCAAACTGGAGTAGTTACCGACACAGGAAAGCAAGGCTGGAATTGTCACAGAGAGAGGAGAGCAAGGCTGGAGATGTCACAAAGATAGGAAATCAGGCTGGAGAAGTTACCGACACAGGTAAGCAAGGCTGGAATTGTTACAGAGAGAAGAAAGCAAGACTGGAGATGTTACAGAGTGAAGAAAGCAATGCTGGAGATGTCACAAAGATAGGAAATCAGGCTGGAGAAGTTACCGACACAGGAAAGCAAGGCTGGAAATATTACAGAGAGAGGAAAGCAAGGCTGGAGATGTTACAGAGTGAAGAAAGCAAGGCTGGAGATGTCACAGAGAGAGGAATGCAAGGCTGGAGATGTTACAGAAACAGGAAATCAGGCTGGAGTAGTTACCGACACCGGAAAGCAAGGCTGTAAATGTTACAGAGAGAGGAAAGCAAGGCTGGAGATGTTACAGAGATAGGAAATCAGGCTGGAGAAGTAACCGACACAGGAGAGCAAGGCTGGAAATGTTACAGAGACAGGTACGCAAGGGCGGAGGTGTTACAGATATAGGAATGCAAGACTGGAAATGTTACAGAGATAGTAAAGCAAGGCTGGAGATGTCAAAAAGAGACGAAAGCAAAGCCAGAGACGTTACAGTGAGAGGAAAGCAAGGCTGGAGATGTTACATACAGGAAAGCATGGCTGGAGATGTTATAGAGACAAGAATGCAAGGCTGGAGATGTTACAGAGATAGGAAATCAGGCTGGAGAAGTTACCGACACAGGAAAGCAAGGCTGGAATTGTTACAGAGAGAGGAGAGCAAGGCTGGAGATGTTACAGAGAGAAGAAAGAAAGGCTGGAGATGTTACAGAGTGAGGAAAGCAAGGCTGGAGATGTTACAGAGATAGGAAATCAGGCTGGAGAAGTTACCGACACAGGAAAGCAAGGCTGGAAATGTTACAGAGAAAAGAAAGCAAGACTGGAGATGTTACAGAGTGAAGAAAGCAAGGCTGGAGATGTCACAGAGAGAGGAATGCAAGGCTGGAGATGTTACAGAGATAGGAATTCACGCTGGAGTAGTTACTGACATAGGAAAGCAAGGCTGGAGATGTTACAGAGAGAAGAAAGCAAGGCAGGACATGTTACAGAGAGAGGAATGCAAGGCTGGAGATGTTAGAGTTAGGAAATCAGGCTGGAGAAGTTACCGACACAGGAAACCAAGGCTGGAAATGTTACAGAGAGAGGAAAGCAAGGCTGGAGGTGTTACAGAGAGACGGAAGCAAAGCCAGAGATGTTACAGTGATAGGAAAGCAAGGCTGCAGACGGTAAAGAGAGAGGAAAGCAAGTCTGGAGATGTTACAGAGAGAGGAATGCAAGGCTGGAGATGTTACAGAGATAGGAATTCAAGCTGGAGTAGTTACTGACATAGGAAAGCAAGGCTGGAGATGTTACAGAGAGAAGAAAGCAAGGCAGGACATGTTACAGAGAGAGGAATGCAAGGCTGGAGATGTTAGAGTTAGGAAATCAGGCTGGAGTAGTTACCGACATAGGAAAGCAAGGCTGGAATTGTTACAGAGAGAGGAGAGCAAGGCTGGAGTTATTACAGAGCCAGGAAAGCAAGGCTGGAGATGTTACAGAGACAGGAAATCAAACTGGAGTAGTTACCGACACAGGAAAGCAAGGCTGGAATTGTTACAGAGAGAGGAGAGCAAGGCTGGAGATGTCACAAAGATAGGAAATCAGGCTGGAGAAGTTACCGACACAGGTAAGCAAGGCTGGAATAGTTACAGAGAGAAGAAAGCAAGACTGGAGATGTTACAGAGTGAAGAAAGCAAGGCTTGAGATGTCACAGAGGAATGCAAGGCTGGAGATGTTACAGATACAGGAAATCAGGCTGGAGTAGTTACCGACACCGGAAAGCAAGGCTGGAAATGTTACAGAGAGAGGAAAGCAAGGCTGGAGATGTTATAGAGACAAGAATGCAAGGCTGGAGATGTTACAGAGATAGGAAATCAGGCTGGAGAAGTTCCCGACACAGGAAAGCAAGGCTGGAAATTTTACAGAGAGAGGAATGCAAGGCTGGAGATGTTACATATATAGGAAATCAGGCTGGAGAAGTTACCGACACAGGAAACCAAGGCTGGAAATGTTACAGAGAGAGGAAAGCAAGGCTGGAGGTGTTACAGAGAGACGAAAGCAAAGGCAGAGATGTTACAGTGATAGGAAAGCAAGGCTGCAGACGGTAAAGAGAGAGGAAAGCAAGTCTGGAGATGTTACAGAGAGAGGAATGCAAGGCTGGAGATGTTACAGAGATAGTAACTCAAGCTGGAGTAGTTACTGACGTAGGAAAGCAAGGCTGGAGATGTTACAGAGAGAAGAAAGCAAGGCAGGACATGTTACAGAGAGAGGAATGCAAGGCTGGAGATGTTAGAGTTAGGAAATCAGGCTGGAGTAGTTACCGACATAGGAAAGCAAGGCTGGAAATGTTACAGAGCGAGGGAAGCAAGGCCGGAGATGTTACAAAGAGAGGAAATCAGGCTGGAGAAGTTACCGACACAGGAAAGCAAGGTTGGAAATGTTACAGAGAGAGGAAAGCAAGGCGGGAGATGTTACAGTGAATGGAAAGCAAGGCTGGGGATGTTACAGAGTGAAGAAAGTAAGGCTGGAGTTGTTACAGAGCCAGGAAAGCAAGGCTGGAGATGTTACAGAGACAGGAAATCAAACTGGAGTAGTTACCGACACAGGAAAGCAAGGCTGGAATTGTCACAGAGAGAGGAGAGCAAGGCTGGAGATGTCACAAAGATAGGAAATCAGGCTGGAGAAGTTACCGACACAGGTAAGCAAGGCTGGAATTGTTACAGAGAGAAGAAAGCAAGACTGGAGATGTTACAGAGTGAAGAAAGCAATGCTGGAGATGTCACAAAGATAGGAAATCAGGCTGGAGAAGTTACCGACACAGGAAAGCAAGGCTGGAAATATTACAGAGAGAGGAAAGCAAGGCTGGAGATGTTACAGAGTGAAGAAAGCAAGGCTGGAGATGTCACAGAGAGAGGAATGCAAGGCTGGAGATGTTACAGAAACAGGAAATCAGGCTGGAGTAGTTACCGACACCGGAAAGCAAGGCTGTAAATGTTACAGAGAGAGGAAAGCAAGGCTGGAGATGTTACAGAGATAGGAAATCAGGCTGGAGAAGTAACCGACAGAGGAGAGCAAGGCTGGAAATGTTACAGAGACAGGTACGCAAGGGCGGAGGTGTTACAGATATAGGAATGCAAGACTGGAAATGTTACAGAGATAGTAAAGCAAGGCTGGAGATGTCAAAAAGAGACGAAAGCAAAGCCAGAGACGTTACAGTGAGAGGAAAGCAAGGCTGGAGATGTTACATACAGGAAAGCATGGCTGGAGATGTTATAGAGACAAGAATGCAAGGCTGGAGATGTTACAGAGATAGGAAATCAGGCTGGAGAAGTTACCGACACAGGAAAGCAAGGCTGGAATTGTTACAGAGAGAGGAGAGCAAGGCTGGAGATGTTACAGAGAGAAGAAAGAAAGGCTGGAGATGTTACAGAGTGAGGAAAGCAAGGCTGGAGATGTTACAGAGATAGGAAATCAGGCTGGAGAAGTTACCGACACAGGAAAGCAAGGCTGGAAATGTTACAGAGAAAAGAAAGCAAGACTGGAGATGTTACAGAGTGAAGAAAGCAAGGCTGGAGATGTCACAGAGAGAGGAATGCAAGGCTGGAGATGTTACAGAGATAGGAATTCACGCTGGAGTAGTTACTGACATAGGAAAGCAAGGCTGGAGATGTTACAGAGAGAAGAAAGCAAGGCAGGACATGTTACAGAGAGAGGAATGCAAGGCTGGAGATGTTAGAGTTAGGAAATCAGGCTGGAGAAGTTACCGACACAGGAAACCAAGGCTGGAAATGTTACAGAGAGAGGAAAGCAAGGCTGGAGGTGTTACAGAGAGACGGAAGCAAAGCCAGAGATGTTACAGTGATAGGAAAGCAAGGCTGCAGACGGTAAAGAGAGAGGAAAGCAAGTCTGGAGATGTTACAGAGAGAGGAATGCAAGGCTGGAGATGTTACAGAGATAGGAATTCAAGCTGGAGTAGTTACTAACATAGGAAAGCAAGGCTGGAGATGTTACAGAGAGAAGAAAGCAAGGCAGGACATGTTACAGAGAGAGGAATGCAAGGCTGGAGATGTTAGAGTTAGGAAATCAGGCTGGAGTAGTTACCGACATAGGAAAGCAAGGCTGGAATTGTTACAGAGAGAGGAGAGCAAGGCTGGAGTTATTACAGAGCCAGGAAAGCAAGGCTGGAGATGTTACAGAGACAGGAAATCAAACTGGAGTAGTTACCGACACAGGAAAGCAAGGCTGGAATTGTTACAGAGAGAGGAGAGCAAGGCTGGAGATGTCACAAAGATAGGAAATCAGGCTGGAGAAGTTACCGACACAGGTAAGCAAGGCTGGAATAGTTACAGAGAGAAGAAAGCAAGACTGGAGATGTTACAGAGTGAAGAAAGCAAGGCTTGAGATGTCACAGAGGAATGCAAGGCTGGAGATGTTACAGATACAGGAAATCAGGCTGGAGTAGTTACCGACACCGGAAAGCAAGGCTGGAAATGTTACAGAGAGAGGAAAGCAAGGCTGGAGATGTTATAGAGACAAGAATGCAAGGCTGGAGATGTTACAGAGATAGGAAATCAGGCTGGAGAAGTTACCGACACAGGAAAGCAAGGCTGGAAATTTTACAGAGAGAGGAATGCAAGGCTGGAGATGTTACAGAGATAGGAAATCAGGCTGGAGTAGTTACCGACACAGGAGATCAAGGCTGGAAATGTTGCAGAGACAGGAACGCAAGGGTGGAGATGTTACAGATATAGAAATGCAAGACTGGAAATGTTGCAGAGATAGTAAAGCAAGGCTGGAGATGTCAAAAAGAGACGAAAGCAAAGCCAGAGACGTTACAGTGAGAGGAAAGCAAGTCTGGAGATGTTATAGAGACAAGAATGCAAGGATGGAGATGTTACAGAGATAGGAAATCAGGCTGGAGAAGTTACCGACACAGGTAAGCAAGGCTGGAATAGTTACAGAGAGAAGAAAGCAAGACTGGAGATGTTACAGAGTGAAGAAAGCAAGGCTGGAGATGTCACAGAGGAATGCAAGGCTGGAGATGTTACAGATACAGGAAATCAGGCTGGAGTAGTTACCGACACCGGAAAGCAAGGCTGGAAATGTTACAGAGAGAGGAAAGCAAGGCTGGAGATGTTACAGAGATAGGAAATCAGGCTGGAGAAGTAACCGACACAGGAGAGCAAGGCTGGAAATGTTACAGAGACAGGTACGCAAGGGTGGAGGTGTTACAGATATAGGAATGCAAGGCTGGAAATGTTACAGAGATAGTAAAGCAAGGCTGGAGATGTCAAAAAGAGACGAAAGCAAAGCCAGAGACTTTACAGTGAGAGGAAAGCAAGGCTGGAGATGTTACATACAGGAAAGCATGGCTGGAGATGTTATAGAGACAAGAATGCAAGGCTGGAGATGTTACAGAGATAGGAAATCAGGCTGGAGAAGTTACCGACACAGGAAAGCAAGGCTGGAAATTTTACAGAGAGAGGAATGCAAGGCTGGAGATGTTACAGAGATAGGAAATCAGGCTGGAGTAGTTACCGACACAGGAGAGCAAGGCTGGAAATGTTGCAGAGACAGGAACGCAAGGGTGGAGGTGTTACAGATATAGAAATGCAAGACTGGAAATGTTACAGAGATAGTAAAGCAAGGCTGGAGATGTCAAAAAGAGACGAAAGCAAAGCCAGAGACGTTACAGTGAGAGGAAAGCAAGTCTGGAGATGTGATAGAGACAAGAATGCAAGGATGGAGATGTTACAGAGATAGGAAATCAGGCTGGAAAAGTTACCGACACAGGAAAGCAAGGCTGGAAATTTTACAGAGAGAGGAAAGCAAGGCTGGAGATGTTACAGAGAGACGAAAGCAAAGCCAGAGATGTTACAGTGGTCGGAAATCAAGGATGGAGATGGTAAAGAGAGAGGAAAGCAAGTCTGGAGATATTACACAGACAGGAAAGCAAGGGTGGATATGTTACAGAGAGAAGAAAGCAAGGCTGGAGATGTTACAGAGACAGGAAATCAAGGCTGGAGATGTTACAGAGTGAGGACTGCAAGGCTGGAGATGTTACGGAGATAGGAAATCAGGCTGGAGTAGTTACCGCCAGAGGAAAGCAAGGCTGGAATTGTTACAGAGAGAGGAGAGCAAGGCTGGAGATGTTACAGAGAGAAGAAAGAAAGGCTGGAGATGTTACAGAGACAGGAAAGCAAGGCTGGAGATGATACAGAGATAGGAAATCAGGCTGGAGAAGTTACCGACACAGGAAAGCAAGGCTGAAATGTTACAGAGAGAAGAAAGCAAGACTGGAGATGTTACAGAGAGAAGAAAGCAAGGCTGGAGATGTCACAGAGAGAGGAATGCAAGGCTGGAAATGTTACAGATACAGGACATCAGGCTGGAGTAGTTACCGACACCGGAAAGCAAGTCTGGAAATGTTACAGAGAGAGGAAAGCAAGGCTGGAGATGTTACAGAGATAGGAAATCAGGCTGGAGTAGTTACCGACACAGGAGAGCAAGGCTGGAAATGTTGCAGAGACAGAAACGCAAGGGTGGAGGTGTTACAGATATAGGAATGCAAGACTGGAAATTTTACAGAGATAGTAAAGCAAGGCTGGAGATGTCAAAAAGAGACGAAAGCAAAGACAGAGACGTTACAGTGAGAGGAAAGCAAGTCTGGAGATGTTATAGAGACAAGAATGCAAGGCTGGAGATGTTTCAGAGATAGGAAATCAGGCTGGAGAAGTTACCGACACAGGAGAGCAAGGCTGAAAATTTTACAGAGAGAGGAAAGCAAGGCTGGAGATGTTACAGTGAGACGAAAGCAAAGCCAGAGATGTTACAGTGGTCGGAAATCAAGGATGGAGATGGTAAAGAGAGAGGAAAGCAAGTCTGGAGATATTAAAGAGACAGGAAAGCAAGGCTGGAAATGTTACAGAGAGAGGAAAGCAAGGCCGGAGATGTTATAGAGACAAGAATGCAAGGCTGGAGATGTTACAGAGATAGGAAATCAGGCTGGAGAAGTTACCGACACAGGAAAGCAAGGCTGGAAATTTTACAGAGAGAGGAATGCAAGGCTGGAGATGTTACAGAGATAGGAAATCAGGCTGGAGTAGTTACCGACACAGGAGAGCAAGGCTGGAAATGTTGCAGAGACAGGAACGCAAGGGTGGAGGTGTTACAGATATAGAAATGCAAGACTGGAAATGTTGCAGAGATAGTAAAGCAAGGCTGGAGATGTCAAAAAGAGACGAAAGCAAAGCCAGAGACGTTACAGTGAGAGGAAAGCAAGTCTGGAGATGTTATAGAGACAAGAATGCAAGGATGGAGATGTTACAGAGATAGGAAATCAGGCTGGAGAAGTTACCGACACAGGTAAGCAAGGCTGGAATAGTAACAGAGAGAAGAAAGCAAGACTGGAGATGTTACAGAGTGAAGAAAGCAAGGCTGGAGATGTCACAGAGGATTGCAAGGCTGGAGATGTTACAGATACAGGAAATCAGGCTGGAGTAGTTACCGACACCGGAAAGCAAGGCTGGAAATGTTACAGAGAGAGGAAAGCAAGGCTGGAGATGTTACAGAATTAGGAAATCAGGCTGGAGAAGTAACCGACACAGGAGAGCAAGGCTGGAAATGTTACAGAGACAGGTACGCAAGGGTGGAGGTGTTACAGATATAGGAATGCAAGGCTGGAAATGTTACAGAGATAGTAAAGCAAGGCTGGAGATGTCAAAAAGAGACGAAAGCAAAGCCAGAGACTTTACAGTGAGGGGAAAGCAAGGCTGGAGATGTTACATACAGGAAAGCATGGCTGGAGATGTTATAGAGACAAGAATGCAAGGCTGGAGATGTTACAGAGATAGGAAATCAGGCTGGAGAAGTTACTGACACAGGAAAGCAAGGCTGGAAATTTTACAGAGAGAGGAATGCAAGGCTGGAGATGTTACATAGATAGGAAATCAGGCTGGAGTAGTTACCGACACAGGAGAGCAAGGCTGGAAATGTTGCAGAGACAGGAATGCAAGGGTGGAGGTGTTACAGATATAGAAATGCAAGACTGGAAATGTTACAGAGATAATAAAGCAAGGCTGGAGATGTCAAAAAGAGACGAAAGCAAACCCAGAGACGTTACAGTGAGAGGAAAGCAAGTCTGGAGATGTTATAGAGACAGGAATGCAAGGATGGAGATGTTACAGAGATAGGAAATCAGGCTGGAGAAGTTACCGACACAGGAAAGCAAGGCTGGAAATTTTACAGAGAGAGGAAAGCAAGGCTGGAGATGTTACAGAGAGACGAAAGCAAAGCCAGAGATGTTACAGTGGTCGGAAATCAAGGATGGAGATGGTAAAGAGAGAGGAAAGCAAGTCTGGAGATATTAAAGAGACAGGAAAGCAAGGGTGGAGATGTTACAGAGAGAAGAAAGCAAGGCTGGAGATGTTACAGAGACAGGAAATCAAGGCTGGAGATGTTACAGAGTGAGGACTGCAAGGCTGGAGATGTTACGGAGATAGGAAATCAGGCTGGAGTAGTTACCGACACAGGAAAGCAAGGCTGGAATTGTTACAGAGAGAGGAGAGCAAGGCTGGAGATGTTACAGAGAGAAGAAAGAAAGGCTGGAGATGTCACAGAGAGAGGAATGCAAGGCTGGAGATTTTACAGATACAGGACATCAGGCTGGAGTAGTTACCGACACCGGAAAGCAAGTCTGGAAATGTTACAGAGAGAGGAAAGCAAGGCTGGAGATGTTACAGAGATAGGAAATCAGGCTGGAGTAGTTACCGACACAGGAGAGCAAGGCTGGAAATGTTGCAGAGACAAGAATGCAAGGATGGAGATGTTACAGATATAGGAAATCAGGCTGGAGAAGTTACCGACACAGGAAAGCAAGGCTGGAAATTTTACAGAGAGAGGAAAGCAAGACTGGAGATGTTACAGAGAGACGAAAGCAAAGCCAGAGATGGTACAGTGGTCGGAAATCAAGGCTGGAGATGGTAAAGAGAGAGGAAAGCAAGTCTGGAGATATTACAGAGACAGGAAAGCAAGGCTGGAGATGTTACAGAGAGAAGAAAGCAAGGCTGGAGATGTTACAGAGACAGGAAATCAAGGCTGGAGATGTTACAGAGTGAGAACTGCAAGGCTGGACATGTTACAGAGATAGGAAATCAGGCTGCAGAAGTTACCGACACAGGAAAGCAAAGTTGGAAATGTTACAGAGAGAGGAATGCAAGGCTGGAGATGTTACAGAGAGAAGAAAGCAAGGCTGGAGATGTTACAGAAACAGGAAAGCAAGGCTGGAGATGTTACAGAGATAGGAAAGCAAGGCTGGAGATGTTACAGAGAGAGGAAAGCAAGGCTGGAGATGTCACAGAGAGAGGAATGCAAGGCTGGAGATGTTACAGATACAGGAAATCAGGCTGGAGTAGTTACCGACACAGGAAAGCAAGGCTGGAAATTTTACAGAGAGAGGAATGCAAGGCTGGAGATGTTACAGAGAGACGAAAGCAAAGCCAGAGATGATACAGTGGTAGGAAAGCAGGCTGGAGATGGTAAAGAGAGAGGAAAGCAAGGCTGGAGATGTTACAGAGAGAAGAAAGCAAGGCTGGAGATGTTACAGAAACAGGAAAGCAAGGCTGGAGATGTCACAGAGAGAGGAAAGCAAGGCTGGAGATGTTACAGAGAGAAGAAAGCAAGGCTGGAGATGTTACAGAGTGAGGAAAGCAAGGCTGGAGATGTTACAGAGATAGGAAATCAGGCTGGAGAAGTTACCGACACAGGAAAGCAAGGCTGGAAATGTTACAGAGAGAAGAAAGCAAGACTGGAGATGTTACAGAGTGAAGAAAGCAAGGCTGGAGATGTCACAGAGAGAGGAATGCAAGGCTGGAAATGTTACAGATACAGGAAATCAGGCTGGAGTAGTTACCGACACCGGAAAGCAAGGCTGGAGATGTTACAGGGAGAGGAAAGCAAGGCTGGAGATGTTACAGAGATAGGAAATCAGGCTGGAGTAGTTACCGACACAGGAAAGCAAGGCTGGAAATGTTACAGAGAGAGGAGAGCAAGGCTGGAGATGTTACAGAGAGAAGAAAGCAAGGCTGGAGATGTTACAGAAACAGGAAAGCAAGGCTGGAGATGTTACAGAGATAGGAAAGCAAGGCTGGAGATGTTACAGAGTGAGAACTGCAAGGCTGGACATGTTACAGAGATAGGAAATCAGGCTGCAGAAGTTACCGACACAGGAAAGCAAAGTTGGAAATGTTACAGAGAGAGGAATGCAAGGCTGGAGATGTTACAGAGAGAAGAAAGCAAGGCTGGAGATGTTACAGAAACAGGAAAGCAAGGCTGGAGATGTTACAGAGATAGGAAAGCAAGGCTGGAGATGTTACAGAGAGAGGAAAGCAAGGCTGGAGATGTCACAGAGAGAGGAATGCAAGGCTGGAGATGTTACAGATACAGGAAATCAGGCTGGAGTAGTTACCGACACAGGAAAGCAAGGCTGGAAATTTTACAGAGAGAGGAATGCAAGGCTGGAGATGTTACAGAGAGACGAAAGCAAAGCCAGAGATGATACAGTGGTAGGAAAGCAGGCTGGAGATGGTAAAGAGAGAGGAAAGCAAGGCTGGAGATGTTACAGAGAGAAGAAAGCAAGGCTGGAGATGTTACAGAAACAGGAAAGCAAGGCTGGAGATGTCACAGAGAGAGGAAAGCAAGGCTGGAGATGTTACAGAGTGAGGAAAGCAAGGCTGGAGATGTTACAGAGATAGGAAATCTGGCTGGAGAAGTTACCGACACAGGAAAGCAAGGCTGGAAATGTTACAGAGAGAAGAAAGCAAGACTGGAGATGTTACAGAGTGAAGAAAGCAAGGCTGGAGATGTCACAGAGAGAGGAATGCAAGGCTGGAAATGTTACAGATACAGGAAATCAGGCTGGAGTAGTTACCGACACCGGAAAGCAAGGCTGGAAATGTTACAGAGAGAGGAAAGCAAGGCTGGAGATGTTACAGAGATAGGAAATCAGGCTGGAGTAGTTACCGACACAGGAAAGCAAGGCTGGAAATGTTACAGAGAGAGGAGAGCAAGGCTGGAGATGTTACAGAGAGAAGAAAGAAAGGGTGGAGATGTTGCAGAGTGAGGAAAGCAAGGCTGGAGATGTTACAGAGATAGGAAATCAGGCTGGAGTAGTTACCGACACAGGAAATCAAGGCTGGAAATGTTACAGAGAGAAGAAAGCAAGACTGGAGATGTTACAGAGTGAAGAAAGCAAGGCTGGAGATGTCACAGAGAGAGGAATGCAAGGCTGGAAATGTTACAGATACAGGAAATCAGGCTGGAGTAGTTACCGACACCGGAAAGCAAGGCTGGAAATGTTACAGAGAGAGGAAAGCAAGGCTGGAGATGTTACAGAGATAGGAAATCAGGCTGGAGTAGTTACCGACACAGGAGAGCAAGGCTGGAAATGTTGCAGAGACAGGAAATCAAGGCTGGAGATGTTACAGAGTGAGGAATGCAAGACTGGAAATGTTACAGAGATAGTAAAGCAAGGCTGGAGATGTCAAAAAGAGACGAAAGCAAAGCCAGAGACGTTACAGTGAGAGGAAAGCAAGTCTGGAGATGTTATAGAGACAAGAATGCAAGGATGGAGATGTTACAGAGATAGGAAATCAGGCTGGAGAAGTTACCGACACAGGAAAGCAAGGCTGTAAATTTTACAGAGAGAGGAAAGCAAGGCTGGAGATGTTACAGAGAGACGAAAGCAAAGCCAGAGATGTTACAGTGGTCGGAAATCAAGGCTGGAGATGGTAAAGAGAGTGGAAAGCAAGTCTGGACATATTACAGAGACAGGAAAGCAAGGCTGGAGATGTTACAGTGAGACGAAAGCAAAGCCAGAGATGATACAGTGGTAGGAAAGCCAGGCTGGAGATGGTAAAGAGAGAGGAAAGCAAGTCTGGAGATATTACAGAGACAGGAAAGCAAAGCTGGAGAAGATACAGAGAGAAGAAAGCAAGGCTGGAGATGTTACAGAGTCAGGAAATCAAGGCTGGAATTGTTACAGAGAGAGGAGAGCAAGGCTGGAGATGTTACAGAGAGAAGAAAGAAAGGCTGGAGATGTTACAGAGACAGGAAAGCAAGGGTGGAGGTGTTACAGAGTGAGGATTGCAAGGCTGGAATTGTTACAGAGATAGGAAATCAGGCTGGAGAAGTTACCGACACAGGAAAGCAAGGCAGGAAATGTTACAGAGAGAAGAAAGCAAGACTGGAGATGTCACAGAGTGAAGAAAGCAAGGCTGGAGATGTCACAGAGAGAGGAATGCAAGGCTGGAGATGTTACAGATACAGGAAATCAGGCTGGAGTAGTTACCGACACCGGAATGCAAGGCGGGAAATGTTACAGAGAGAGGAAAGCAAGGCTGGAGATGTTACAGAGTGAAGAAAGCAAGGCTGGAGATGTCACAGAGAGAGGAATGCAAGGCTGGAGATGTTACAGAGAGAGGAAATCAGGCTGGAGTAGTTACCGACACCGGAAAGCAAGGCTGGAAATGTTACAGAGAGAGGAAAGCAAGGCTGGAGATGTTACAGAGACAGGAAATCAGGCTGGAGAAGTAACCGACACAGGAGAGCAAGGCTGGAAATGTTACAGAGACAGGAACGCAAGGGTGGAGGTGTTACAGATATAGGAATGCAAGACTGGAAATGTTACAGAGATAGTAAAGCAAGGCTGGAGATGTCAAAAAGAGACGAAAGCAAAGCCAGAGACGTTACAGTGAGAGGAAAGCAAGGCTGGAGATGTTACATACAGGAAAGCATGGCTGGAGATGTTATAGAGACAAGAATGCAAGGCTGGAGATGTTACAGAGATAGGAAATCAGGCTGGAGAAGTTACCGACACAGGAAAGCAAGGCTGGAAATTTTACAGAGAGAGGAAAGCAAGGCTGGAGATGTTACAGAGAGACGAAAGCAAAGCCAGAGATGATACAGTGGTAGGAAAGCAAGGCTGTAGATGGTAAGGAGAGAGGAAAGCAAGTCTGGAGATATTACAGAGACAGGAAAGCAAGGCTGGAGATGTTACAGAGAGAAGAATGCAAGGCTGGAGATGTTACAGAGACAGGAAATCAAGGCTGGAGATGTTACAGAGTGAGGACTGCAAGGCTGGAGATGTTACGGAGATAGGAAATCAGGCTTGAGTAGTTACCGACACGGGAAAGCAAGGCTGGAATTGTTACAGAGAGAGGAGAGCAAGGCTGGAAATGTTACAGAGAGAAGAAAACAAGGCTGGAGATGTTACAGAGTGAGGACTGCAAGGCTGGAGATGTTACGGAGATAGGAAATCAGGCTGGAGTAGTTACCGACACGGGAAAGCAAGGCTGGAATTGTTACAGGGAGAGGAGAGCAAGGCTGGAGATGTTACAGAGAGGCGAAAGAAAGGCTGGAGATGTTACAGAGACAGGAATGCAAGGCTGGAGATGTTACAGAGTGAGGAATGCAAGGCTGGAAATGTTACAGATACAGGAAATCAGGCTGGAGTAGTTACCGACACCGGAAAGCAAGGCTGGAAATGTTACAGAGAGAGGAAAGCAAGGCTGGAGATGTTACAGAGATAGGAAATCAGGCTGGAGTAGTTACCGACACAAGAGAGCAAGGCTGGAAATGTTACAGAGATAGTAAAGCAAGGCTGGAGATGTCAAAAAGAGACGAAAGCAAAGCCAGAGACGTTACAGTGAGAGGAAAGCAAGGCTGGAGATGTTACAGAGAGAAGAAAGCAAGGATGGAGATGTTACAGAGATAGGAAATCAGGCTGGAGAAGTTACCGACACAGGAAAGCAAGGCTGGAAATTTTACAGAGAGAGGAAATCAAGGCTGGAGATTTTACAGAGAGACGAAAGCAAAGCCAGAGATGTTACAGTGGTAGGAAAGCAAGGCTGGAGATGGTAAAGAGAGAGGAAAGCAAGTCTGGAGATATTACACAGACCGGAAAGCAAGTCTGGAGATGTTACAGAGAGAAGAAAGCAAGGCTGGAGATGTTACAGAGTCAGGAAATCAAGGCTGGAATTGTTACAGAGAGAGGAGAGCAAGGCTGGAGATGTTACAGAGAGAAGAAAGAAAGGCTGGAGATGTTACAGAGACAGGAAAGCAAGGGTGGAGGTGTTACAGAGTGAGGATTGCAAGGCTGGAATTGTTACAGAGATAGGAAATCAGGCTGGAGATGTTACCGACACAGGAAAGCAAGGCAGGAAATGTTACAGAGAGAAGAAAGCAAGACTGGAGATGTCACAGAGTGAAGAAAGCAAGGCTGGAGATGTCACAGAGAGAGGAATGCAAGGCTGGAGATGTTACAGATACAGGAAATCAGGCTGGAGTAGTTACCGACACCGGAATGCAAGGCGGGAAATGTTACAGAGAGAGGAAAGCAAGGCTGGAGATGTTACAGAGTGAAGAAAGCAAGGCTGGAGATGTCACAGAGAGAGGAATGCAAGGCTGGAGATGTTACAGAGAGAGGAAATCAGGCTGGAGTAGTTACCGACACCGGAAAGCAAGGCTGGAAATGTTACAGAGAGAGGAAAGCAAGGCTGGAGATGTTACAGAGACAGGAAATCAGGCTGGAGAAGTAACCGACACAGGAGAGCAAGGCTGGAAATGTTACAGAGACAGGAACGCAAGGGTGGAGGTGTTACAGATATAGGAATGCAAGACTGGAAATGTTACAGAGATAGTAAAGCTAGGCTGGAGATGTCAAAAAGAGACGAAAGCAAAGCCAGAGACGTTACAGTGAGAGGAAAGCAAGGCTGGAGATGTTACATACAGGAAAGCATGGCTGGAGATGTTATAGAGACAAGAATGCAAGGCTGGAGATGTTACAGAGATAGGAAATCAGGCTGGAGAAGTTACCGACACAGGAAAGCAAGGCTGGAAATTTTACAGAGAGAGGAAAGCAAGGCTGGAGATGTTACAGAGAGACGAAAGCAAAGCCAGAGATGATACAGTGGTAGGAAAGCAAGGCTGTAGATGGTAAGGAGAGAGGAAAGCAAGTCTGGAGATATTACAGAGACAGGAAAGCAAGGCTGGAGATGTTACAGAGAGAAGAATGCAAGGCTGGAGATGTTACAGAGACAGGAAATCAAGGCTGGAGATGTTACAGAGTGAGGACTGCAAGGCTGGAGATGTTACGGAGATAGGAAATCAGGCTTGAGTAGTTACCGACACGGGAAAGCAAGGCTGGAATTGTTACAGAGAGAGGAGAGCAAGGCTGGAAATGTTACAGAGAGAAGAAAACAAGGCTGGAGATGTTACAGAGTGAGGACTGCAAGGCTGGAGATGTTACGGAGATAGGAAATCAGGCTGGAGTAGTTACCGACACGGGAAAGCAAGGCTGGAATTGTTACAGGGAGAGGAGAGCAAGGCTGGAGATGTTACAGAGAGGCGAAAGAAAGGCTGGAGATGTTACAGAGACAGGAATGCAAGGCTGGAGATGTTACAGAGTGAGGAATGCAAGGCTGGAAATGTTACAGATACAGGAAATCAGGCTGGAGTAGTTACCGACACCGGAAAGCAAGGCTGGAAATGTTACAGAGAGAGGAAAGCAAGGCTGGAGATGTTACAGAGATAGGAAATCAGGCTGGAGTAGTTACCGACACAAGAGAGCAAGGCTGGAAATGTTACAGAGATAGTAAAGCAAGGCTGGAGATGTCAAAAAGAGACGAAAGCAAAGCCAGAGACGTTACAGTGAGAGGAAAGCAAGGCTGGAGATGTTACAGAGAGAAGAAAGCAAGGATGGAGATGTTACAGAGATAGGAAATCAGGCTGGAGAAGTTACCGACACAGGAAAGCAAGGCTGGAAATTTTACAGAGAGAGGAAATCAAGGCTGGAGATTTTACAGAGAGACGAAAGCAAAGCCAGAGATGTTACAGTGGTAGGAAAGCAAGGCTGGAGATGGTAAAGAGAGAGGAAAGCAAGTCTGGAGATATTACACAGACCGGAAAGCAAGTCTGGAGATGTTACAGAGAGAAGAAAGCAAGGCTGGAGATGTTACAGAGACAGGAAATCAAGGCTGGAGATGTTACAGAGTGAGGACTGCAAGGCTGGATATGTTACGGAGATAGGAAATCAGGCTGGAGTAGTTACCGACACAGGAAAGCAAGGCTGGAAATGTTACAGAGAGAGGAAAGCAAGGCTGGAGATGTTACAGACATAGGAAATCAGGCTGGAGAAGTTACCGACACAGGAAAGCAAAGTTGGAAATGTTACAGGGAGAGGAATGCAAGGCTGGAGATGTTACAGAGAGAAGAAAGCAAGGCTGGAGATGTTACAGAAACAGGAAAGCAAGGCTGGAGATGTTACAGAGATAGGAAAGCAAGGCTGGAGATGTTGCAGAGAGAGGAAAGCAAGGCTGGAGATGTTACAGAGAGAGGAAAGCAAGGCTGGATATGTTACAGAGAGAAGAAAGCAAGGCTGGAGATTTTACAGAAACAGGAAAGCAAGGCTGGAGATGTCACAGAGAGAGGAAAGCAAGGCTGGAGATGTTACAGAGAAAAGAAAGCAAGGCTGGAGATGTTACAGAAACAGGAAAGCAAGGCTGGTGATGTCACAGAGAGAGGAAAGCAAGGCTGGAAATGTTACATAGAGAGGAAAACAAGGCTGGAGATGTTACAGAGACAGCAACTCAAGGGGGTGAGTTGTTACAAATGTAGGAATGCAAGACTGGAGATGTTACAGACATAGGAAAGCAAGGCTGGAGTTGTCACAGAGATGGAAAAGCAAGGCTGGAGATGTCAAAAAGAGCCTAAAGCAAAGGCAGAGATGTTCCAGTGATAGGAAAGCAAGGCTGGAGATTTTACAGAGAGAAGAAAGCAAGGCTGGAGATGTTACAGACAGGAAAGCAAGGCTGGAGATGTTGCAGAGAGAAGAAAGCAAGGCTGGAGATGTTACAGAGAGGAAAGCAAGTCTGGAGATGTTACAGAGAGAGGAATGCAAGGCTGGAGATGTTACAGAGATAGGAAATCAGGCTGGAGTAGTTACCGACACAGGAAAGCAAGGCTGAAAATGTTACAGAGAGAGGAAAGCAATGCTGGAAATGTTACCGTAATAGGAAAGCAAAGGTGGAGATGTCACAGAGAGAGGTATGCACGGCTGGAGATGTTACAGAGATAGGAAAGCAAGGCTGGAGATGTTACAGAGACAGGAAAGCAAGGCTGGAGATATCACAGAGAGAGGATTGCAAGGCTGGAAACGTTAAAGAGATAGGAAATCAGGCTGGAGTAGTTACCGAGACAGTAAAGCAATGATGCAAATGGTACAGAGTTAGGAAAGCAAGGGTGGAGATGTGACAGAGATAGGAAAGCAAGACTGGAGATGTTACAGAGATAGGAAATCAGGCTGGAGAAGTTACCGACACAGGAAAGCAAGGCTGGAAATTTTACAGAGAGAGGAAAGCAAGGCTGGAGATGTTACAGAGACGAAAGCAAAGCCAGAGATGATACAGTGGTAGGAAAGCAAGGCTGTAGATGGTAAGGAGAGAGGAAAGCAAGTCTGGAGATATTACAGAGACAGGAAAGCAAGGCTGGAGATGTTACAGAGAGAAGAATGCAAGGCTGGCGATGTTACAGAGACAGGAAATCAAGGCTGGAGATGTTACAGAGTGAGGACTGCAAGGCTGGAGATGTTACAGAGATAGGAAATCAGGCTGGAGTAGTTACTGACACGGGAATGCAAGGCTGGAATTGTTACAGGGAGAGGAGAGCAAGGCTGGAGATGTTACAGAGAGAAGAAAGAAAGGCTGGAGATGTTACAGAGACAGGAATGCAAGGCTGGAGGTGTTACAGAGATAGGAAATCACGCTGGAGAAGTTACCGACACAGGAAAGCAAGGCAGGAAATGTTACAGAGAGAAGAAAGCAAGACTGGAGATGTCACAGAGTGAAGAAAGCAAGGCTGGAGATGTCACAGAGAGAGGAATGCAAGGCTGGAGATGTTACAGATACAGGAAATCAGGCTGGAGTAGTTACCGACACCGGAAAGCAAGGCGGGAAATGTTACAGAGAGAGGAAAGCAAGGCTGGAGATGTTACAGAGTGAAGAAAGCAAGGCTGGAGATGTCACAGAGAGAGGAATGCAAGGCTGAAGATGTTACAGATACAGGAAATCAGGCTGGAGTAGTTACCGACACCGGAAAGCAAGGCTGGAGATGTTACAGTGATAGGAAATCAGGCTGGAGAAGTAACCGACACAGGAGAGCAAGGCTGGAAATGTTACAGAGACAGGAACGCAAGGGTGGAGGTGTTACAGATATAGGAATGCAAGACTGGAAATGTTACAGAGATAGTAAAGCAAGGCTGGAGATGTCAAAAAGAGACGAAAGCAAAGCCAGAGACGTTACAGTGAGAGGAAAGCAAGGCTGGAGATGTTACATACAGGAAAGCATGGCTGGAGATGTTATAGAGACAAGAATGCAAGGCTGGAGATGTTACAGAGATAGGAAATCAGGCTGGAGAAGTTACCGACACAGGAAAGCAAGGCTGGAAATTTTACAGAGAGAGGAAAGCAAGGCTGGAGATGTTACAGAGAGACGAAAGCAAAGCCAGAGATGATACAGTGGTAGGAAAGCAAGGCTGTAGATGGTAAGGAGAGAGGAAAGCAAGTCTGGAGATATTACAGAGACAGTAAAGCAAGGCTGGAGATGTTACAGAGAGAAGAATGCAAGGCTGGAGATGTTACAGAGACAGGAAATCAAGGCTGGAGATGTTACAGAGTGAAGACTGCAAGGCTGGAGATGTTACGGATATAGGAAATCAGGCTTGAGTAGTTACCGACACGGGAAAGCAAGGCTGGAATTGTTACAGAGAGAGGAGAGCAAGGCTGGAAATGTTACAGAGAGAAGAAAACAAGGCTGGAGATGTTACAGAGTGAGGACTGCAAGGCTGGAGATGTTACGGAGATAGGAAATCAGGCTGGAGTAGTTACCGACACGGGAAAGCAAGGCTGGAATTGTTACAGAGAGAGGAGAGCAAGGCTGGAAATGTTACAGAGAGAAGAAAACAAGACTGGAGATGTTACAGAGAGAGGAATGCAAGGCTGGAAATGTTACAGATACAGGAAATCAGGCTGGAGTAGTTACCGACACCGGAAAGCAAGGCTGGAAATGTTACAGAGAGAGGAAAGCAAGGCTGGAGATGTTACAGAGATAGGAAATCAGGCTGGAGTAGTTACCGACACAGGAGAGCAAGGCTGGAAATGTTACAGAGACAGGAACGCAAGGGTGGAGGTGTTACAGATATAGGAATGCAAGACTGGAAATGTTACAGACATAGTAAAGCAAGGCTGGAGATGTCAAAAAGAGACGAAAGCAAAGCCAGAGACGTTACAGTGCGAGGAAAGCAAGGCTGGAGATGTTACAGAGAGAAGAAAGCAAGGATGGAGATGTTACAGAGATAGGAAATCAGGCTGGAGAAGTTACCGACACAGGAAAGCAAGGCTGGAAATTTTACAGAGAGAGGAAAGCAAGGGTGGAGATTTTACAGAGAGACGAAAGCAAAGCCAGAGATGCTACAGTGGTAGGAAAGCAAGGCTGGAGATGGTAAAGAGAGAGGAAAGCTAGTCTGGAGTTATTACACAGACCGGAAAGCAAGGCTGGAGATGTTACAGAGAGAAGAAAGCAAGGCTGGAGATCTTACAGAGACAGGAAATCAAGGCTGGAGATGTTACAGAGTGAGGACTGCAAGGCTGGAGATGTTACGGAGATAGGAAATCAGGCTGGAGTAGTTACCGACACAGGAAAGCAAGGCTGGAAATGTTACAGAGAGAGGAAAGCAATGCTGGAGATGTTACAGACATAGGAAATCAGGCTGGAGAAGTTACCGACACAGGAAAGCAAAGTTGGAAATGTTACAGGGAGAGGAATGCAAGGCTGGAGATGTTACAGAGAGAAGAAAGCAAGGCTGGAGATGTTACAGAAACAGGAAAGCAAGGCTGGAGATCTTACAGAGATAGGAAAGCAAGGCTGGAGATGTTACAGAGAGAGGAAAGCAAGGCTGGAGATGTTACAGAGAGAGGAAAGCAAGGCTGGATATGTTACAGAGAGAAGAAAGCAAGGCTGGAGATGTTACAGAAACAGGAACGCAAGGCTGGAGATGTCACAGAGAGAGGAAAGCAAGGCTGGAGATCTTACAGAGAAAAGAAAGCAAGGCTGGAGATGTTACAGAAACAGGAAAGCAAGGCTGGTGATGTCACAGAGAGAGGAAAGCAAGGCTGGAAATGTTACATAGAGAGGAAAACAAGGCTGGAGATGTTACAGAGACAGCAACTCAAGGGGGTGAGTTGTTACAAATGTAGGAATGCAAGACTGGAGATGTTACAGACATAGGAAAGCAAGGCTGGAGTTGTCACAGAGATAGTAAAGCAAGGCTGGAGTTGTCACAGAGATGGAAAAGCAAGGCTGGAGATGTGAAAAAGAGCCTAAAGCAAAGGCAGAGATGTTCCAGTGATAGGAAAGCAAGGCTGGAGATTTTACAGAGAGAAGAAAGCAAGGCTGGAGATGTTACAGACAGGAAAGCAAGGCTGGAGATGTTGCAGAGAGAAGAAAGCAAGGCTGGAGATTTTACAGAGAGGAAAGCAAGTCTGGAGATGTTACAGAGAGAGGAATGCAAGGCTGGAGATGTTACAGAGATAGGAAATCAGGCTGGAGTAGTTACCGACACAGGAAAGCAAGGCTGAAAATGTTACAGAGAGAGGAAAGCAATGCTGGAAATGTTACCGTAATAGGAAAGCAAAGGTGGAGATGTCACAGAGAGAGTTATGCACGGCTGGAGATGTTACAGAGATAGGAAATCAGGCTGGAGAAGTTACCGACACAGGAAAGCAAGGCTGGAAATTTTACAGAGAGAGGAAAGCTCGGCTGGAGATGTTGCAGAGAGAGGAAAGCAAGGCTGGAGATGTTACAGAGACAGGAAAGCAAGGCTGGAGATGTCACAGAGAGAGGATTGCAAGGCTGGAAACGTTAAAGACTGGAGATGTTACAGAGATAGGAAATCAGGCTGGAGAAGTTACCGACACAGGAAAGCAAGGCTGGAAATTTTACAGAGAGAGGAAAGCAAGGCTGGAGATGTTACAGAGAGACGAAAGCAAAGCCAGAGATGATACAGTGGTAGGAAAGCAAGGCTGTAGATGGTAAGGAGAGAGGAAAGCAAGTCTGGAGATATTACAGAGACAGGAAAGCAAGGCTGGAGATGTTACAGAGAGAAGAATGCAAGGCTGGCGATGTTACAGAGACAGGAAATCAAGGCTGGAGATGTTACAGAGTGAGGACTGCAAGGCTGGAGATGTTACAGAGATAGGAAATCAGGCTGGAGTAGTTACCGACACGGGAAAGCAAGGCTGGAATTGTTACAGGGAGAGGAGAGCAAGGCTGGAGATGTTACAGAGAGAAGAAAGAAAGGCTGGAGATGTTACAGAGACAGGAAAGCAAGGCTGGAGATGTTACAGAGTGAGGACTGCAAGGCTGGAATTGTTACGGAGATAGGAAATCAGGCTGGAGTAGTTACCGACACGGGAAAGCAAGGCTGGAATTGTTACAGAGAGAGGAGAGCAAGGCTGGAAATGTTACAGAGAGAAGAAAACAAGACTGGAGATGTTACAGAGAGAGGAATGCCAGGCTGGAAATGTTACAGCTACAGGAAATCAGGCTGGAGTAGTTACCGACACCGGAAAGCAAGGCTGGAAATGTTACAGAGAGAGGAAAGCAAGGCTGGAGATGTTACAGAGATAGGAAATCAGGCTGGAGTAGTTACCGACACAGGAGAGCAAGGCTGGAAATGTTACAGAGACAGGAACGCAAGGGTGGAGGTGTTACAGATATAGGAATGCAAGACTGGAAATGTTACAGAGATAGTAAAGCAAGGCTGGAGATGTCAAAAAGAGACGAAAGCAAAGCCAGAGACGTTACAGTGAGAGGAAAGCAAGGCTGGAGATGTTACAGAGAGAAGAAAGCAAGGATGGAGATGTTACAGAGATAGGAAATCAGGCTGGAGAAGTTACCGACACAGGAAAGCAAGGCTGGAAATTTTACAGAGAGAGGAAAGCAAGGCTGGAGATTTTACAGAGAGACGAAAGCAAAGCCAGAGATGTTACAGTGGTAGGAAAGCAAGGCTGGAGATGGTAAAGAGAGAGGAAAGCAAGTCTGGAGATATTACAGAGACCGGAAAGCAAGTCTGGAGATGTTACAAAGAGAAGAAAGCAAGGCTGGAGATGTTACAGAGACAGGATATCAAGGCTGGAGATGTTACAGAGTGAGGACTGCAAGGCTGGAGATGTTACGGAGATAGGAAATCAGGCTGGAGTAGTTACCGACACAGGAAAGCAAGGCTGGAAATGTTACAGAGAGAGGAATGCAAGGCTGGAGATGTTACAGAGAGAAGAAAGCAAGGCTGGAGATGTTACAGAAACAGGAAAGCAAGGCTGGAGATGTTACAGAGATAGGAAAGCAAGGCTGGAGATGTTACAGAGAGAGGAAAGCAAGGCTGGAGATGTTACAGAGAGAGGAAAGCAAGGCTGGATATGTTACAGAGAGAAGAAAGCAAGGCTGGAGATGTTACAGAAACAGGAAAGCAAGGCTGGAGATGTCACAGAGAGAGGAAAGCAAGGCTGGAGATCTTACAGAGAAAAGAAAGCAAGGCTGGAGATGTTACAGAAACAGGAAAGCAAGGCTGGATATGTTACAGAGAGAAGAAAGCAAGGCTGGAGATGTTACAGAAACAGGAAAGCAAGGCTGGAGATGTCACAGAGAGAGGAAAGCAAGGCTGCAAATGTTACATAGAGAGGAAAACAAGGCTGGAGATGTTACAGAGACAGCAACTCAAGGGGGTGAGTTGTTACAAATGTAGGAATGCAAGACTGGAGATGTTACAGACATAGGAAAGCAAGGCTGGAGTTGTCACAGAGATAGTAAAGCAAGGCTGGAGTTGTCACAGAGATGGAAAAGCAAGGCTGGAGATGTCAAAAAGAGCCTAATGCAAAGGCAGAGATGTTCCAGTGATAGGAAAGCAAGGCTGGAGATTTTACAGAGAGAAGAAAGCAAGGCTGGAGATGTTACAGACAGGAAAGCAAGGCTGGAGATGTTGCAGAGAGAGGAATGCAAGGCTGGAGATGTTACAGAGATAGGAAATCAGGCTGGAGTAGTTACCGACACAGGAAAGCAAGGCTGGAAATTTTACAGAGAGAGGAAAGCTCGGCTGGAGATGTTGCAGAGAGAGGAAAGCAAGGCTGGAGATGTTACAGAGACAGGAAAGCAAGGCTGGAGATGTCACAGAGAGAGGATTGCAAGGCTGGAAACGTTAAAGACTGGAGATGTTACAGAGATAGGAAATCAGGCTGGAGAAGTTACCGACACAGGAAAGCAAGGCTGGAAATTTTACAGAGAGAGGAAAGCTCGGCTGGAGATGTTGCAGAGAGAGGAAAGCAAGGCTGGAGATGTTACAGAGACAGGAAAGCAAGGCTGGAGATGTCACAGAGAGAGGATTGCAAGGCTGGAAACGTTAAAGACTGGAGATGTTACAGAGATAGGAAATCAGGCTGGAGAAGTTACCGACACAGGAAAGCAAGGCTGGAAATTTTACAGAGAGAGGAAAGCAAGGCTGGAGATGTTACAGAGAGACGAAAGCAAAGCCAGAGATGATACAGTGGTAGGAAAGCAAGGCTGTAGATGGTAAGGAGAGAGGAAAGCAAGTCTGGAGATATTACAGAGACAGGAAAGCAAGGCTGGAGATGTAACAGAGAGAAGAATGCAAGGCTGGCGATGTTACAGAGACAGGAAATCAAGGCTGGAGATGTTACAGAGTGAGGACTGCAAGGCTGGAGATGTTACAGAGATAGGAAATCAGGCTGGAGTAGTTACCGACACGGGAAAGCAAGGCTGGAATTGTTACAGGGAGAGGAGAGCAAGGCTGGAGATGTTACAGAGAGAAGAAAGAAAGGCTGGAGATGTTACAGAGACAGGAAAGCAAGGCTGGAGATGTTACAGAGTGAGGACTGCAAGGCTGGAATTGTTACGGAGATAGGAAATCAGGCTGGAGTAGTTACCGACACGGGAAAGCAAGGCTGGAATTGTTACAGAGAGAGGAGAGCAAGGCTGGAAATGTTACAGAGAGAAGAAAACAAGACTGGAGATGTTACAGAGAGAGGAATGCAAGGCTGGAAATGTTACAGATACAGGAAATCAGGCTGGAGTAGTTACCGACACCGGAAAGCAAGGCTGGAAATGTTACAGAGAGAGGAAAGCAAGGCTGGAGATGTTACAGAGAGAGAGGAATGCAAGGCTGGAGATGTTACAGATACAGGAAATCAGGCTGGAGTAGTTACCGACACCGGAAAGCAAGGCTGGAGATGTTACAGAGATAGGAAATCAGGCTGGAGAAGTAACCGACACAGGAGAGCAAGGCTGGAAATGTTACAGAGACAGGAACGCAAGGCTGGAGATGTCAAAAAGAGACGAAAGCAAAGCCAGAGACGTTACAGTGAGAGGAAAGCAAGGCTGGAGATGTTACATACAGGAAAGCATGGCTGGAGATGTTATAGAGACAAGAATGCAAGGCTGGAGATGTTACAGAGATAGGAAATCAGGCTGGAGAAGTTACCGACACAGGAAAGCAAGGCTGTAGATGGTAAGGAGAGAGGAAAGCAAGTCTGGAGATATTACAGAGACAGGAAAGCAAGGCTGGAGATGTTACAGAGAGAAGAATGCAAGGCTGGAGATGTTACAGAGACAGGAAATCAAGGCTGGAGATGTTACAGAGTGAGGACTGCAAGGCTGGAGATGTTACGGAGATAGGAAATCAGGCTTGAGTAGTTACCGAAACGGGAAAGCAAGGCTGGAATTGTTACAGAGAGAGGAGAGCAAGGCTGGAAATGTTACAGAGAGAAGAAAACAAGACTGGAGATGTTACAGAGAGAGGAATGCAAGGCTGGAAATGTTACAGATACAGGAAATCAGGCTGGAGTAGTTACCGACACCGGAAAGCAAGGCTGGAAATGTTACAGAGAGAGGAAAGCAAGGCTGGAGATGTTACAGAGATAGGAAATCAGGCTGGAGTAGTTACCGACACGGGAAAGCAAGGCTGGAATTGTTACAGGGAGAGGAGAGCAAGGCTGGAGATGTTACAGAGAGGAGAAAGAAAGGCTGGAGATGTTACAGAGACAGGAAAGCAAGGCTGGAGATGTTACAGAGTGAGGACTGCAAGGCTGGAATTGTTACGGAGATAGGAAATCAGGCTGGAGTAGTTATCAACACGGGAAAGCAAGGCTGGAATTGTTACAGAGAGAGGAGAGCAAGGCTGAAAATGTTACAGAGAAGAAAACAAGACTGGAGATGTTACAGAGAGAGGAATGCAAGGCTGGAAATGTTACAGATACAGGAAATCAGGCTGGAGTAGTTACCGACACCGGAAAGCAAGGCTGGAAATGTTACAGAGAGAGGAATGCAAGGCTGGAAATGTTACAGATACAGGAAATCAGGCTGGAGTAGTTACCGACACAGGAAAGCAAGGCTGGAAATGTTACAGAGAGAGGAAAGCAAGGCTGGAGATGTTACAGAGATCGGAAATCAGGCTGGAGTAGTTACCGACACAGGAGAGCAAGGCTGGAAATGTTACAGAGACAGGAACGCAAGGGTGGAGGTGTTACAGATATAGGAATGCAAGACTGGAAATGTTACAGAGATAGTAAAGCAAGGCTGGAGATGTCAAAAAGAGACGAAAGCAAAGCCAGAGACGTTACAGTGAGAGGAAAGCAAGGCTGGAGATGTTACAGAGAGAAGAAAGCAAGGATGGAGATGTTACAGAGATAGGAAATCAGGCTGGAGAAGTCACCGACACAGGAAAGCAAGGCTGGAAATTTTACAGAGAGAGGAAAGCAAGGCTGGAGATTTTACAGAGAGACGAAAGCAAAGCCAGAGATGTTACAGTGGTAGGAAAGCAAGGCTGGAGATGGTAAAGAGAGAGGAAAGCAAGTCTGGAGATATTACAGAGACCGGAAAGCAAGGCTGAAGATGTTACAGAGAGAAGAAAGCAAGGCTGGAGATCTTACAGAGACAGGAAATCAAGGCTGGAGATGTTCCAGAGTGAGGACTGCAAGGCTGGAGATGTTACGGAGATAGGAAATCAGGCTGGAGTAGTTACCGACACAGGAAAGCAAGGCTGGAAATGTTACAGAGAGAGGAAAGCAATACTGGAGATGTTACAGACATAGGAAATCAGGCTGGAGAAGTTACCGACACAGGAAAGCAAAGTTGGAAATGTTACAGGGAGAGGAATGCAAGGCTGGAGATGTTACAGAGAGAAGAAAGCAAGGCTGGAGATGTTACAGAAACAGGAAAGCAAGGCTGGAGATCTTACAGAGATAGGAAAGCAAGGCTGGAGATGTTACAGAGAGAGGAAAGCAAGGCTGGAGATGTTACAGAGAGAGGAAAGCAAGGCTGGATATGTTACAGAGAGAAGAAAGCAAGGCTGGAGATGTTACAGAAACAGGAAAGCAAGGCTGGAGATGTCACAGAGAGAGGAAAGCAAGGCTGGAGATCTTACAGAGAAAAGAAAGCAAGGCTGGAGATGTTACAGAAACAGGAAAGCAAGGCTGGTGATGTCACAGAGAGAGGAAAGCAAGGCTGGAAATGTTACATAGAGAGGAAAACAAGGCTGGAGATGTTACAGAGACAGCAACTCAAGGGGGTGAGTTGTTACAAATGTAGGAATGCAAGACTGGAGATGTTACAGACATAGGAAAGCAAGGCTGGAGTTGTCACAGAGATAGTAAAGCAAGGCTGGAGTTGTCACAGAGATGGAAAAGCAAGGCTGGAGATGTCAAAAAGAGCCTAAAGCAAAGGCAGAGATGTTCCAGTGATAGGAAAGCAAGGCTGGAGATTTTACAGAGAGAAGAAAGCAAGGCTGGAGATGTTACAGACAGGAAAGCAAGGCTGGAGATGTTGCAGAGAGAAGAAAGCAAGGCTGGAGATTTAACAGAGAGGAAAGCAAGTCTGGAGATGTTACAGAGAGAGGAATGCAAGGCTGGAGATGTTACAGAGATAGGAAATCAGGCTGGAGTAGTTACCGACACAGGAAAGCAAGGCTGAAAATGTTACAGAGAGAGGAAAGCAATGCTGGAAATGTTACCGTAATAGGAAAGCAAAGGTGGAGATGTCACAGAGAGAGGTATGCACGGCTGGAGATGTTACAGAGATAGGAAATCAGGCTGGAGAAGTTACCGACACAGGAAAGCAAGGCTGGAAATTTTACAGAGAGAGGAAAGCTCGGCTGGAGATGTTGCAGAGAGAGGAAAGCAAGGCTGGAGATGTTACAGAGACAGGAAAGCAAGGCTGGAGATGTCACAGAGAGAGGATTGCAAGGCTGGAAACGTTAAAGACTGGAGATGTTACAGAGATAGGAAATCAGGCTGGAGAAGTTACCGACACAGGAAAGCAAGGCTGGAAATTTTACAGAGAGAGGAAAGCAAGGCTGGAGATGTTACAGAGAGACGAAAGCAAAGCCAGAGATGATACAGTGGTAGGAAAGCAAGGCTGTAGATGGTAAGGAGAGAGGAAAGCAAGTCTGGAGATATTACAGAGACAGGAAAGCAAGGCTGGAGATGTTACAGAGAGAAGAATGCAAGGCTGGCGATGTTACAGAGACAGGAAATCAAGGCTGGAGATGTTACAGAGTGAGGACTGCAAGGCTGGAGATGTTACAGAGATAGGAAATCAGGCTGGAGTAGTTACCGACACGGGAAAGCAAGGCTGGAATTGTTACAGGGAGAGGAGAGCAAGGCTGGAAATGTTACAGAGAGAAGAAAGAAAGGCTGGAGATGTTACAGAGACAGGAAAGCAAGGCTGGAGATGTTACAGAGTGAGGACTGCAAGGCTGGAATTGTTACGGAGATAGGAAATCAGGCTGGAGTAGTTACCGACACGGGAATGCACGGCTGGAATTGTTACAGAGAGAGGAGAGCAAGGCTGGAAATGATACAGAGAGAAGAAAACAAGACTGGAGATGTTACAGAGAGAGGAATGCAAGGCTGGAAATGTTACAGATACAGGAAATCAGGCTGGAGTAGTTACCGACACAGGAAAGCAAGGCTGGAAATGTTACAGAGAGAGGAAAGCAAGGCTGGAGATGTTACAGAGAGAGGAATGCAAGGCTGGAGTAGTTACCGACACATGAGAGCAAGGCTGGAAATGTTACAGAGACAGGAACGCAAGGGTGGAGGTGTTACAGATATAGGAATGCAAGACTGGAAATGTTACAGAGATAGTAAAGCAAGGCTGGAGATGTCAAAAAGAGACGAAAGCAAAGCCAGAGACGTTGCAGTGAGAGGAAAGCAAGGCTGGAGATGTTACACAGAGAACAAAGCAAGGATGGAGATGTTACAGAGATAGGAAATCAGGCTGGAGAAGTTACCGACACAGGAAAGCAAGGCTGGAAATTTTACAGAGAGAGGAAAGCAAGGCTGGAGATTTTACAGAGAGACGAAAGCAAAGCCAGAGATGTTACAGTGGTAGGAAAGCAAGGCTGGAGCTGGTAAAGAGAGAGGAACGCAAGTCTGGAGATATTACAGAGACCGGAAAGCAAGGCTGGAGATGTTACAGAGAGAAGAAAGCAAGGCTGGAGATGTTACAGAGACAGGAAATCAAGGCTGGAGATGTTACAGAGTGAGGACTGCAAGGCTGGAGATGTTACGGAGATAGGAAATCAGGCTGGAGTAGTTACCGACACAGGAAAGCAAGGCTGGAAATGTGACAGAAAGAGGAAAGCAAGGCTGGAGATGTTACAGACATAGGAAATCAGGCTGGAGAAGTTACCGACACAGGAAAGCAAAGTTGGAAATGTTACAGAGAGAGGAATGCAAGGCTGGAGATGTTACAGAGAGAAGAAAGCAAGGCTGGAGATGTTACAGAAACAGGAAAGCAAGGCTGGAGATGTTACAGAGATAGGAAAGCAAGGCTGGAGATGTTACAGAGAGAGGAAAGCAAGGCTGGAAATGTTACAGAGAGAGGAAAGCAAGGCTGGAGATGTTACAGGGAGAAGAAAGCAAGGCTGGATATGTTACAGAGAGAAGAAAGCTAGGCTGGAGATGTTACAGAAATAGGAAAGCAAGGCTGGAGATGTTACAGAGAGAGGAAAGCAAGGCTGGAGATGTAACAGAGAAAAGAAAGCAAGGCTGGAGATGTTACAGATGCAGGAAATCAGGCTGGAGTAGTTACCGACACCGGAAAGCAAGGCTGGAGATGTTACAGAGATAGGAAATCAGGCTGGAGAAGTAACCGACACAGGAGAGCAAGGCTGGAAATGTTACAGAGACAGGAACGCAAGGGTGGAGGTGTTACAGATATAGGAATGCAAGACTGGAAATGTTACAGAGATAGTAAAGCAAGGCTGGAGATGTCAAAAAGAGACGAAAGCAAAGCCAGAGACGTTACAGTGAGAGGAAAGCAAGGCTGGAGATGTTACATACAGGAAAGCATGGCTGGAGATGTTATAGAGACAAGAATGCAAGGCTGGAGATGTTACAGAGATAGGAAATCAGGCTGGAGAAGTTACCGACACAGGAAAGCAAGGCTGGAAATTTTACAGAGAGAGGAAAGCAAGGCTGGAGATGTTACAGAGAGACGAAAGCAAAGCCAGAGATGATACAGTGGTAGGAAAACAAGGCTGTAGATGGTAAGGAGAGAGGAAAGCAAGTCTGGAGATATTACAGAGACAGGAAAGCAAGGCTGGAGATGTTACAGAGAGAAGAATGCAAGGCTGGAGATGTTACAGAGACAGGAAATCAAGGCTGGAGATGTTACAGAGTGAGGACTGCAAGGCTGGAGATGTTACGGAGATAGGAAATCAGGCTTGAGTAGTTACCGACACGGGAAAGCAAGGCTGGAATTGTTACAGAGAGAGGAGAACAAGGCTGGAAATGTTACAGAGAGAAGAAAACAAGGCTGGAGATGTTACAGAGTGAGGACTGCAAGGTTGGAGATGTTACGGAGATAGGAAATCAGGCTGGAGTAGTTACCGACACGGGAAAGCAAGGCTGGAATTGTTACAGGGAGAGGAGAGCAAGGCTGGAGATGTTACAGAGAGGAGAAAGAAAGGCTGGAGATGTTACAGAGACAGGAAAGCAAGGCTGGAGATGTTACAGAGTGAGGACTGCAAGGCTGGAATTGTTACGGAGATAGGAAATCAGGCTGGAGTAGTTACCGACACGGGAAAGCAAGGCTGGAATTGTTACAGAGAGAGGAGAGCAAGGCTGGAAATGTTACAGAGAGAAGAAAACAAGACTGGAGATGTTACAGAGAGAGGAATGCAAGGCTGGAAATGTTACAGATACAGGAAATCAGGCTGGAGTAGTTACCGACACCGGAAAGCAAGGCTGTAAATGTTACAGAGAGAGGAAAGCAAGGCTGGAGATGTTACAGAGATAGGAAATCAGGCTGGAGTAGTTACCGACACAGGAGAGCAAGGCTGGAAATGTTACAGAGACAGGAACGCAAGGGTGGAGGTGTTACAGATATAGGAATGCAAGACTGGAAATGTTACAGAGATAGTAAAGCAAGGCTGGAGATGTCAAAAAGAGACGAAAGCAAAGCCAGAGACGTTACAGTGAGAGGAAAGCAAGGCTGGAGATGTTACAGAGAGAAGAAAGCAAGGATGGAGATGTTACAGAGATAGGAAATCAGGCTGGAGAAGTTACCGACACAGGAAAGCAAGGCTGGAAATTTTACAGAGAGAGGAAAGCAAGGCTGGAGATTTTACAGAGAGACGAAAGCAAAGCCAGAGATGTTACAGTGGTAGGAAAGCAAGGCTGGAGATGTTACAGAGAGAAGAAAGCAAGGCTGGAGATCTTACAGAGACAGGAAATCAAGGCTGGAGATGTTACAGAGTGAGGACTGCAAGGCTGGAGATGTTACGGAGATAGGAAATCAGGCTGGAGTAGTTACCGACACAGGAAAGCAAGGCTGGAAATGTTACAGAGAGAGGAAAGCAATGCTGGAGATGTTACAGACATAGGAAATCAGGCTGGAGAAGTTACCGACACAGGAAAGCAAAGTTGGAAATGTTACAGGGAGAGGAATGCAAGGCTGGAGATGTTACAGAGAGAAGAAAGCAAGGCTGGAGATGTTACAGAAACAGGAAAGCAAGGCTGGAGATGTTACAGAGATAGGAAAGCAAGGCTGGAGATGTTACAGAGAGAGGAAAGCAAGGCTGGAGATGTTACAGAGAGAGGAAAGCAAGGCTGGATATGTTACAGAGAGAAGAAAGCAAGGCTGGAGATGTTACAGAAACAGGAAAACAAGGCTGGAGATGTCACAGAGAGAGGAAAGCAAGGCTGGAGATCTTACAGAGAAAAGAAAGCAAGGCTGGAGATGTTACAGAAACAGGAAAGCAAGGCTGGTGATGTCACAGAGAGAGGAAAGCAAGGCTGGAAATGTTACATAGAGAGGAAAACAAGGCTGGAGATGTTACAGAGACAGCAACTCAAGGGGGTGAGTTGTTACAAATGTAGGAATGCAAGACTGGAGATGTTACAGACATAGGAAAGCAAGGCTGGAGTTGTCACAGAGATAGTAAAGCAAGGCTGGAGTTGTCACAGAGATGGAAAAGCAAGGCTGGAGATGTCAAAAAGAGCCTAAAGCAAAGGCAGAGATGTTCCAGTGATAGGAAAGCAAGGCTGGAGATTTTACAGAGAGAAGAAAGCAAGGCTGGAGATGTTACAGACAGGAAAGCAAGGCTGGAGATGTTGCAGAGAGAAGAAAGCAAGGCTGGAGATTTTACAGAGAGGAAAGCAAGTCTGGAGATGTTACAGAGAGAGGAATGCAAGGCTGGAGATGTTACAGAGATAGGAAATCAGGCTGGAGTAGTTACCGACACAGGAAAGCAAGGCTGAAAATGTTACAGAGAGAGGAAAGCAATGCTGGAAATGTTACCGTAATAGGAAAGCAAAGGTGGAGATGTCACAGAGAGAGGTATGCACGGCTGGAGATGTTACAGAGATAGGAAATCAGGCTGGAGAAGTTACCGACACAGGAAAGCAAGGCTGGAAATTGTACAGAGAGAGGAAAGCTCGGCTGGAGATGTTGCAGAGAGAGGAAAGCAAGGCTGGAGATGTTACAGAGACAGGAAAGCAAGGCTGGAGATGTCACAGAGAGAGGATTGCAAGGCTGGAAACGTTAAAGACTGGAGATGTTACAGAGATAGGAAATCAGGCTGGAGAAGTTACCGACACAGGAAAGCAAGGCTGGAAATTTTACAGAGAGAGGAAAGCAAGGCTGGAGATGTTACAGAGAGACGAAAGCAAAGCCAGAGATGATACAGTGGTAGGAAAGCAAGGCTGTAGATGGTAAGGAGAGAGGAAAGCAAGTCTGGAGATATTACAGAGACAGGAAAGCAAGGCTGGAGATGTTACAGAGAGAAGAATGCAAGGCTGGCGATGTTACAGAGACAGGAAATCAAGGCTGGAGATGTTACAGAGTGAGGACTGCAAGGCTGGAGATGTTACAGAGATAGGAAATCAGGCTGGAGTAGTTACCGACACGGGAAAGCAAGGCTGGAATTGTTACAGGGAGAGGAGAGCAAGGCTGGAAATGTTACAGAGAGAAGAAAGAAAGGCTGGAGATGTTACAGAGACAGGAAAGCAAGGCTGGAGATGTTACAGAGTGAGGACTGCAAGGCTGGAATTGTTACGGAGATAGGAAATCAGGCTGGAGTAGTTACCGACACGGGAAAGCAAGGCTGGAATTGTTACAGAGAGAGGAGAGCAAGGCTGGAAATGTTACAGAGAGAAGAAAACAAGACTGGAGATGTTACAGAGAGAGGAATGCAAGGCTGGAAATGTTACAGATACAGGAAATCAGGCTGGAGTAGTTACCGACACCGGAAAGCAAGGCTGGAAATGTTACAGAGATAGGAAATCAGGCTGGAGTAGTTACCGCCACATGAGAGCAAGGCTGGAAATGTTACAGAGACAGGAACGCAAGGGTGGAGGTGTTACAGATATAGGAATGCAAGACTGGAAATGTTACAGAGATAGTAAAGCAAGGCTGGAGATGTCAAAAAGAGACGAAAGCAAAGCCAGAGACGTTACAGTGAGAGGAAAGCAAGGCTGGAGATGTTACAGAGAGAAGAAAGCAAGGATGGAGATGTTACAGAGATAGGAAATCAGGCTGGAGAAGTTACCGACACAGGAAAGCAAGGCTGGAATTGTTACAGAGAGAGGAGAGCAAGGCTGGAAATGTTACAGTGAGAGGAAAGCAAGGCTGGAAATTTTACAGAGAGAGGAAAGCAAGGCTGGAGATTTTACAGAGAGACGAAAGCAAAGCCAGAGATGTTACAGTGGTAGGAAAGCAAGGCTGGAGCTGGTAAAGAGAGAGGAACGCAAGTCTGGAGATATTACAGAGACCGGAAAGCAAGGCTGGAGATGTTACAGAGAGAAGAAAGCAAGGCTGGAGATGTTACAGAGACAGGAAATCAAGGCTGGAGATGTTACAGAGTGAGGACTGCAAGGCTGGAGATGTTACGGAGATAGGAAATCAGGCTGGAGTAGTTACCGACACAGGAAAGCAAGGCTGGAATTGTTACAGAGAGAGGAGAGCAAGGCTGGAAATGTTACAGTGAGAAGAAAGCAAGGCTGGAGATGTTACATACAGGAAAGCATGGCTGGAGATGTTATAGAGACAAGAATGCAAGGCTGGAGATGTTACAGAGATAGGAAATCAGGCTGGAATAGTTACCGACACAGGAAAGCAAGGCTGGAAATGTGACAGAAAGAGGAAAGCAAGGCTGGAGATGTTACAGACATAGGAAATCAGGCTGGAGAAGTTACCGACACAGGAAAGCAAAGTTGGAAATGTTACAGAGTGAGGAATGCAAGGCTGGAGATGTTACAGAGAGAAGAAAGCAAGGCTGGAGATGTTGCAGAAACAGGAAAGCAAGGCTGGAGATGTTACAGAGATAGGAAAGCAAGGCTGGAGATGTTACAGAGAGAGGAAAGCAAGGCTGGAAATGTTACAGAGAGAGGAAAGCAAGGCTGGAGATGTTACAGAGAGAAGAAAGCAAGGCTGGAGATGTTACAGAAACAGGAAAGCAAGGCTGGAGATGTTACAGAGAGAGGAAAGCAAGGCTGGAGATGTAACAGAGAAAAGAAAGCAAGGCTGGAGATGTTACAGAAACAGGAAAGCAAGGCTGGTGATGTCACAGAGAGAGGAAAGCAAGGCTGGAAATGTTACAGAGATAGGAAAACAAGGCTGGAGATGTTACAGAGACAGCAACTCAAGGGGGTGAGTTGTTACAAATGTAGGAATGCAATACTGGAGATGTTACAGACATAGAAAAGCAAGGCTGGAGTTGTCACAGAGATAGTAAAGCAAGGCTGGAGTTGTCACAGAGATGGAAAAGCAAGGCTGGAGATGTCAAAAAGAGCCTAAAGCAAAGGCAGAGATGTTCCAGTGATAGGAAAGCAAGGCTGGAGATTTTACAGAGAGAAGAAAGCAAGTCTGGAGATGTTACAGACAGGAAAGCAAGGCTGGAGATGTTGCAGAGAGAAGAAAGCAAGGCTGGAGATGTTACAGAGAGGAAAGCAAGTCTGGAGATGTTACAGAGAGAGGAATGCAAGGCTGAAGATGTTACAGAGATAGGAAATCAGGCTGGAGTAGTTACCGACACAGGAAAGCAAGGCTGAAAATGTTACAGAGAGAGGAAAGCAATGCTGGAAATGTTACCGTAATAGGAAAGCAAAGGTGGAGATGTCACAGAGAGAGGTATGCACGGCTGGAGATGTTACAGAGATAGGAAATCAGGCTGGAGAAGTTACCGACACAGGAAAGCAAGGCTGGAAATTTTACAGAGAGAGGAAAGCTCGGCTGGAGATGTTGCAGAGAGAGGAAAGCAAGGCTGGAGATGTTACAGAGACAGGAAAGCAAGGCTGGAGATGTCACAGAGAGAGGAATGCAAGGCTGGAAACGTTAAAGAGATAGGAAATCAGGCTGGAGTAGTTACCGAGACAGTAAAGCAATGATGCAAATGTTACAGAGTTAGGAAAGCAAGGGTGGAGATGTGACAGAGATAGGAAAGCAAGACTGGAGATGTTGCAGAGAGAGGAAAACAAGCCTAGAGATGTTACAGAGAATGGAAAGCAAGTTTAGAGATGTTCCACAGAGAGGAAAGCAAGGCTGGAGATGTTACAGAGAGAGAGGAAAGCAAGGCTGGAAATGTTACCGTGATAGGAAAGCAAGACTGGAGATGTTACAGAGGCAGAAATGCAAGGCTGGAGATGTTACAGAGATAGGAAATCAGGCTGGAGAAGTTATCGAGAGAGGGAAGCAAGGGTGGAAATGTTACAGAGAGAGGAAAGCAAGGCTGCAAATGTTACAGAGATAGGAAAGCAAGGCTGGGGATGTTAGAGAGTCAGGAATGCAAGTCTGGAGATGTTACAGAGTTAGCAAAGCAAGGGTGGAGATGTTACAGAGAGAGGAAATCTTTACAGCGATAGATGAGGCTGGAGTATGAGATAAAATTTGCGGAGATACGGAGGGTTACTGAGATACAGATGGATGTAGCGGCTGGAGAAGATGACGAGGAAAGAAATTGAGATGCACGTAGACAGTTTAAAAACTGAATTATGCAATGTCTCAATAGAGAAAATATTGTAGAAATCCTTGGAATAGAGAAGGCACTTGGAGGAACTGAAGGAGTTAGACCTTGGATTTTCCAATCACAAGAGTAATAGAGTGAGTGGCATACAGCACAGGAGAGGCACTTCGGTTGACAGCAACAAAACCAAAAAGCCCTGCAGATCCTGGAAACCCTCCAGGGGTCAGATCAAACACTGAAACGGAAACCTCCTGCTGACTCCCCTCCCTCAGCCTCACGGTGCCTGATCAAACACTGACACAGAAACCTCATGCAGACTCCCCTCCCTCAGTCTCACGGTGTCAGATCAAACACTGACACGGAAACTTCCTGCTGACTCCCCTCCCTCAGCCTCACGGTGTCAGATCAAACACTGACATGAAACCTCCTGCTGACTCCCCTCTCTCAGCCTCACGGTGTTAGATCAAACACTGACACAGAGACCTCCTGCTGATTCCCCTCCCTCAGCCTCACGGTGTCAGATCAAACACTGACACAGAAACCTCCTGCTGACTCCCCTCCCCCAGCCTCACGATATCAGATCAAACACTGACACGGAAATCTCCTGCTGACTCCCTTCCTCAGATGATGGATCAGTGCCCCTCTACATTGAACAAAACTTGGAGGACGCACTGAGAGTGTGACAGAGCTGGAGAATGTATACTGGGTGGGCCATTTGAAACCCCACCATGAGCGGATCAGCAGCAGCACTGCTGATCGAGATGGACGGGTCCAAAAGGACATAGTTGCGAGACTGAGTCTGCACTGGGGCAGGGGGGAACGAATGAGAGGGAGAAACACACTTGACCTCATCTTCACCAATCTACTGCTGCAGACACATTGATGATGACCATATTGGGAACGGTGACTACCACACACAGTATTCCTGGAGACAAAGTCCCACATTTATGTGTGTGCGTGTATAAACACACACATATATGCACACGCATGAGAGATACTATCCCCATGCTAAACGGGGCAGATTGCGAAGAGGTCTAGAACTCAGCACTGACCTGTGTGAGGTTATTCGAGTCATTACCAACAGCAGCAGAATTGTACTCCAGTACAATTTCCACTGTCACTACCTAGCATATGCTCCACTTTACCCTGCCCATCAGGCCAGGGGATAAACCCTAGTTCAATGGAGAATACAGGAGGGCCTGCCAAGAGCAGCACCAGCTGCACCTCACAATGAGGTGACGTTACCCTGCAGGACCACTTACTCACCAAATAGCATAAACAGCCAGTGACAGACAGATCTAACCAACAAATCAGACCTAATCTCTGCAATCCTGTCACATGCAATCAGGGTGAATTGTGTGGTCAATCAAACAACTCACTGGAGGAGAAGGATCGACAAATATCACCTTCATCAGTGATGGAAGGGACCAGCACAACAATAGAAAAGATAAGGCCGAAACATTCACAACAATGTTCAGACAGAGGTGTCGATCAGAGGATCTATTTTAGTCTCTTCCAGATGGTCGTCGTCAGCTAATTCAATTCATTTTTGTTTGGTATCTCCAAGTAGCTCGAGGGATGGGATAATGCAAAAGCTGTGGGCCCTGAGAACATTCCATTCAAGCTGTTCCTGCAGGGATATTGTACTGGGACCTACCTGACAATGGTGGAAACTATCCGGGTGTGTCCTATTCGCATACAGACAAAACACCAGACAATCAATGACTGCCCCATTGTTTTAATCCCTGTCATTAATAAAGGGTTGGAAGATGTCACCTACAGTGGGATCAAACAGCCTTGCCTCAGCACCAACCTGCTCACTGAAGCTCAGTTTAGGTTCTGCCAGGGCCACTCATCCCTTGGGCTCATTGAAGCCTTGGTTTAACGATGTACAACAAGAAAATACACAGGTGAGGCGACAGTGACTGCATTTTTAACATTATCATAACTGCACTTGACCAAGTGTTGTATCTAGGATTAACGGCAAAACTGGAGCAAATAAGAATCGTCTGCACTGGCTCAGGTTATACTTGGCACAAACGACGATGGTTGGAGTTGTTAGAGAGCAGCCATCTCAGCTCCAGGACAGCTCTGCAGCAGTTCTCCATGGGCGGGGTTTCTGGGTAAACCTGTAAATCAGAAGGGGGAAGGTAAGGCACTATACCCCTATAGGATGATAGGGCTGCTCTCTCGTTAGACAGAGACGACTGGTGGTAGTTTAACTGATGCCTCAAGTAAGGGAGAGGTTGAGTAGGACAGTCCTTTAGTCACCCCAGGAATTGAACCCACATTGTTGGCATTAATATGTATCCGTCCAACTGATTGAGCTAACCGAGTCCTCACTGAGCTCCTTGTGGTAGATACTGTAATATTATCCCATTCAGATATGTTGTTAAACACCTCTGGAGCAGGTGGAACTAGAAGCAAACTTCCTAAATCAGAGAGAGGGACAGTATCAGTGAGCTATAAGAGTGATCTCTGCCCTAGACCCAATCATAAATGACCATCCCGACAGTGTAAATTCACAAGTGGGGATATTTGCCATTGATGTTTGCCAATGTTTAATGCCATTCGCGATTTACTCAGATACTGAAGCAGCCCTTGTCTAAATGCAACAACACCTGGAAATATGCAGGCGTGTGCTTAAAAATGACAAGTACCATTTCCATTACACATGTGCCAGACAACGATTACCTCTAACAATAGAAAATTGAACCGTATGCTCTAACGTTCAATGCCACCACCATCACTGAACACCTAACTAGCAATATCCTGGGGATTACCGTTAACCAGAACTGGACTGACCATATGATTCCATTACCCATTCCTGTGAAGGGCTTATGCTAAAACATCGACTCTCCTGGGCTTCAGATGTGGCCTGACCTGTTATGCTTTACCAGCGCCACACTTTGACGTATGTAAATTAATTGGACACAAAAATATGTCAGGGGCTAGGAATCCTGCAGAAATAACTCACTTCATGATCTCCGAAAGCCTGTACCCCATTGATAAGACACATGTTGATAATGTGTGTGATGAAATACCCCCATTTCCTTGGGTGAGTGCAGCTTCACACCTCATCCACTGACAGTCAGTAGTAGCAATTCCTGCCATCTACACGATGCTCTGCAGAAAATTACCAAGACTCCTTACAACGTACCTCTGATCCCCGGCAATCAAGAAGGACAAGGGAAGCAGATACATGGGGCCCCCACCATGTTTGCGTTCTGTTCCAAGCCATCCACCATCCTTATTGGGAAGTATATTGCTGTTCCTTCAGGGTCACTGTTTCAAGGTCCCTCCCGAATGGTAATGGAAGTCTAACTACAACACGTGGACTGCAGTGGTTCAGTGCGGCAGCTCACCACCACCTTCTCAAGGGCAACAAGAGACGGACAATAAATACTGGCCTAATCATTTTCTATGAATAAATTTAAATGAAAAATATTGTCCAAACATGCCCAATGCTGGACACTATGCTTTGGGTTTTGTGAACTCAGGCTGGTTGGGTTCAGTCCGTAACTTGCTTGTTGTGAACAGCTGAAGGGTTAATCTGTCAGTCTCTCAAAAGCATGGCCTACCTACTGAGCATCACACAGACATTGACATTCACACCCAACATCACTGAGCTCTGAGATAGACATAAGCAATTCAAAATGTATTCATATCTGACTGACATGTTTAAACACACAGTGAAATTGTTACCACACAAATGATTACCGAGTGAATATTACCAGAGAGAAAGTGAGCACTGCAGATGCTGAAGATCAGAGTAAAAAAATGTGGTTTTGAAAAAGCACAGTCGTTCAGGCAGCATCTGAGGAGCAGGAGAATCGACTATTAGTTCACAACATTAATACAAAGGAAAATAATTGCATATTTTCAAAGTTCTTGCACTTAATAATAATGTGGTCTTGGGTGTGTGAATGAGAATCATCATTTCAATGTTCCTTACTGTGAGTTGGGCACTGTTTTCATCATATTGTTGTTACAAAAGTGAACGGAATAAATGGGTGAATTTTGTGCATATTGGACAATCTAAATGTTGGTATTATGAAAGGATGTCTGAACTTCAGTCAAGAGACTTTGCTGTTAATGGTTAGACCAATGCAGCAAACATGTAAACAGAGATTTCCAGCTCAAGTCACACACAAGGAAGTTGGGCTGGGATGATGCTGTCCATCAATGGAGTTGCACAATTCTTTTTGGACACTGACATTGTGGGACTAACATACACTGGATATGGTTTATGAGGGATTCAATGTAAGATGCCATGTGCTGCAGGAGTCCATCACCTTTATAACACATTCATTCAGGATCTGGTCCAAGATGCAGAATTACAGAGTTTAGGCACATACCAGAAGAAATATACTTGCAAGACATGGTTGTTTACAGGTCGCTGTTATAAATATTGACCTGCGTCTGGAGCAGCGCCATGTGCTAGTCCATTGAACAGTCTGCCCCACACACATCTCCCTGTTGTTTAGGTATGTCTCTAACCAGTCTATTGTGAGGGATTGTGTGAGTAACTGCCCAGCTCCAGTTTGGAAGCTCTCTGGACAGATTTTGGAGATGGCCAGTGTTTGGAGGTCATGGTGAGGGCCAGTAACACTGTGTCTGAATTCAGACTTTTCCTCAAAGTCATTTCCAACAGCTTTGCTGTCTGCAAGATGATGTGTTCACTGATCTGAACATGGATCAGTTGTTTCCTCCAGTCACTGAATTGTGTAATAGTTAGGTGTGCGCTCTGGTATTGTTCACTTCAGTTATTTTAAAATATGTAAGAAATAAAGTGATACGAACTCTTCATTATACAAAATGTAAAATTGCCCTGTTGCATCTTTCCCACAGACTAATCAATCAACAATCAGATATTGTCTGGAAAGCAAGATTATGTGAACAGGACTATGTCCCAGGATACATCAGCACCCTCTCTTGTAGGTTCTGTCCCACTGAAAGGACACAGCCAGGCAGAAGAGGGCAGGTCCTTGGCATATAGTCAGTATAGGGCTGTATGTTGGCTGTATGGAGTTTACACATTCTCCCCGTGTCTGCGTGGGTTTCCTCCCACAGTCCAAATATGTGCAGCTCAGGTGAATTGGCCATGGTGGTGGGTTGCTCTTTGGAGGGTTAGTGTGGACTGGTTGGGACGAAGGGTCTGTTCCCACACTGTCGGGAATCTATTCTAATCAGAGTGCTCAGCATTGATGCTGGATCCTGTAGCTGCCAGACTGCTCTACAGCAGGTCTTGCGTGAATCATTAAAAGGGAATCCAATCATTGACCACATTGTAATCTTTCTGCCTGCTTCAGATACACCCCTCCATTTCATATATCGGTAAGGATGGTGACTACACAGTCCTTATAGGGATCAAGGGCTACCTTCACATTTTGCAGACCCTCCACACAATGATATGTACTGAATGTTACTGACTTTAAACAGGTTAAGCAACTAATGACGGTGCATCCATGAGGTACAATGGCCCATCGGCGGCGGCAGCAGCATCATATTCTGTACAGCTCATACAGTCTGCAACTTCCTGGACCGACATACCTCCCACTGTACAGTAACCATCACGGCCCGATATACCTCCCACTGTACAGTAACCATCACGGCCTGACATAACTCACTTTGTACAGTAACCATCACGGCCAGACATACCTCCCACTGTACATTAACTATCACGGCCCGACATACCTCCCACTGTACATTAACCATCACGGCCCTACATACCTCCCACTGTACAGTAACGATCACGGCCCGACATACCTCCCACTGTACATTAACAATCACGGCCCAACATACCTTACATCAAGTGATTAGCACTGCTCCCTCACAGCGCCAATGTCCTGGGGTTCGATTTTGGCTTTGGGTAACTAACTGTGCGGAGTGTGCACATTCCCCCCGTGTCTGCATGGGTTTCCTACGACAGTCCAAAAATGTGCAGGTCAGGTGAATTAGCCACATTAAATTGAGAAGTGTTTTAGTCATAGGGAAATGGGTGTGGGTGGGTTACTCTTCGGAGGGTTGATGTGGATTGGTTTGGCCGAAGGGCCTGTTTCCACACTGTAAGGAATCTAACCTACTCTCCAAGGTTCAAGTCAGGAATATGATGGAATAATCGCTTGTCTTAATGATTGCAGCTCCAACAGTATTCTAGTATGGACTTACTAGCAACAGGCAACACAGTTGAATGGGGAAGATCATGTCTCACAAACTTGATTGATTATTTTGAGGAAGTGGCAAAATCGATTGATGAGAGCGTGGGGCTGGATGTTGGCCATTTGGACCATAGCAAGGCCTTTGATATTGTTCCTTATGGCAGGCTCATACAAAAGGTGAAGCGAATTGGGATCAGCGGTCAATTAGTAAGATGCATAGAAAACTGCTTGGCCATAGAAGACAGAGTAGTGGTGGAACAGTGTTTTTGTGACTGGAGATCTGTAAATTGATTGGCGGAGTTGCAGATTGTGAGGATGATTGCCAAAGAATACAGCAGGATATAGGTCAGCTGCAGACTTGGACAGAGAAAACACACATGTAACTTTATTTGGACAATTGTGACGTGATGCATTTTGGAAGGACTAATGCAGGAGAGAAGTATAAAGCGAATGGAAAAACTACTGATTGCATCAACATCCGAAGGGATCAAGGTGCACAGCTCGACAGTTCCCTGAAAGTGGTAAGACGGGTGGGTAGGGTGATCAAGAAGACTGAGAGCAAACTTGCAGCCATGCATCGGAGCATGCAGTATGAAAATTAGCAGGTCATATTGCAGCTGTAGAGAAACGGAGTTCGAGGTACATTTAGAATATTGTGTACAGTACTGTTTGCCACACGATGTGGAAGTGTTGGAGTGGGTATGGACAAGTTTTTACTAGAGTGTTGCCTTGTGTGGAGGGTATTAGCCAGAAGGAGAAATGGAACAAACATGGTTTGTGTGCACCTAGGCATCATTGGCTATGGGGCTACCTGATAGATATTTACAAAATTATCAGGGACATAGATAGAAGGACCTTCAGAGGGTTTTTTTTTCCCCAGAGTAGAGATATCAATTATTCAGGACCGTAGGTTTTAGGTAAAAGAGAGCAAGTTCAGGAGATGTGTTAGGTAAGCTTTTTTTTTGGTTTTGGACAGAATGTAAAAGTGCCTGGAATGCACTGATAGAGGGGAAGAAGCCAATATAACAAGGTTTAAGAGGGATCTTGGCACAAATATGAATAAGTAGGGAACAGAATGACATAGAGGGTGTCGGATCAAAAACTTTTTGTTTTAACTTTAGAACGGTATTATGTGTCAGTACGGGCTTGCTATGCTGAAGGGCCTGGTCCTGTACTGGACTGTTCTTTAAGACAAGGTTTGAGCGTGGTAGTGGCGAGATGCTCACTGAATGATTACTGATTATCATCAGCCACATTATCGTGGAATCCCCCCCCCCCCTCCCACACACACACATCAACTTGCAGCTTCATATCCATCCCCACTGTGGGGAAACTCAACACAGAGAATTTGACATGAAAGTCAGACCTGGTACCTGATGACTCCATCTCGCCGCTCACTCCTGCAGACTTCAATCCTGCACACATGCCAGCTTCACCATGAATTCCCAGCACATCTCCACTAACAATAAGCTTCTGTCATTCAATGCTGCAGATCAGGGTGCACTGCCAACTCTCATTGCAATGCTGCTGCAAGGACACTGTGCTCAGGGACACACACCCAGCTCATGGACTGTCCCTCTGGGCTGCTCACTCCGTGTTGTACACACTCACTTTGAGCTGACTTGAATGCTCACGGAATTATTGCCTTGCCTTACCCTGCTCTCAGCAGTGCTTCCCCTCAGCCAGAGCTACCAGGCTCACCCGCCTGCTGCATTGTCTTGGTATTTAGCACAGACACAAACTAGGAAGCTTGATATCATTGTCCACGGTCAGTCACGGTGCCCAGCACAGTGAGACAAGGGGAGTCTCAGATCCCAGTCCGGGAGCTTGGACACGGTCAGTCAGCCTCTCGTGGTTGTTAGGGTCAGGATCCTTCCCCTGTGAGGGGGGGGGAGGGGGGGGGGGAGTGAGGAGCAGAATGTTGGGAGCCCCCTCTCTCTCTTGGCTCTTTCTGCTGTCGTGTGGGGTGGTTCCTTCCGAAATGTGACAATTAGTAAGCGGTATTCAGGGAGGTGGAATTGTTTGTAACAGCTGGTACAGACCGAGAGAAGGTGCTGCATTCAGTGAGAGTGGGAGAACATGAGCCTTTGTGGGAGGTGGGTGCAGTAACAGAGAGACAGTGAGGGCAAGCTCACAACGTGCAGATGGTGGTACTTACCATGGTGGAGTGGAGAAGGTCACGGACCTCCTTCCGACACTGCTGGGCATACACCAAGAAGGCTGGCACCTCACTGACACAAGGGTCAAGCACCAACCAAGCTGGCAGGGTGTAGTATCATGGCCTCCCTTGCCAGTCCTGGAGGAAGATAATGTCCCTCTCGTGCACCATGCCATCCACCAGAACCTCAGCGGCTTGGTCTCAAAGTGAAGCCCCAGTTTTACCCCCTCTGCTATGTCTCAGGCAGTTTAGGATTGACAATCTAAGAGTGTAATAACATTTTACTAATGGAACCTGGAACAGGGAGGCCGGTGCATTATGGGATATCCAGGCAGTGGGCAGTTGTTATGATGAAGGGGAAAATCATCGCGTTGGTGTCAGTTGAGAAGATAACCACGGGCAGGGCGGGTCGTTCATGAGGCAGATTGGGGATGGCATCATGAGAAAATGCACTTCACCTTGTGGAGAGAAACCCTCCATAAAACCCGACTAAAATGAGACTTGACCAAATCATAAGATGGTTTAGGCCTCTGTCTGTCTGAATCAAAGTAGGGATGTAGTGTAAAACATTGGGAGCAACAAACTTGGAGCAGAGAATTACAAAGGAGATTCAAATCCTTAAAAAGGGGTAACACAATGTTCCAGACTATTAAAAGGAGCCTGGGAAAATCCGCTGCCTTATAGTTACCTACATTATTCAATCCTCACTGGATGCAGGGATGGTGCCGGGGGCCTGGAGAACGGCTAATACGCAACTTTGTTTAATGTGGAGCAAGGGACTGACTGAATAGGTCACGGCTGGAATTCTGAGACAGTGGATGAACGGTCACTGAGGAAGTCCCAGGGACTCCAGGACAGGAGGTCTGGATTTGTGCAAGGAAGATCGTGTGTAATTAGTCTGACTGTATCGGTCTGAGGCAGTAACTTGGAACTGCATGTGACTTATTTAGACTTGACTAGAGATCCCATGGCAGACTGTTTAAAAACGGAAACTATGGGGTCCAGGTGAATGGAGCAAACAACCCAGAGAAGTGCAAGGCAAGGCATTTGGGGACATCAACAATAGAGAGGAATGTACAATAAATGAGAACATAGTCTGTGTGGGCGGATAAACGAAGGTAGCTGGAAACATCAATAATCTCGTTAATGTAGCAAATAGCATAATTTCCTCTATCAGCCAAAGTGCAGAATTTCAGAGCAGGAAGTTTATGCTGGAACTGCATAAATAATGAGTTCAGTCACAGCTTGGGGATGGTGTGCCGTTCTAGTCATCCCATCACATGGAAGGATGGAATTGGACTGGAGAGGGTACAGAGGAGATTCTTCACCCTGTGACAGTGGAAGTGCAGTTCTGATGAAAGATTGGAATGGAGGTTGCTGAGAGGAGATTTGACTGGGATGCACATGCTGTCAGGGGCCTGGGGAGAGAGGGAAATAACATCTTGTTCCTGTTGGTAAACTGCTTTACCAGTGGTGAATATTTAATGTAATTGGCTGAAATATCAGAAAAGTGGTGAGGAAAGTTGTTATTTTACCCAGAGTATGGTTGAGATCTGGGAGGCACACATGGAAGCGGAGTAGAGGCAGAAACTCTCAAACCATTTTAAAAAGGTGCCGGAATCTGCAGCTGAAGTCCTATAGTATCCGGGGAGACAGAACTATGAGTTTAAAAAACAACGTTACCTCTTGTCCAATGCAGACAGTGGACAGATTGATCTTGTCTATACTGCTATTTTCTGAAGTTTTCAAAGGTTACCAATATCTGATAGGATCAATACGCAGAGATGAGGGGTGAGGCCAGGGAGGAGCAGTACGTAAATTGATTATCATCACAATAATACTGATCCTATCCTTTATACACAATGCTACTTCAGTGTGTTGGCCTATTTACCCTTCCTGTAGAAATGGGGAAAACCTTTGTTTATTCAGATGTTAGTCATGGTCACACTGCAGCCCCATCTCCATAATCCCAGCTCAATCTGACCTGGTTCACACTATTTAAAGCTACCATTTCACTGGCCTTGTTGAAAGGTTCCCAGTTTCATTCTTGCCCCATTGAAGGCTGCTCTTAAGTCAACTAATGTTTCTCACTCTCAATTATTGCACATCATTCTCTACCATCATCCTGAACGTTACAATAAAATGATCGCTATGCCCCAAAACGTTCCCCTACTGACACTGGATCCACTTGCCCACCTCTTTCCCAAGGACCAGGTCCAACAGTACATATTCTCTTGGGCTGGACACATACTCCTGAAGTGAGCCAACTTCCTTATAATCCAGGGATACGAGCACCACCAATACCCCAGTCAATATCTGGATAAATTAAGTTTCTCAGTATAACTAATGTGTAGTATTGTCATCGCTCTCAAATGCCCCTGCATATTTATTCTCTCCATCCTTTCCAATGGTTGCTGGCCGACAGACTGTACCTCACAATGTAATTGTACACTTTTTGTTCTGTAGCTCCAGCCAAATTCATTCTGTATTGGACGGATCCTCTTTCTCTTGGACCCCTTAACTAACGCTAATCTCAACGAGTACTTCTACCTTCATCCTTTCCCTTCCCTTCTATCATTTTGGAATCCTTTATACCCAGCAATATTTAACATCCAGTCCTGACATCCTTGAGCCAGCTCTCGGTGATCAGTACATCAGATTTCCACACACTCCGAGTATTCATTTCCATGCAGAGTACCTCAGATTAAGGCTTTCTTTCTCATTGCATCTTCCACTGATAAACTTGTTGTTGTAAATTAGTACCAACTGCATCTCCATTATTTTGAGAATCCTGGTAGTCTCCTCTACTATTCCTTTTTGGATCCCATACACACATCAAGTTATTTTCAATCCCTCGACACACCCCAGAAGGAATTCCGTCCCAGCTATGTCACATTAGCCCATCCAGTTTGTACAGTTGCTGCCCTCCCCAGAACAAGCCCCAATGTCCCAGGAATCTGAAGCCCTTCCTGATGCACCATCGTTCCAGTCACACTCTCATTTACCTAAAACTCAGAGTTCTGTTCTCACTTGTACACGGCACTGGGAGTATTCCAGGGATTGCTACATTTGAGGTCCTGCTTGCTAACCATCCACCTAGATCCCTATATTCTGATTCCCAGACCACATCACCCTTCCTGCCCAGGTAATTCCTACCAACATGGACATGACATTTGATTGCTCACTGTCCCCCAGACGAATGTCCTGCAGACACAGTGACATTTTTCACACCACCATCCTGGAATTACAGACACACTGACACCTTCTTCACTTTCCTGTCTCCCTGTGCCTATTTCTCCTCCTTCCTTCTCCCTCCCCTCCTGTACAGTCAGGCTGCTCATGGTGCCACAGACATGACTCTGACTGCACTCCCCTGTGCAAGCAACACCTTCATCAGTTTCCAAACTGGGAAACTGAATTGGGAGGGAGACATCAGGCTATTCCGCGATTCCCTGACTGCTTCTCTTCGATTGCGTAGTCCCCCATTCCCTTCCTTATTCCAGGCTGTCATGTCTGCAGGGTGATCCTCTCTCTGTGTCTGCTATCTATCTAACTATAAGCGTCACAGACGTCCCACAGAGTCTCCAATTGCTGTCTGAGCTCCAAGACCCTGTGTTCATCTAGAACAGCAGAGGGCCTGCGAATTCCCAATGTCACAGAACACATTTTCCATTTGACAAACATGTGCTATCATATCCTAAAGTTACCTCGTCTTACTTAATTATTTACTGAGTATAGCATTAACATCAGGGAAATAACATTAGGGGTAAGTCCATTATCCAACTGTGGCTTACTGAGATTACTTTATCATATTGGCTCAGATATTCACTTATTACTCTTATTTCTGAGTTCAAGCCTGCATTCAAAATTTGAAAAAATACATTTGCTGGCATATAGAAATTTACACACAGTCGCTAATAACAGTTTATTATCAGTCAATATACATACAGCTTTTTCTGTGATGAATCTTGCACTTCTTTCAAACCCAGTGCAGACAAGGCCCAGACAAAGAAAGTTATCTCTGTGATTCCCAACTACATGTAATCCTCCCGCTGCCACTCCACTCTGCTCCCTCACAGGGTCAACGTCTCTGTGACTCCCAGGTATGTGTAATCCTCCAACTCCCACTCCACTCTGCTCCCTCACATGGTCACTCCCTCTGTTACTCGGTGCTGATTTCGAGCCTCCTGCTCTGCTGTTTCTCCAACTCGAAGTCCCAGCCGGCCTCGATCGTCGCTGCTGATTTATATTCTCCCGATCTGTGCTGCTCTCTCTCATGTTCTCTTCCTTTGACATTCCCAGGTAATGGTAGACTTAAAGCCTCAGCTGAGATTTATAACATCCCATTCCGCACTGCTCCCACACTGGATCGCTGTTGTGCCTGGAAAACAGTGGGAAAGAGGAGGATTAGACAGAGCAGAAGGTATTACAGTGATTGAGTGAGCTATATGGGATGGAACAGGGTTATCTGGAGAGCTAGGCAGACCTGAAGCAACTAAAGAAGTTTACTGGAAGATACAGCGAGAGTTGCAGACATTGAATAAGGCAAAGGAAATAGAGAGATGGTGGCTTGTTCATGACGGAGCTTTGTAGAGTCTAAAGGGCTTTTTCTGAACTGGTTACAGAGATGTGTGGACTTCAACAAAAGCAAATTGACATCCAGCAAGTGCTGTCTGGTCCTGGAGACTTGGATGTGACAGACATGGATGTAACAGAGTGAGAAAACTTGCAGTAACTGGGGGGAATACAAACCTTTAGGGCACTGGTGGTTTTCAAGACCCTCAGGAAATGAGGAGGTGCAGAGAATGGGAGCATTCCAAATAGTGGGATTGTAGGGTCTGTAAGTCCTGAGATGTATAAGGAGCAAGAAAATGGCCAAATTTAGCACATGCAACCATTGTAATTACAGAGATTTAGGCAGGGAAGCCATGCTGTCATTGATTACAGCTATATGAAGAGAAACTGAAGGGGTTACAATTTTAAAGAGGGAGAGATTTTGGGTGATCAGATGTTTAAACAAGAATAAATAAATTTTCGTGATCTCTAGCACAGATGGGAATTGAGGAGGTGAGATATTGTGAGGAACTATAAGAGTTATAAATCAGGGAGGATGTCAGATATGAAAGGGAGATCTGCAATGTCTGCATGAAGTTACAGACCATGAGGAGTGCTGTAGCGCCTGCTGGAGGGGACACAGATAACAACAGTTTCAACTGCTGGTGCAGTGGCTCAGGAAGGCAGCTCACCACCACCCTCTCAGGGACAACTCAAACTCAACAATAAATGCTGGCCCAGCCAATAAAGCTCATGTTCATGAATGAATGAAGGAATAAAAGATCTACAAGTATCACTGAGGTCACTGAGGAAGGCTCTTTCAACAGCACTTCACAAACCCGGAACTGCTATACGCTGGAAGAACAGGAGCTCCCGGTGCACGGGAACACCGGCACTTCCAAGGCGCCCTCCAAGGCACGCTCCATGCTCCCAGCACTGTGTCTGTCTCTACACCCAAAGGACTGCAATGGGTCAGGAAGGCAGCACCCCACCACCTTCTCCAGGAATTACAGATGAGAAGGCAATGGTGAAACTCTGCTGTTTACAGCGAGACAGAAAAATAAATCCAGCAGTGGGTGTGAAATGAAATTTCAATTTCAGAACAACATGCTTAGCAAGGATAGAGGATTTGTCTGATTGGCACAAGGCAGAGTGTGAATAAAGGGGTCTTTTTCACGATGGAAACTTGTGATGAAGGGACCACCGCAGGGGTCTGTGTTGGGACTACACTCTACGCGTTATACATTAACAGTCTGGACAAAGGATGTAAAGGGGCACGAGAAATGTGTTTTCAAGAAAGATCCCAGGGATGAAATTCGTGCCATATAAGGGGCATGTGAAGTCTCTGGGTCTGCACTTGATGAAGTTTCAGAGGATGTGGCAGAATCTCATTCAAACTTACAGAATACTGAGGGGCCTGGATGGAGTGGACGGGGAGAAGATGTTTCCATGAGAGGAGAGACTAGGGGCTAAGGGCACAGCTTCAGAGTGAAGGGACGACCCTTTAGAATAGAGGGTGGCACGGTGGCTCAGTGGTTAGCACCAGGGGTCCCAGATTCAATTCCAGCCTCAGGCAACAGTCTATGTGGAGTTTGCACATTCTGCCCGTTTCTGCGTGGTTTTCCACCAGGTGCTCCGGTTTCCTCCTACAGTCCAAAGATGTGCAGGTCAGATGAATTGGTTATGCTACAGTGCTCATAGAACATAGTCAGAGGGAAATGGGTCTGGGTGGGTTACTATTCGGCGGGTCAGTGTGGACTGGTTGGGACTTAGGGTCTGTTTCCACGTGGTAGAGAATCTTTTGGAAAAAAAAGAGATGTGAAGGAATTTATTCAGCCAGAGGGTGATGGATCTGTGGAATTAACTGCCTCATGGGGCTGTGAGTGCGTTGTGATTTAGTGTATCTAACTCAGAGTTAGCTGGGTTCTTTATGAGTAAGGAGATCAAGGTTGTAGTGAGTAAGTGATATAATGGGGTTGAGAAACAATTCAGCCATAATTGAATAGTGGAATAGACCCGATGGACCGAATGGCCTAATTCTACTCCTATAAATATTGGTTTTATGGACTGTGCTCTTTCCATAGGTTTCTAAGTGTGCAGTTATCATTTCTGGTATATCGTTTACTATACATTCCAGCACTTTCCTGATTATTGTTGTCAACTTCTTGTTTTCAGATCAACTGCAGAAAGCTACACTACGGAGTAACATGGGAATCCTTGTGTATAAACCTCCGAAAGGTAGCAGCAGGTCATAGAGAAGGCAAATGGAATGCTGGCATTGATTCCAAAGGGAACGGAGAATTAAAAATAGGGAAGGCTTGTAACAACTATAGACGAATCCAATTGGCTCAGTGAGAATACAGTGAACAGGTTTGGTCCCCTATCTGGAGGGAAAATGCCCTTGCATTGGAGGAAGCCCAGAGAAGCTTCACCAGGCTGATCTTCAAAATGGAGGGATATTGATGAGAAGAGGTGGAGAAGGTTGAACTTGCAGTCGTTAAAATTTAGAAAAAGAGGCAAAAGTATTGATAAAACCGAAGATTCTTGTGTTCTTGCAGATTCTGTCATATTCTGTACTGAGACATTGTTTCCCTGAGCAAGCACCTGTAATCGGAGATAAAGGGGAATACAGTCACCAGAGAAGCTAACAGAGAAAAGCTGGGTTGTAGAGACTGGAGGATGTTACAGAGTTCTGGTGGTTTGAGATCACTGTTGGTGATTGGAGATCAGATAGGATTGGAGGGGGCTGAAAGATGTCAAGGTGAGTTACAGGATTATCAGTCCTGAAGGAGTTACAGAGATCGGGAGGAATACAGTGACTAGAGATTACACAGATAGGGGTGCTTATTGGAGCTACAGGAGATACAGAGACGGTGGGGGGGGGGGGGGGTATTGTTGGGACTGGAGATTACACAGATAATGGTGGTAATTGGAGCTACAGGAGATACCGAGATTGGAAGGGTCGTCGGGACTGGAGATTACACAAATAGAGGTGGTATTTGCAGCTACAGAAGTTTATTTTAGAGAAAAAGAGGGTTGTAGGCACTAGAGATTAGACAGATTGAGTGGTATTTGGAGCTACAGGCGTTTATAAAGAAAGGGAGGATTGGACAGACTAGAGATTACACAGATTGGGGTGGTATTTAGAGCTACAGGAGTTTATAGAGACCGGTAGGATTGTTCTTTGCTGGGAATTACATTGATATGGACAATAGTTGGAGCTGCAGGAGTGAGTGAGATCGGGAGGGGTGAAGGGGCTGGATTAGTTCACACAGCCAGGGAGATGTGTAGGGATTGGAGGATCCAGAAGTACTGAGGGTTGTAGAGCTGCAGGAGTTCAGAGAGTTAGTGAGGACTGTGAAAGCAGGTTTGCAGCATTCCCATCAGTTACACAGAGATGTGGAGTGCTGTTCTGGAGGAGGTTACAAAAATCAACAGGGTTGCAGACACTGGAAGATATTACAAAGACAGTGAGCTGTAGTATTTCAGGAGGTTACAGCGATCGGATGCATTGAGGAGTTGGAGGCTGCTACAGGTGTTAAACATGCTGCAAGTGATCAATAACCTTACATCGATCAGGGGGATTGGAAGCTCTGGAGATAAAGAATGATAATTGCAGTAACTGAAGAATATCACAGAGATGGGGAGTAATATATGAGTTAGAGGAGTTATTACGTGAGATGAGCTGTATTCAATGGAGTCAGGAAAGATACAAGGAGATCTAAAGGGACCACAAGTAATCAAAAAGACAGTGAGGCTTCTCATTGTAGGATTGGGGCAGTTTACGTAGGCAGGGAGTATTTTATGGATTGGTGTTATTTACAGAGATTATGAAGTTGTATAGAATTGAGGAACGAACAGAGATTTGGAAGGCTGTAGTTAACAAAGACATTTGTTGATGTCGGATGCTGAGGTTCGGGAAATTATATGGACCAGAAAGCTGGACAATCTGTCAGAGCTTACAGAGACAGGAACAGCAATAGAGCCTGGAGACACTAACGCAAATAGGGAGCATTACACACACTGGAGGAGGTTTCTTTGTTAGGGATGGTTGTAGGGAAGTGTAACATTAACACAGATAGGGGTGTAAGAGCTGGAGAAGATTATGGAGATGATTAGATTGATGGGGAGAGCGGAGGAGCTTACGTTGACAGGGCTGGTGATAGCGACGGGAGGATATTACAGAGATAGTATGTCTTGTAGTAACTGATCGGGAGAGACACAAGCATTGGAGTTGTTTCCACAAATCGGGAGTGTTACAGGAACCTTAAATGATTGCGCAGATAGGGAGGATTGGAGGATGTCCACATTTTCAGAGTGTTCCAGGACTGGAAAAGGTTACACAGTTAAGGAGGGATGTTGGAGCTGTGGGAGTTCACAGAGACTCGGAGGTTTGAAGGGTTTGGGGTTGCTTATGGATAGAGCGATATATTTAGGGACAGTAATATGGAACGCAGAGGGAGAGTTTAGATTAGATTCCCTACAGCATAGGAACAGGGACTTCGGCCCAACAAGTTCACACCGACCCTCCAAAGAGTAACCCATCCAGACCCGCTTCTCTCTGACAATGCACCTAACACTACCGGCAATATAGAATGGCGAAATCACCTGACCTGACATCTATGGACTGTGGAGGAAACTGGAGCACCCGGAGGAAGCCCACGCAGACACAGGGAGAATGTGCAAACTCCACGCAGACAGTCACCTAACGCTGGAATTGATCTTTGGCCCCTGGCGCTGTGAGGCACCATTGCTCACCACTGAGCCACCGTGCTGCCCCAAATTGCAGAATTACACAAGAGAGAGTGTTTGAGGTGCTGGGAGGACTGTAGGGAGTGGACGAACAAACAGAGATGTGGAGTGCTCTTGTGGTTTGAAAAGAGTCTGGAGGTGCTCAGATAAGGAGCTCAGTAGGATTGGGAGAAGGTTACTGAGGTTGTGTGATGCTATAGGCCAGGAGGCAGGAGTGTGAGGGGCCTGCAGAAGGTTCCAGTGATACCATGTTCTCCTAGGGCTTGAGGAAGGTACACAGGTGGGTATTTTGGTCCGGGCTGGAGGATTTTACAGAGACGGGGTCACTGTAAGTATTGTGCGAGACTACAGAAATAGGGATTATTGGACTGAGTGCAGGATGTGATTATTGAGATTTGGGCATGTTTTTGACACTGGAGCAATTTACACACAGGGAGAGTCGTCAGCATTGGAGTAGGTTTGAAATATACAGCGGGAATATGGGAGGGCTGAAGGTTATAGAAACAGGAAATTTTCTGGGAATTACAAGCATTCAAGATACTGGCGCAAATGAGTTGGACCAAAAGGCATTTTCCTTGCTGTATGACTCTATCACATGACAAGAGACAATGTGAGAGGAGGAATATAGAACAGAAAGATCCCAGGATTCAATGCCATCTCCTTGAGGGGAGGCCTGCTTTCCCCTCTGTTGTACTGATCCTCACTAAGACAGAACAGGGCTGGATTGATAACTGTCAACTTCCTATACTGACACAGGAAAGTTCAGTACAGCCGAGATGGAAGTAAATAGAGGGTGGGATTTGTGCCTGGAGCTATCATGCTCTGTGTTCGTTCTTCAACACTGCATCTATGTTATATTTTCTGGACCAAAGTTCGATCCCTTAAATACACTCTGCTCTGTTCACTGTGAGTGATCTTACCTCACTGCAGGATTTACTGACGGCTCCAGATCTCACTCTCCATCTCTCTGACCGACCAATCCTCTTCAATGTGGTGATGAACGAAACAGGAATTGGGATTTCTGCTGAATCAGGAGCATCCCGAGTACCTACAGGAGACAAAGAAATGAGCAGAATGGGAAATTAGACTGATGCAGTGATGGTTAAACATGGAGAATGGCACCGAGTCCCACAGAGACCTGGAAAATCCCAGTTTCCATCTCTGGCCTTTGCTGCTGCGTCTCCCTGGAGTGGAGACTTCTGTGGTCAGGATCTGGAGTAGCTGCAAAAGGTGCAGTCATTGGCAGCAATTAAACCCTCACAGTGACAGATACCACATGGAGAGATACTGAGTGATATCACCAGAGTGCAGGAAGGCATCACGATCAAACCACGGTCAGGAAGAAGGTGTACTGGAAGCATTACTCAGGGATGAGCGAGCTATCAGTGGGCCAGGCAATGACCTCGTGTTACTCGCACTCGACTGTTCATCGAGAATTTAATGTCGGTAGCAGGGTACCCATCTGACTACTTAATACCCTTTAAGTAAGGAAATCTGTGATAGGCTACCGGTCTGGCCTACATATCAATCCAGACTCAGAGCAATGGGATTGACTCTCAAATGCCCTCTGTAATGGTCTGGCAAGCCACTCAGCTCTAAGGCTTGTCAGGGTGGGCATGCGCTGTTGGCCAGACAGAGACAGCAATATCTCGCGAGTGAATTGAAATCAACACTGCTGGGAGCAGTGTCCTGGTCAATCATGTCGGTAGGTTTATGGGCTGGGCTTTAAACTAACAGAGAGGGTGCAGGGAGAGGGTTCAGGTGAAAGGAGCTGTCCAAATCAAAAGAGAAAATGTGAAGCCTCGGAACAGCATGGGAATGTGGCTGAAGACTAGCAGAAAGGAACAGGAAGGGGCAGAGTTTAACGAAAACTGTACATCAATGAATCGGTTTGTGACAGGACATTGTGGGAAAGAGGAAATGATAATGCTGCTTGTTTTTGGAATGTACAAAATATTTACAATAACGTAATAAACTTGTGACACAGAGAAAAAATGAGATTTCGTCACCAGACAGACGTGATTACAGGTTGAACAAAAGGTGGAACGTAAATATTCAACAGTAAACAAACTTACAGGTCTCAGGCAGAATGGAAAAACAAGATGGGAACCCTGACACGAATGGGTAACAAAGGCATTCCAGAGAAAGCATTTGGCCTCAGATTATGCAGCTGAATCAGCCTGAATGCAACCTATTGGTGCTATGTGTCAAAAACACAAGCAGGAGAACAGTTTTTATGCTGCCTTGCAGTATTTCATTGCTCATCCCCGCATTAAACAGGAATTCATTATAAATTGTAGCAAAGGTGGTGTAATAATTTTTGGAGACTTCAATCTTTGTGTAATCTGGGACAGACACATTGGCAAGAGTGACATTATCCGAGATCCTCCTTGAATGTTTTTGTCAGTATTTCTTTGAATAACACATTGTACAAAAGCTAGGGATGAAGATCGACCGTTGGATGATGAAGCTGAGTGAATAAATAATATCACACCGAGATCTCCAAGAAATTATACCCGAATTCAAAGAGATTATGACATTTTAAAGTGACCATAAAGCACACCCGAGCATCAGTAACAAAGACCATTATATGATTTTGAGAGAGAACTGACCAAGGTAAACAGGGGAAACAGACTGAAATGTCAGTCTGTAAATGAACAGTGGAAAACGGTTAGAGCCAGAGAGACCTAGAGACGTACAGCACATAAACGGACCCTTCGATCCAATCCGTCCACGCCACCCAGATATCCTTTTCTAATGTTGTCCCATCTACCAGCACTTGGCCCATTTCCCAATAAACTCTTTTTATTCATATACCAATCCAGATGCCCTTTGAATGCTTCATTGTACCAGCCGCCACCACTTCCTCTGGCAGTACATTCCATACATACACCACACTCTGCGCGAAAAGGTTGCCCCTTAGGTCCCTTTTAAATCTTTCATCTCTCAACCGAAACCTATGCCCTCCAGCTCTGGTCTCCACCACCCCAGGGGAAAGACCTTGTATGTTTGTCCTATCCATGACCCTCATGATTTTATAAACCTCAAGAATGTCACCCCTTAGCCTCTGACGTTCCAGGGTAAACAGTCATTTCAGCATCTCCCGATAGGTCAAATCCTCCAACCCTGGCAATATCATTATAAAACTTTTCCAAACACTTTTGAGTTTCACAACGTCCTTCCGGTAGGAAAAAGACCAGAACTGCATGCAATATTCCAGAAGTGTCCTAACCAGTGTGCTGTACAGCTGCAACATGACTTCCAAACTCCGATAATCAATGCTCTGACCAATAAAGGAAAGCATACCAAACACCTTCTTCACTATCCGCTTACCTGCGACTCCACTTTCAAGGAGCTATGAACTCCAAGGTCTCTTTGTTCAGCAACATTCCCTAGGACCTTCCCATTAAGTGTACAAATTCTGCTCAGATGCGCTTTCCCAAAATGCAGCACCTTACATTTATCTAAATTAAACTCCATCTGTCACTCCTCAGCCCATTTGCACATCTGATCCAGATCCCATTGTAATCTGAGGTAACCTTTTTCACTGTCTACTATATCTCAAATTTTGGCGTCATCTACAAACTTGTTAACTGTACCTCCTGTGTTCACGTCCAAATCATTTATATAATGATGAAAAGTAGGGCCACCAGCACCGATCTTTGTGGCACATCATCGGCCTCCAGTGTGAAAAGCGACCATCCGCAACCACCCTCTGTCTTCTACCTTCGAGCCAGTTCTGGATCCAAACAGCCAGTTCTCCCTGTATTCCATGAGATCTAACCTTGCTAACCAATGTCCCATGAGGTACCACTTCAAACACCTCACTGAAGTCCCTAGAAATTACATCCAATGATTGGCCCTCATCAATCCTTTTTGTTACTTCTTCAAAAACACAATCATTTTCTTGAGACATGATTTCTCACTCATAAAGCCATGCTGACTACCCCTAGTCACTCCTTGCCTTTCTAAATACATGTAAATACGTTCTCGCAGGATTCCCTTCAACAATTTACCCATTACTGATGTCAGGCTCACTGGTCTATAGCTCGCCCGCTTTCCATCACCACCTTTCTTAAATGGTGATACCACGTTAGTCAACGTCCAGTCTTCCAGCACCTCACCTGTAATGGTCGATGATACAAATTTCTCAGAAAAGGGCCCATCAATCACTTCCCTAGCTTCCCACAGAGGTCCAAGGTACACCTGATCAGATCCTGGGGATTTATGCGCTTTTATGCATTTCAAGACATCCAGCATCTCCTCCTCTTTAATACGGACGCTTTTCAAGGTGTCATCATCTATTTCCCCACATACTATATCTTCCATTTCCTTCGCCACAGTAAACACTGATGCAAAATACTCATTTAGTATTGCCCCCATCTCCTCCAGCTGCAGATAAAGGCTGCCTTGCTGATCTTCTCCCTAGTTACCCTACTGTCCTTTATGTATTTAGAAAAATCCTTTCGATTCTCCTTAACACTATCTATCAAAGCTATCTCATGTCCTCTTTTTACCCTCCTGATTTCACTCTTAAGTATACTCCTCCTGCCTTTATAGTCTGAGGATTCATCTTGATTTCTCGTGTCTATACCTGACAATTTTTTCCTTCTTTTTCTTAACCTAAAGCTTTGTTCTCTCGTCATCCAGCATACCCTACACCCACCAGCATTTCCTTCCACTCTAACAGGAATACTACATACTGTCTCTGGAAAGCAGTTATCTCATTTTTGAAGGCTTCCCAACCTCCAAGGATAAAGGTTTAATTCTCTTAAAATGGAATGACCCCAATTCCTGCATCTCACGAAACTGTCACGAAAATAATAATTAAAAGAAAAACATTCTAAACGAAGGCTTCGATGAGGTGAGCTCTGGTCAGTCCTGTAGATCTGGAAGTTAACAGATACACTGAGAGTGCTTTCTATTAGAGCAGCACCAGGTCAGTGTCAGGCACACAGACAGAATGGGCAAATAGATTCACATCAGAACTCACATTTCCCAACCTGGGAATCTGAAGCTGTGTACGGCCAATTTTGGTAAACATCTGCAAACGTAGGTAATCAAGATCAGGCCAATCGTCTAATCAAAAATCAAATGAGTCATTCAGACTAAAATATCCTTCAGGTTCCACAAGGCAGTCTCGGTCCCATCCTGCAGGTTCTACGAATCCCGCTCCCTCTAACCTCCTGCAGGATCCCCGTCCCTTCCTACATTTGTACCATCCTACAGGTTCTGCAGCCCTTCCTACCTCCGTAACATGGCCCAGACTCTACAACTCTTCCTTCCTCTGCAATGTTCCCCAGAAGGATACTGGAGGATGGTGGGGGTTACAGTTTTGGGATGAGTACCATGATTGGAGGATTTTGCAGTTATTAGCAATATTGATGTAGCTAAAATTGGCTTTGGTAGCTTTGAGGGTTCACGTCAATAAAGGAGGTAACAGAGCTAAGGAGGATTATAGGGACGGGAAGACTTTTTATAGTTTATGAGTTTTGTGGGGACTGGAGGAAGGTACCAACATAGAGAGGGTTTAAGATTGAATGATTATCCAGAAAACGTCTACTGGGTTTTCAGGCAGGATTCTTCGTAGTGTGGAGAAACAGAAGAACTTTGGGGTCCACATCCATCGATCTTTCAAAGATGCCAGCCAATTTGATAGAGATGGTATGAAGGCGTGTGATGTGTTAGCTTTCATTAGCAGGGGGATGGAGTTTCAGACCTGTGGTGTTATGCTGCAGCTCCATACAGCCCTGGTTAGTCCACACTTGGAATATTGTGTTATGTTCTGGTCGCCTCATTATAGGAAAGATGTGGAAGCTTTGAAGATGGTGCAGAGATTTATAAGGATGTTTTCTGGATTGGCTGGTAGGTCTAATGAAGAAATGTTGGGGAAGCCAGGGACTTGGAATGAAAAAGGATGAGAGCTGACTTGGTAGAGGTGTACGAGATGATGAGAGGCATACACAGAGTGGATGGCCCGAGAACTTTCCCATTGTGAAAATTGCTATAACGAGGGGACATAATTTTAAGGTACTTGTAGGAAGGTTTATGGGAGATGTCAGAGGTAGGTACGTTAAACAGAGAGTGGTGGGTATGTGGAATGCACTATCAGCGTTGGTGGTAGAGAGAGCAACATTAGGGACATTTAATTAATTTTTGGATATGCACATGGATTACAGTAAAATGAATCTCGCAAAATGGATACCTGTGCCCTGTGGTGTTCCACGGGGATCCGTGCTGGGTCCACTGTTGTTTGTGATATACATAAATAATTTGGAGGAAGGTATCAGTTGACTGAGTAGCAAGTTTGCAGATGACACTAAGATTAGTGGAGTAGCAGGTAGTGATGGGGACTGTCAGAGAATACAGCAGTGTATAGATCGATTGGAGAGATGGGCAGAAAAATGGCAAATGGGGAGTTCAATCCAGGTAAATGCGAGGTGATGCATTTCAGAATATCCAATTCAAGAACAAACGAAATGGAAAAGTCCTGAGGAAAATTGATGTACAGAGAGATCTGGGTATTCAGGTCCATTGTTCCTTGAAGGTGGCAACGCAGGACAGTAAAGTGGTTAAGGCGGCATACAACATTCTTTCCTTCACTGGACGGGATATTGAATAAAAGAGTTGGCAGGTCATGTTACAGTTGTATTGGACTTTGGTTCGATCACATTTGGAATATTACATACAGTTCTGCTCACCACATTACCAAAAGGATGTTGATGCTTTGGAGTGGGTGCAGAGGATGTTCACCAGGATGTTGCTTGGTATGGAAGGGGCTAGCTATGAACAAAGGTTGAATAGATTCTGATTATTTACATTAGAAAGACAAAGGTTGACTGGGGACCTGATTGAGGTCTGCAAAATCATGGGAGGTCCAGATAGGGTGGATAACAAAAAGCAGTTTTCCACAGAGTGTGGAACTCAATTACTAGGGGTCATGACTTCAAAGTGAGAGGGGAAAGGTTTAGGGCAGCTAAACGTGGAACGGTCTTTATGCAGAGGGTGTTGGGGGCGTGGAACGAGTTGCCAGCGGAGGTTGTAGAGGCGGGAACGATAACGTCATTTAGGATGTATCTGGACAGCTGCATGAATGGGCAGGGAACAAAAGGATACAGATCCTTAGAAAATAGGCAGCAGGTTTAGACAGAGGATCTGGATCGGCACACGCGTGGAGGGCCGAAGAGTCTGTTCCTGTGCTGGAATTTTCTTTGTCCTTTTGTTCTGTGAATGGTCTGCAGGTTAGTTCGATCTTAGAGTAGGATAAAAGATCGGCACATTATCAAGGGCGAAAGGGCCTGTGCTGTGCTGTACCGTTCTGTGTTATAAATAGGGAGGGTCACAATGGCAGGAATTCTGGAGAGGATGGGATATGAATGAATGGATACATTATGAAGGGTTTGCTAGGATTGTCGGAGGTAACAGAGACAGAAATGGTCTGATCTGAAGCAGATGACCCAGACTGGGATGGTTGTGGGGATTGGAGGTGGTTTCACAGGGAGGGAGGACCATGAAGCCACAGCGTGTTATACAAATGTGGAGAGCTGCAAGGCGTGCAGGAGTTCACGGAGATGGGGAGGTTGGGAGGGAGGGAGCAGTTTACTGGGAGAAGGATGTTGATAGAATGGAACAGTTCACACAGACAGGGAGGGTTTTCGGTGAATGGAGCAGATTACAGACATAAAGTGAGTTGTACAGACTGGAGGACTAAACAGAGATATGGAGGGTAGTCTTGACTGAAGATGTTTATAGGATTAGGAAGGTTTACTTCTGCAGATTGTCAGAACTGGATCGATAGAATCACAGGCTTTCAGCGGTTTCTGCAGATCGAGAGTGCTGCAGGGACCTGAGAGGATTGTCGAGTCTTCACCGAGTGATCGTGTCCTTAGAACTGGAAGAGTTTACATAGATACGGAAACTTTGAAGACAATGTGTGCCTTCTTCTTTTACTTGATCAGAGCCTCATTATCCCTCATCAGCCAGGGATCCCTAAACCTGCCAGCTTTTCCCTTCATTCTAACACGGACATATTGGATTCTTGAGATCACACTTTTCAAAGCCTCCCATTTGCCAGTCATTCCTTATGTAGAATCCAAAGAGATCAAACAAATATATCACAGATAAAATATTAACTAGACCAGCGAATAGGACTCCTTTAAGATCAACAAGGCTGTCTATGGCACCACGGGGTTGGGAAAGATATGCGAGTATTTCACGGCATTTTTTTAAATGGAGATGGATATGGAAGCTCGAGAGTTTGGAGAAATAAACGGTTATAACTTGAAAAGTGTCCATGTTAGAGAGGATGTGGTACTAGATGTCTTAATTTGCATCAAAGTGGATATAGCCCTGGGACCTGATCAGGTGTATCCAAGACATTTCTGAAAAGCTGGGGAACTGATTGTTGGGCTCCTCTCTAAGATATTTGTATCATTGATAGCGACAGGTGAAGTGCCATTATTTTTTAAAAGGTGGAAAGGAGAGGCCATGGAACAAGAGAAAAGTGAGCGTGAAGTCAGTGGCAGGCAAGTTGTTGGAAGGGATTTTGAGAGACGGGATATACATGTATTTGGAAAAACATGGAATGAATAGGGAGAGTCAATGTGGCTTTGTGCGTGCACCATCGTGTCTCACTAACTTGATTGAGTTTTTTGAAGTGACAAAGAAGATTGCTGAAGGCAGACTGTGGATGCTGTCTATATAGATATTGAACAAGTTTCCACAAAGCAGACTGATTAGCAAGGTTAGATAACATGGAATCTCGGGAGAAATAGCTATTTGGACACAAAATCGGCTTGCAGGTATGAGGCAGAGGGAGATGATGGAGGTTTGCTTTGTGGACTGGAGGGCTGTGAGAAGCAGTGTGCTGCAAGGATGGATATTGAGTTCTTATGTAAATTATTTGGATGTGAATATATGAGTTATGGTCAGTAGGTTTACAGAAGACACCAACATTGGAGGTGTAGTGGACAGTGAAGAACGTCAGTTCAGAATGCAACAGGATCTTAATCAGATGGGCCAATGGAGCGAGGAATGGCAGATGTAGATAACTGTGAGCTGTTGGACTTTGGAAAGGCAAATCAGGCCAGATCAGGCCGAGTGATATACACAGACTCGGTGCGTTGGTAAAGATCTGGCAATGGGACTACACTGTTGTGTTATCCATCTTTGGAGGATTAAGTGTAAAAAGGGCTATTTTTAAATTGCGAAAACGTTGTAGAATTCTGTTATGCAGAGGGAGCTCGGTATCATTGTGCAGGGCTCATAAAACGTTGTATTGCAGATAATTAAGAAGGCAAACTGAACATTATCCTTCATTGCTTAAGGGATGCACTTCATAAACAGAAAGTTATGTTGTAGCTTGATGTTGTGCTGGTGAGGCCACACCTGGTGTTCATTGTAGAGACTTGGCCTAATTACTTGAGAAATAACGTACTGGCACTGTCTTGGGTGCAGCAGAGTTTCACTATGATGATTCTAGAGTTGAGAGCATTGAATAATGAGGAGAGATTAAGTAAACGTGGACTATACTTATTGGAATTTAGAAGAACGGGTTTATGGAAACATAAGATTATGAAGGGAATAGACAAGATAGAAGCAGGGAGGTTGTTTCCATTGTTGGGTGAAACTAGAACGAAGGGGAATAGCCTCAAAATGAGGGGGAGCAAATTAAGGACTGAGTTGAGAAGGAACATCTTCACCTGAATCTTGGAATTCCCTGCTGAGTGAAGTAGTTGAGTCTACTTCGCTGAAGGTTTTTAAGGCAACAGTAGATTTTGGAACAGTAAATGAATTATGAGTAATGATGAGAGGGCGAGTAAGTGGCGCTGAGTCTATGAAAAGATCCATCCTGATCTTATTAAATGGTGGAGCCAGTTTGAGCATTCAGATGGCGTACTCCTGCTCCTAGTCCTTGTGTTCTCATGGATAAATGTTAATAATTCATCTTGTTTTTATTTAAAGTGCTAGTTGAGTTGAGTTTGGGGAGCAATTCCCACTGTGTGGCTGAGTGGATTTTACCAAACGCCCCACATTAGTTGGTGTTCGAGCCCACACAGTTAGAGATAAGTTGGCTTTCCCCCACTCTTACAGCACACCATTCCCACAGCACCTCCCACCTCACCAGAGATCTTGGAAGTAAATAGAATCCCGGGAACAAGTGCCATCTTTGAAAGCCCATAGTGCACTGTGACAAGCACAGTCCGTATGGAGCTATCCTGCACACCACTTGATATTGAGCCTATACGTAGCTGGCAGGGGGACATTACTGCCCTCCTCAAACCCACATTGTGGGCGGGAGAATGGAGCTCCTCCTGAGTAGGGAGGGTAACAGGCAGAACTTCCACTTCCCTCAGGACCAGGAGTGGTGGCCATGACACCAGATCATGCCTGCTTGCTTTAAGGTTGCCCCCCCCCCCTCCAGGTTAGAGCAGACTTAGCCATCGGGCCGAATGGACCGCACTGACGGGAGATCAATGTCTTTCTTCACTCAAGGGGAGATCCAGGGAGAATCTCATCATTCCCATTGAGAATGACAAACAAGAGACAGCGAGATTGTATTAACTTCAAGAAAGGCCTCAGGGAACATCTCACTGAATGAATGTACCATTAATCGCACCTCAGCCCACGGTGCTCAGATTTCTCAGGAACAGTTTGGATGGAGCTTAGAAACAGCAAGATGAAACAAATCGAAGGCAAAACTGCAGGGCAAATTTTGCACACGATATAAACAGGGAATTAGTTATGCAAGCAATTTCTGGCAGAATTCAGCGAGTCTCGTCGCATCCGTAGGAAGAAAGCAGAGATAGCACGTAAAATCTGGGGACTCTTCATCAGAACAGTTTTTGTTCCAGGTCTCCAGCATCCGCAGCTCACTGTTTTATTTTAGCTCAGCAAGTATTGTGTATACTGCAGCATTAATGGATGAATTGATCTGGGATGGAGGGGAAGAGGTGAGGGCTGAAGTGCAGGAGATGGGTCAGTTACAGCGGAATGCCCCGACCATCAGAGTTTGGGAGAGGCTGAATCCTCGTCTGAGGGTAAAGGAGGGCATATTGGAGGTCCCCACTGGAATTCAGCAACATCTAAACAGATGTGAAAGTTCCAGCGCAAGTGAGAGAATGCAGCAGCTCTGAGCCGATCGCTGAGAGGGCATGGTGGCTTTGTGGTCAACATTGCTGGCTCACAGCACCAAAGACTCGGGTTCAATCCCACCCTCTGGTGACGGTGTGCAATTTGTACATTTTCCCTGTGTCAGCGGAGGTTTCCTCCTGGAGCTTGGCTTTCCTCCCATAGTCCAATAATGATCAGTTTCTGTGCAGTGGCTTTGCTAAATTGCTCTGCAGTATCCAGGGATGTGTAGGTTAGGTGAATTAGCTGTGGGAAATATAGAGATACGGGGGTAATGTATGGGTATGTCTGGTTGTATACTATTTGGAGGGTCAGTGTGGACATGATGGACTGAAGAGCCTGTTTCCACACTGTATGACTTCAATAATTTCTATTAACATATGTGTTTGTCAACCCTTCCCAGGATCCTACCTATAAGTGCTGCCTTGATATGACTTACCGAATGCTACACCTTCTGTTTGTCTAAATAAACTCCATCTGACACTCCTCAGCCCTTTCGCCCACCTGATCAGGATCCCGTTGTCCTCTGACTTAACCATCTTCACTGACCACTGCACCTCTCAGTGTGGAACATTCTCATGTGGAGAAATGTCTGTGCTCCCCTACAATGAGGGAATGATTTGTCTTTCAGTATTTTGGTGTTTGTCTTCAAACTCCCTTACCATTCCTACTAAACTCACATACAAATCATTTCTGTGAATGGCAAAGTCTATTGGGTCCTTGTGCACACTGCGGGGCACAGGCCTCCACTCCAAAAAACAACCTTCCAACACCATCTCTGTCTCCTACCTTAGAACCAATTGCCCTCAGCTCTCCCTGGATTCTGTGATGTAACTTTGCTAACCAGTTTGTCGAATGCCTTACTGAGGTCCATGTAGCCAACCTCCACTGCTGTATCTTCATCAATCTTCGTTATCGCATCTTCAAAAGACTTGTTCATGTTAATGAGACACGATTTCCCATGCATAAAGCCATGTCGAATATCTCTAATCAGTCCTTGCTCTTCCACCTACAATGATCAGGTCGCAGGGATTTATCTAACTTTACGCATTTTAAGAATTCCAGCCCTTCCACTTTTGTAATATGGACACGTTTCAAGATGTCACTGTTTATTCCCCAAGTTCTCTAACTTCCATATACTTCTTCAGGGTAAATACTGATTTGAATTATTCATTTAGTAACTCACCTATCTCCTATGGTTCCACAAATAGGTGGCCTTGCTGACCTTTAAACTGACCTGTTCTCGCCCGAGTTACTCATTTGACTTTCACGTATTTGCAGAATCTCTTTGGATTCTCCCTTGCCCTATTTGCTGAAGATATCTCATGTCCCCATGTTGCCCTTTTGATTTCCCTCTTGAGTGTAATCTTTCTGCCCTTGTACTCCTCGAAGGATTTACTCGATCCCTGCTATCTACACCTATCGTATGCTTCCTTCTCTTCCTTGACCATCGCCTCAATTTCACTAGCCATCTAGCATTCTCTGCACCTACCAGTCTTACCCTGGTCATGAATAGAAACATACTGTCTCTAGACTCTCTAATTTCATTTGTGAATGCCTCCCACTTTCCTGCCATGAGCCATGGAATCCTATCTCACTCTAACAGGCCCGAAAGGCTGAATGATTTCTTCCTATCCTTCTCACTCTAACAGGCCCGAAAGGCTGAATGATTTCTTCCTATCTTTCTAACAGGCACAGCGGGGAGAGAATTGTTTCTTCCCGTTCCTGAGCATCAGTCTCGATGCTATGAATGATGTCTCAAGTTCATGGAAAAAAAAACAACGAAGGTCCACGTTAAACCAATTGCAACACGACACAAAGTCAATGGGCAATAAATAGTGTACCCTAGATTAAGGTCTCTGGGAACCTGCCCACCCATCATCTTATTCAGCTGGTCCGTTATTTCATTCCTATCTCCTTTTATAAGCAGGGTGGAACATATATAACCCTGCAGTGTTCTGGCAATACTTACACATATAAGGAGGAAAGATTAAAAAGATTGGAAGATTGATGGAAGATTGGAAGAGTAAATATTCCCTTTTATTGGGATAGGAAACGTAATGTAAGGAAGGGGTGAACTGAGCCTGGTTGTTCAGTGACTGTGATTAATATCAGTCTCCATGGATTGTAATTATCCCAGTGGAGGGTTTGCAGCTTGTAATGATAAATGGGCTCTGTTCAATGTGTTATGAGTGGAAGCATCATCGACAGCACTAACAGGGATCAGCAGGTCCAGAGTGGGGGAGGAGAGATCAGGATCTGGGAGCATTGGATAAAATGTTCCAACAGACCAGAATCTGAGAACAATGGACTGGCAAGTTCAAATAATGGACAGGGGTTTATCCTTGGATATTTGGTATCTTTCTACATTTTACAATCAATTGTCATTACCAATTAAGATCATATGGGTACTTTACATTATTCAATATTTTTATTATCCAATCCTGGCAATCATTGGTGCCCCTGGTAAGTCTCATGTTCAATCATTAAATCTATAAATCGGGTTTGAATGTAACACTGTTCTTCTCATGACTCAGCTCCGCTTGTTGCTGTTATTATTCCTGCTGAGACTCTCAATGCAGATATTCTAACTGCATCAGGGAGATTGTTTCTTCACTCACTCCATCTTTGCTTCTCGCAGTGTCCCTCATAGACTTCTGTGTTGACTTAATTTCAGCTGTGAACCTTAGTTCATGATACCACTGCCGTTTTTACATAAGTTTTCAGAGCAGGGCGGTCACCATCTTCTGTTCTAGTTATAAACTCAATTTGCTTCCTCCGACTCCATCTCTTCCCTGGCCAATATCGAAGTGTGAAGCAGACGAGTGTCAACTATAATTTTTCTTTTGGCCATGACCTGATCTCTGACACCAGATCCTGACCATTCCTATTTTCAACTACTAACACCTTCAGAATGTACTTCATTGGTTCATCCCATCTGCTCTTAGAAGGTTGAGCAATGAAATACAGTCTTAATGAAGCCAATAATCTGCTGCTGCTGACTCTCCCAGCTTTCAACCTACAGAAGCAAATCTGAGTCAATACTCCATGGCTTGTATATGAACACAAACCAAAATCCCATACAACCTGTCATACCTGTGCACTCTGATCTATATTGTTAACGGGTCCTGCACTGCGTTTACTTTAATATGCTCAAGCATTTCCACATATCTGTCCATGAATGTTCCTCCGCTTCTCTCTACCCATGACTCCAGTTTTTCATATTGAAGCTGAGTTTTTCCATTTGTATTCTCTCTCAGACAATGATTTTCACATCTACCACAACCCAGACCCACACACGCATGGTATATAAAACCCCTTGCCTTGAGGTGTAGCATGGAGATGCAGGACTTTAATTTGTGGGAGCCCCAGTTACTTGCAGTATGGGCAGCAAATGCTCGGCAGACATCCAGTGCAAGTGGAGCAGCAATATATTGGCAAAGGTTTGCAATACTTCCCATGCTAGGCAGATAGTCCAGCCTACTGAGCAATACATTGACATAGTCTGCACGGTTCTCCATGCTGGGCTTTTACCTTGTCCCAGTTTAGGATGTCTGGGCTGATTTTGTGGGAGAGATTCAGAATTAGATGTCACAAACATTATCGACTCATCCAGCAATGATTTATTCATGTTCTCATTCTTGTGATTGAACCCACCAAGGACTAACTCCTCTAGTTAGTCCCACTGTGCAAGATAGGGGACTCTGCGACCCCCATCAGGCACTCTGCTTCCCTTCCCAAGAACAAAGACACGGAGGAGTTCGTCCAAAACTATTTATTCAATTCTGCAGAACCGGGTGTTCCCTCAATGGCTTCCCACGAGGCACACACACAGATTGTAATCCCCGCACGTTATATACATGTAGGGGTGGGCGGGGCCTTCTACTGTCTCAGCCAATCAGTGTTAAAGTTCCCCACTGTCCGCCTGATGGATGAGATTATTTGGTTATTCACCCGGCCAATCAGTGTTCGAGTTCCCCGCTTCTCCCTTATATGGATGATGACGTACAGCCGTGGTTGTGGGCGGTCCCTCAGCCACGAGGAAAGCTGTTTCCATTGTTCCATTCATGAAAATCTGGGGGAGTGTCTGCTCTGCTTACTACAGGGTAGAGAAGACTAAAATGGTGGCTTTGTACTTACTATGTGCTTACTACAGCAGTTAATGATTTAAAAATTACACCACCCCCTACAAATCCCCCGTGTCTTTTCTTACGGTTTGTAATTTTTAAACTGGGAGTTTCTTCTCCAGGGCGTCCAATAGCTCCCGAGCTTGTTTATCAAGCTGCCCGTCTCTAATGCTACCCCCGCCCAAGAGGGATTCAGACTGTTCTATCCCGAGGTTCATCCTTTCGACCTGCCCATAAGGAACATCCCTCTTAGTAAGGGCGGTTTCGATCAGTCGCTGAGTTAACCCCCTGGCGCAGGGAATGATGCAACACCCGAGGGCAGTTAGTACCCCTGCCACCACTATACATGAGACGAGAAAGGAAACGACCACCCCCTTCCATTTACCGAACCAAGCTTCCAACCAACCCGTGAGGCCAGAATCGATGCCCGAGTTTTCGGCGAGTTCATCCGCCAATGTGGTGAGCCCATCCAGGGCGCGGGTGATGGACCCATCAGGGGCTGTGTTGTTGGGGATGAAAGTGCAGCACTGAGTGCCTATCATGACACAAACACCCCCCTTCTCTGCTAGCATCATGTCCAGGGCCAACCTATTTTCCCACGCCATTCTGCTAATGGCGTCTAGTTGTTCTGCTATTCCCTTCACTGCATCCCGAGTATAATTAATGAACCTCTGCTGATTGTAGTAAATATAATTAATCCAATCCACGTTCTTATTGATGGTAACCCACCAGAACAGTGACGACTCAAAACCCGCCGCTATCTGGTTCCTAGCCTTGTATTCATCAGGAACACCCCTGGGGACCCCTATGACATCTAAATATATGTTATCATCGAAAGAGGTCTCCAAAGCCCTCTTAGTTCTTCTACTGGAACGGGGTTGCTCTTGTTTTTCGAATGCCACGGTGAATGGGATGGCCAATTGAACGATTGCACAAGTGCCCGCCCATTTTTGGGGCAGGGTCGGTCGCAGAATACTCCCACCACAGTACCACTAGAGGTCTGCCCTAGGCACATGAATGTGGGAGTAATTCCTGCCCCCGGTAGTTTCGTTGACCCGCCGAATTGACCCGCTGCACTTGTCAAATGTCCCCACATCATTGTCCCATTGCGGTCCCGTCCGAGAGACGCAGGCTTGGTGCGTACCCGTTACCCCTGTGAATGACGGAGGGCGGGGCGCCCCTTTAGACCTGACGGGAGGAAACTTCAAACTTAAGGGTCGACAAGTGGGGTCGTTCCAGGCCTCTCGGTCCTGGTACAGCCTTACCATGCAGTCCAAGGCTTGTGGATGTTTCTCCCATCCCAGCGGGAATGGGACCACCTGAGGGTTAGGACGGGCACCCGTGCACGCGTAGCAATCACTCTTTTTCATGCTCCTTACCGTATATTTGACCCATTCCATCCAGGCATTCGCCTCCCCGTATCCCGTTTCTATTTCAAAGGTCCTTTCCAAGTCCATCACCTCAATTATCCTAACCTTTTCCTGCTCATCGGGGGTGGATGAGGCCCCAGACTCAGCTTCAATGACCGTGATGGTTGTGCAGCACAGCTGCAACCCCTTCTGTCCTGCCTGGCCCCCAACCCTAATACCCAGGATCGTTCCATTAAGGCTCGTCCCGTTGTTCCCCAAGGTCTTTATGGTCAGATAGAGTGGATTGCACTGATTCTGCTCACAATTCCGCCCAGGGGTGATGGGATCACGGACAATTAACACCATAGCCTGGACCCCGGGGGCCGGAGGCCTATTGATGCCTTCTTTGCCATGCAACTGTAATACTAACGTCTGACCCTGGAATCCCCTTTCTCTCTCTAGGTTACGCTTAGTCTGATTCAGTTCATTTTTAGTCGCACAGGGCACCAACCCACATTGGTCTAAACTAAGTGTCTGTGTTGGCTTGTTGGCGGGAACGGAGATGGAGAGCCACCGACGGTCCTCTGCCTGTTTTTTCCCAGAGGCCGAATTGGGTAACACGCACACTATGACCCAGCCGAAGGATAATGGCAAAGCAAGTTAACAATACGATTGACTGCATTTTGTTGCAACACTCGTGTCCGGCCGGAGGACACAGTCCTTTAAACTCGCCAAAGTCCAATTAGTCTGTTCTCAGGGTCTCTGTTCCTTAGATGCCTCTGTCAGAGAGGTTTGTTCGTCCTCCGTCGGTTGTGGCACCGGTCCCTTGATCCGAGTAGAATGTGTCCAGCCCTTTTCGGCCGTGCTGACAGCCGTTTCGGTAGTCAAAAGTACTAGGAAGCGACCGTCCCAAGTTGGTTCGAGGGTGCGTTGCTTCCAGCTTTTAATCAGGACCCACTGACCCGGCTTGACGGTGTGCACCGCGAACTCGAGGGGCGGCGTCTGTGCCAAAAGTCCCTGTTGGCGTAAACGAGATAGAGCAGACCCCAGAGCCACCACATATTTTTGCACAAACATGTCCCGAGACTCGAATAAGGGAGGTTCTCCCTTCGGCCCATGGAACGGGAGGCCAAACCGCATTTCGTAAGGGGAGACGCCCAAATCCCGTCTTGGCTGGGTGCGAATTTGCAACAGGGCGAGGGGTAGGCATTTGGTAACTGTCTTCAGGCCCTGCCTCCCTTCCCAAGAGATGGGGTATTGGCGCACTCTGACGTCGGGCCTCTGGGGCTTTAATTTTACCTCCACAGGTTGAATTGTGAGCCCCCCCCCCCGGTTCCCTTTGGCGACCCAAACCCTATGGTCTATCTCTGTCAATCGGGACTCACTAAGGTATGACATGGTAATGGCTAATTCTTCCTCTTCTCCCACTTCTATTCGTAGTCCGAAACGGACTATTAAATCCCGTCCCAACAATTCATAGGGAAGATGGGGGAGGTGAAGGAGTTCTACTTGGAGCTCCTCCTCCTCCAGTCGCAAGGGTTGTGGTTCAAATATTCTTGCACTGAAAACCCCACCCTTTACTCCTGAAATGTTTAATGTTTTAGCCTGGAAGCCAACCCCCCTAGGATGGAGGGGGATTGAGGACCTGCCGGCGCCTGTGTGAACTAAGAAAGTAACATCTTGTCTAAATGGGCCCACCTGTAAATTTACCAGGGGTTCTTGGTAGGCCCGTGTTCCGATCCTCCCCTGACTTCCCTAATCCATTTGTTCGCGCTCCATTTCATACATCCCTTCTCGCTCCCTTTTAAAATCGGGACAATCCCTCTTGAAGTGTCCCAGTTTCCCGCAATGGTAACATCCGGCCGCCTGAGGCCGTTCGATTCCATAAGATCCTCCTCTCCCACTTCTGCCCCGTCTCGCTCCTCTCCCTCTCCAACTTTCCCTCGACCTTCCTCTTTCTATCCCATAACCTCCCTCCCCCATTCCGGTGGATTTACAAGCTTCCCGTACGGCTGCCACCATCATTTTTGTCTTCTGTTTCTCCCTTATTACATCCCTCTGAACGTACACCTTCTGTGCTTCCCGTAATAATTCTGCAACATCTTTTTCAGCCCAATCCTCCACTTTCTGTAATTTCTTCTGAATGTCAGGCCATGACTTAGTCACAAAGTGCACCTTAAGCATGCCCTTGCCTATTTCCCCATCGGGGTCTAAACCTGAATACTTTCGTATGGACTCCCGCAAACGGTCTAAAAACTCACTCGGGGATTCATCCTTTTTCTGTCCAACTTCGAATGCTTTCGCTAAATTCCGTTGTTTAGGCACGCAGGTTTTGATTCCCCTGATTATAAGGTTTCTGAGGTCTGTCATATTAGCCCGATCCCCCTCGTCATTATGATCCCACCGGGGGGTCCTCTAAGGGGTACTTCTGCTCTCCACGCTGAGGGCCGTCCTGATGCTCCCTATCCCAAATGGCCATTGCACTATTCCGGATCATGACAATTTCATCGTAATTAAATAGTATTCTCATCATGGCCTGCAATTCGGCCCATGTGTATATACTGGGCTCCAGAAATTGGTCTAGTTGTGTTCCCACACTGACAGGGTCGTCCAGTAGAAGGGGTAGTTCATTACGGAGTTGTCGGATATCCCCAGAATTTAAAGGTTGTACTACGAATCCGGTCCGTTCGTTCCCAAACGGCACCTCTCATAAAGGGTTCATCTGTTCAACATTGTTAACCCTCTCAGCACCCAATCTCTCTTCTTGATCTCTCCGCATCTCAATTCGGGCTGATCTCCTAATGCCTGGGGTGGGCTCTTCTTCCCTTCCTGTGTCCCCCCCAGCAGGCTCTCCCTCACTGAGCATGACCTGCCGGGAACCGGGATTATCCGACGCAGGAGGAAGGTCCGCGCTGGACGCCTGGCCGTGCGTGGGTTGTACATACGAGGGCGGGGCAGAAGGGGGCAAACCATCGGTGAGGACGTCCCAAGACTTCTGGGGCTTTCTCGGGTCTGTTTGGGGAATCAGAGGATAGAGACGCGTGGGGTCCCCGCAGTCACTCGCCAACCAGGCGGCGGCGTATTTGCTCTCTTCTGGGTCAAATGGTTGTTTTCTGTTAACATATATATGTTTAGGAGTTGACACACCCAGTCTTCATCAGACCCATACTTGGGCCAAACTACCGAGGGGGCGCGGATAGGTTCTTTGGTCCATATAAAACAACAATATTTTATCATAGTCTCTTTCTTTAAGTCCTTTGTCCTACTGCTTTCCGTCCATAAACTCAATTTCCGACCTAGTGGACTATCGGGGGGTATTTCTTTTCCATTTACAGTCCTCCCTGACTTGTCCTTAGTGGACCTAAAAGTCTGATTTCCCATGGTCTATCTTCGGTCCTGGTCTTAAACGCCTAAAGCGTTTTCACAGATGACCGTCAAAACCACAATTTCTCATGGTCTATCTTCGGTCCTGGTCTTAAACGCCTAAAGCGTTTTCACAGATGACCGTCAAAACCACAATTTCCCATGGTCTATCTTCGGTCCTGGTCTGAAACGCCTAAAGCATTTTCACAGATAACCGTCAAAACCACAATTTCCCATGGTCTATCTTCGGTCCTGGTCTTAAACACTTAAAGCGTTTTCACAGATGACCGTCAAAACCACGTGGCCAACAAGGAAGAACAAAAGAAACTCTCTTACCTTGATCCGTGCACGGAGTTGTCTGGCCTTTTTAAATGTGTGTACCCCCGCGTATAGTCACTAACCGGTCGTCTCAACACTCGTCCGTGTGTTCCTTTTCTCGGGATCCAAAATTATTTTAATGAGCCGGGTCACTCTCTTGGCCGACGGCTGACGGACCAAGCCGATCCAGTGAGCAGTATAAATATATACCAGACGCGTCTTTTTGTATCAGACTTGATCCTCGAGCCGAAGAGAGCCCCGGCAATAATTATTGCATCCCGGAAGAGTCCCCAATTGTGCAAGATAGGGGACTCTGCGACCCCCATCAGGCACTCTGCTTCCCTTCCCAAGAACAAAGACACGGAGGAGTTCGTCCAAAACTATTTATTCAATTCTGCAGAACCGGGTGTTCCCTCAATGGCTTCCCACGAGGCACACATACAGATTGTAATCCCCGCACGTTATATACATGTAGGGGTGGGAGGGGCCTTCTACTGTCTCAGCCAATCAGTGTTAAAGTTCCCCACTGTCCTCCTGATGGATGAGATTATTTGGTTATTCACCCGGCCAATCAGTGTTCGAGTTCCCCGCTTCTCCCTTATATGGATGATGACGTACAGCCGTGGTTGTGGGCGGTCCCTCAGCCACGAGGAAAGCTGTTTCCATTGTTCCATTCATGAAAATCTGGGGGAGTGTCTGCTCTGCTTACTACAGGGTAGAGAAGACTAAAATGGTGGCTTTGTACTTACTATGTGCTTACTACAGCAGTTAATGATTTAAAAATTACACCACCCCCTACACCACTCCCCTGTCTTTTCTTTCCCCCCATGTTTCCACATCTTGTTCTCAGTTAATGAATTGTCTGTTTCTATCTTTCATTCGAATCTCCCTCTGTATCCTTCCCTGCCCTTGGTTTTTGCCTGCTAGTGTATCGTGTTCTGGCATTGAGAAGCGCAGAAACGATGAACTGGTGTGCGTCAGGCTGTTGTTTGTTTCCTGGTGTGCCCTACGTGGTGCTTCATGTTGGACCAGAGTGTTTCAGTAGCTTTGAGACACGACTTTTAAACTTGGTCTGCGCCTGTCCACTGAAGCCTGTGCTTGTCCCTCTCAGCCAAATGAGCGGTCATTAATACAAGGAAGTCCCTTGAATATCATTGTAAACGGCCAAGCATCTAACTTGTAGCTGAGGGGCTTCTGACTGTATCTTGTTATTGAAAAGTTAGTGGAGGTACTGGGATGGTTTGCTGGAGGTTGTGCTGGGAGCTGCCTCAGACATTCAGGGAGACCTGAGGATTTGGCGATGCAACTGTGTACGAAGCATGGGGACTGTAGTTACAGCATCTGGGTCTGTAACATGCACAACAAATGGAGCAGAGACTGCAGAGAGGGGAAGCTCTGACAACACGGATTGAGCGTTTCTGGGGAGAGGGATCTGCCAAATAAGCCTGTGTCTTAGCCTGGATAAGGACACACTCTCACCCTCCCCCTTACACACAAAAATGCGCACACTTCGGATCCGCTTCACACAGACTCGCACACTGTCTCTTTCGCTCTCCCCTTCACATAGAGACCCGCCCTCCTTCACTTGCGCGCACACACATACACATACACAAACACAAATAAATCTGTGGGGTGAATTTGCATTTGCACATTTGTATTTGCAGAAAAATTATATTTTGTTCAACAAACATGCATTTTATAGACAGTCAGTCAATGTGTATTTTATAACCTCCTACTTTGGAAATAAACCCAGTCTGACTCCAGGTGAAGACACAGATAGATTCCAAACAAGATCTCACGCCTAAAATACATTGTCTGATCAGAGGGCTCACTTCATTACATCGATAACACCTGAAGGCCTCTCCAAGCAACGACTTGAAATAAATTCTAATTTATGCAAACATTGATTTGCATGTTAATCAATCAAAGCCTTCACCTCCATTCTAGCTGATTAACGATTTAGGAGCGATCTTGCATGTTTTCAATTCATGTGCATGAGTTGTAAAACCTTTTGATCTTTTCCTTATACATTCTGTGTCTAAGATCTTCCTCTCGCACTGACACCTGATGAAGGAGCAGCGCTCTGAAGGCTTATGTTTTCCAATAACCGTGTTGGACTGCAACAGGGTGAGGTGTGATTATTGACGTTGTCCAACCCAGTCTAAAATCAGCAATACCATTTGATGGCTTTTATTGGTTAGGCAATCCTCTTTGCTGGCAATTGTTTTCCTAACCCCATGTGATCTTGTCTCGTATATTAATCTTTTTTTGTAATACATTATGCAATTCTTTTTGCAAGTCCAGTTTTAATGCATCTATAGGATCCCCTTTATCTACCTGGATTGTCACTACTGTCAAAAAATGTTAATCAAATCATTCAAACATGATTTATCCCTCAAAATCAAACTATTGTCAAACTATAGTAACTGTGATGGATTGTGGCTTGACTTTGAAAACCTCCTGTTACTAATTCCTTCAGAACCGATTCTAACAATTTGCCTTCAATACCAGCAGTTTGATCACTTTCCATTCCCTAGTGAAATTGGTTATTCAAATTTCTTTCTTTTCTATAATCTCTGTATTTCCATCCAATTCCTGAGTAACAAGCACAAGGCTGTAAAAGATCTGCTCCAATTGCGGTGTAAGAGGCATGAGTGGCTGATTGAACACATTCTGTTCCTGTTTTACACATTCGATTGGCTTACTGTCCTCCTGGTGTTCCAACATTACAGTCTTGATGGGCTGAATGTCCCCCTTGCGTTTCTACATTATAGTCCCGATTGGCTGATTGTCCGCCTGTTGCTCCTACATTATGGTTTATATGGCGTGTCTGTCCAACTCCAGTTCCTGAACAAGCCGCTCAAGATCTCAATGTCCTCCTGTTGTTGCTCAAATAAGTTTTGGGGACTTATGGAATCACCCTGCTATTACGTCACATTTCGAGGGCTGAATTGTGCAGGCACGTTGTGTTGCCCGCATTGGATAACTCAGTTGTTAGCACTGCTGTCTCACAGCACTAGAAGTCCGGTTCAATTCCAGCCTCAGTTGACTGTCAGTGTGGAGTTTGCATATTCTCCCAATGTCGGCGTGGGTTTCCTCCAGGTACTCTGGTTTCGTCCCTCAGTCCCAAGAAATGCAGGTTTGATGGAGTGGCCAGGCTAAATTATACATCACACCCTGGGATATGCAGGCTACGTTCATCAATCATACAGTTTACAGAGATTGGGTTGGTGGGCGGTGTTGTGTGTTTGGATGGGATGATCTTCGAAGGATCAGTGTGGGTCAACTGACCAGTTTGCACACTGTATGGATTCTATGACGAACACCTTCATTGCAGAAATCAGTTGAGCGAACAGTTACTGAGTTAATTCCAATATTCTTTCCTCATTGAGGAGATTAAATCTGTGCGCACTACTCCAGATGTGATCCCATGAAGATCCTGCACAGCAGCAGCAACACTTTAACAGCATGCTGTAGCGTTTCCAACCCAAGTTAGAGCAGTTTCAGCTCTCTGATGGAATACACAGCTTTGCTGAAAGATCATTGTCCTTCACTACTCCACAGCATAGTGGGAGATCTGGGAACAATGTTACAATGACACTTCAGAAGAACGGATGAGATGTGGTGAGATAATATTAAGAGCTGAAAATGTGTTGCTGGAAAAGCACAGCAGGTCAGGTAGCATCCAGGGAACAGGAGAATCGACGTTTCGGGCATAAGCCCTTCTTCAGGAATAATTAATAATCAGATAATATTAATGTTGAGATGTGCCTCGCTAAATATCTCGTCTGAATCTACCATTAACCTCGCCAGAGCACACGTTACTCAGATTCCATAGCACTGGTAAGGTGGAGTTTAGAAACAACAAGGAAAAGCAAATATTGATGGGAGTTATATTTCAAAGTGAAAGCTGCAATACAAATGTTAGTTATGTTATAAAATAGGAAATTAGCTACACACGTTTGTGGGTACTGCAGTAATAATGGGCAGCTTCAAATTACATCTGAACAGTATTAACCCAGGTGCATGTTAATACTGGGAAAATGGATTTCATGAACGCGGATGAGATGGATTACTTTAATCGATGAGGTTGAGCACACAACTAGAAATCTGCCGATTTTGGAATTGATGTTGTGTGACCAGAAGAGCTAAGCGAAAACTTTGGTGTAAAGGAGCTTTGGCGAATTGCGATCCCAAAAAATAATAAATGACGCCTGAATACAAAGCAATGTTTTTTTTTTTCCCTAAATTACGTGCATATCCCTGAGTCATGCAAGCCATGGACGTATGGGGATAAGTTGGCTTCAGTGAATTTGAAAAGTACATGAAAATGCCTGTCTTTCATTAGGTCTATGTCTGGTATTTATAGAAACACTGTAGGGCGTACAATATGCATATGTCCCTCCAAGGTGCAAATAGAAAAATGGAACGGTGACTCAAACATGGTTAACAAAAGAAGTTAAAAATTGCATTAGGTCAAAAATGTGCCTCAGAAAAATGCCAATTATTGTGGATTCACTAAATTTAGGACACAACAAAAGAGGGCTAACAAACTGATCAGTAAATAAAAAAGACAACAAAAATACAAATTAACCAGGAACAAAAAGCCTGACGAAGATCCTCTATCAATATTTGAAAGGAGCAAAAAAAAAGCAATATCAAATGTGCAACAGTGAATGTGTGAACAGGATAATTTATTGGAGAGAACAGAAAAAATGACAGGAAACAAAGCAGTTACTTTATCTCTTGAGGAAAATCCACAAAATCTTTCAGAAATATCAAGTGACCATGGGACTTGCATAAATAAAGACTAAAATCATTCATATCAGTAATGAAGTACTATTTAAAAACATATCTGGTTTGAGCATTGATACGTCTGACGGATCAGATGTACGTCATACCAGAATTTCAGGGAAAGCAACAATAGACAGTTTGATTGCATTGGGGATCACTGTATTTTTCCATTTTCAATTTGGAAGGTTATAAATGCATTCCAAGGATTTATGAAGGTGGAGAAGAAGGAGAATGGAGAATTATAGACCATTGAGCTTGTCACTCACAGTAAGGAATCCGCTGGACTTTTTTGTAAAGAATGTGATATTGGACACTTAAAAACTAATAGCAAACATGAAGAGAATAATTCTAGATATCTGAAAAGTAAGTCAACATTTACAAACTTTTTGCGTGCAGGTATCCCTTATAGGTATAAACGACGCAGAAACAGTGATGTGGTATAGTTGGGTATTCAGGAGGATTTTTAAAGAATTCATTCAGTAAGTTAGCAGAATAAAATGAAGTAAAGGGTGTTGGGAAGAACAAATGCAAGTGGGGCAAGGTAAAAGTTAAGTTTGCCTTCATTTAAAGGGAATCAGTGTATAGGCAATGTAGATCTCCAAGCTCTCTCTCTCCATGGATGCTGTCTGACTCATTGTGATTTCCAGCTTGTGAGGATTTCAGAAGAGATTCCAGCTTCTTCAGTAATTTGCTTTGACTAGAAGTAAAGAGGTTCTGCACCAATTACACAGAGTGTTGGTGAGACTGTAGTTGGAGTATTGTGTGGTGCTGGAAAAGCATAGCCAGTCAGGCAGCGTCCGAGGAGCAGGAGAATCAATGTTTCGGGCATCAGCTCTTCGTCAGGAATGAGGCTTATTGGTCGGGACTGAGAGATAAATGGGAGGGGAGTGGGGTTGGGGGAGGTAGCAGAGAAAGCAATAGGTGGATGAAGGTGCAAGGACATAGGGGCAGACTTGGAACAGTCCGGAGGGTGGTGCCGAGTTGCAGGCTTTGGACTAGGATAATGTGGGGACAGGGGAATTGAGGAAGCTTTTAAAAAACACATTTATCCCGTGTGGTTGCAGGTTCCTAAGCCGATTTTAACGGCTTCCCCATTAAATTATGATATTCCAGGAGGCTATCAAGCAGAACAGAATAACCAGAGTGCAATAAGGATCCATTTGAAACCAAGGGGGCAATCTGTGTGTGAATCTGGAGAACATTGGTAGATTGTGACATGAGATATGCACATCCGTTTTAATTGGGAGAAGAAGGAGGCAGGTACTTATTTCAAGAAGACTGGACTGGGAAGTTCTTGAGCTGGTTGATATAGGACGCGAGCAGGTATTGATGGTTTTGGCAGGAATAAAATTCGAGATGTCCCCATGTCTGGATGAGTTGTATCACAAGCTGCTGTTGGAGACAAGGGATGAAAGGCCCTGGCTCAAATGTTTAAGTAGAATCTGGTCACAGGGGAGGTGCCAGAGGACTTGGGATGAACCCTTTACAGAAAACCTGATGGAGATTGACAAGGGAACTCTAGATTGTGACTATCAGAATAGTATCAGGGAAACTATTGGGGAAAATAGGGAAGGAGCAAATTGGAAGGCAATGTTTGATCGGGGGTTAGTTCACATAAAGCCATCAAGGGGAAATCATGCTGAATGGGTTATATTGAGTTATTTCGAAGAGGTCATTCATATGGTTTCTCAGCCAGAGCTTTGACAAAGCCCCACTGGGGAAACTGATAAATCTCATGGTATCAAGTGTAACTTGGTAAGTTACATTCAAATTATCTTAGTGGCAGGAGACAGAGGTCGGTGGGAGAAGGTTGTTTGATCGACTGGAGAACAGCGTCCCCTGATGTACCACAGGGATCAGTCTGTGTCCCTTATTATTTGTTGTATTTATAAATGATGTGGCGGTGAATATGGAGTCGGGTAGTGGGGAGTGTGATATGCAAGTGTGTGTTTCACCCAAAGATTGGCTGGGTGTTTGGCAGTGAGGAGGAAGGTCTTATGTTAGAAGAAGGTATAGATGGATTGATCAAATATGCGGATCAATGGCAGATGGAACGTAACCCTGATAAATATGACGTGATACACTTTGGAAGAAGGAACCAGGAGCGGAGTACTCAATGAACGGCAGCACACTAGGAAGCTCAGAGGGTGCTTCTTCACACATCCCTGAATGTGACTAGACAGGATAACAGGTTAGTTAAGAAGGCACAGGTGACTGCCAGCATAACCTTTATTCATTGACACACAGATTGTAAAAGCTACACAGGAGATTGATTAGGCAAAGATGAAATACTGTGTGTAGTTCTGGGAGCCACATTACAGGAAGAATGTGATTGCACTGGAGAGGGTGCAGAGGAGTTTCACCAGGATGTTCCCTGGATGGAGCATATCAGCTTATGGAGAGAGGCTGGATAAGCACGGCTTGTTTCGTTTGGAGCAGAGAAGGCTGAGGGTCATATGATTCAGGAGGATAAGATTACGTGGGTCATGGACAAGATGGATAGACAGCAGCTGTTCCTTTTAGTCAGAGGGTGAATAACAGAGGAGAACATTTTTTAAAGTGAAGTTTTTGAGGTTCAGAGAGGATATAAAGATTGTTTTTCACCCAGAGGATGTTGGGGTCATGAATAAACTTCCTGAGAGGGGAATTCTGATGGTTAACCTCACAACCATTAAAATATAATTGAGCCAGCACTTGAGGTATCATTACATTTACGACTAAGGATTTCATGTAAACAAGTAGGACGAATGTAGTTCCTGCTGCTTTTTTAACGGTACAGAGTCTATGTTTCTGTGATTGTTTGGTAGTGATCGCTGAAAGCATTTAGGAATATAAATGATGTGTTTACCTTCATTTCAGGGGGATTTGAGGACAGGAGAAAGCGCGTCTTACTGCAGCTGTACAGGCTCTTGGTGAGACGCCATCTCGAACATTGTGCAGTATTGTGTGCAGTTTTGGTCTCCTGACCTAATAAAGGGCAAACCTGACATTGAGGGAGAGCAGCGAAGGATAACCAGGCTGATCTCTGGGATGACAGGCTTCTTGTGGGACCAGAGTTTGTGGCAACTTGGCCTGTATTCCATAAGGTTTAGGAAAATGAGTGGAGATCTCAGTGAAGTATATAAAACACCGATAAGGCGAGACAGTGTGGAAGTAGGGATGATAGTTTTCCTGACTGGGACGTCCAAATGAAAGAGTCACAGTATTAGGTACAGATAGGCCACTGTGCATTAGATGAGAATAAATCTCTGTACTCCGAGACTGGAGAACATCGAGAATTCTGGACAACACAAGACTGTGGAAGACAAGGCACTGAATATAAATAAGGATTTCAAGACACTAAAGGAATGGGAACAGAGCAGAAATATGATGTGAAATTGCAGGATCAGCGATTATTCCTAGTTGTTCTCTGTTAACGGGGAAGCTGTGTTCCTGTGGAACACCGTCTTAGAGAAAATGGTGCAATATAAATAATGGGCCCTGTGGGAATAAGAGGGTAAGGGAGAATCCCCAGTAATATCAGTAAAAGTCAATAAAAAATAATAGCCGAACACAAATGATAGCACATTCCATTTAAATCTTGAACTCTTATATTTTAATGAAATAGTGCTGTAAATGTAACACTTTAACACGACAGGAACTGACTACAGCACTCTAACTTTTACGAAGCTCTACACAAGAAAGCATGCGACACTGTTGACCACGTGATACCAACACGAAATCCAATTCTCCACTGGTTTGGAATAATGTTCCTTCTAAGTGTAGTCTAAAATTCCCAGTTTCAGGCTCAGTTTCAAGGCTTGCAGAGTGAATTACTTTCCTGTTTTAGCTGAACACTCAGAGAGTGCATTTTGCAGACAGAGGATCCTGAGGCTTGGATTTTCTGTTCAGCTGGTGCCCAGCAAGGAATCACATCACAGTGAACAGGAGCTCGCTATATAAAGAAAGGGGCGCCATTCACGAATCGTGTTGCAGCCAAATCATGTTTAATAAACACACATTATTGGAGAACTACCTGTACATTGAATGGAGGAGCAAAATTGATGGAAGAAAGCAATTACTGCAGTTCCTATTTTATATGTTCAGATGTTTGAACATACTAAGGAATATGAACACACAGTGAGGAAAACTGCATTGAGGAGATTTTCTCCATGAGCTAGAATGGGAAATGCTCAATGTGTTGTGTGACCTCCTATCTTCCTGATGTTCCTGTGCAGTCTGTGGGACAGCTCTGTAAATGTTGTCATAAGCTCTCAGATGTTAGGAAGGAGGACTCTGCAGGATCAACAGGACTGTGTTTCCATTCCCTTTTCCAATACCGAGTCTAATGCCGGCTGTTCTGTCTGGTTATAATTTACAAAGCTCCCCCATTGTTAACTTCAGATTTTACAGCTCCAGTTCTCTTCTGTCTTCTCCTCCAATTGTAAATATATTGAATACACACTTGTTCTTGCCTCTCCAGCAATTTTATAATACGGACACCATATCAGAATAATAATGTCACTGGACGGGTCACTGAGAGGCACAGGTTATGACCTTAAAGGCATTTTTAAAAATCTTATCACAACCAATGACAGAACTGAAATTCGAATGACAAAAATTGGAATAAAATCTCACTTTACGAACAGCAAGCATAAACCATCAGGATTTCTTTCTTTATTTCACTTACAGCCTTTGGTAAAGAAATTAAGTGTGACTTTAGACCCACGACCACACGGGTGGCTCCACATTGTCTTGACAAATGACCTCACAATCAAGGGCAGTTAGTGACGAATAACAAATGCTGCCCTTGCCGGTGATGCTGACATCCTGTGAAACAACAACACTAAAGGTGAAATAAACCAAGAAACTGTGGATGCTGGAGATTTGAAATAAAATTCTCCAGCACCTGAAAATATTGGAGAATCTCAGCAAGTATGGCAGCCTCTGTCGGGAGAAAAGCAGATAAAGTTGCAAGTTTAGTGACCTACATCAATACTAAAAGCAACTGAGAAATAATATTATTTCTACCAGGAATGGCTGGATGAGAGAATGGGAGTTAGGTTGAATGGATGGAGAAATGTCCAGCAAGAGAGAGACAGGGAAAGAAGTGAAAAGCAAACAAAGGGTCAGCTGATGATGAAGTAGAAGGAAAATAAAAAGGGAGCTTCTTCTAACATAACCTCTTTCCCATTATTCCTGAATATCACGTCAATCTTGATATGCCTCTGTTTAAAGTGAATTATATTCCCTCTATCTCTGTTCTCGGAGTGTGATGATCAACTCCATTGGCAATACCGATGTTGTCCTTATAGTTGCTGAGATACAAAAAAAAACGTAAAGTTACATCGTCAACTGCTTCTTCAGAGAAAGGGACTATTACTGTAGGACTGTGCAGAGATTTAACGGCTTTTTCAGCCAGGAAGAGAAACATTTTCAACATGGAATGGGTGCAAAGTGTATGTGAGAGGTTTTGATTTGCACCTGTCATTAGACAGTAAGGGGAGGTTCAGTGGGTGCTTTCCACGTGTTTATGTATTGTCAGCTGCTGCTTGTATTCAGAGAGACCCGAGGGTCTGGTGATCTCACTCTGGACACTGGATTTATAGCGTGTTTGGGTCCATGGGAAACGAATGGAGCCGAGAACACAGAAGGGAAGTTCTGTTAACATGGAGGGGCTGGGCATCGTACTATCTTCCCTGGGATTTCCAAGAATATTTTTCTAAGCTGAACCGATTTAAACGTAAAATATGAACCTTTCAAAAATGATGTGGTCACTGAGCTGTGACCCCTCCATCAGTATAACCTGTAGCCTCACACCAGGGATAGAACTGTGCTGACATTCACCATGAAGTGAACTGGATTAATTCGGAAACTTTCCAGGCAGGAGTTGCTAACATATTCATCATCTCTGAAGTGCAGTTCTCCGAAATATTCACTGGCTGTCAGAAGCCAACTGCCAGCTGAGAGGAATACATTCAGTCCATCTCCCTGACGAAGGTACAGAAGCAAACTTCCAGATATACTAGGGAACAGGGGGACTGGTGAACATGCGGAACTGCGCGCAACTAGAATTAATGAAGAGTATGTTTTTTGAAAATCCATTTGAATTAAAGGTTGGTAAGGTGCTGCATCTGATGAGTTCCACCCCCGAGTATTGAGGAGATGGCAACAGAGCCAGTGAAAGAATTTCTAATAATTCTTCAGAGCTGGTTAGATTCTGGAAAGGATCCTGCAGACTGGAAAACAGCTATTGTAAACATAAATATTTAAAACAGGACAGAGAGGAAAAACAGAAAACTAAATAGCTTGATGTCAGCTGTGACAGAAACATTGTAGCCTTTTTACACAAATGTGACAACTATACACTTGGAGAATAATGACATAATTTGATAGATTTGAGCTAGATTCAGTAAACGGAAATGATCTTTGCTAGACCTACTTGGGCTTGTGGACTCTGTCCACAAATGCCATCATTCGCATTTAATTTTATTAAATGGTGAGAGGTTGGGAAGGGCTGTTGTTGAAAAAGACCTGGATGTCCTTGGTTATAATTCACTAACAGAATTCGTATGGAGCAGGAAGTAATTCGAACTGTAAAGGATATGTGGTCCACCATGGGAAATTATTAAAGTACAAGTGCAAATATATCTTACTCAATGATAGTATTTTGTTGAGCCAGTATTTCGGATATTGTGTACAGATTGAGTCTGCTTTATAAATAATGATCTCCACGTCACAGAGACAGTGCAAAGTAGTTTCACCAGACTGAACTCTGGCATGATATTACCATAAAGAGAAAGTGTATTAACTATGTGTTTGATCTGCAGCGCTGTGAGAGAATAAGAAGTTGAAGCTTGATGGTTATGGATGGCCCCTCATTAAGTCTCAAGCAGCCATTGATAAGGTGAGAAATTCTATATTTTCCACAGGATGCTCGATTCCTGTGCATAGTCCTCATTTCGATTGACAGAGAGGTACAGGCTCTGAATTAACTCTGAACAGTTTCATGCACACTTACTGTGTGGCCCCTGAACTCAATGTTAGATTGTACACAATCCTTTCAGAAGCCATAATACCTTCATTCTGAAACAGTTAGCCATTCCCCACCAACTTCATACTTCCAGAGAGAACATGGGCCTGCTCTCTCAGCGATGGAAAATGCTTTTGAAATTGGTTAAAAATTAGCATCCTTCCTACTCCCAGGGTATTATGTTAAAGTAAAAGTTATGTACTATGTGTAATGAAGCCACGAGGAACACGGTGGAGCAGTCTATCTGCGCAGCCCCTGAAACATTGAAACATTTGTTTGTGATGTTGGAGCATCTCTGACATCTTCCTGTGCCTGGTTAGTGACTTGAGAAGCTGGATGAACTCTTCATGTTCCTTTTTAATGACTCCGGTGTGAAATGGTCTCTTTCTGATCCTGTGTAAGTGACGTGTAGGAGTGAGCAGACTCCTTTTCTTCCTGCGTAACAGGTAGGAGGGACTGAATGGGCTATCCCTATTTTTGCACAATAGTTTTGATAGGCTGAATGACTTTCCCACATTCTTGTGAAGCCAGATTGAAGTGTAAATAAACTCCTTCGTTTACCGTGGAAATGTGCAGTGTCTGGCAGCGCTGTTCCATGAATATTGTCGACACGTTAACTTGAATGCTGTCCAGGTCTTGTTGCGAATGGGCACAGACTACTTTAGGACCTGAGGGATGGCTAAGTGTTCTGAAATTGCATAACCTAGAATGAGTATCCCCACTTCTGATCAGCATGAACTCAATGGGCTGAATGGCTTGCTTCCACACTGCATTGATTCCCTGCTGACAAACTGGAGATGCCTGAGCTGAGGGAGCTACACTGAGGATTTCCTGCATTGATGTCCCATGGCGGAGATGATTGATGACCGCTGATGATAAACATCTTCCCTTGTGGTGTGAATGACTCCAAACTCGGGAGAGTTTGCAATGGATTCTTATGAAGTGCGATTTTACACAGGCTCCTTGATGTCATCCTCACTTAAAAACTGCCTTGATGTCAGGGTCAGTAGCTGTTAGCTAAGCCCTTGTATTCACCTCTATCGCTCATATCAATAGGTCATAGTGAATGAGCAGACAATGGTTTCTTCATACAGAGGGTAGTGAATGTCAGGAATTCTCTATTCCAGGCAGTCAGGGGAGCTAGATCGCTGAAAGATATCTGAATGGTCTTCACTGTTTCTGTGCACCAGCTTATATCAGTAAGTGGCCTCCAACTGCTCCTGTCTAGCAGTTTGGAGGGGCGAATGTAACAATGGAACATCGCATTCAGGAGCAAGATTAGGTCACTCGAAACTATGAAACTGTTCCATCGGGTACTAAGTTTGTGGATGATCATGTTGTTGTCTCAGCCCCACTTTCCTGTCTTTATCTCATTATCCATGACTCAATCTCTGTGAAATATTTAATGAATTCAGTTTGAATAAATGTGAACAAAGAGGCACCACATACCTCTGGGGAAGGAAATTCTCATTCAAATGGCCCTTTAAGAATTACTCCTCATCTCTCTTGCAGTGTCGAACCGATCTAAATTTCAGGTCACTATTCCCTTTTCTTGTCCCACACTTCCACTGCTTACTGCAAATGCTAATGTAAGCGGGTTGGTGATTTGACCAAGAATATCGGTATCGAACTGGGTTAGGGTTAGGAACAAGTTAAGCAGGATTCTTTAATCTGCTAAAATTAACAAATTTATGACCCAAACAAAATTACTCTGACAGCTCATTCCATACACACACACAGTCTGCATGAAAATTTTGTCCGTTTAATGTATTTCTCCTCTAATCTTAAGCCTTTGTCCGATAGTTTTGGACTTAACGATCCTGGGAAAAAGGCCTTGGGTATTCAGCTTATCCATGTTCCTCATGATTTTATAAACCTCTATAAAATTACACCTCAGCCTCCGATGCTCCAGAGCAAATAATTCCCAGTGTGCCTAGGTCAATCCTATAGCTCAATCCCTCCATGCCCGGCAATTTCCTTGGAAATATTTTCTGCACCCTCTCAAGTTTAACAACATCCTTCCTATATCAATGAGAACTGAATTAGACACAATATTTTGGATGTCACCTCACCAATATCTTACCCCGTTGCAATATGATCTCCCAAATTGCATACTCAATGTACTGATCAATAAAGGCAAACATACCAAACCGCCATATCTACCTGTGACTCCACTTTCAAGGATCTATGAACCTGCACACTTTTGTTCAACAACACTCCCCAGGACCTCACCATTAATTGTTTATGTCCTACCCTATTTTACCTTTCGAAAATACAACACTTCACATTTATGTAAATTTAACTCCGTCTGTCACTCCTTGGCCCATTGCTCCATCTGATTAAGGTTCCATTCTACTCCAAGATAAATCTTGTTAGCCACTGCACCTCCAATTTTGATGTCATCTGTAAACATAATAAACAGGTAAATATTCACATTCAAATCATTTGTATAAATGACAAAGGCAGTGGACTCAGTACCTTGTCTAACACCACTGGTCACAGGGCTCCAGTCTAAAAAGCAGTCTTCTACCACCCTCTGCCTCCTACCTTCACTCTAATTTTGAAGTGGATTGGCTGGCCTACCTTGGATCCATTTATGATCTAAACTTACTACCTTGCCCGTTATGTGTAATCCTGTCGAATTCCTTGCTGAAGGCTGTATGGACAGCGTCTACCACACTGCCTTCATTAAGCTTGTTTGTCACCTCTCAACAAAACGCAATCAATTTTGTTAGAATTGATTTCCATGCAAAAAAAAACATATTGACAATCCCTAATCAGTATTTGCATCTGCAATTGCATGTAAATCCCATCCCTCACAATCCTCTCCAACAACGTGCCCACGAAATACGTCAGGCTCACCGATCAATATTTCAGGTCACTATTCCCTTTCCTCGTCCATGCTCCCACTGCTCACTGCAAATGTTAATGGAACCGTGTTTGTGATTTCACCAACAATATAGGTCTCAGACTGGATTTGGGTTAGGAACAAGTTAGGCAGGATTCCTTGCCCTGCTAAAGTTAACAAATTTATGACCCAAACAAAGTTACTCAAACTGCGTTGGAAAGATGAATGACAAACAGTTTGCAAACCTGTGCACCAATGTTTCTGTTTCGAAACGTACTGACACATCCACACGTTTGATGACCAACAGAACTACAACATCTCGGCAAAGCGTTAATTTGGAAGAACTTTGCCCAAATATTAATTGAACTCATGATGAAAGGGAACATTAGTGATTGTTCCAAATATCATTTAGCTTATGGAGCTATTCTGCTCTTAAAAGCTACTGCTAATGGGATCACTTCCTGGAATACGTGGATTTAGCTGAATTGCCTTTACTTCAGGCAGTGGGGCGATTCCAGTGAATCCTCAACAGGAATCCTTCATGAGTGGTAAAGATGACTGAGAAGTTTTCAGCTCACACAATTTTCTGGGAAGAGGAACAAGGGAAGAGATGGAGTAACAGGCTGTTTCTTCTTAGGAAGAATACATTTTCTCCCTTTCTGAGTTGAATCACAGAATAACATTATCCTGCACCAAATTTGACCAAATGAGATCTCTTTGGCCAATGTCTGAATTGTACGTCTCCATTGCATTCCCTTCTCCATATAGATACATCATTGCTGCTGTCATATGTAGAGCCAATACTTTCGTAAATAACTGCATTAGATTTGAAAATGCGTTTATATGTTCTGGTATACTTTTAAAGTACAACTTTTAATATCTTCACAATGTCTGTATTAAAAAATAATACATCTTCGTCGTAAATTACTTCCCCAGTCTTATTGTTCCATACAAGATAAAATATTCGTCAGATATTCACAAGCTCAAAATCTTATATGGTCAAAATCTTACAATGGTCATTTCTCATTCTCAGGCCTAAACATCTAATCGTACATAAAATAATACCTTCATCCCAAGAATGAGTAAAGAGAAACATCTTTGAAAAGTAACAAAAGCAATTTGTTTTTCACTTCAATGGACTTACAACCTACACACAGTACATCAGGTGTGGTCTCAGCAACGGCCTGTACAGATGCCATGAAACATCCTTAAGATCAGATCCAATACTCTTTGCAAGAAAAAGTATCATTGCATTTATTTTCCTAATCATGTGGTGCATCTACAGACTAACTTGATGTGATTTATGCCCCAGGACACACGAATCCCTTTGAACCAGCGAGTTCTGCATTCTGCCTCCAGTTACATAATTTACTGTTGTTTTATGCTTCCTCCAAAACACAAACATCCCATCACTCACATTGCGCATTTTTGTTTTGCTGAAGATTTGCTTCCAACTCCCCGTCTGCATCCCATTGCAGACATCGTGTCGCCACTTGACATCAGATTGAATGACAATTCTACCAAATGAGCAAATTGAGCTCCAGTCCATTCAGCCCCTTCATCCAAATCAATAATTTGGATTGTAAACTGTTGATGACCTCACACTGATCCCTGAGGAATTCCACTAGTGACAGCTTTCCAACATGAAAATAAGTAATTATCTCAACTCTGCAATTCCTGCTAGCTAACCAGGGCTCCCCTGTTCCTGTGTACCTGCCCAGAAATGTTGCATGGCCTCCTGTTTTGCTGTGTAGTTGATTGTCGATTTGTTTCTGATCCCAGTGATCCTGCTTCTGGCCATTTGTTGCCAGATGACGAGGTGTAGTTCGTATCGTCAATGATCCTGATCCCTGAGAGTTTAAAAATGAGCACAGAATATAGACAAAGATTTGGGGCGATCGCTACCCGGTCAGAAATTTGGTCTTTCGAATGCAGCAATAGAAATAGAACCGTTCTGCAATATTAGTCACGTGCTCAATTTTCACCAGTCGGACACTGAGGAAGAGGGGAGATTTCCTATTAGCCTGTTTAACATGCATCCCCTGAACAAGGAGAAAGTGAGGATTGCAGATGCAACTACTGCTTAGGGATTGTTAATATGGTTATTTACATGCAGATTAGAGATCAGAGTATGGAGATCAGAGCTGAAAATGTGTTGCTGGATAAACGCAGCAGGTCAGGCAGCATCCAAGGAGCAGGAGAATCAACGTTTCGGGCATGAGCCCTTCAGAATCGACGTTTCGGGCATGAGCACTTCCCCTGAACAACACAACCAATAATCTTAATCATTAATTTCATTTTTGGCTGTTTCTTCTGTGTTGAAAAATTGTTGCAGTCACTGCACATTAAAATAAACTATTGTCTTTGAGAAGTGACCTTACAGATGTTTATAAAATCACGAGGGGCATGGATAGGGTAAATAGACAAGGTATTTCTCTTTGGGTAAGAGAGTGCAGAACTCGGGGACATAGGATTAAGATGAGTGGGGAAAGATATCAAAGGGACCTAAGTGGTAAATTGTTCACAAAGAGTATGGTGTGTGTATGGAATGAGCTGCCAGAGGAAGTGATGGAGGCTGGTGCGATTACATAACTTAACGTCATCCAGATGGGTATATGGAAAGGAATGATTCAGAGGAATGTGGTCAAAAGGCTGGCAAATGAGACTAAATTACTGTCAGACATCTGGTTGGCACGGATGAGTTGGATCAAAGAGTCTGTTTCCCTGATGTATTTCTCTATTACACTATGACTGAATCCTTTATTCTATTCCTGCGTATCTCCTGAGAGGTAGTATGGGCTCTTCCTGCCTCATTGCAGTGATACTGTCTGGCTGAATGGGGTCTTCCTCTCCCTCTGTAACAGTCTCAAGGGGTGCAGTGAGAAACAACATATGAGATAGGAACTCCAACCGGCTGCTCAGTTTATAAAGATTGTGGCTGGTCTGTTTGCGGCTGACAACTCTTTTCCTATTTCAAATAAACACTGACTCCCCTGTACAACAAAGGTCAGTCAAGGTCAGCCTTGAATATATTCAATGACCCAGTCTTCACTGTTCCCTGGGGATGAGAATACCACAGACAGCACAACCCTAAGGATATAAGAACATCCTTATCTCAATCTTCAATGGGGGAACATCTAAATTTAAAAATTTATGAACTTCACAGCAAGTCACCTTTTTTTTTAGATATGTTGGCACAACAAATAGGAAAGAAATGGACCATTCAACCCCTCAACCCTATCCCACATTCCCATTGACATTGTTCAGTAAGCATTTATCAAACTCAGTCTCACTGCTTTCTTGGGTAGACATTTCAGATAGCGTAAACTATAGAGCGTACTAAATTGGTGTAGAACTATAGACTGTTTGGTTCACCACGTCTGATCAGCTGTTCGATAATGGCTGACACGTTTTGCAACAAAATTCTCCAGCCTCCTCACTGTAATGCTTGATTCCCTTATCAATCAAAACATATCTATCTCTGCCTTAAAGACAGAACTGTTCTGTGTCTCTATATTCCGGATATGTGTGTGTGGTTCTGGTCATTGGCGGCAGATGGAGGGTAGTGACGGAGGGTTGTCTTTGGGACTAGAGGTTTGTGACCAACGGCGCTCCACAGGGATTGGTGCTGGATCCACTTTTGGTTGTCTTTTGTATCAATAATTTAGATGTAAATAATAGAAGGCATGGTAAGCAAGTTTATGGATGACACCAAGATTAGTTATATCGTGGACGGTGAAGAATGTTCCATAAGACTATGAAGAGATCATAATTAATAGGATCAATGAATTATAGAGTAGTATAGCACACCCTTTAGTCCAACTCATTCGTGCCAACCAGATGTCGTAAATTAACTTTGATTCATTTTCCAGCATTCGTACCATATCCCTCTAAACCCTTCTAATTCATGTCCCTATCCAGATGCCTTTTGAATGTTGCAATTGTACCAGCCTCCACCACTTCCTCTGGCAGCTCATTGCATACATGCACAACCATCTGTCCGTCTTATCTTAATTCTATGTCATCTAGTTGTGGACTTCCCTACCTTGGGATAAAGACATTGACTATTCACACTATCCATGGTCTTCATGATTTTATCAACCACTAGAATTTGCAAATGTGACTCCAATAATCACGAGTGGCCGTGTTTTCAGTCATCCCAGGCCTAAATTTTAAATTTCAATACTGACACCTCTTCCTTCTCCATCAAGTCACAATTCTAAAACTATTTTAATCAACTTGTTCAGCTACATTATGAAACATCTCTCTGGGATTTGAAACAAGACGTTTGGGCTCAGAGGTAGGGACACTACAACCACTTGGCAACAATCCCTAAAGCTGCAACATTTTTTCTCCTGTGTCTTTGTCCATCAGCCTGTGTTGAAATACTGTGACATACCTCCACGACAGGCAGGACTTGAATCTAGACCTTCTCGTTCAGAGTGAGAGACTTAACCACGCAAGTTCAGGTACTGGGAACTAACCCACAGCTCTGGCTCAGAGGCATGGGCGTTACCCACAACACAAGACTTAAAACATGCCCAGATTTTGGGTCACATTTTAAATGTCAGGTTTCAACCCGGTGTGGATTCATTAAAATTTGGTTCATGTTTACTGAATTACACAGTTAAAAGAATTACATCGTTTAACAGATGAAAGGTACTCAACTCAAATATAGGATGTTGAGTTTATGTGCTCTGCATTCGAGAAAAACTATGAAGATCTTTAATTGTTTGGCTATTATTTCCACCTTAATTGGTTATTATCGTACATCTACAATATGAGGGAAAGACATCCTGCAGACACACTCAACACCTTAAACATACTGGAATAGATACTGATCGCTGAACACCAGAGAAGAAGAAAGAGCATACGTTCTGGACCAATCACTCTTTGCCGCCTGTAACGTGTGTCTGCCCTCTTTTTAAAACCACGAAATCATCTAAGGCAGCGGACTATTTTCAAGCGTTTCTTCCCCAGTACTATCACTCACTGGGCTGAAGAGTGGCAAATGGAGTTTAAATTCGATAAATACAAGGTATCCAAATTTGGTAAATTAAACAGCGAGAGGACATATACAATTTAATGTCAGGCCATTGGTAGCGTTGTAGAACAGAGGGATTTCGGGGTTTTGGTATATTTCTTTGAAGTTTTCATCATGTGTAGACAGGGTGGATATGAAGGCGTTTGGCTTGCTGGCCTACATTGCTCAGACCTAGGAGTACAGAAGGTGGAACATTATCTTCAGGTTGAGCTGGATATTCGTGAGGTATCTCCTGAGTACTGTGTACAGTTCTGGCCACCCAGTCACATTGAGAATATTATTAAACTGGAGCCGGTTCAGAAAATATTTACAGGATGTTGCTGGGAATGGAATGCCTAAGTTAGAAGGACAGCCTCGATAGACTGGGACCTTTTCCACTGCAGCGTAGAAGGTTGAGACATTATCAACCTTATAGAGGTTTATAAAGCAATGAGCGGGATAAATAAGGTTGAATGACAGGTGCCCTTTCCTTAGGGTGGTGCATTTCAAGACTGGGTGAAATTTTAAGATGACAGGAGAAGGTTTTACAGAAGACATAGTGTCACAGAGCTGTCTAGCATACCTTTCCATCCAACTCGTCCCTACTGACCAGATGTCCTTCATTAATGTAGTTCCATTTGCCAGCATTTGGCCCATATCCCCTAAACGCTTCCTATTCATGTGCCCATGCAGATGCCTTTTAAATGTTGTAATTGTACTAGCCTCCACAACGTCATATGGCAGCTCGTTACACACACAGTAACCTCTCTTTGAAATCGTTGCCCCTTAGATCCGTTTTAAGTCTTTCCCATCTCAACTTAAACCTATGCCCTCTAGCTTTGGAACGTGCTACATTGGGGAAAAGACCTTGGCTATTCACGCTATCCATTCCATTTATGACTTTGGAACTTCTAAGATCACTGCTCAACCGCTGGAGCTCTGGGGAAAGTAACCCTGGTCGACTCAGCCTCTCCATGAATCTCAGAACCCGCAAACCTTGCAGTATCTTTGCAAATCTTTTCTGACTCCTTTCAGGTTCTCCCATCCTTCCTCTATGATCGAAACCGTAATTGCACGAAGTATTCAAAAGTGGCCTAACCAATGTTCTTTACAGCCGCAAAATGACCTCTCAACTCTTATATTCAATGCACTGACTTACAGCGGCAAGCATATCAAACACAGTCTTCACTCTCCTATATACCTGCAATTGCACTTTCAAAATGCTGTGAACCTGCAACCCAAGGTCTTTTTGTTGTGCAACACTCCCCAGGAACTTAACTTTAAATGTTTAAGCCAAGCCTTAATTTTCCTTTCCAAAATGCAGTACTTCACCTTTACCTCAATTAAACTCCATCAGCCCATTGGTCCATCTGATAAAGATCATGTTATTCTTTGAGGTAACTTTTTTCTCTGTCCACTGCACCTCCAACGTTGGTGTCATCTATAAATGTACTAATCGTGCCTCCTATGTTCATATCCAAATTATTTGTAAAAATGACAAATAGCAGTGGACCCAGGAACGAACTTTGTGACACTCCACTGGTCACAGGCCTCCAGTATGAAAAGTAAACTACCACCACCACCCTGTGTCTTCTACCTTTGAGCCAGTTCTGTATCCAAATGGCTAGTTCTCCCTGTATTCCATGAGCTCTAACCTTGCTAACCAGTCTACCATGAGGAACTTTGTCGAACGCCTTCCTGAAGTCCATATAGATCACGTGCACTGCTCTGCCATCATCAATCCTTTTCATTACTTCTTCAAGCAAAAATGATCGTGGTTGTGAGACATGATTTCCCACGCACAAAGCCATGTTGACTATCCCTAATCAGTCCTTGCCTTTCCAAATACATGGACATCCTATTCCTCAGGATTCTCTCCAATAACTTGCCCACCACCGATGTCAAGCTCACTGGTCTATAGTTCTCTGACTTTTCCTTCCCAGTTTGTTTAATGATGGCACCATGTTAGTCAGCCTCATGTCTTCCAGCAGCTCACCGTTGGCTATTGGTGATAAGAGCATGTCATTAAGATTTCCATCAATCACGTCCCGATCTTCCCAAGGAGTTCGTTTTTACACCTGATCAGAACCCATGAAGTGCATTTTGATTACACATCATTTGGTTCGTGAATGAAATGAACATCCTGAGAAGTGATGAATATAGATGAAGTTACAACGTTTAAAAGAAATTTGATTAAGTACAAGTACAAAAGAAAGTTCGGGAAAATTTGGTTCAAGCCCATGCAGGTGGGACTGGTTTAATTTGAGATTATCATCAGCTTGGAGCCAATAGGTGTGTTTCCAAACACGCAGTGTAACTCTGACTCTATGTGTGTTTGTATGTCCAAGCATGTATCTGCATATTTCTGTCCGCGCTGGCGTATTTGTGTGTATTTATATGTATCTCTGTGTGCCCCCTGCGTGTATCTATGTCTCTGTGCATGTTATGTGTCTGTTTCTGTGTGTGTATGTGTCTGTGTCAGTCTCTGTGCGTGTATGTGTCTGCCTGTGCTGCGTCTGTGTGTGTGTCTGTGCGTGTGTGTGTGTGTGTGTGTGTGTGTGTCTGTCTGTCTGTCTGTGTCTGTGTGTGTCGATGGTGCTGTGAGCTGCTGCCCTCCCTCTGTCCCTCGTAAACAGATTCCCTGATGATTTTCACCCTCCACTCCTACCTGTACAGTGGTTTGGGGAGGCCAGCAGAGACTGACAGCAACAGAAAGCTCAGCAGGCCTGGCAGCCTCTGTGGACAGAAATGAAAGTTAACGTTTCAGGTAGAGTGACCCTTCCTCAGAACTCATGTCAGGGGGATATTACATCGCTTTAAGCACCATAGAGATTACCAGACTCTCCCCACACGGATACACACAGATACACACAAACACTGATACCGAGACATGGAGACACTCACGAAGACGGGGAAACTAATACAGTCATAGACTGTCAGTCAGTATTTCTCTTGCTCCATGTTTTTCCTGTCAATATTTCACTTACAATGTCTGGTGTGTGTCAGTATTTAATTCTCTCCTCAGGGAGTGTGTTAGTATTCCACTTGCACAGAATAATGAGTGAGTCAGTATTTCTGTGTGGTGTGTGACTGTAGGACAATTTCAATGTTTGCAGATACCAAAACTGGAAAAATTATAAAGTTTATGATGGATAGTGTGGAACTCCAATAGGACAGTGATGCGTTGGTATAGTTTTCAGGTTTCAGGAAGATGAGGATCAATGTGGAACAGTGTGAGGTGATACACTTCGGAAGGAAGAACATTGAAATACAATATAAAATAGACTGTACGCATTTAAAAGGTGTGCAGGAACAGAAGGCCCTGGGTTTATATGAGCACAGATTATTGAATATGTCAGGAAAAGTGGGGACAGCAGTAACTATCACATATTAGTTTCAGTATCTGAGCTGTTTACAGGATGAGGTGGAGGAGGAAGTCTCCATGCTCCCTTCCTGGGAGGTGGTGACGACGATGTGTTGTGATGCCCACCCATTCCATTTGTACCAGCTCGACACAAAAGGGAGATGGCATCACGGCGACGCTTCTAAGTTGTGCCGGGGTGGGGGGGGGGGGGGGTGGTGGTGGGGAATGGTACTCCCAGGGGGTTTAAAGTGAGAATTGCTCTTCACTGACATTGCTCCTTACTCGGTTGGTGGGACGTGGATATTTCAGAATGTCCACACGAGGCGTTCCGGTCCTCTCCTGCTCATACCAGGGTCCTCCCCACATGGCGGGGAGAGGGGAGTGAGGGAACGGATATCTGGCAATTCACCAATCAGCTTGGAACTTTCTGTCCTATTCCAGGCTGTTTCTCCTGGAATGGGAGGAAGGCCGGAAGGGAGTGAGGGTGGGAGTGGGTGGCCTTGCTGTTAGTGCTGGTGCAGGTGGGGAGGGTGGACATGGTGAGGTGTCCGGAGGGAGTCAGTCCACAGTGATGTCTCCATGGAATGCTGTTTGTGTAAGGGCTGAATTGTAGGGAGAGAGAGAGAGAGAAGAGAAGGCGATGCAGTGAGAGTAGTAGAGCATGAGCTTTGTTTGGGAGTTGGCGCTATCACAGATATTCAGTGAGTGTGAGGAAGCAGAGAGAATGCAGTGATCCTTATCCTGACAGAGCGGGGAAGGTTATTGATGCTTGTCCTGTTTTGCTGGACATTTCTTCAGACCGCAGATACTGCTCTGAGCTGGGTGGTGAGCTCCAACAATGTTCAGTGGGTCTGGTGGTGTGGGCCCTTCTGGGAAGAGAATGGTCCCCCTCTGTACTACCCATCCACCAGGACCTCCTTGCCCTTGTCGACAAACTGTCGTATATTTGCCCCTCATCTGCCATGGTCGGGGTAAACTGTGCAGGACAGCTCTGAACTGAGAAAGTGAAATGTGTGTCCATTGGCCTTTTGAACATGGCCCCAGTGCCTGGGATCACGTATTATTCAGGGGCATCCTGGTAATGGTAAGTACCTCCAGCCATAGTGGGTGGGAGAAACAGGCTGGCATTGAATGAGAGGGATACCATGGGGTGGGGTGCGTAGTTAATGAGGTGAGTTCAATAAGATACCACCAGGAAACTAACACGACCTCGTGCAGACAACCCCTCTATCACACTCAATAATACTGTTACTGAGACAAGTTATTGTTAGATTCAGCCCAATGTATCGAAGTCTGTACTGACCCTTCTTCAAGTTACAAAGCTGCAGGACAAATGCTCATTCAATACTTTTCATCATCTGATCTCACGCCAATATCCCGTTCACCCATCATTCCTGGGAACACTCGCTTATGTTGCAGGATGCTGTTGAAAAGTTTGCATTTCAACATTCTGGAACGTGGGAACATATCCATCCATGGCATTGGCTCTCAATTTAGCCTTCTCTGTCTATACCCCAAACTCCTTCCATTTGTTGGTATTTAAACTGATTCCCAGGCGATCGCTCTCTGGCATTCATGTTCACACCCACAGCACCCCTTTCATGGTACAGTGTAGATATGGAGCTGTACATTCTGTCACTCCCAGCATGGGCTGCAAGTTTCCCCACGCTGGCCAGTGATCTAAAGCAGTGTTACTGAGCAATGTACTGTGGTGGTGGACACTGTTCCACACCCTGGTCACATACCTTATCTTGGTTTATAGATCAATGCACTGCTGTGGTCTGCATACCTTTCCACGCTGGGTAGATTGTGACTTTTATTATACAGTGCATCAGCCCGGTATGCACAGTGCTCCAAGCTGAAAAAAATTCTGATCTGGTTTTATAGACCAATTCGCTGCTATGGTTTGCCCAGTGTTCCACGCAGGAGCGATTGCAGGGTTGTATTCAGCAGTAGACGAGCCTGGTCTGCACAGTGCGTCATGCTGAACACATATCTCCTCCAGATTTAATGTGTCAGGGCTGGTTCTTTGAGGTGGATTGAGAATGTGATATAAGTAATCATTTCATTCGATGTGAAACTGCCTTTTTTTTGTTCTCATTCTTGTGATTTGACCCTCCAAATTCTGAATCCTCTGGCCTGTCCCATTCTCCAGTCTACTTGCATAGTTCGGCAACTTGTCCCATGAGTAATTGTTCAGTTATAATGTGAATAACTGTCCTGTCTATTTCCCTGGTCTTTGACGTTTCTCACCTGGTAACATCGGGATTCAAACCTCATTAAGGTCATTCCTCAGACTCAACGCTCCAGGCAATATAACCCCAAACTATTCATACTCTTTGTGTAGGTCAACAACACCTGTTCCCCCAACATCAGCAACATACTTATAAATTTTTACTGCACCCGATCAAATTTAACAACATCTTTTCTATAGCAGGGAGAACAGAATTCAAGGCAGTATTACGGAAGTGGCTGAACCTAGTGTGTAGGCGCAAGTGAGTACAGCTGATGCTGAAGATTGGAGTTCAGAGTGTGGTCTGATTAGATTAGATTAGATTAGATTAGATTAGATTAGATTAGATTAGATTAGATTATTTACAGTGTGGAAACAGGCCCTTCGGCCCAACAAGTCCACACCGACCCGCCGAAGCGTAACCCACCCAGACCCATTCCCGCACATTTACCCCTTCATCTAACACTATGGGCAATTTAGCATGGCCAATTCACCTAACCTGCACATTTTTTGGATTGTGGGAGGAAACCGGAGCACCCGGAGGAAACCAACGCAGACACGGGGAGAATGTGCAAACTCCTCACAGTCAGTCGCTGTGAGGAAACAGTGCTAAGCACTGTGCCACCGTGCCGCCCACTGGAAAAGCACAGCATGTCAGGCAGCATCCAATGAGCAGGAAAGTCAATGTTTTGGGTAAAAGCCCGATTCCTGCAGAAGGTCTTTTGCTCAAAACATCCATTTTCCTGCTCCTCAAATGCTGTCTGATCCAGCCTGCTTCTCCAGTACCACACTCTGATCCCAGTGTATATCTCAGATCACCTCCTTCTTCAGAAACGCAATTTCCCCTTCCACATGGTGGACGATGCCCTGCAGCGTATCTTATCCACTTCTCACACCTCTGCCTTCGACTCCTACTCCTCCAAATGCAACAGGAAAATAACATCTCTGTTCCTCACCTTCCATCCCACCAAACCTCCAGATGCAATGCATTTTCCTCCCCCATTTGTGCCACCTATAAACCGAAACCACCAGCAGTGCTATATTTGTATCCCCACACCTATTCGCATCCAAATAAGACTATTCCCTCCATGACTACGTCATTAGGTCAATACCGCCCAACAAAACACTGTCCCCTCGCAACTCCTTCCCGTGCCACCTCAGGAATTGCAAACATGGTCCTCACCTCGGCACAAAGCCCCAAAAGATCCTTCTACATCCATCGGAGGATCATATGCACTTCCAGACACACCACCTACTGTATCTGTTGCACACGCTGTTGTGTCCTCCTAATTGAAGGGACAGTACGCTAACTTGCGGCACACTTCAGGGAACATCTCCAGGACACCCGCACAAACCAATCCCACGGTCCCAAGACCGAAAGTTTCAGCACACCCTCCCATTCCGCCAAGGTCCTGGGCCTCCTCCACCACCACCCCCTAACCACCTGATGCCTGGTGAGAGAAAGCCTCATCTTCCACCTTGGGACCCTGCAACCACATGGGATCAATGTGGATTTCACTAGTTTCCTCATTTTCCTTTCCCACACGTTAACCTTGAAAACTCAGCATCGCCCCCATGACCTGGCCTATCTGCTCATCTTCCTTCGCAATTTTCTGCTCCACTCCCCTCTGCAACATATCACTTCCACCCCAACTTTATCTACCTATCACATTCTCAGCGACCTTCCCCCATTCACATTTATCTCGAAGCACCTTTGGGCGAAAAGCCTCATTTCTGATGAAAGGCTGATACATGAAATGTGGAATCTGCTGCTCTTCGGATGCTGACTGAAGGCCTGTGCTTTCCAATTCTGTTTGGTATCTTTCTACATATGATGATTGGTTGTCATGTTTACAAACTCCATTTCCTTCCTGGGATACCATCCCATCCCTGGCCAATATATTTTGTTTACATTAATTTGTGGGACCTGGGTGTTGCTAGCTGGCCAGCATTGATAGACAATACCTAGTTGTCCTTGAGAACTAGGTGGTGAGCTGCCTTCTTGAATCGCTGCAGTCCACTTGCTGTTGGTCAACTCACAATGCCAGTACGGAGGGAATACCAGAATGTTGGCCCAACGACTGTGAAGGAACAGCAAAATATTTCCAAATCAGCGTGATCTGTGGCTTGGAGTGGGGGTGGGGACTGGGGGGTGCAGTGGGACGTGAAGCATACAGGCGTTGTTTGAAACAGACGAATCACAACTTTGATGATCCCTTTGGCCATGAGCTGATTCATGATACCATGCCCTGACTATTATTAACTTTAACTATACAATGTTCCAGAATGTACTTCACTGGCTGAACCCATCTGCTGTTTGAACCTTCAGCGGTGAAATACAGACTGAACGATGACAACAATCTGCTGCTGAAACTCTCGGGTTGAAACCTGCAGAAATAAATCTGATTCGAACTCTGACACAAATCCCATCCGTCTGACATTCCTGTGCACGCCGATCAATATCGCTATTGTGTCTGTCAATGCCTTTATTTTAATATTCTTGAGCACTTTAACTCATCTGTCCATTGAACTTCCCTCAATCTCTCTGTGTCGATTACCCAAATCCCTCTCAATTGTTCATATTAAACCTGGTTTCCTTCAAGTGCATTTTCTCTCAAGCATTGATTTTCACACTCAACCACCCCAAATGCACGACCCCACCACCACCACACACAAACAGACACACAGACACACAGACACACACACACACACACACACACACAAACATACACACACAAACACACGCACTCACGTCATGCTCGGCAGATAATCCAGTTTACTGAGCAATGCACTAGCACAGTCTGCACAGCTCTCCTTGTTGGTCTGTCACTTGTCCCAATTTATGCTACTTGAAGTGTTGTGTGGAACTGATTTAGAATTTGATGAAACAAACTATTTCAGCTGATCTGAAAATACCCTTATTTAATGCTCTCATGCTTGTAATTTTGCTCTGTCAGGGTTCAATTCTACAGTTAGTCCCGCTACCCAGACTTTTTCTATATATTTCCACAACACGTTCTCAGTTAATTAACTGTCTGTTTCTGTCTTTAATGTGAATCTTTCTATCCCTCTGTATCTTTCCCTGACCTTGGTGTTTGATTCCCGAATGTATCGAGTGCTGGCATTATGAAGCTCAGAAAAAATGAATTGGTGTGTCAGGCTGTTGTTCACTTCCCAGTGTGTCCCATGTGGTACTCCATGGACGGGGCAGGGTGGTGTGTGTCGGGCTGTTGTTCACTTCCCGGTGTGTCCCATGTGGTGCTCCATGTCGGGGGTGGGGATGTGTGTCAGTCTGTTGTTCAGTTCCCAGTGTGTCACGTATGGTGCTCCATGTTGGAGAGGGGTTTCAGCAGCTTTGACTCACTTATTTTAAGCTTGATGTGTGCCTGTCCACTGAACGTCTGACTTCTGTGTTTGTCCCTTTGAGCTGATCGTGTGGTCGGTAACTCGAGGAAGCCCCTTGAGTATTATTGTAAAGGACCAGGTACCTAACATCTCAGACAATGATATCACTTTAAAAAAGGTTATTTGCTCCTTTTATTTAAACAGAGATCTTGAAGCTCGAACTGCCGATTGCAAAAGGCTGAAGTAAATAACATAGGAGGCTTTTTTTTTAATAATTAGTGATAACAATGGTCAGTTCGCATAGACTAGGCTTTCCAGTTTTTCAGAGCTGTAACAATAACCAGGTGCCTGGGTTAATGATCCCAAGCTGCTGATCTCTCTGAAATTGGTCTTGATGTTGTTTCCTCATGGATTGGAAAACTGCATGCATGACTGCTTGGCCTTGGGTGTGTCTTTTTGCTAAGGGACGAGTTTATGGGATGATCGTACATTGGAATAGTCCATTAGTGGAAGGTACTACGTCTATTATTCTGTTAAGATTTCCAGTGGTTAAGTTATTCTACATTTGTGGGCGGCACGGTGGCCCAGTGGTTAGCACTGCTGCCTCACAGCGCCAGAGACCCGGGTTTAATTCCCGCCTCAGGCGACTGACTGTGTGGAGTTTGCACATTCTCCCTGTGTCTGCGTGGGTTTCCTCCGGGTGCTCCGGTTTCCTCCCACAGTCCAAAGATGTGCAGGTCAGGTGAATTGGCCATACTAAATTGCCCGTAGTGTTAGGTAAGGGTAGGTGAATGGAGGGGTATGCGTGGGTTTCGCTTCGGCGAGTCAGTGTGGACTTGTTCGGCTGAAGGGCCTGTTTCCACACTGTCATGTAATCTAATCTAATCTAATTCCTCTCCTTTATCCATGCATTTTTATGAGTATTTAAATAAATTGTGTTTTGGTTTAAGTTGACTTGTTTGAACAGCTGCATCACATCTGGAACACCCATTTCACGTCTACCTTTACTATAAGACAAAGTTGGCGTCCAGGCTGCCATCTTAAAGCATTTTAAGGCAGTCTGGTCTGGTCCATAGCAAAGTGGGCACTCTTCTCCGTTTTGAATTCAATAATTCCAAATTGGGTTCAGGTTCAGAATCCCTGCAGTGCGGAAACAGGCCATTTGGCCCAACGAGCCCACACCAATCCAGCGAAGAGTAAGCCACCAAGACCCATTCACCTATCCTATTATTCCGTATTTACCACTGACTAATGCACCTAACCTACACATCCCTGAACAGTATGGGCAATTTACCAAGGCCAATTCACCTAACGTGCACATATTAAGGCTGTGGGAGGAAAACTGAACACCCAGAGGAAACCCACGTGGGGAGAGGGTATATGTGCACAGCGAGATTGTTGAGCCCAAAGGCAGCATTTGGTAGTTGTTAGTGTCTTTTTTTCCGCGCGTTGAATTCGGTTGGATTGAACAATGCTTTGTGAAGTAATGTTTATTTCTGTTTCTAAGAGTTCTATGGGTGTGGAAGAAGTGAATTGGAGATTTTACAAAAGGTGAGCAAGGCAAAGTTTTTTAGAATTGGCGGACAAGCTGGATTTGAGTTTGTGTTTGTCTGTGAGTAACGGAGATACTTACAGCTATGGCTTGGCATTTAACTTTTGGTGGAACCAAAATTAGAATCTTTGAAAATAGAAGGAATTCAATTGTAGATGAGGCAGCTTGAACACAACAAGGAATTAAAACAGATCGAATTACGATTTTAAGAGGAATTAAAAGAAAAGGAGATGAAGAAGAAAGATAAAAAAAGAAGAAAAACAGGAAGAGAGAGTTTCAACTTCAAAAGTGAGCAATTTGAGAGGAAGGTCGACTGAGCAGAGTGGAGATTAAGGTAGACGGTGGGCTGGATGAGGAGGAGTGTGAGGATGAGCAGATCTATGTTACCTAAGGACTGATGTGGATTTGTTTATGTACATCCAGGCATTGTCTAAATTTGATGGGAAGTATGCAGGCATCTTTTTAATTTCATTTGAGAAAGTGGCTAAACAGATGCAGTGGCCACTCACCATGTGGAGTTTGTTGATCCAAACCAATGCTTGGAGTGAGGTATTTGCATCCCTATCGGAGGAGGTATCTGACTAGTATGAGGGGGTGAAGAAAGCCATCAGAAGTGCATATGAGCGTGTGCCAGAAGCCTAATGACAGCATTTTAGGAATCTAAAAATAGCGTCTCTGGTTAAATGTAAATTAAGTTTGAAAGAATCAAACAAAGTAATTTTGAAAGATGGATAAGGGTACTAAAAACAAAGCGACACTCTTAGAGAGATTTTTACTTGGGAGGAGTTCAAAAATTCACTTTCTACAGTCGTGAGAACTCGCGTGGAAGAGCAGAGACTTAAAATGTCAAGCTTAGAAGCTGAAATGTTTGATGATCATCAGTTGGCCCTTAACTGAAAGTTTGGCTTCTGTGAGGGATGGAGAAGCATTTGCGAGATCTTAAAATATATACCTGTGAGAGTAAGTTTTACTGGCATAGGCCAGGAGTAGCAAGTAAAGAGGTTTCAGCATTGAGTGGTACAGAAGCATGTTAATCTTGTAAGCTGAGACATGAGGAGATCAGTCATTGAGAAGGACTACTGGAGAGATGAGATTTGCTCCATTATGTAATGTGTGGTTGGAGTTTCCGGTGAAACCATCAACAGGAATATTTCATAAGTGGGGAGGAGGCCTTGAGCTTGGTGTTGGCTTTACAACATTTCAGCATTTAACTTGTAAATAGTGTGCCCGAGACAAATCTACATACGATCATATCTCCTAAACAGTTTTGGAGAAACTTAGGGAGACAACTTCCGGGCTATTTAGATAGAGGTTATTATTGTTGCCATTCAATTTGGAAGTTATGCAGTTGACTGGACGAGAAGCTGTACTTGCTGCCAAGTTGTCGAGACTTGGATGAAGACAGACAGAGGCGTTCTGTGGCCGAGCAAACTGACTGAAATAAAAGGGAGTTCTGAATGTTTGCATGCTTAATGTCAATACAATATACATGTATTGTAGTCTACTGAAACAGTAAAAATAAGGAGTTTAAAATGAAGTCACCTTTGCATAGTGATTGTTCATTTTTTTTCAAAAGGGTAGTTGCGACTTCTATGATCCAGAACTTTCCAGCAGGACTGGTGACTTATCCATCAGTTCTCAGTATGTCGACATCAATGTCACCATTCATAGACGGAGGATATATATGGTGGATGAGGTGAATACAATGTTTTTTCCCTCAGCTGGGAATTTTCCAAGTGTATCCTTGTTTTCTTAGTAATTTTCCCAATGATGTACATGGCTCTGCACGTCCTCATGTCATTGAGGAGATGGAGGGGAACTGCAGGAAATCTCACTCCATTAATGTTACAGTGAGCTCTTGCACAGTACATAATGTTGGTGAATACCCACTGTCCTCGCAGCAGCCACAGCCTCTTCATTCAGATGCAGTCAGACCATTCTTTTGTCATTGGTCTCCATGTAGAAAGAGATGAATGTATCTTAAAGGCCATCCCCTTGCTACACGTTTCAAAACATGTCCCCACTGCCAACCAACAACATTGAGCCACTGGGAATGGCACGGAGCAGACCATCAGATAGATGGAGCAAAACCTCTCATGACAGAACTGGTCTGAGTGAACTGCCCAGTACAAAGTATTACTAAGCCCGGTAATTTCTCTCCATTTCAGTAACATACTTCCTTCCATTCTTCCTGTAAATAAAATGACAGGTTATATCTTGTTATATTCCACTGCCTCGCTTGACAACTTAATGTCTTGCTTATCACAGAGTCATAACCAAACGTAATTACAGTACATTGTTCCATGCTCCTGATCATTGATATAGATTGCAAATAGTTGAGGATCAAGTACTGTTTTTTGTGTGACTCCACTGGTGACGTTCTGTAAAACTGACTTATCCGGAGTGCCTGTTTCCTGTTTGATAACCAGCCCTCCCCCCCATTCCTGTGTAATACATTCGAGGGGCTAAATAAGAACAAGGAACATCAGTCAGTAATTCAGCCGCTCCAGCCTGCTCCACCACTGAATATAATCATGGCTGATCAAATCGTGGCTTCTGTTCCAATTTGTTGCCATCTCTCCATCCTGAAACTCTGGTATGTTGTAGATTGCTGCACATGATAAAATATCTACTCCACATCTACACTGTCAATTACTTTTAGCATTTTACAGACGTCAATGACATCTCCTTTCATTATAATAAACTTCATACTATAGACCTGAACTGCTCGATCTCGCTTCATAAGACATCCCCTCCATCTCTGGAATCAATCTAATGAATCTCTTCTCCAATGAAAATGCATGCTTCCGCAAGTCACGGCACCCACACTGTACTCCAGCTGCAGCCTCACTAATGTCTTGAATAGCTACAGCAACACTCCCGACCTTTCTACTCTATCCTTTTACAAAAAAAAAGCTGAACCTACGCTTGCCTTTCCCATTGGCAGCGGCTGCTTGATGGCTCGGTGACGTTTATTTAACGGTTTAAATTTGAAAGGTTTTTTTTTGAAAATGCGCGGAGCTGACCCGGAAGCTGGTGTATCGCAAGCTGACCTGGTTAGGTTTTTTACCCCCTCTAAAAGCGCGCAGGAAGGGACTCGATAGTTCGGGGCACAGTTAGGCGGTTTTGTGGGGGTGAGAGAGACTCACGTTTGGTATGTTGCCTCCCAAGTGTAAGGGTACATGACGTCTTTGATCGTGTTTTCCGGGTTCTTAAGGGGGAAGGGGAGCAGCCTGAAGTCGTGGTCCACATTGGCACCAACGACATAGGTAGTCAGAGGGCTGAGGATGTTAAGCAGGCTTTCAGGGAACTAGGTTGGAAGCTCAGAGTTAGAACAAACAGAGTTGTTGTCTCTGGTTTGTTACTCGTGCCACGTGATAGAGAGTCGAGGAATAGGGAGAGAGAACAGTTAAATGCGTGGCTGCAGGGATGGTGCAAGAGGGAGGGATTCCAGTATCTGGATAACTGGGGCTCTTTCTGGGGAAGGTGAGACCTCTATAAACAGGATGGTCTACACCTGAACCTGAGGGGCACCAGTACCCTTGGGGGGGAGGTTTGCTAGTGCTCTTTGGGGGGTGTTTAAACAAACTCTGCAGGGGCATGGGAACCCAGACTGTAGCTTTAGGGTGCAGGACCTGGAGTGTAGGGAGGTGAGGAACATGGCATCAATCTCAAAGGAGGGTGCCTGTAAACAGGAAAGTGGCATGAAGTGTGTATACTTCAATGCAACAAGTATGCAAAATAAGGTAGGTGAACATGCAGCGTGGGTTGGTACCTGGGATTTCGATGTTGTGGCTATTACGGAGACATGGGTAGAACAGGGACAGGATTGGCTGTTGGAGGTTCCAGGGTTTAAATGTTTTAGTAGGGTCAGAGGTGGGGGTAAAAGAGGGGGAGATGTGGCATTGCTTGTCAAAGATACTATTACAGCGGTGGAAAGGACGATGGATGAAGAATCGCTATCTCAGGTAGTTTGGGCTGAGGTTAGGAATAGGAAAGGTGAGGTCACCCTGTTAGGAGTTTTCTACAGGCCTCTTAATAGTCCTAAAGACGGAGAAGAAAGGATTGCGAGGATGAATCAGGAGAAGAGTGAAAGTAATAGGGTGGTTGTTATGGGGGACTTTAACTTTTCAGATATTGACTGGGAAGGCTATAGCTCGAGTTCTTTAGATGGGTCGGTGTTTGTCCAATGTGTGCAGGAGGGTTTCCTGACACAATATGTAGACAGGCCAACAAGAGGTGAGGCCATACTGGATTTGGTTCTGCGTAACGAACCAGGCCAGGTGTTAGAATTGGAGGTAGGTGAGCACTTTGGGGACAGTGACCACAATTCAGTGACTTTTACTCTAGTGATGGAGAGGGATAAGTGTGCACTGCCGGGGAAGAGTTATAGCTGAGGGCAGGGAAATTATGATGCGGTGAGGCACAACTTAGGATGCGTGGCTTGGAAAAGTAGGCTTCAAGGGAAGGGCGCAATTGATATGTGGAGCTTGTTCAAGGAGGAACTATTCAGTGTCCTTGATAAGTACGTACCTGTCAGGCAGGGAGGAAAGAGTCGTGTGAGGGAGCCGTGGTTTAATAAGGAATTGCAATCCCTTGTTAAAGGGAAGAGGGCGGCCTATGTAAAGATGAGGCGTGAAGGTTCAATTGGGGCATTTGAGAGTTATAAGGTAGCCAGGAAGGATCTGAAGAGAGAGCTAAGAACAGCAAGGAGGGGACATGAAAAGTACTTAGTTGGTAGGATTAGAGAAAACCCTAAGGCTTTCTATAGGCATGTCAGGAATAAAAGAATGACTAGGGTAGGAATAGGTCCAGTCAAGGATAGTAGTGGGAAGTTGCGTGTGGAGGCTGAAGAGCTTGGGGAGACACTGAATTAATACGTTTCGTCAGTATTCACTCAGGATCAGGACATTGTTGCCGATGTGAATACTGAGTCACAATTATTAGAATGGATGGCTTTGAGGTTTGTAGGGAAGAGGCGTTGGAAATTCTGGAAAGGGTGAAAATAGATAAGTCCCCTGGGCCTGATGGCATTTATCCTAGGATTCTCTGGGAAGCAAGGGCGGAGATTGCAGAGCCATTGGCCTTGATTTTTATGTCCTCGTTGTCTACAGGAATAGTGCCAGAAGACTGGAGGGTAGCAAATGTGGTTCCCTTGTTCAAGAAGGGGAGTAGGGATAACCCTAGGGATAGGGGTTAAGTCTCACTTCTGTTGTGGGCAAAGTCTTAGAGAGAATTGTAAGGGATAGGATTTATCACATCTGGATAGGAATAATGTGATCAAGGATAGTCAGAATGGTTTTGTGAAGGGCAGGTCGTACCTCACAAACCTTAATGAATTCTTCGAGAATGTGACAAAGGAGGTGAACGAGGGTAAAGCAGTAGATGTGGTTTATATGGATTTTAGCAAGGCGTTTGATAAGTTTCCCCATGGTAGGCTACTACAAAAAATACGGAGGTATGGCATTGAGGGTGAGTTGGAGGTTTGGATTAGGAATTGGCTGTCTGGAAGAAGACAGAGCGTAGTAGTTGATAGTAAAGGTTCATCTTGGAGTGCAGTTACTAGTGATGTTCCGCAAGGATCCGTTTTGGGACCATTGATGTATGTCATTTTTATAAATGACCTGGAGGAGGGGCTAGAAGGTTGGATGAGCAAGTTTGCGGATGATACGAAAGTCGGTGGAGTTGTTGACAGTGAGGAAGGATGTGGCAGTTTACAGCGGGACAAAGATAAGCTGCAGAGCTGGGCAGAAAGGTGGCAAATGGAGTACAATGTAGGTAAGTGTGAAGTGATTCACTTTGGTAAGAATAACAAGAAGATGGGATACTGGGTTAATGGTCGGTTATTTGGTAGTGTGGATGAGCAGAGGGATCTTGGTGTCCATATACACAGATCTCTGAAAGTTGCCACCCAGGTAAATAGTGCTGTGAAGAAGGCATATAGCGTACTGGATTTCATTGGTAAAGGAATTGAATTCCGGAGTCCTGAGGTCATGTTGCAGTTGTATAAGACTCTGGTGCGGCCGCATCTGGAGTATTGTGTGCAGTTCTGGTCGCCATACTATAGGAAGGATGTGGAGGCACTGGAACGGGTGCAGAGGAGGTTTACCAGGATGCTGCCTGGTATGGTAGGAAGATCGTATGAGGAAAGGCTGAGGCACTTTGGGCTGTTTTCATTGAAGAAGAGAAGGCTTAGGGATGACTTGATAGAGGTGTACAAGATGATTAGGGTTTAGATAGGGTTGACCATGAGAATCTTTTTCCACGTATGGAGTCCGGTATTACGAGGGGGCATAGCTTTAAATTAAGGTGTGGTAGGTATAGGACAGATGTTAGGGGAAGATTCTTTACTTAGAGAGTCGTGAGTTCATGGAATGCCCTGCCAGTAGCAGTGGTGGACTCTCCCTCTTTATGTGCATTTAAACGGGCATTGGATAGGCATATGGAGGATAGTGGGCTCGTGTAGGTTAGGTGGGCTTGGATCGGCGCAACATCGAGGGCCAAAGGGGCTGTACTGCGCTGTATTTATCTATGTTCTATGTTGTATTACTGGTGTAGCTGCATGCAGGTTTTCTGTGAAATGCACGTGAACACATCGACCCCTCTGCACCTGAGCACTTTGAAGTTTCTCTCCATTTAGATAATAATTTGACTTTACACTTTGCTGGCCAAGTCGAATAATCTCATAGTTATACACTTTCATTTTCAATGCCAAATGTTAGCCCATTCACCCAAACTATCCGTATTTATTTTTAAATATTCATTCCGAAGTATAATTTCCCACCGATATTAGTGCCACCTAAAAAAATGGTTCTTGTATTTTCTACCCTGTCAACCGAGTAATAATATTGATGACAAATAGTTAAGGCGTGAGTAATGAAATCTGTGGCACCCCACAAGGTACATTTGCGAGAAGAAAATGACACATCTATTCCATCTGACTGCATTTAGTTGGTTCACTAATCCTCCATCCAACCTAATGAATTACTCCTAAACCCATGTTGTAAGATCTTAAATACTTACTCCTTGGAGAAGCAACATATCCAATGCGATCTGGAGGACCAGATATATTCCATCTCCAGGATTCCCACCATCCACCTTGTTTGTAACATCTTCAAATAACTCAAACAAACAATTCGAACACGATTTAGCCTTCGTCAAACCATGTTAACTCAAACGGATTGTAGTTTAACTGTTCAAATGTCCTGAACAATGGACTCTGACAATTTGCCTTAAATTACAATAGTTTATTGTTACACTTTAGTCCCTAATGTATACCATTATTACAAGTTCTTCTCTTTTGAAAGCCTTTACGTTTTCTTTGAATTCCTGTTTTAATGGGCACACGTTTTTAAGAGATCTGCTCCAATTGCTGTGTAAGAGTCATGTGTGGCTGAATGGACTCATCATCCTGTTAGTGTACAAACTCGATGGGCTGACGTCTTTCTGGTGTTCCCATGTTGTCGTTTCCAAAGACAGAATGACCTCCTCCTGTTGATGGGTTTGAGGGTTGGGGCTTTCTGGAATCTTCCTGTCGCTATGTATCAGCTCTAGGGGATTATGGGGATTCTCATAATCCTGAATCATAGACTAGAGATACTGAACGGTCTCCTCATGCATCCCTGAGATGGGAACGAGGGAGTGATTGGTCTTCTGTTCCCTTACATCAGACACGTGACTGAAGTACATCCTCCTTTCTCATGAAAAAAGGCTCTGATCGTTTGTATCCTTATTCAATTCACTTTCAATAGGCTCAGTGGGGCTGAATGGCCTCCTGTTATCCCAACATAACAATCTCCAGTCACTATGTGGCCTCTTCCAGTTCCTAAGTAACAGACTTGACGGGGCTGAATGGACTGATCCTGTTGCTGTGTAATAGGATACTGCTCCGTTATGGCCTACTCTGGATCCAGGGTTTTCGGCTCGAGATGCTGATTGGCCTCCTCCTGTAAGTGTATATGAGGACCCAATAGCTGAACGACCTCGTCCTGTTCTGGTGTAACAGTGTTGAAGTTCTGAATATCCTTCGGTTGTTCCTGTCTAACAGGCTGGAGAATGGCATGGATTTCTCCATTATGTGTGTAATTGGTTTCTGTGGCTGACTCCTTCTGGTCATCTATGCTGAAATAAGATCATCTTTCATTCTTGTAAAGTCCAATGTGTATTGGATCAACCTGACCATCCTTTCCTTATAAGCTAACACCTTCATTATACGAATCAGTTGAGGGAACCGTCTTTGAGCTGCTTCCAATGAAACAATATCCTTTCCTCAGTGAGGAGATTAAATCTGTACGCACTACTGCAGATGTGATCTCACTAAGATCCTGTACAGAAGCAGCAATGCTTCACCAGCCTGTTGTAAGGTTCCCACCCATGTCAGAGCAATCTCAGCTGTCGCAGGGATACACAGGGCAAAAGTGACGACTGCAGATGCTGGAAACTAGAGTTTATATCAGAGTGATGCTGGAAAAGCACAGCAGGTCAGGCAGCATCAGACGAGCAGGAAAATCAATGTTTCAGGCAAATGCCCTTCATCAGGAATTGATGATGAATGGCTTTTGCCCGAATCGTCGATTTTCCTCCTCCTCGGATGCCGCCTGACCTGCTGTGCTTTTCCAGCACCACTCTGATAAAAACACCGAGAATAGGCAGCATTGTTGAAAGATCATTGTCCTTCTCTACTCCATCAGCATAACGGGAGATCTGGAGAAAATCTCACAATAAAGCTTGAGAAGACCATAAGTGATGTGGCGAGATGATTTCTAACATTAATCTCCCAGAACTCACTTCATTGAGATTTCACTGAATCATATAAGGTGGAGCTCAGAAACAGTTTTAAGAGCAAACATTGATGGGAGTTATATATCAAAGTGAAAGCTGCAATACATATGTTGAGCATGTTATAAAACAGGAAATGGGATATACACATATCTGTGTACTGCAGTAATAATGTACTGTTTAAATTATATCTAAGCTGTGCTAACCCAACGGAATGCTAATGTTCGGAAAAATGGATTTCATGAGCAAGTATGAGATGGTTTGCATTAACACTACTTCGAGCAACGAGCTCGAGATCAGGTTATTTAGGAATTCGTGTCGGATGATCAGAAGAGCTAATTGAAAACTTTGCTGTAAACGACCTTTTGGGAACAGTGACCGTAACTTTTTTATTTGAGATTCGATTCCCTCCAGTATGGAATCAGACCTTTCGAGCCTGAAAGTCCACATCAGCCCTCCAAAGAGTAATCCATCCAGATCGGTTTCCCTCTGGTTAATGCACCTACCGCTATTGCCAGTTTAATATGGCCAATTCACCTGGCCTGCACATCTTTGGATTGTGGGAGGAAACCGGAGCATTTGGAGAAAACCCACGCAGATGCGGGGAGAATGTGCAAACGCCACATAGACAGTCGCCCGTGGCTGGAATCAAACAGGGGCCCCTGTTGTTGTGAGGGAGGCCGTGCTAGACAATGAGCCACGGTGCTGTCTCTATTGGATTTCCTGTATGCTGTTTGAGTACACGACAGTTTTTGTTTTATTTGAAGTAACGGTTATGAATCTGAGTTATGCAAGCCATGAAGGTGTGAGGAGAAAGTGGGGACTGCAGATGTTGGAGATCAGAGTCGAAGAATGTCGTGCTGGAAAAGCAAAGCCGGTCAGCCAGCATATTAGCAGCATGAAAATCGACTTTTTGGGCAGAAGCCCTTCATCAGGAACGAGGTTTGTGGGCCAAGGGGGCTGAGAGATAAATGGGAAGAGGGTGTGGTGGGGGGCGTAGCCTGGAATGCGATAGGTAGATGAAGGAGGGGTTGAAAGTGATAGGTGATGAAGGGCGACAGAATGCTTCCTCTACTGCATCCAATAACCCCGATGTGGTCTACTCAACATCGGCTAGACAGGACATCAACTTGTGGATCGTTTCAGAGACACACTCTGGTACAGTCACACAGACAAAATTCACCACCTTGTGGTTGAACACTTTTACTCCCCCTACCATTCCACCAAGGACATGCAGGTCCTGCGCCTCCTCCATCGCCAAACCCTAACCACCTGACACATGGAGGAAGTACGCCTCATTGTCTGCCATGGGAGCCTCCAACCATAGGGGTTAAAGGTAGATTTCACCAGTTTCCCCATTTCCCCTCCTCCCATCTTTTCCCAGTCCAATCTTCCAACTCGGCACCGCCCTCTTGAATGTTCCTATGTGTCCATTTTCCTTCCCACCTATCCACTCGAAACTCTTCTCTGACCTATCACTTTCACACCCCCACCCCATCTACCTATTAGATTAAAGGAAGCAGCTTAGAAAAATGCCAAGTATTGTCGTAAGCCAGTGGATTCAGAGTAATGTCGGACCCATCAAAGGAGGACAAAGAAACAGAGAAAAAAATCAAAAAGAGAAAAAGCATGCCAACAAAAAAAACACAACATAAAAACTGCGAAAAAGGTTCTATCAATGTATGAAACAACAGTAAAATCAAGATCAAATGAGTAATAGCGAATGTGCGGACAGGATAATGTATTGTCGAGAACAGAGACATTACAGGGAAAATCAACAGTTTCTTTGTGCCTGTCTTCATGGAAGAATAATATCCAGAAATTCTCCCAGAAATACCAACTGACCTTGGGACTTATATAAGTAAGCATTAAGATCATTCTTATCGTTGATGAGGTAGTATTTGAAAAGACAGCTGGATTGAGAATTGATAAAACTGACAGAGCAGATTTACTTCATACAAACATTTCGGTGGAAGCAGCAATAGTCATATTGGTTGCATTACGGATTTTCACAATAATTTCTAACACATTCCCGAAAGGCAGATAGACAATCGGGATAAGGGACGGTTATAAATATTATCCGCCAGTTTAAGTAAGGATGAAAATGAATAGTGGTGAACTACAGACCAGTAACTTGTCATCCGCAGTCGAGTGTCTGTTGGACTCGATTACAAAGAACATGCTATTAGATATATAGAAGGTAATGGAAAAACTGGGGAGCATGATAATGCATCGATGAAAGGAAAGCCGTAAGTGGCAAACATTTTTTTGGAATGGTTTGAAGATGATTCTTGTCGACATTAGCAATGAGGAACCAATGGATAACATATAGTTGGATATTCAGGAGCATTGTTGAAAGAACTCACACATAAATATCATAAGAAAAGTTAAAGCAAAAAGTATTGTGCAGATGGGACAGATGTGAATGTAATTGGAATATAGAAGATGTCGTGCACCCGTTGCATAGCGTGTTGCTGAGTCAAAACTGAGAGTTATGTGTACTGTTGTGCAGTCTCCATCTAAGAAAGAATATACTGAGTACAGAGTAACTGCAAAATGCATTCTCCAGATTAAGCCCTAAGATGGCAAGATTGTCTGATTGGGAAGCCCAGCCTGTGATCTCGAATTTCAAATAATGAGACGTGATCGTAGTGAATCTTAGAAAATTATAAACATTGAGGGAGAGAATAACAGAGGGATATAGAGAAGTGCACGCAGGCGCAAGTAGGGAGAATCCCATGATATTCTACACGGGCAACAACTGGCACAGAATAATCAGTGAACAGTGCATATTCATTAGAAACCAAGGGGGCAATCTGTGTGCGAAGCTGGAGAACATTGAGAGATTGTGACAGGAGAGCTTCACATCTGTTTAACTTGGAAGAAGGAGGAGGCAGCTTCAGAATTCGAGACGACGGATAGGGAAGGTCTTGAACAGATTGATGTAAAATGCGAGTAGGAATTTGAGTCTTTGGCTGGTAGAAAATTGGACTGATTGCCAGGTCTAAGTGAGTTGTATCACAGGCTGCTGTTGGAAACAAGGGAGGAAAGACCCTGACTGAAAATTTTAATTAGAATATGACCATAGGGAAGTTTGCAGAGGACTGGAGAACAGCTAATGCGATTCCATTTCACAGTAAACTTGGAAGAGAACCGGGAACTATAGACAAGCAAATATTTGATCACTGTTCGGGAAACTACTGGAGAAAATAGGGAAGGAGAAAATTGAACCCCAATCAGCATGTCAAGGCTTGATCAGGGATAATAATTATAAATTATCAGAGGAATGTCACACCGACCGCATGTGAATTAGTATGAGGAGGTCGCTGAATTAGTTTTGCAGCAAGGCCTTTTACAATGCTTCACAAGGCAAAATGAAAAATAAAGTAAAATCTCATGGAATCAAGGATAACTTGACAAGTAACAACGAAAATTGTCTAAGTGGCAGAACTCAGAGGGTGGTGGGAGAAGGTGTTTGTGAGACTGGAGACCAGTGTCCCTGATGTAGCATAGGGATCAGTGCTGTGTCCCTTATTGTTTGTGGTATTCATACGTGGTGCAGCTGTGAATGGAGGTGGCTGGGTGAAGGGGGTGAGGGTTGTGATAAGTAAGTTTGTATTTGCCTGGTTGGTTGGTAGTGAGGAGGAAGGTCTTACGTTACAGAAATATACACATTGATTGGTCAGATGAGCAGATCAATGGCAGATTGGACGTAAACCTAATAAATATTATGTGATACACTTTGGAAAAAGGAACCAGTTCGGGGAGGACTCAATGAATGGCAACACACTAGGAATCTCAAAGGGTGCTTCGCCACGCATCCCTGAATGTGACTGGACAGGGTAATACGTTAGTTAAGAGGTGGACCTTGGTTTTAGCGATTATTAATCGGGGCGTAGATTATAACAGATATACACGGCTTTGGTGGGGCCAAGATGGAGTACTGTGTGTAATTCTGGGAGCCACATTACAGTAAGGACGTTATAGTACTGGAGGGTGCGCAGAGGAGATTCACCAGGATGTTCCATGGGATGGAACACATCGGCTATGGAGAGAGGCTGGGTAAGCTCGTGTTATTTTGTTTAGTACAGAGGAGGCTGAGGGAGATGTGATTCAGAAGGACAGGATATTGAGGGGCTTAGAGAGGGTGGATCGACAGCAGATGTTCCTTTTAGTCAGCGGGCCAAAAACAAGGGAGCCCACTTTTAAAGTGAAGGGTTTGAGTTTTAGTGAGGATTAAAAGATAGCTATCTTTCACCCAGAGGGTGTTGGGCTCAGGAATTTAATTCCTGAGAGCAGAGTTATCACGGGTATCCTCACAGCCATTAAAAAGAGCTTGGACGAGCAATTAGAAGTGTCATAATATTCCAGGCAATGGGCCTGGTATAGGCAAGTAGGATTACTGTAGAACATAGAACATAGAACATAGAACAATACAGCACAGAACAGGCCCTTCGGCCCACAATGTTGTGCCGTACATATGTCCTAGCTTAAGCACCCATCCATGTACCTATCCAATTGCCGCTTAAAGGTCACCAATGATTCTGACTCTACCACTCCCACGGGCAGCGCATTCCATTACCCACCACTCTCTGGGTAAAGAACCCACCCCTGACATCTCCCCTATACCTTCCATCCTTCACCTTAAATTTACGTCCCCTTGTAACACTCTGTTGTACCCGGGGAAATACTTTCTGACTGTCTACTCTATCTATTCCTCTGATCATCTTATAAACCTCTATCAAGTCACCCCTCATCCTTCGCCGTTCCAACGAGAAAAGGCCTAGCACTCTCAACCTATCCTCGTACGACCTATTCTCCATTCCAGGCATCATCCTGGTAAATCTTCTCTGCAAAGCTTCCACGTCTTTCCTGAAGTGAGGCGACCAGAACTGCACACAGTACTCCAAATGTGGCCTAACCAAAGTCCTGTACAAAGTCCTGTAGATCGTGCTGTATTTCTGACAGTACAGAATATATACTCCTGTGAGTGCATATGGCTGTGCAAGGTCAGTCATTGAGCAGATTAAGGCAGGAATTGATGTGTTTCTGAAGAGTATATTCACAAGAGTTTTAAGAGTGAACTGTAATAGCTTGTCAACTTATGTCAATGTGAAAAGTATGAGAAAACAATTGCAGCTTCCTTACAATCTGAAACCAGAGGATGGAGAATGGGGGACAGGGAAATGTCAGAAGTACGAAGCCACTACCTCAGTTTTGTCTTCACAGAACTTTCTATCAATACTAGGAAAACGAAGTCTGGTGTGGAAAATGATATAGGACATGAAACATAGAACATAGTAAGTACATGGTTTTGGAGAAAATATTGGGAGTGAAAGTAATGGTCATAGAAAACACTAATATGGATTTATAAAATCGGAATTATGTTTGAGAAGCAGACTGATAGACAAATGAAACAGAAACAATGGATGTAAAACATTTGCATTTTCAGAAAAAATATTGGTAAAGCTCCAAACCCAGTTTACAAAATCAAATCCGAGTGGATCGGGGCTAATGCATGGACATGTTTCTAGAAAGGGACAGCTGGCAGGAAACAGTGAATAGAAATAAATAGACTTGTCAAGCAACAGCCTGACATTGTCTGAAAGATATGATTCTGTGAGTATGACTATGTCCCAGACATCCCCATATCACCTTCCCCAGATATCCCCTGTCTCACCAGCAGGATGGACACAGCAGAAGGGGTGGTACAGTGGGATACAGTTGGAAGGGAATTGCTCTGGCAACCCTCAACAGTGCCTCCGTATCCCATGATGTCTCATGGCGTTAGTTGACACATGGGAAAGGAAACCTCCTGCTGATTACCATGTACCAGCCTCTCCCAATTGATGAGTCAGTACTCCTTTATGCTGAACAACACTGGGAGGAAGCACCAAGGGTGGCAAGAGTGCAAAATGTACTCTGGGTGGGTTTTCAATGTCTACCACCAAGAGTAGCTCAGCTGCAGAATTATTGATTGAGCTGGCCGTGTCCTAAATGATATAAAGGCTAGGCTGGGTCTACGACAAGTGGTGAAGGAACCAACAAGAGGAATCTACATACTTGACGACATCTTTACTAATCTGCCAGTTGCAGAAGTATTTGTCCATGTCAGTATCGGTAAGAAAGACCACTGCATAGTCATTGTGAGACAAAGTCCCACCTTCACATTGAGAATAACCTCCATCATTTTGGGTGGCACTATCACCGTGGTAAATGGGACAGACTTCAAGCAGATCTAGCAGCTCAAGTCTGGGTTTCCATCAGGTGCTCTGCGTCAGCAATAGCAGCAGAACTGTACTCCAGCAAAACGTAATGGCCTGGCATATCCCTCTCACAACAACCACCATCAAGCCAGAGGATCAACCTTGGTTCAATGGAGTGTGTAGGAGGACATGAGCAGGCACCAGGCATACAAGAAAATGAGGAGTCAGCCTGGTGAAACCACCAAACAGGACTACCTGTGGGCCAAACACATAAGCAAGAAATGATAGACAGAGCTAAGTGATCCTACAAGCAACGGTTCAGATCTAAGCTCTGCAGTCCTTCAACTTCTAGTTGAGAACAGTTATGGACAATTAAACAAGTCATTGGAGGAGGAGATTCCACAAATATCCCCATCCTTAATGATGGAAGAGCCCAACACTTCAGTGTTAAAGATAAGGCTGATGCATTTGCACCAATCTTTAGTCAGAAGTGCTGAGTGGATGATCCATCTCGGCCTTCTCCAGTGGTCCTCAGCAATTCAGTTACCAGTCATCAGCCAATTTGATTCACTCCACGTGATATCCAGATTCAGTTGGAGACACTGGATACTCCAAAGAGTACACACCCTGACAACACTCTGGCAATAGTACTGAAAACTTGTGCTGAAGAACTTGTAACTGCCCGAACTAAGCTCTTCCAATACCATTACAACAACAACATTTCCCCGATTTGTGGAAAATTACCCAAGTATCTCCTATACAGTAAAAGCAAAACAAATCCAGGCCGGCCAATTACTAATCCATCAGTAAAGTGATGGAAGGTGTCAGTGCTTTCAGGCAGCACCTGCGCAGCAATACCCTGGTCAATGACGCACAGTTTGGGCTTCATCAGGGCCACTCAGCTCCTGATCTCATTACCTTGATTCAAACATGGACAAAAGAGCTGAATTCCAGAGTTGGGGTGAGAGTGACAGCACTTTAAAACAAGGCTGCCTTCGACCAACTGTGGCATCAAGGGGTCTTAGCAAAACTGGGATCAATGCGTATCAGGGGCAAACTCCCCGCTGGTTAGAATCATACCTGACACGTAGGAAGATGGTCATGGTTGATAAAGGTGAGTCAACTTAGTTCCAGGACAAGTCTGTAGGAGTAACTCGGGCAGTGGCCAAGGCCCAAACATCTTCAGGGCTGCTTGATCAATGACCTTCCCTCCATTTTAAGGTCTGCAGTGGGGATGTTTGCCAATGATTGCACATTGTTCAGCAACATTTGTGGCTCCTCAGATACTGATGCAGTCCATGTCCAAATGCGACAAGATCTGGACAGTATCTAGGTTGAATAGTGGCAAGTAATATTCAGGCCATACAAATGCCGGACACTGACCATCACGACTAAAATACAATCTAACCACTGCCCTCTTTCAATGGTGTTACCATCACTGAATCCACAGTGGACTGCAGCGGTTCAATAAGGCAGCTCGCCACAACTTTCTCTCGGGCACTTTGGGACAGGCAATAAATGCTGGCCCAGCCAGTCACACCCAGATTAAGAAAATAAATATGTTTTTTTAAAACAAATTGACAGAGGAAGGCTGCTTAGTTATCATAGGGATCAGTGCCCAGGCCCCAGCTGTTCACAATACCCATTAAACATTTGGTTGCGGGAAACAAATACAATATATCCCAACCTGCGACGGAACTAAAGGATGTTGGATTGTGAGTGGGTGAGGAGGTTGTAAAAAAGCTTTAAGGTGACTGAGACAAGTGGAGTGAATGGGCAAATACGTGGCAGATGGAGAGCAAGGTGGGTAGAGGTGACGGTGTGTCCTTTAGTGGGAACAAGAGATTCGCAGCTTATGGTTTGAAAAGGGATTGTTTGAAACATGTTGATCTACAAAGGGACGCATGCTCCTTTTTGTTGTTTCCTTCTGCGCAGCCCTCCGAGGTCCCTGCAGCGCAGGGAAGTCTGAACCCAGAAGTCAATACTGGGAATGGCATTGGCACATAGACCAGTGTATATAGACCAACCAAGTGGGGAGGTGTAACATTGCAAACGATCTGGATCGCCCTGTACACCAGTCACTGAAAGCGATATTGCAGGAACAGAAAGCAGTTAGAAAGATCAATGTTGTGCTGACCTTCATTTCAGGGGGATTTGAATCCAGGAGCAAGGGTGTCTTACTGCAGCTGTAAAGGGCATGGGTGAGACAGCATCTCGAACATTGTGCAGTATTGTGGGCAGTTTTGGTTTCCGTACCTAATAAAGGGCAAACCTGACATTAAGGGAGAGCAGCGAAGGATGACCAGATTGATCTCTGGGATGACAGTTTTGTTGTTGAAGCAGTGTTTGGGGCGACTGGGCCTGTATTCCATGCGGTTTAGGAAAATGGGGGAAGATCTCAGTGAGATATATAACATTCTAACAGGGTGAGACAGATTGGAAGCAGGGATGATAATTCCCCAGGCTGTGGTGTCTAAAACAAACAGCCACAGTATTAGGTACAGGCAGGCCACTCTGCATTGAGATGAGTATAAACGTCTGCACTCAGAGACTGGTGAACCTGGAGAATGCGCTTGAACCTGGAATCCAAGACATTGAATACAAATTACGATTTCGATACAGTAAAGGGATGGTGGGAAATCAAGAGCACGTTGTGGAAATAAAGGGCCAGACATCCTTATATTGAATTGGGTAGCAAACTCGACGGACCAAAGGAACCACTGCACTTCCTATTTTATAGCTTCCCAAAGTTAATCATATTAATCATTGTTTGGGATAAGTGCATTGTGGAGATGTTTGAAAATGAACAACAACGCGGAAGGCTCAATGTGTCCTTTCCCGATGTTTCTGTACAGTCTGTGGGAAAGTTCTGTAAATGTCACAAACTCTCAGATATTAGAAAGGAGGTCTGTGCAGGATCAACACGACTGTGTTTCCTGTTCTCTTTTCCGATACCGGCTGGAGCTGGGTGTTCTGTCCAGGTTTATCTTTTAAGACCTCGGAGCAGTTTGATACAATAGAGTGTCTTGCTTGGCCGATTGAGAGACCATTGAAGAGTTTATCACATGTCTGTGTGTCTGGAGCCACGTTGAGCCAGACCAGGAGAGCACAGGAGATTCACTTCCTAAAAGTACGTTGGGAAGGAAATTGGTGTTTACAATCGACATTGGCTTCAAGATCACCGTTACTGACGCCAGATTTTGCAACTTAATATTTTGTCAATTGTTTTTAACTTCCACCAGCTGCCAGAGCATTAGCCTGGTCTGGATTAGTAATCCAGTGACATTTCCACATCAGCACCATCTCCACATGGGGACCAATCAGAAACCACACTGAGCATGATATTTCTGTACTGCTTGACAGCTCTGTCAAAAATAACTCCCACCAATGTGACTATCGTGATTGGACTGATCGGGTGGTAATTGGTCAGATTGTAATTATTCTCCTCTTAGGGAAACAGACATAGCTGAGTAATTTTCCACATTGCCAGAGAGATGTCAGAGTTGGAGCTGGAATGAAACAGCTTCCCCAGGGACACGGCTTGTTGTGCAAAATAAGTCTCCAATCCTATTGCAGGAATGGTGTCAGGGTCCATTGCCTTTATCGTTCTACTGTGTTCAGCTGTTTCTTCATGTCACGAGCAGAAAATCGAATTGGTTGAAGACTGGCATCTGTCATTCTGTGGGCATCATGACAAGGGTGAGGTGGATCATCAACTGAACACTTCTGGCTGAGAATGGTTCAGATACTACATGCTTGTGTTTTAAACTGGTGTACAGGGCAGTTCTGTTATGCAGTATTGGGATATTTATGGAATTCTGTCCTCCAGTCATTTGTTTAATCATCCATCACTATTTATGACTGAATGTGGCAGGACTGCGGAGCTTCGAACAGATCTGTTGGTCAAGTGAGGTAGCTTTAATGTGTTAGCATCAGGTGTACGTTCACATGGTTCTGAGCCTGACATGTTCACCCACAGTCATTACTGAAACATATGTCATGTTGATGGTCATGGCAGACTGAGGAGTTTATCCCAGGGCAAACATATTACAGGCTGTGGTTAATGCTGTTCTGCTTCTCCTGCTGCTGTAGTGTACAGCACCACATAAATACGCAGTTTTGAGCTGAAATATCTGCAGTGCAAATCTGCTATCTGTCCGTTCGTTCACATCGAGACCCATTCACCCATCAGCCCTGTCCTCAGTGACCAACTCTGGTTTCTGATGTGGAAATACTTCCATTTTCATACTCTCATTCTGCTGATGGTCTGTCCCTGGGTCATGCTTCCAATCTGACACATTCTGCAAAACCATTTAACTAATTTTAATTCAATTGTTAATTAATCTGTATCCTTGATTTCCCGTGAGTAATACCATCTTCTGTATTTAAAATGAAAGTCTTTCCCTCTGTTTCTCTCCCTGACTATGGTTAAGAGCTCTGTAGTGTCAGTGATGCCAGCCTTATGTAGTTTCAGAGCCAATGAATTCTCTGAATTCCCAATCATCTTCACCACATTGTATGTTTCCTCTTTTGGTTTCATACATACAGATTGATGCCTTATCACTCATGGCTGCCTTGTCCTCCCATGAGTATGTTTCATCTCCTTTGGGATGAATTTCTGATATCCTCCGAATTATCCTCAGACACTCCTGCCATTGCTGCTCCATGATCTTTACTGCTCGGATCCCCTACCAATTAACTCTGGCAAGCTCCTCCCACATGTCATTGTAGTTTCATTGATCAATTATAATCACATTACATGAAGAAGACAACAATACATATAAACCGAAAGAAGGAGATTTGAGACATGGGACATAAAGAATAATTGGCTGATTTTTTAAATAGATACAAAGAGAGAACGAGAGAGGGGATATCGATGTGGAAATGTGAAAAATGAGAAATCATGATTATTGAAAGGTTTAGATATACATCCCTCAATGGTTTGGCAATGCCTGTGCTGTGTTCCTCTGTACAACAGAGCAATGTGTTCAAATGCTGGGTCTGATGGCAGAATTTTTATCTCCAATGATATGGCAGACACTAACTTTGGAAAGAACCCAGCAGGCCAATATATTGAACTCCCTGTAGAAAGGGGATTAACTGAAATAGTTGGGATACCAGAAGCAAGAATTTATAACATGCATCCTGATAAAAATGAGAGATTAGAGTAGAGAATTCCAGAAAAGGAGGGAACATTGAGAGACAGGGAACATATCACTTTAGATGAGGATCAAATAATGTTTTAATGTTTTATAAATTTTATACATCATGTGTATCAGTTTCGTTAACTGTTTCTCTGTTGTTCATTTCGAAAGTGTTGTGCACATATGAAAAATGTTACTTATCTGCACACACACATTGATTAATTAGTATACATAAAATCATTTTTCCGCCCTTGGAATGGTCCTGTTGTCGTGTTTCCAGGATACATGAACACCAACTGGCCACCAAAACACAAGACCCACTATCACTATGTTTCATACATACAGACAAAGAAAGGCACCACTTTGATTGGGACAACACACACACACACACACACACACACACACACACACACACACACACACACACACACACACACACACACACACACACACACACACACACACACACACACACACACACTAAGAAACTCAAGGACATTATTAGAGGAATGGCATTCTAACCAGAAGTCCATCAATAAACACATTAATTTAAATCCTATCTACCTTCTCTTGTAAAACAAAAGAACTGGAAATGACCCACCCACCTTAAGAAACCAAGACCTATAAATAGAGAGACGGGATATACCACCACCGCTTCAGCGGGGACTTTCATTGATAATGTTACCTAGTGATGGTGTCGAAACATCTGAAAACAAACCTTCAAGCATAACGAGCTAACTTGCATACATATAAACTTATTTTACTTTTATTTGTGGAATTTGGGAGTTCTCATGTTTTAATAGATTATGATGTGAGGTGAGCTTTTCTGGGTGTGTGGTTTTCATTTACAGAGGGTTTCGACATTGATGTCATAACAGTTTGGGGCCTTGCTGTATGGGATTTGGACAGATTTGAACAGATTTGGTGTGAAAAAGGTCCCAGCAGATTCCAACACGTGGTAATTAGTGACCTAGATCTTCAAATAAAACCGGTGGGAAAATTCGTTTAATTTTGTTTACCTGTGGTTGGTTAAATTACAAGTGAGAGAAATGGCTTGTACCATTACTAAAGAGGTTCCCAAATTGCCAAGGAAGTTTAGAAAGACAGAAGGACTTTTTTTTAGAATTAGCAAATAGGTTGGAATTGGGTTTAACCAGGGACAAAAAGAAATCTGAAATTGTAATCGAGTTGGTCAAGCATTTTGGTGTATCAGAGAAACAGAGAAGTGCAGTAGAGTTGGAAAAAAAACTTAAATTGCAAATATGGCAACTGGAGTTAGAAGATAAATAAAGAGATGGAAACCGATGGAAGAAAGAGAAAGAGAGGATAAAGAAAGAGAGAGCGAATTTGAAATTCAGAAGTTGGGAATTAAACAAGAAAGTTAATTTAACAGGATGGAGGTGAAGGGAGAACGTATGGATGTTTACCACTATGTTAATACCTTGACATATTTCAGTGAAAAAAAAATATAAAAACCTCTTTTATTTTGTATGAAAATATGACTCAGTAGATGGCGTGTCCAGTGAACGTGTGGGTAATGTTAATTCAGACTAAGCTGCTGTGCACAGTTAGTGAGGCATATGCAGCGCTGTCAGATGACGGCTCAAGAGATTAAGCAGATGTCAATCTAACTACTTTGAGTGGTTGTGCATTGGTACTAGAAGAATATAGACAGAGGGTCAGAAGAATAGAGAGAGAACCAGGTCAGGCTTATGTTGTGTTTGAAAGAATTAAACACAATCATTTTGATAGATAGGTGCGGGCCATAAAAATGGAAAATACCTGTGAGGTTCGAAGGGAGATTATTCTGCTGGAGGAGTTTAAAAACTCAATTCCAGAGATGGTAAGAATTCATGTGAATGAACAGAAAGTTCAAGAAGTGAGAAGTAGAAATTGCAGGCAAAAATGCATTGGTGCATGACATGAAATTTAGCTTCTGGGAGGATTTTCATCCTGTGAGGGATAGAAATTGGGAGAAGGGGATATCCTACACTGCAAGACATAGAGTAAAGCACACTGGCAATAGTTTACCACAGGTGAAAAATATGCTCAAGCGGGTTGAAAAGTGATGAAAGTCCTCATGCGTTCTCACTACACGGGAGTGGAACACATAGAATTACAGTGGCAATGGTTTAAGAAGGGCACTGCGAAACGGTGTTTTCACTGCAGTAAGCTGGGACACACTGTGCTGGGGGTTGAAGGAAAACACTTTGGGAAAAGATCCGGTAAAACAGGTTAAGCCAGTGGCATTAGTGCACCTGGTAAAGAAGACCCCAAGTCTCCAAGGAGCTGCAGGAGAGTGCACAGCCTAGGCATAGAGTCAGTGCCTGGTCTCTAGAAAGAATTCGCCTCTGTGCATAACATTTACTCAGAAGGTGGTGGGGGTGTTTGCTGTGCGGGGGAGGACAATAAATTATAATTTTTTGAGATACGGGATCTTCTCAGTCTCTAATGTTTGAGAAATGTGGTGCCAGAAAAGCACAATAGATCAGGCAGCCTCCTAAGTGCAGGACAGTCGAAATATCAGGTATCAATCCATCATCAGGAATGTGGCGGGGAGACAAGGGGGCTGAAAGATATATAGGAGGGTAGGACCTGGGATGGTGGGACGGTCACTGAGAGGGCGATAGGAAGATGTAGTTGGGAGTAAGAGTTATATATCGGAGGGGAGGGTGGAGTGAATAGGTGGGAAGGAAGATGGATAGTTAAGATAGTGCAAGAGGGTGGTGCGAAGTTGAATGGTTGAATCTGGGATGAGGTTTGGGGAGGGGCTATTTGGAAATTGGTGAAGTTGAAGTTGATGCTGTATCGTTTGAGGGGTCCAGCTGTCCTACCATCTATCCACTTCACCCTCCTCTCCGTCCTATCACCATCACACCCGACCTGCACCTAATTATCGCCTTCCAAGCTCCCGTCCACCCAGCTCGACCATCACCCTCCTATTCATTTCTCAGCCCCCTTCTTCCTCCCTTACCCCCCACTTTCCTGACGAAGGACTTGTGCCTGAAACGTCAACTCTCCTGCCTCCTGGATACTGCCTGATCTGCTGTGCTTTTCTAGCCACACAGTTTTCAATTCTGATCTCCAGCATCTGCAGTCCTCGCTTTCTCTCGGCCTCCAATAGTCGGAGATGGAAGTATTTTCACTCTTTCTGACATGTTATTCAAGACCGTGATAATTTGTGGCATGGAGACTGAAATTAAGCATTCCCTTGTGGAACATCAGATTGGAGTGCCAAATCAAGGTTGGGGAAGAAACAGTGACAGTGAGCGACAGAGTGTCAGTTCCAGGAATACAGTTTGTTCTTGTAGTCGGGATCCAAGATGGGAGAGACACCCCTTGTGGTGGAGAAGATAAACGAAGACTAGGGAACTGGGGAGTTAAAAGAAAAAAATACCCAGGAATTTTTCCAGACAGTGTAGTAAAAAGATCGCACTGTCATAATTTACATCAGGAAGGAAAAACGAAAAAAAGAGACAAAGGAGTTGATGTTCAGTTACCTGACACCCTGATTGATGTAACGATGCAGGAAACAAAACCTGAACAGGCAGAGGGTCAGGCAGTGGTGTTTAGTCTCAAAACGTCAATGCACGATGAACAGATACACACACACACACAAAACACACAAACACACACACAGAAAAGGATTTTAAATTTATTGTCGAACGTTATTCACCTAAAGATAGAATCAACCAAAAGGGATGAATGCAGATTTCTCCAGCTTCCTCATTTCCCCTCTCCCTACCTTTTCTCAGTCCCAACCTTCAGACTCAGCACCGCCTTCTTGACCTGCAAACTTCATCCCGACCACTCCACCCCGACCCCCTCTCCGGCCTATCACCCTCACCTTAATCTCCTTCCACCTATCGCATTTCCAACGCCCCTCCCCCAAGTCCCTCCTCCCTACCTTTTATCTTAGCCTGCTTGGCACAACGTCCTCATTCCTGAAGAATGGCTTATGCCCGAAACGTCGATTCTCCTGCTCCTTTGATGCTGCCTGACCTGCTGCGCTTTTCTAGCAACATATTTTTAAGCTCTGATCTCCAGCATCTGCATTCCTCACTTTATCCTCCTTCATTGTAAGATGATTCGAGTACACAAGTAAAGCCATCTTGCTGCTGTTGTAGAACCTTGCTGAGAGAGCATTTGGGGCACTCTCGACAGATTTTATCTCCTTTGTAAGAAATGATCTCCTTACCACAGACACGGGTGATGGTAACATGAGGGTAGAGTGAAGAAGCTGAGTGTTTAATCTGCAGAGCTGTGAGTGATGAAGAAATGGTGATGCTGAAACGCGAGGAGTGGCAGCAATCACTTAATTCCAAAAGGAACATTGACAGGGAGAGAAATTCCATACTTTACACAGGATTGGTTGGTTTGATTTATTGTCACGTGTACCTCAGTGCAGGGAAACATTTTATTTATGAGCAGTGGAGGAAGATCATAGTAAGCATGTCCAGACAGATCATAGGGTGGAAATAGACTCGTGCAGAGTAAGGCATACAGGTTACACTGCACAAGACAAGCACTCGACAATATCAACATGAACAAGATCAGCATTATTTGATCTTAGAGAGTCCATTCATCAATCTAACGTGACTTTCCTAATAGTTTATATGCCTAAATTAACTCTCCCCACATTATTGTGCAGTTGGCGTGTGAACCCGTGCTGAACGTCATGTTGTTCACAATCCCCAACAGCAGCCACAATACCTTCCATCTGAAACAGGTAGCCATTCCCACCAGCTTTCCCCCTACATAGATAACACCAGGCTGGCTTCTCGGAGATGGAAGGTGCCTTCTTGAGACTTCACACAAGTCATTTGGCTTCCCTGCTCACTGCTAGAAAACCACGTTAAAGTCCCACGTGTGTATCATGAGCAAAGGGGCCAGGAGGACCAACGTGGAGCAGTCTGTCTGTGCAGCCGCTGCTCCACTTGTTCATCATGTTCGAGCAACGATTAGGAGACAGTGAGGACTGCTGAGACTGGACATTGGAGTAGAGAGTGGATTGCTGGAAAAGCACAGCATCCGAGGAGCAGGAGAATCCACGTTTTGGGCATCAGCCATTCATCAGGAATCAGCATCAAATACCTCATTCTGTCCCTTTGTAAGTGCGTTGACGGGGGAATGGCCTCCTCCTGTCCTGTATAAGTGACTTAAGGGGATGAATGGCCTCCTCCTGTTCCTGTGTAAGAGACTACAGGGGCTGAATGGCCTCATCCTGTTCCGGTGTAAGAGACGCAAGGGGCTGAATGGCCTCCTCCTGTTCCTGTGTAAGTGACTCAAGGGACTGAATGGCTTCTTCCTCGTCCGATTGGACAGGGCCAAGGGCCTGACTGGGTTATTCCTGGTTCCTGTTGACAGCTCGATGTGCTGACAAGTGTGATGATGCTGCAGCTTTAAGAGGTTATTTTGTCCTTGTTTCTTTTCAGAGAGAGATTGAATGATCATCACCAAGCTGGATAGTTAAGACAACTTGAGTAAACAGCGACGGAGGCCTTGTGTTTATTTTAATGCAGCCTGAATGGGGGTGGCCAGCTCTCACAGACTAGGATCTCTGGGTTTTGGTTTCTCAGTAACATCAGAAACTGTAGGGGTCTCCAAAGAGTTGGAAGCTTCAGTGACTATCTCCTGGCTGCTACTCTCTCTGAATTTTCTCTTGGTGCTGTTTTTAATTCCTGGATTGGAGAAATGTTTGTGACAATCTGTGTCTGAATATTGCTTTTTGCCAAGGGCTGTGTTTATGGGAATTTCCTATATTGGAACAGTTCATTAGTAATAGTTCCTAGAGATATTATTCTGTTAACTTGTCCAATAGAATTACGTTATTCTAAATTCATCTTTCTTTGGTTTCATTTTATCTTTTGTGTTTAAATAACTGGTGTTTTGTTTCACACCGAGTAGTTTGACCAGTCACATTGCATCTGGAACAGACACTTTACATTTCCATTCAAATAAGAAAACATTAGTGTCAAGGCTACCGCCTTCAAATATTTTCGAGGGGCTCTTGTGTGGTCCATCACACGAGACTCCTTCTGTTCCTGAGTAATCAGCTGGAGGCACTGAATGAGCTGTCCCTGTTTTTCTCCAATAGTGTTAATGGGCTGAACGACTTCCTCATATTCCTGTGAAACCAGCGTGAGGTACTGAATGAACTCTTGTTTTACTGTGGCAATGGGCAGTGTCCAGCATTGCTGTTACATGAATGTTATGCACCTTTTAATAGCACACACCTCAATAGAGTCTGGGTCTTGGTGCACATGGATACAGACCGGTTCAGGAGCTGACGAGGAACAAAATGCTCTGGACATTGTGGAATCTTCAGTGACCATCCCCACATTCTGATCTTGTGGTGTGGAGGGTGGGGGCGGGGAGACATTGATGAAGCAGCTGAAGCTGTTTGTGAAGAGGAAGCTACCCTGAGGATCTCCCACAGAGGTGACCCAGGACTGAGATGATGAACATCTCCTTTCGTGCCATGTTTGACTCCAAACACTGGAGAGTTTACTCTGATTCCCATTAAGTCCAGTTTTGTAATGCTCCATGATGTCATAAAAAGCCAACCACTGCCTTGAAGTCAGGGCCAGTCATTTTTATCTGAACCCTTGAGCCAACCTCTTTTGTTCACATCAGTAGGCATTGATAGAGGAGCAGCAAGTGTTTTCCTCAAACAGGGTGGCATTAAATGTCAGGATTTCTCTTCTCAAGAGTGTTGGGGTAGCTAGCTGTCTGAAAGTATTTGAAAAGGAAGTAGATGGATATTGACCTAATAGATGCAGAGAGGGGAAGCCCTGTGAAGAGAGATGAGGGGCCTCTTTCATACCCGTGCCTGGATTTTCCGATTACATTTCCCAAATCACCTCAAAGCGTGTGTGTCAGTCTTGAGGGGCTGAATGTTTCTGTGCACCAGTTAACAGCAGTAAGTAGCCTCCAACTGTTCCTGTCTCGCAGGTTTGAGGGACTGAATGGAACACAGAAACATGGGACTGAGGAGCAGGAGTGGGTCTAAGATTAGATTACTTACAGTGTGGAAACAGGTCCTTCAGCCCAACAAGTCCACACCGCCCCGCTGAAGCGCAACCCACCCATACCCCTACCTTTACCCATTTCCTAACACTACGGGCAATTTAGTACAGCCAATTCACCTGACCTGCACATGTTTGGACTGTGGGAGGAAACCCACGCAGACACGGGGAGAATGTACAAACTCCACAGTGTCAGTCGCCTGAGGCGGGAATTGAACTCGGGTCTCTAGCGTTGTGAGGTAGCAGATTTAACCACTGTGCCACCGTGCCGCCCAAGACATTGACCCTTCTCCCCCAGGCACTAAGATTGTGGCTGATCAGGTTGGGGTGTCAGCCCCACTTTCCTGTCTGTGTCCCATTACCCGTGACTCACTTCCCTGTCAAATATTTAATTACCGCAGCTTTCAATCAATGTGAACATAGAGGCAAGATAAACTTCCAGTGAAGAGAATTCCCACTTGAAAGGTCTTTTCAGAATTTTTCGTCATCCCCCTGATAGAATCAGAGTCATGCAGAACGGAAACAGAGTCATTAGTCCAACTGTTCACTCCGATCAGATATCAAATCTGATCCAGTCCCATTTGCAAGCATTTAGCCAATATCCCTCCTCTTTCAGATACGTTTAAAATGTACAATTGTAACCGCCTTCACCACTTTCTCTGACAGCACTTTCTGCACAGACACCACTCTCTGTGTGAAACATTTACCTTCAGGTCCGTTCTAAATCATTCGCCCTCTCGCCTTCAACCTCTGACCTCTTGTTCTGGACTCCCCTATCCAGAGGAGCAGAATCTGGCTGTTCAGAATATCCATGTCCCTGATGGTTTTATAAACCTCTATATTGTCACACCTCAGCCTTTGCCACTCCAGGGGGGAAGTACCATAACTTAATCAACCTCTCCCTAAAGCTCAAACCTACAGTCCTGGAACAACCGTGTCCATGTTTTCTGCAGATAACCTAATTGTACACAGTATTCCTAAAGTGGCCTCACTAACATCCTGTACAGATGCAACATGCCACCCCAACTCCTATACTCAATACTCTGACTGATTAAGGCAAATGTGCCAAATATGTTCTGTCCCACTCTGTCTACCTGCGACTCCACTTTCAAGGAACTATGCACCTGCGGCCCCAGGTCCCTTTGTTCCACAACACTCCCCAGGACCTTATCATCAAGTGTATAATTTCTGCACTATTTAACTTCCGAAAATGCAAAACTTCTTATTTATCTAAATTAAACTTCAACTGTCACTGCTTGCCTCTTTGCCCCATCTAATTGTGGTCTCGTTGTACTCTGAGATAACCTACTACACCACCTTTCTGATGTAATCTGTAAACTTACTAACTATGGCACCGATAGTCACATCCAAATCTTTTACATAAATGATGAAATGCAGTGAAGTCAGTACCGATTCTTACAGCACACTGCTGCTCACAAGCCTCCAGTCTGAAAAATACCCCTCTTCCTTCAAGCCAAATGTGACTAGCTTCCTCTGTATCCCATGTCACCGAACCTTACTAATCTGTGCACCAATCAGAATGTCATGAACACCTTGCTGAAGTCCATACGGACAATGTCTACCAAACTGCCTTCATCAATCTTCTTTGTCACCTCTTCATAAAACTCAATCAAATTAATGAGACATGATTTCCCATGCAGAAAGCCACGTTGTCTACCCCGATCAGCCTTTGCCTTCCCAAATGCATGTAAATGCTATCCCTCAGAATCCCCTCCAATAACTTACCCACCACTGACATCAGGCTCACCCGTCAATAGTTCCCCGACTTTTGGGGTCACTGTTTCCTTTTCTCGTCCCACTCCACCACTGCTCACAATAAATGTTAAATGTAACCAGGTCGGTGATATGGCAGATGATACGGTCTCAAACTGGGTCAGGGTCAGTTTTAGGAACAAGTCAGGCTAATTTATTTAATCTGCTGAAATATCACCTTTATGAACCAGAGCAATGTTACTCAAACAATGTTGGAAAGATGAATGGCAAACTGTTTGGATATTGCAAATATAGAATTGATGTGCCCATTTCTAAAAACGCTGACTGACCACACATGAAGGAGAGAGAGTGCAATAGGCCATTTCTTCTCGGGCAGATTGCATTTTCTCCCTCTCTGAGTTGAATCACACAATAATGTCATCCTCTCCCAAACTGGATCATGTGAGGTCTCCTTGTACATTGTCCAAACTATGTCTCCATCACATTCCCTGTTCCATGTAGGTGCATCATTGCTGCTCTCATACACAGAGCCATACCCTTAGCAGAAAATGGTCTCGGTCGATTTGAAGATATGTTTATATGTCCCTGCGTCATTAAAAACATAACATGTTTAATGTATTCAGAATACCTCTGTCAAAATGAAGGCATTTTTTAACAAATACAGAAATTGCTGGAAAAGCTCAGCAAGTCTGTCAGCAACGAAATGCCTTTTACATGCTATAGTTGTACCAGCCTCCACCACTTCCTCTGATATCATTCCATACACACACCACACTCTGCGTGAAATGGTACCCCTTTGACGTCTTGAAAACCTTTCCCCTCTCACTTTCAACCAATGCCCTCTAGTTTTGGACGCCCCTAACCTGGGAAAAACCCTGACTATTCACCCTACCCGTGACCATTCTGATTTTATAAACCTCTACTGCTGCGAAATGTGACTCCAATCAACACGAATGGCTGTACTTTCAGTCACCCCGGGCCTAAATTCTGAAATTCAATGCTGACACCTCTTCCTTCTCCATCACGTCACAATTCTAAATCCATTTTCATCAGTTTGTTCAGATGCATCATGAGACACTTCTGCGAGCTTTACACCTTGACCTTTGTGCCCGGAGGTAGGGACACTAGCACCACTCGGTAATATCCATAAAGCTGTAACAGTATTCTCCTGAGTGTTTGCTCATCAGCCTGTTCTGACATGATGTGACATACCTCTGCAACAGGCAGGACTTGAATCCAGGCCTTCTAGTCCAGAGCTAGGAACACTACCCCACAAGTTCAGGAATTGGAATCAAATCAAGAGCTCTGGCTCAGAGATAGGGACAATACCCACTGCACTACCATACCCAGATTTTGGGTCATATTTTACGTGCCCGCTTTCAGCTCAGTGTGGATTTATTATAATTAGGTTACCATTACTGAACTACAGCAAACACTCTGTATTGTTAAACAAATGCAAGATATTTGTCTCAACTGTAGGATATTGAGTGTATGTGCTGTGCCATCGAAATTAACTATGAACATCTTTAATCGCAGTTACCTGTAGCCTGCAATATTAGGGAAAGAAATCCTGCAGACAAACTCAGCCCAATGAAGGGTCTCAAATAGATTTTATTACCGAACACCAGAGACGGACAAAGCTTAATTTCTGGCCCCAAAACACCGATCAGTATTACCCAACTCTAACGTGTGACTCCCCTCTTCCTAAAACCATGAAATGATACCAGGCCGCTGATTACTGTCCAGCCTCACCTCCCCACTGACTGTGTCTGCAATCTGTCCCTCCTCCCCCTAACCACACAAGGCAACCCAAGCTCAGGGTCTTTGTGAAAATCAAGGCCGGAGTGTGCAGCCATGCTGGAGAGGGATGGGCATTTTCAACTTGAAGGGGGACGGGGAGGTGGCAGTAATATCACTCACTGGGCTGAGGGGTGGCTGATGGAGTTTAGTTTGGATTAATGCGAGGTGTTGGGTTTGGTAAATCAAACAAAAGCAGGACCTATACAATTAAAAGTAGAGCCTTTGGCAGTGCTGTATAACAGAGACCTAGGCTGTCAGGTAAAATTTGAATCTCATATAGATAGTGTGGTTAAGAAGGTGTTTAACACACATGTCTTCATTGGTCGGACCTTTGAGTATCGGAATGGGGCCGTCATGTTGTGGTTGTACAGGACATTGGTGAGACCACTTCTGGAATACTGTTTCCAGTCTGGTCACCCTGCCCGCTCATTCCATAGGCACACCACCCTCTGGGTGAAAAAGCTACACCTTAGGTCGTTTTTGAATGTCTCCCCTCTGACCTTAAGCCCATGTCCTCTTGTTTAGGACTCCCCGTACCCTTAGAAAATACCTTGATTATTCACTTTGATATTTTTGACCTTGATATTTTTAAGCTGGAGAGCGTTCAGAAGAGATGAATCTGGATCTTGTTGGGAAAGGAGAGATTGAGCGATAAGGAGCAATATATTGAGCAATATACTGTTTATGGGTCTGTCATCCTTTCATACCACAGGTGCTTATAAGCTCTCAGTTCAGAACAGCATTTGCTTTCTCTTAAAGGTACAGTACACACTTTCAACTTCATCACATTATACCCTGATGAATATAGATAAGTAGAACCTATCTGATTTCTCTTAATCTGTGGTTTGTCAATATTTCATCTACTCTGTCTCGTATGTGATTGGATTTTCTTTGCTCCATTGACAGCATGTCATTATTCGAATCTGTCCGTGGGAATATAAAAGCATTTCACTTGCTCACACTTGTGTGTGGGGGGCAGGATTTCAGTTGTTTCATGGGGACCGTGATGCTTTAACAATCTCAATGTTTGTAGATGGCACCGAACCTGGAAGAACTCTGAAGTCTATGGAGGATAGTGTGGAGCTCTAACAGGACAATCACACGTTGGTGTCGTGGTCAGGTGTATGGCAGATGGGGATCAGTGCAGAGCTGTGTGAGGTGATACACTTTGGAAGGAAAGACAATGAAAGACAGTTTAAAACAGACTGTGCCATGAAAAAGGGGGTGCAGGAGCAGAAAGTGCTGAGTGTATGTGAGCACAGATTGTTGAAGATGTCAGGACAAGTGTGGAGAGCAGTAACTCTCACAGATTAATTTCAGTATCTGAGCTGTTTACGGGAGGAGGTGTAGGAGGGAGCCTCCGTGCTCCCTTCCTGGGAGGTGGTGGTGATGATGTGTTGTCAGCCCACCCTCCTGCCCCCCGAGACCACAGAGATTCCATTTGTACCAGCTCGACACACAAGGAAGATGGCATCTGGGCCACGGCTTCGAAGTTGTGCCGGGGGGAAACGGAGCTGCCAGTGGGTTTAAAGTGAGAATTTCCCTTCACTAACATTGCTCCTTACTCGGTCGGTGGGACGTGGATGTTTCAGAATCTCCACACGTGGTGTCCCAGTCCTCTCCGGTTTGTACCAGGGTCCTGCCCACATGGCGGGGGGCGGGGGATGAGGGAACGGATATGGGCACTCCACCACCCGGCTTGGCCCTTTCTGTCCTATTCCAGGCTGTTTCTACTGGAAAGGGAGAAAGGGAGGGTGGGAGTGGGTGGCCCTGCTGTTAGTGCTGGTGGAGGGGGGGGGGGGCAGATTCATGGTAAGGTGTCCGGAGGGAGTCAGTCTACAGTGTTGTATCCATGCAGTGTTTTTAGTGGAGGGGGGTAAAGTGGAGGGAGAGAGAAAGAAAGAGAGAGACAGACAGAGACAGAGAGAGACAGAGAGAGAGAGAAAGAGAGAGAGAGGCGTTGCTGCATTCAGCAGTGAGAGAGTTGGAGCATGAGCCTTGTTCGGGGTCGATGCTGTAACAGATAGACAGTGAGTGTGAGGGAGCAGAGGGAAGACGGTGACCCTTACCCTGACAGAGCGGGGAAGGTTATGGATGCTTGTCCTGTATTGCCGGACATTGCTTCAGATGGCGGATACTGCACTGAGCTGGGTGGTGAGCTCAGACCATCTCAGTGGGTCTGGTGGTGTGTCCCCCGCGGGGAAGAAAATGGTTTTCCTCTGTACAAGCCCATCCACCATAACCTCCGTGCCCCTGTCGACAAACCGCGGTGTAATTGTCCCTTATCTGCCATGCTCGGGCTAAACTGTTCAGGGTTGAAAATGTGTTGCTGGAACAGCGCAGTAGTTCAGACAGCATGCAAGGAACAGGAGAATCGACGTTTCGGGCATATGCCCTTCTTCCTGAAGAAGGGCTTATGCCTGAAACGTCGATTCTCCTGTTCCCTGGATGCTGTCTGACCGACTGCGCTGTTCCAGCAACACATTTTCAGCTCTGATCTCCAGCATCTGCAGACCTCACTTTCTCCTTAAACTGTTCAGGGCAGCTCCAAGCTGAGAAAGCTCAACCGTGTGCCCATTGGCCTTTTGAAGACAGCACCAGTGTCAGGGATCACGGAATATCCAGGGGCATTCGGGCGATGGTAAGCACCTCCAGCCATGATGGGTGGGACAATTGGGCTGGTATTGAATGAGAGGGACACCATGGGGTGGGATGGGTTGTTAATGAGGTGAGTTCGAAGTGATTTCACCAGGAAACTCGCTCACGATCCCTCTGTCACACTCAGGGAAGATCAAACAAAGACAAATTATTGTTAGAATCTGCCCAATGAGTCATAGATTGTATTGAAACCAATTCCAGTTACAAAGATGCAGAATAAATGCTCATCTGACCTCACACCAAAATCCCTTTTCCTCATCTTTCCTGAGAAGACTGGCTCATGTTACAGGATGCTATGGAAGTGCCAACATTTCAGCATTCTGAAACCTGGGAACACATCCTTCCATGACACGGTCTCTCATCTTCCCCTCTCTGTTTATTTCATCAACCCCTCTCATGTGGTGATATTTAACCTGATTCTCCTGCCATCTCTCTCTGGCAGTGATGTTCACACCCACAGCACCCGCTTCTCATGGCACAATGGGGATATGGAGCTGTAAATGGGTGGGAGCTGCTCATCCTGTCACTTCCAGCACGGGCTGCAAGTTTCCCCACACTAGGCAGTGATCTAACACAGTGTAACTGAACACTGCACTGGGATGGTGCACATAGCTCTACATCTAGGAGGGTACCTGCTCCTGGTTCACAGATCAATGCACTGGGGTGGTGTACACAGTTCTACATGCTGGGAGGGTAACTGCTCCTGGTTTACAGATCAATGCACTGTGGTGGGGTACACAGTCCCACATGCTGGGAGGGTATCTGCTCCTGGCTTACAGATCTCACCGTGGGGGGGGGGGGGGGGGGTACACAGACCTACATGCTGCGAGGGTAACTGCTCCTGGTTTTCAGATTAATTCACGGGTCGCTGTGCGGAACAGACGATCAGGTTGAAGGTTTATAGATAATGCACTGATGTGGTCAGTACAGCTCCCCATGTTAGATGGATATGTAGCCTGTGCACAGTACATCATGTTGGTGGGGTGGATAGGCGGGAAATGTGATGGACAGGTCAAGAGCTCCCCGGAAAGTTCTGTCCCCGGCATTCTATAACTGCCATTCCCCAGAACGTTCTGTCCCCGACATTCTATAACTGACATTCCCCGGAACGTTCTGTCCCTGATATTCTATAACTGACATTCCCCGGAATGTTCTGTCCCTGACATTGTTTGTGAACGGCCGGACGTCAGTGAATTGAACAAACGATAAGATCCCGAGGGAAGAGATCCCATTTCAGGGAGAAGGAGACTGTTCCGAAGACCCCTCAGGCAGTTAAAGGGGTGAATACATTTTCCCTGTGTTTACATTTCTTCACGACACAGAATCGACCACAATTTAGACCAAAAGACAGGAATTCCCGAACTCCGTTTGTCTTCAGGAAACTGGGAGAGTATCCTTCAGGACAGCAACGTTTCCACCCTCCGTATTAGGAACTAGGGAGGAGTGACCTGTGTCTGCTCTCGAGTGTTCGAGTGTGTGGGAATGTTCTAGAAACCATCTGTCCTGGAAAGCGGGGCTGACACCCCAACCTGATCAGCCACAATCTTAGTGCCTGGGGGAGACGGGTCAAGGCTTTGGGCGGCACGGTGGTACAGTGGTTAGCACTGCTGTCTCACAGCGCCGGAGACCCGCGTTCAATTCCACCTCAGGCGGCTGACTTTGTGGAGTTTGCACATTCTCCCTGTGTCTGTGTGGGTTTGCTCCGGTGTCCTCCCATAGTCCAAAGATGTGCAGGTCAGGTGAATTGGCCGTGCTAAATTGCCCGTAGTGTTGGGTAAATCTCGGGGTCTGGGTGGTTTTCAGGTTAGTTGGGCCGAAGGGCCTGTTTCCACACTGTAATGTAATCGTGATGTCACATTTTTGTCAGTAATTCAGACCTTCCCATTTGTTATTCCAACTCCAATTATTTTAATAAATCCATGAATACAGGGGCACATTTGAAAATCTCACTGTGTCAAAATCAAACGGGTCCCTTTGCCTCCAGGCTGATGGATAATGGATTTGTTTTCCTTCCTCACAGTTAACGTAGTGACCATCTACGTCCTGCTTTATAAAGATTGTGGATAGTCTCCATGTGTCAGACGTTACCTGGGGGCCATGGCAGCGGCGTATCTCCTGGTCATTATCCTCGACCTGATCCTGAGACACATTCCCATTGTTTATCACGAACAGTTTTATTTCCTGAGGGACTCCGTTCCCCGTGTGTAATATCCACGCCGTCCTGCTTTATGCAGACACTGACTGCTCTGTCTGGTTCACCGTCACTTTTACCTTTGATCGGTTTGTGGCCATTTGTTGCCAGAAGCTGAAAAGTAAATATTGCAGTGAGAAAACGGTGGCTGTGGTTCTGGGAGCAGTGACTGTGCTGAGCTGTTTAAAGAACATTTCCTGGTATTTTATATTCACGGCTCGGTATTGGCTGGTGAACGCCCCCTGGTTTTGTGATGTAACAGTCGCTGTTCTGTTCTCCAATGTCTGGGTCACAATCGAGTCCCTCCACCACATTCTAACCCCGTGTGTCCCATTTCTCCTGATTCTGCTGCTCAATGTTCTCACCGTCAGACACATTTTAGTGACCTGCAGAGCCCGCAGGAGACTCCGCGCTCACACCAATGGGGATGCTCAGTCTGACACAGAAATGAGAAACCGAAAAAAACCCATCATTTTACTGTTTGTGATCTCAGCCAATTTCATCCTGTTATGGTCAATGTTAATGCTGTATTCTATATGGGTACGGATGTGGTTGATTGTGAATTCCCCTGTGTATCTCCATGACTTTGTGAGGGAATTGAGCTTCATGCTGCAGCTCCTCAGTTGCTGCACAAATACCGCGATTTATGCTGTGACCCAGACGAAGTTCAGGCAGCAGCTGAAGAATGTGCTGAAATCTCCCTTCACCCAAATCCATCCATCCATCAAATTCCCGCATTAATCAATCCATCCGGGATTTTCTCATTTCATTTCAGTGTTTCAGCGATGGAGTAGCCTGTCGCTATGGTAACAGACTGAGGGTAGTGCTGGTTTGTCCATCATTATCCCACCGGAGGTTATAGGGACACATGTCAATGTTTCTCACGACTCAGGGGCCAGTGAGAAAAGGCATCATCCCACTGACTGTATCCATCACTTCCATTTGTAAACAATAAAAATGTTGACTAAAGCGTGCCAAGCAGCAGAGTGACCGATGTTGTTGTGTGTCTTTGTGTTGGAGAAGCTGAGCTTGAGAGAGACGGACTTCGCCCCAAGTCCTGATCCTCAGGGAAGGGGAGGGCACCGGGCCCTTTGCTCAGGAGCAGGGTTTAACTCCCTCTGTCCCCCCCACTCCAACCTGACCACCACACTTCCTCTCCCCTCCCATTTCTCCTCAATTCTTACCTCTCTCTCTTTCGTTGTGCACACACTCTCTTGCTCACCACCTCTCCCTCTCACTCTCCCTTGTCCCCATCTCTCTCACACACACAACCACCCCGGTTTCTCCACCAGCCACCACTCTTCCCTCACCCCCTCCCCTTCATTCTCTCTCTCCCTCCTGCCGTCTGTGTCTCCCTCCCACAATTCCGCCTCTACCACATTTAAGCCCTTCTCCCACCTCCTACATCTCTCTATCATCTCAACCCCACCCCCTCACGGAGCCTCACCACCAACCCCCTAGTCTCTGAGTCAGAGGGAGAGGGAAGGATCAGGGACACAGAGTGTGTAAAATAAAGAGGGCGGGAGAGAGATTCAGTCAAAGAGAAACGGAGGGATGTGGGGGGAGAGAGAGACCGAGGGAGGGGGATCGAGAGTGAGAGAAGGTGGAGAGAGAGTGAAGGAGCAGGGGGAGAGAGAGGAGCAAGGGAGAGATAGGGTGAGGGAGAGAGAGAGACAGACAGACAGACGGGGAGGAAATAATAAGAGAGATGGGTGAGAAGAGGAAGCGAGAGAGGGGGGAGAGAGAGAGAGGAGGGCGAGAGAGAAAGGCAAGCGAGAGGGGGGCGAGAGGCGAGAGAGAAAGGGGTGCGAGAGAGAGGGGAGGGCGAAACGAGAGAGAGAAGGGACGAAGAGAGGGGGCAAGAGGAGAAGGGGGCGAGAGAGAGGGCGCGCGAGAGAGGGGGCGAGGGAGAAGGGCGATGCGAGAGAGAGGGGGACGAGAGAGAGGTGGCGAGAGGAGAGGGAGGCGAGAGAAAGGGGCGAGAGAGAGTGGGGGCGAGAGAAAAGGGGCGAGAGAATGGGGGATTAGAGAGGGGGCGAGAGGAACGGGACGAGATAGAGGTGGCGAGGCAAAGGGGCGAGAGAAAGGGGGCATGAGAGTGAAGGGCGAGAGGGAGGGAGAGGGCGAGACAGAGGGGAAGGCGAGAGCGGGGAGGGAAAAAAGGTGAGGGAAAGAGACTGAATGGCGAGAGGGGGAGGGCGAGAGAGAGTGGAGTGAGAAAGAGGGGGGAAGTGAGGCAGAGGAAGGGGAGAGAGGGGTGGGTGAGAAATAGGTGGGCGAGAGTGGATGCCGAGAGAGAGGGGAGAGCGAAGGAGAGGAGATGACGAAAGAGAAGGGAAGGCGAGAGAGGTGGTTGGCAAGAGAGAGTGGAGGGCGAGAGAGCGGGGAGGGCGAGAGGGCAGGGCGAGAGAGAGGGGTGTGCGAAAGAGAGGGGAGGGCGAGAGAAAGGGGAGGGGGAGCGTGTGTAGAGCAAGAAAGAGGGGAGGGCGGGAGATGGAAGGGTGAGAGAGGGTAGGGTGAGAGAGGGGGGTGGGCGAAAGAGGGGAGAGCGTGAGTGATGGGAGAGACAGAGAGGATGTAGAGAGAGAGGAGGGCGAGAGACGGGAGGGCGAGAGACGGGAGGGCGAGAGACGGAAGGACGAGAGAGGGGAGGACAAGAGAGGGGAGGACAAGAGATAGGGCAGGGGAGAGAATGCAGGGCAAGTGAGAGGGGAGGGCGTTAGAGCGGAGGGTGAGAGAGGGGGAGGGCGAGAGAGAATGTATGGCGAGAGAGGGGAGAGCGATAGAGAGGAAGTGCGAGAGAGAGAGGGGAGAGACAGAGTGGAGAGCGAGAGAGTGGAGGGCGAGAGAGGGGAGGTCGAGAGAGAGGGGAAGAGTGTTATTGGGGAGATGAGTGAGAAGGGCGGGCGTGAGAGAGGGAAGGGAGAGAGAAAGAAGGGCGCGAGACGGGAGGGGGTGAGAGAGGAGAGGGTGAGTTAGTGGGGAGGGCGAGGGAAGGGAGGATGAGAGAGAGTGGATAGCGAAGAAATGGGAGGGCAAGAGAGGTGGAGGGCGAGAGAATGTAGGGGGAGAAAAGGGAGAGCAACAGAGAGGGGAGGGAGAGAGAAAGGGGAGAGACAGTGTGAGGAGTGAAAGAGCGGAGGGCGTGGGGGGTCGAGAGAGAGGGGAGGGAGTGTTAATGGGGTGAGAAGTGAGAGGGGCAGGCGAGAGAGAGGGGAGGGACAGAGAAAGGAGAGCGAGAGAGGAGAGGGGGATGAGAGAGGGGTGGGTGAGTTAGTGGGGAGGGCGAGAGCGCGGAGGGCGAGAGAGAAGGGGGCGAAAGAGCAGAGGATGTGAGAGAGGGGAGGCCGAGAGAGGGAGTGGGTGGGAGAATGGGAGGGCGAGAGAGAGGGGAGGGCGAGAGAGGGGAGGGCCAGAAATGGGAGGACAAGATAGGGGAGGGCAAGGGAGAGGGGAGGATAAGAGAGGGAGGGTGAGAGACAGGAGTTCGAGAGGGGAGGGCATGAGAGTGAAGCGAGAGAGATCGGAGGACGAGATAGTGGAGGGTGAGAGAGAGGAGGGCGAGAGAGGTGAGGGCGAGAGAGAGAGGGGAGGGAGAGTTAGTGGGGATGGAGAGTGAGAGTGGAGATCCAGCGAGATGTGATAGCAAGAGAGAGGGGAGGGCGAGTGAGAGGGGAAGAAGAGGGAGGGAAAGGCGATGGAGGGAGGACAAGAGAGTGGAGCACAAAACGGAGAGGACGCCAGAGTGGGTGGGCGAGAGAGGGCAGGGCGTGAGAGTGGAGGGCGAGAGGGAGGGGGAGGGTGAGAGCGGGGAGGGAAAAAGAGGTGAGGGCAACAGAGTGGATGGCGAGAGAGAGGGGAGGGCGACAGAGAGGGGAGAGAAAGAGGGGAGGGTGAGGGAGGGGAGGTGGAGAGGGGGTGGATGAGAAATAGGTGGGCGAGAGTGGATGCTGAGAGAGGGGAGAGCGAAGAAGAGTGGATGACGAGAGTGAAAGGAAGGCGAGAGTGGGGAAGGCGAGAGAGAGGGGAGGGAGAGAGAGAGCCGATGGCGAGAGAGAGTGGATGGCGTCAGGGGAGGGCGAGAGAAAGGGGAGAGAGAGAGGGGAGAGAGAGAGGGGAGGGCGAGAGGACAGGGCAAGAGAGAGGGGAGGGCGAGAGAGGGGAGGGCGAGAGGACAGTGCAAGAGAGAGGGGGAGGCCGAGAGAGAGGAGAGGGGGAATGTGTGGAGGGCAAGAGACAGGGGACGGTGGGAGAGGGGATGGTGAGAGAGGGGAGGGTGAGAGAGAGGTGTGCCAATGAGGGGAGAGCGTGAGTGATGGGAGAGACAGAGGGGATGGAGAGAGAGAGAGGAGGGCGAGAGACAGGTGGGTGAGAGACGGGAGGGCGAGAGAGGAGTGGACAAGAGAGAGGGGAGGGGAGAGAATTGAGGGCAAGAGAGCGTGGGAGGGCGAGAGAGAGGGAAGTGCGAGAGAGAGAGGGTAGAGACAGAGTGGAGAGTGAGAGCGCAGAGGGCGAGAGAGAGGAGTTCGAGAGAGAGGGAAGGGAGAGTTAGTGGGGAGAGAGAGTGAGAGGGGAGGGCGAGAGAAGGGAGGGCGACAGATGGGAGGACAAGAGGGGGAGGGCAAGGGAGAGAGGCGGTGGAGATAGGGTAGGGTGAGAGACGGGAGAGCGAGAGAGGAGAAGGCGAGAGAGCAGAGGGAGAGAGATCGGAGGGCGTGATAGGGGAGGGCGAGAGAGCGTTGGGCGAAAGAGGGGAGGGCGTAAGAGAGGGGAGGGCGAGATAGAGGGGAGGGCGAGAGAGAGGGGAGGGTAAGAGAGAGAGGGGAGAGAATGAGAGGGGAGGGTGAGAGAGAGGGGAGGCCGAGAGAGAGGGGAGGGCGAGCGAGGGGAGGGCGAGATACGGGACGGCGAGAGACGGGAGGGCGAGAGATGGGTGGGCGAGTGATGGAAGGACAAGAGAGGGGAGGGCAAGCGAGAGGGGAGGTAAAGAGAGGATAGGGCGAGAGACAGGAGGGCGAGAGAGGAGAAGGCGAGAGAGCGGCGGGAGAGAGACGTGAGGGCGAGAGAGAGAGAGTATAGCGAGAGAGCGGAGGGTGAGAGAGCTGAGAGCAAGAGATGGGAGGTCGAGAGTGGGGTGGTCGAGAGACGGGAGGATGAGTGAGGGGAGGGAGAGAGAGGAGGGCGAGAGAAGTGACGGCGAGAGAGAGGGGAGGGAGATTGAGAGTGGAGAATGAGAGAGAGGGGATAGCAAGAAAGTGGGGAAGGCGGGAGAGAGGGGAGGAATGAGAGAGAAGGGCGATGGAGAGGTCCGAGAGAGTGGTCAGCGAAACAGGGGAGGGCGTCAGAGAGGGGAAGGCGAAAGAGGGGGGATGGCGAGAGAGAAGCGAGGGCGAGAGAGGGCAGGGCGAGAGACGGGAGGGTGAGTGAGTGGAGCACGAGAGAGGAGGGCAAGAGAGGGGAGGGCGAGAGAGAGGGGAGGGAGAGTGAGAGTGGAGATCCAGAGAGAGGGGATAGCAAAAGAGAGGGGAGGGCGAGAGGGAGGAGAAGAAGAGAGAGGGAAGAGCGATGGAGGGGGCGCCAGAGAGTGGCCTCCAAAACAGGGGAGGGCGTCAGAGAGGGGAGGGCGAGAGAGAGGGGAGTGCCAGAGAGAGGGGGTGCGAGAATGGGGAGGGGGAGAATGGTGAGGGCAAGAGAGGGGTATGGCGTGAGAGGGGAGGCCAACAGAGAGGAGGGCGAGAGAGAGGGGAGGGAAAGTTAGTGAGGATGGAGAGTGAGAGAAGGGCGAGAGAGGAGATGGCAAGAAAGAGGGGAGGGCGAGACCGCAGAGGGCAAGATTGTGGATGTTGAGACATGGGAATGCAAGAGAGGCGAGGGCGTGTGACGGGAGCGCGAGAGACAGGAGGGCGAGAGAGCGGTAGGAGAGACTTGGGAGGGTGAGAGAGGGGAGGTCGAGAGACGGGAGAGTGAGAGAGGGGAGAGTGAGAGAGGGAAGGGCAAGACAGAGGTGAGATGGAGAGAGGGGAGGGCAAGAGAGGGGAGTGCGAAAGAGAGTGGTGGGCGAGGGAGTGGGGAGAGGGAGAGGGGAGAGAGAGGGCAGTGTGAGAGCGCAGCAAGAGAGAGGGGAGGGCGAGAGAGAGGGAAGCGAGATAAAATGTTAGATGATGGAGAGGAGGGTGAGAGAGAGGAGAGGAAGAGTTAGAGCGGAGGGACAGTGAGATGGCAGGGCTAGAGAGGGGCGAGCGAGTGAAGGGAGGTCGAGAGAGAGGGAATAGCGAGTGAGAGGGGTTGGCGAGAGAAGGAAGAGCTAGAGAGTGGGGGCGATAGTGGGGAGGATGAGAGAGAGGGGAGGGCGAGTGAGAAGGAGAGATCGGAGGGCGTGATAGGGGAGGGCGAGAGAGCGTTGGGCGAAAGAGGGGAGGGCGTAAGAGAGGGGAGGGCGAGATAGAGGGGAGGGCGAGAGAGAGGGGAGGGTAAGAGAGAGAGGGGAGAGAATGAGAGGGGAGGGCGGAGGGCGGAGAGCGGAGGGCGAGAGAGGGGCGGTGCGAGAGAGGGGCGGTGCGAGAGAGGGAAGGGCGAGAGATGGGAGGGCGAGAGAGTGGAGGGCGAGAGAGAAGTAATGGGTAGAGAATAGGAGAGAGAGAGAGTATAGGGCGAGAGTGAGGGGAGGGCGAGAGAAAGGGGAAAGAGAGGTGAGAGAGAGAGGGGAGGGCGAGAGAGGGTGGTGCGAAAGAGAGGGGAGGGCGAGAGCGAGGGAAGGGGGAATGTGTGGAGGGCAAGAGAGAGGGGAGTGCGGGAGAGGGATGGTGAGAGAGGGTAGTGTGAGAGAGAGAGGGGTGGGCGAAGGAGGGGAAAGCGTGAGTGATGGGAGAGACAGAGGGGATGGAGAGAGAGAGGAGGGCGAGAGGAAAGGGCAAGAGAGAGGGGAGGGCCAGAGAGGGAGAGAAAGGGGCGGGCGAGAGAGAGGGGTGCGAAAGAGAGGGGAGGGCGAGAGCGAGGGAAGGGGGAATGTGTGGAGTGCAAGAGAGAGGAGGGGGAATGTGTGGAGGGCAAGAGAGAGGAGGGCGAGAGACGGGAGGTTGAGAGACGGGAGGGCGAGAGAGGGGAGGGCAAGAGAGAGGAGAGGGGTGAGAATGGAGGGCAAGAGAGAGGGGTGGGCGTCAGAGGGGAGGGCAAGAGAGAGGGGAGGGTAAGAGAGGGGAGGGTGAGAGAGAGGCGAATGCAAGAGAGGGGAGGGCGAGAGATGGGAGAGCGAGAGACAGGAGCACGAGAGACCGTAGGGCGAGAGAGAGTTGTACGAGTGACTGGAGGGCGAGAGAGGGGAGGGCGAGAGAGCAGAAGGAGAGAAGGGGGGGGGGCGAGATGGGGAGGGTGAGACAGTGGAGGGCGAGAGAGTGCGCAGGGTGAAAGAGAGGGTAGGGTGAGAGAGTGGGAAGGGGAGAGGGGAGAGAGGGGGGAGTGCGAGGCAGTGGCCAGAGAGAGGGGAGGGCGAAAGAGAGGGGAGGGTGAGGGAGAGGGGATTGCGCATGAAATGGGAGGGCGAGAGAGAGGGTAGGATGAGAGAGAGTAGGGCGAGAGAAGGAAGGTCGGGAGACAAGAGCGAGAGAGACAGGAGGGTGACAGAGGGAAGGTTGAGTGACTGGAGGGCGAGAGAGTGGAGACCGAGAGAGGGGAGGGCGAGAGACGGGAGTTCGTGAGGCGGGAGGGCAAGAGAGAGGGGAGAGGGAGTTAGAGGAGAACGAGAGACAGTGGGGGGTGGGAGAGGGGAGTGTGACAGACGGGGGAGAACGGGAGGGGGACGGAGAGAGAGAGGGGAGGACGAGAGAGGGGACGGCGAGAGAAGGGACAGCGAAAGAGAGAGAGGAGGGCGAGAGAGGTGAGGTCAAGAGACAGGAGGGCGAGAGACAGGAGCGTGAGAGACGGGAAGGTGACAGAGGGGAGGGCGAGAGAGGGGAGGGATAGAGAGCGGAAGGCGAGAGGGGTGAGGACGGAAGAGTGGAGGGTGAGAGTGGGGATGGCGAGAGAAAGGTGAGGTCGTGAGAGAGGGGAGGACGAGAGAGAGGGGAGGAGAAGAGAGTAGGGCGAGAGAGAAGGTAGGTCGAGAGAGGGGATTGCGAGTGAGATGGGAGGACGAGTGACTGGAGGGCGAGAGAGCGGAAGGAGAGAAGGGGGGGCGAGATGGGGAAGGTGAGAGAGTGGAGGGCGAGAGAGTGCGCAGGGTGAAAGAGAGGGTAGGGTGACAGAGTGGGAAGGGGAGAGGGGAGAGAGGGGGGAGTGCGAGACAGTGGCGAGAGAGAGGGGAGGGCGAAAGAGAGGGGAGGGTGAGGGAGAGGGGAGAGCGGAGAGCGAGAGAGAGTGGAGGCCGAGAGAGAGGGGAAGGTGAGAGAGCGGAGGACGAGAGAGGGGAGGCCGAGAGATGGGAACATGAGAGAGGGGAGGGAGAGAGGTGGACGGTCGAGAGACGGGAGGGCGAGAGAGGGGAGAGCAAGAGAGGGGAGGGTGAGAGACAGGAGCGCAAGAGATGGTAGGGTGAGCGTGGGTAGTACGAGAGAGGGGAGGCAAGCGAGCGTAGGGAGAGAGGGGGAGGACGAGTGAGGGGGGAGTGAGAGAGTGGAGGGCGAGAGAGTGGTGAAAATGATAGAGCGCGGAGGGCGAGCGAGAGGAGAGGGAGAGAGAGTGGGGAGGGGACGAGGGGTGAGAGAGGGGAGTGCGAGAGACAGGCGAGAGAGGGAGTGGAGGGCGAGAGAGAGGGGAGGGCACGAGAGAAGGGAGGGAGAGAGAGAGGAAGGCGAGAGAGGGGAGGGCGAGAGAGGAGACAGCGAGCAAGAGGGGAGGGTGTGAAAGGGGTGGTGCGAGAGAGGGGAGGTGCGAGAGAGGGGAGGGCGAGAAAGGGGCGGGCGAGAGATTGGAGGGCGAGAGAGTGGAGAGCGAGAGAGAAGGAATGGGGAGAGCGCGGGAGGGAGAGAGAGAGTGGAGAGAGAGAGTGGGAAGAACGAGAGAGGGGAGGGTGAGAGAGACGGGATGGGGACGAGAGTGGGGATGGCAAGAGAGAGGGAGAGGGGGAGAGAGCGGAGGGCGAGAGACAGGAGGGCGAGAGAATGGAGGGCGAGAGATGAGAGGGAGAGAGAGGGGAGGGCGAGAGAGCGGAGTGCGAGAGAGAGGTGTGGGTGAGGGAGTGGGGAGGGGGAGAGGGGAGAGAGAGAGGAGAGTGCGAGAGAGCAGCGAGACAGGGGGAGGGAGAGAGAAAGTTGGGCGAGAGAGGGGAGGGCGAGAGAGAGGGGAGGTAGAGTTAGAGGGTATTGGCAGTGAGAGGGGAGAGCGAGAGAGGGGAGAGCCAGAGAAGGGAGAACGAGAGAGTGGATAGCGATGGAGAGGCAAGGGTGAGAGAGGGGAGAGGGCGAGAGAGTGGTGAGAGGGAGAGGGAGAGACAGATGGGAGTGCGAGAGAGAGGAGGGCGAGACAGGGTAGGGCCAGTTAGGGGAGGGCGAGAGAGGGGAGGATGAGAGAGGGGAGGGCGAGAGAGTGGTGTGGGAGAGAGAGGGGAGGGCGATCCAGGTGAGGGCGAGAGAGGGGAGCGTGAGAGAGGGGAGGGCGAGAGAGTGGTGTGGGGGAGAGAGAGGGGAGGGCGAGCGAGGGGAGGGAGAGAGAGGGGAGGGAGAGAGATGGGTAGGCGTGGGAGAGAAGAGGGGGAGAAGGGAGGGAGAGAGGGGAGGCAAGAGAAGGGGAAGGCGAGAGAGAAGGGAGGGAGAGAAAAAGGAGGGCGAGAAGTGGAGGGGGAAGAGAGTGAAGGGGGAGTTAGTGGGGAGGGATTGTGAGAGGGGAGGGCGAGGGAGAGGAGAGCGAGGGAAGGGAAATCGAGAGAGGCCATAGCGAGATAGAGGGAAGGGCAAGAGAGAGGAGAGTGCAAGAGTGGAGAAGGTGAGAGAGAGGGGAGGGCGCGAGGGGGCTGGCGAGTGATGGGATGGTGAGAGAGAGGTTTGGGCGAAAGAGGGATCAGCGAAGCAGAGGGAACAGATAGAGTGGAGGAAGAGAGAATGAGGGTGAGAGACGGAAGGGTGAGAGAAGGGTGGGCGAGGGATGGGAGAACGAGAGACAGGAGCGCGAGAGACGGGAAGGCGAGAGAGAGGGGAATGGGAAAGAGAGGGGACGGAGTGAGAGGGGAGGGCGAGAGAGGGGAGTGCGAGAGAGGGGAGGACAAGAGAGAGGGGATGGGGAGAGACGGGGAGGGCGTGAAAGAGTGTAGGGCGAGAGAGTGGACAGCGAAAGAGAGAGAGGAGTACGAGAGTGTGAAAGCCGAGAGACAGGAGGGCGAGAGACGGGAGAACGAGAGACAGGAGCGTGAGAGACGGGAAGGCGAGAGAGGGGAGGACGAAAGATGGGAGGGCGAGAGAGAGAAGGGCGAGAGGGGTGAGGGCGAGAGAGGGGAGGGTAAGAGAGGGGACGGCGAGAGAGAGGTGGCGTCGTGAGAGGGGGAGGAGCGAGAGAGAGGGCAGGGAGAGAGAGGGGTTGGCGAGTGAGCGTGGATGGCTAGAGAGGGGAGGGCGAGAGAGGGGGAGGGCGAGAGAGCAGCAAGAGTGCGCGCGGAGGGAGAGAGAGGAGAGTGCAAGAGAGAGGTGAGAGAGTGGAGAGGGTGAGAGAGAGGGGAGTGCGAGTGAGATGGGAAGGCGAGAGAGGGGAGTTCTGGAGATAGGAGCACGAGAGAGGGGAGGGCTAGAGATGGGAGAGCGAGAGACAGGAGCGCGAGAGACGATAGGGCAAGAGTGAGTAGTACGAGAGACAGGAAGGCAAGAGAGGGGAGGGCGAGCGAGTGCAGGGAGAAAGGAGGATAGCGAGAGAGAGGAGGGCGAGAGAGGGGAGGGCAAGAGAGAGGTGACGACAAGAGAGCGTGGAGATCAAGAGAGGGGAGGGCGAGAGAGTGGTATGCGAAAGAGAGGTGAGGGCGAGAGGGGGGTTGAGAGATATCAGAGTGCGAGAAAGGGGAGGGCGAAAAAGGAGAGGACAAGTGGGAGTGAAGAGACAAAGAGGAGGGTGCGAGAGCGAAGGCCGGGAGACTGTAGGGCAAGGGGGGGGCAAGAGAGAGGGAGGGAGAGAGAGGGGAGAACGAGAGAGCGGAGGAGGAGAGCGGAGTAGGGCGAGAGAATGTAGGGGGAGAGAGGGGAGAACGAGAGAGAGGGGAGTGTGAGTGAGATGGGAGGGCGAGAGAGGGGAGGTCGGGAGACGGAAGCACGAAAGAGGAGAGGGCGATAGTGGGTAGTACGAGAGACGGGAAGGCAAGAGAGGGGAGGGCGAGCGAGCTGACGAAGAGAGGGGGAGTGCAAGAGAGGGGAGGGCGAGAGAGTGGAGGGCGAGAGAGAGGTGATGACGAGAGAGCGCAGTGGGGGAGAGAGAGGACAGGGCGGGAGAGTGGGGAGGGGAGAGGGGTGAGAGAGGGGAGTGCGAGAGAGTGGCGAGAGAGAGAGGAGTGGGAGAGAGAGGAAGGCGAGAGAGGGCAGGGCGAGAGAGGGGCGGGCGAAAGACGGGAGGGCGAGAGAGCGGAGAGCGCGAGAGTAGGAATGGTGAGATAGGGGGAGATGGAGAGCGCGTGGAGGGCGAGAGAGGGAAGAGCGAGAGAGTGGAGGGCGAGAGAGAAGGGAGGGCGAGAGAGAGGGGAGGGCGGGAGACAGAAGGGAGAGAGAGGGGAGGGCATGAAGCGGGAGGGCGAGAGACTGGAGAGCAAGAGATGGGAGGGTGAGAGACAGGAGAGCGACAGACAGGAACGCGTGAGACAGGAACACATGAGACGGGAGGGCAAGAGAGGGTAGTGCGAGAGACAGGAGGCAAGAAAGGGGAATGCGAGAGAGCGGAGGGCGATAGAGTGGAGGGGGAGAGAAAGGTGAGGACGAAAGAGGGGAGGATGAGAGAGAGGGGAGGACGAGAGAGGGGTGAGGGAGAGAAAGAGGAGGGCTAGAGAGGGGAGGGCGAGAGAGGGGAGGGTGAGTTAGTGGGAAGGGAGAGTGAGAGGGGAGGACGAGAGAGAGGGGAGGGCGAGAGGGGGAGAGCGAGAGAAGGGAGGTCGGGAGACAGGTGATAGCGAGAGAGAGAGGGAGGGCGAGAGAGAGGGGAGGGTGAGAGAGGGCAGGGCGAGAGAGCGCTGGGCGAAAGAGGGGAGGACGTGAGAGAGGGGACGGCGAGAGAGGGGTGAGGGAGAGAAAGAGGAGGGCTAGAGAGGGGATGGCGAGAGAGGGGAGGGTGAGTTAGTGGGGAGGGAGAGTGAGAGGGGAGGGCGAGAGAGAGGGGAGGGCGAGAGAGGGGAGAGCGAGAGAAGGGAGGTCGGGAGACAGGTCATAGCGAGAGAGAGAGGGAGGGCGAGAGAGAGGGGAGGGTGAGAGATGGCAGGGCGAGAGAGCGCTGGGCGAAAGAGGGAGGACGTGAGAGAGGGGACGGCGAGAGAGATGGGAGGGCGAGAGAGATGGGAGGGGAGAGAGAGAGGAGGCCGAAAGAGGGGTGGACAAGAGGGAGGAGAGAGACAGAGTGGAGGGTGAGAGAGTGGAGGGCGATAGACGGGAGGGCAAGAGAGGGGAGGTCAAGGGAAAGGGTTGGTGGGAGAAATGAGTGCAAGAGAGAGGAGGGCGAGAGAGCGGATGGCAAGAGAGAGGGGATGGGGAGGGCGAGAGAGGGGAGGGAGATAGAGAAGGGAGGGAGAGGGGGAGGGGATAGAAGGGAGGGCAAGAGAGAGGGCAGGGGAGCGAGAGGGAGGGCGAGAGAGAGGGAGGAGGATGAGAGAGGGAAGACCTAGAGAGAAGGGATAGCAAGAGGGATGGAAGGGTGAAAGAGTGGAAGACAAGAGGAGGGAGAGACAGAGTGGAGGGTGAGAGCGCGGAAGGCGAGAGAGCGGAGGTCGAGAGACGGGAGGGCAAGAGAGGTGAGGGCGAGCAAGCAGAGGGAGAGAGGTGAGGGCGAGAGAGGAGATGGTGAGAGAGTGGAGGGTGAGCCAGAGGTGACGATGAGAGAGCGCGTTGGGGGAGAGAGAGGAGAGGGCGAGAGTGTGGGGAGGGGAGAGGGGTGAGAGAGGGGCGTGCTACAGAGAGGCGAGAGAGAGGGGAGGGGAGAGAGGGGGAGGGCACGAAAGAGGGGAGGGAGAGAGAGAGGAAGGCAAGAGAGGGGAGGGCAAGAGAGGAGACGGCGAGAGAGGGGACAGAAAGAGAGAGGGGAGGGTGAGAGAGGGGTGATGCGAGAGAGGGGTGGTGCAGAGAGAGGGGAAGGTGAGAGAGTGGCGGGCGAGAGAAGTGACGGTGAGAGCCGGGTGGTGCGAGAGAGGTGCGGGTGCGAGAGAGGGCGGGCGAGAGACGGGAGGGCGAGACAATGGAGAGCGAGAGACAAGGAATGGTGAGAGAGGGGCAGGGAGGGAGAGAGAGAGTGTAGGGCGAGAGAGGGAAGAATGAGAGAGGGGAGGGCGAGAGAGAGGGGAGGGTGAGAGCGCGGAGGGCGAGAAATGGGAGGGCGAGAGAGGGCATGAAGCGGAAGGGCGAGAGACTGGAGAGCGAGAGATGGGAGGGCGAGAGACGAGAGGGAGAGAGAGGGGAGGGCGAGAGAGGGGAGGGCGAGAGAGTGCTGGGTGAGAGGTGAGGGCAAGATGGGGTGGGCGAGAGAGAGGTGTGGGTGAGGGAATGGGGAGGGGGAGAAGGGAGATAGGGTGGAGTGCGAGAGAGAGGCGGGAGAGAGAGTGGAGAGAGAGAGAAAGTTGGGCGAGAGAGGGGAGTGTGAGAGAGGAGAGAGCAAGTGAAGTTTGGTCAAGACAGAATGGATAGCGATGGAGAGGCAAGGGTGAGAGGGGGAGAAGGCGAGAGAGTGGGGAGGGGGAGAGGGGAGAGAGAGTGCGAGAGAGGAGAGGGCGAGAGAAGGGAGGGCGAGAGAGAGGTGAGGGAGAGAGAGGGAAGGGCGAGACAGTGCAGGGAGAGAGAGGGGTGTGCGATGGAGAGAAGAGGGAGAGAAGGGAGTGAGAGAGGGAGGACGAGAGAGTGGGGAGGGCGAAAGAGAGGGGAGGGACAGAGAAAGGAGGGCGAGAGAGAGGAGGGCGAGAGAGAGGGGAGGGAGAGAGAAAGGAGGCCGAGAGAGGGGAGGGCGAGAGAGGGGGGAGGGCAAGAGAGGGGAGGGACAGAGAGGCTGGGAGAGAGAGGGGTGGGCGAGGGAGAGAAGAGGGGGAGAAGGGAGAGAGAGAGGGAGAGCGAGAGAGGGGGAGTGCGAGAGAGTGGCGAGAGAGAGAGGAGTGCGAGAGAGAGGGGAGGGCACGAAAGAGGGGAGGGAGAGAGAGGACGGCGAGAGAGGGGAGGGCGAGAGAGGAGACAGCAAGAGAGGGGAGGGTGAGAACCGGGCGGTGCGAGAGAGGGGAGGCGCGAGAGAGGGGCGGGCGAGAGAGGGGCGGGCGAAAGACGGGAGGGCGAGAGAGCGGAGAGCGCGAGAGTTGGAATGGTGAGAGAGGGGGAGGGGGAGAGAGCGTGGAGGGCGAGAGAGGGAAGAGCGAGAGAGTGGAGGGCGAGAGAGAAGGGAAGGCGAGAGAGGGGAGGGCGGGAGACAGAAGGGAGAGAGAGGAGTGGGCATGAAGCGGGAGGGCGAGTGACTGGAGAGCAAGAGATGGGAGGGTGAGAGACAGGAGAGCGACAGTCAGGAACGTGTGAGACAGGAACACATGAGACGGGAGGGCAAGAGAGGGTAGTGCGAGAGACAGGAGGCAAGAGAGGGGAATGCGAGAGAGCGGAGGGCGATAGAGTGGAGGGGGAGAGAAAGGTGAGGACGAAGGAGGGGAGGATGAGAGAGAGGGCAGGACGAGAGAGGGGTGAGGGAGAGAAAGAGGAGGGCTAGAGAGGGGAGGGCGAGAGAGGGGAGGGTGAGTTATTGGGGAGGGAGAGTGAGAGGGGAGAGCGAGAGAAGGGAGGTCGGGAGACAGGTGATAGCGAGAGAGAGAGGGAGGGCGAGAGAGAGGGGAGGGTGAGAGAGGGCAGGGCGAGAGAGCGCTGGGTGAAAGAGGGGAGGACGTGAGAGAGGGGACGGCGAGAGAGATGGGAGGGCGAGAGAGATGGGAGGGGAGAGAGAGGGGAGGGCGAAAGAGGGGTGGACAAGAGGGAGGAGAGAGACAGAGTGGAGGGTGAGAGAGTGGAGGGCGATAGACGGGAGGGCAAGAGAGGGGAGGACAAGGGAAAGGGTTTGTGGGAGAAATGAGTGCAAGAGAGAGGAGGGCGAGAGAGCGGATGGCAAGAGAGAGGGGATGGGGAGGGCGAGAGAGGGGAAGGAGATAGAGAGGGGTGGGAACGGGGAGGGGAGAGAAGGGAGGGCAAGAGAGAGGGCAGGGGAGCGAGATGGAGGGCGAGAGAGAGGGAGGAAGGCGAGAGAGGGAAGACCAAGAGAGAAGGGATAGCAAGAGGGATGGGAGGGTGAAAGAGTGGAAGACAAGAGGAGGGAGAGACAGAGTGGAGGGTGAGAGCGCGGAAGGCGAGAGAGCGGAGGTCGAGAGATGGGAGGGCAAGAGAGGTGAGGGCGAGCAAGCAGAGGGAGAGAGGTGAGGGCGAGAGAGGAGATGGTGAGAGAGTGGAGGATGAGCCAGAGGTGACGATGAGAGAGCGCGTTGGGGCAGAGAGAGGAGAGGGCGAGAGTGTGGGGAGGGGAGAGGGGTGAGAGAGGGGAGTGCTACAGAGAGGCGAGAGAGAGAGGGAAGGGCGAGAGAGGGGGAGGGCACGAAAGAGGAGAGGGAGAGAGAGAGGAAGGCAAGAGAGGGGAGGGTGAGAGAGGAGACGGCGAGAGAAGGGACAAAAAGAGAGAGGGGAGGGTGAGAGAGGGGTGATGCGAGAGAGGGGAGGTGTAGAGAGAGGGGAGGGTGAGAGAGGGGCGGGCGAGAGAAGGGACAGTGAGAGCCGGGTGGTGCGAGAGAGGTGGGTGTGCGAGAGAGGGCGGGCGAGAGACGGGAGGGCGAGAGAATGGAGAGCGAGAGACAAGGAATGGTGAGAGAGGGGCAGGGAGAGAGAGATAGAGTGTAGGGCGAGAGAGGGAAGAATGAGAGAGGGGAGGGCGAGAGAGAGGGGAGGGTGAGAGCGCGGAGGGCGAGAAATGGGATGGCGAGAGAGGGCATGAAGCGGAAGGGCGACAGACTGGAGAGCGAGAGATGGGAGGGCGAGAGACGAGAGGGAGAGAGAGGGAAGGGCGAGAGAGGGGAGGGCGAGAGAGTGCAGGGTGAGAGGTGAGGGCAAGATGAGGAGGGCGAGAGAGGTGTGGGTGAGGGAATGGGGAGGGGGAGAGGGGAGATATGGTGGAGTGCGAGAGAGCGGCGCGAGAGAGAGTGGAGACAGAGAGAAAGTTGGGCGAGAGAGGGGAGTGTGAGAGAGGGGAGAGCAAGTGAAGTGAGGTCAAGACAGAATGGATAGCGATGGAGAGGCAAGGGTGAGAGGGGGAGAAGGCGAGAGAGTGGGGAGGGGGAGAGGGGAGAGAGAGTGCGAGAGAGGAGAGGGCGAGAGAAGGGAGGGCGAGAGAGAGGTGAGGGAGAGAGAGGGAAGGGCGAGACTGTGCAGGGAGAGAGAGGGGAGGGAGAGAGAGGGGTGGGTGAGGGAGAGAAGTGGGGGAGAAGGGAGCGAGAGAGGGAGGACGAGAGAGTGGGGAGGGCGAGAGAGAGGGGAGGGACAGAGAAAGGAGGGCGAGAGAGAGGAGGGCGAGAGAGAGGGGAGGGAGAGAGAAAGAAGGCCGAGAGAGGGGAGGGCGAGAGAGGGGGGCGGGCAAGAGAGGGGAGGGAGAGAGAGGCTGGGAGAGAGAGGGGTGGGCAAGGGAGAGAAGAGGGGGAGAAGGGAGAGAGAGAGGGAGGGCGAGAGAGGGGGAGTGCGAGAGAGAGGGGGGAGAGAGAAAGGATGGCGAGAGAGGGGAGGGCGAGAATGAGGGAGGACAAGAGATCGGGGAGGCGAGTGAGGAGAGGGCAAGAGAGAGCGGCGGGTAAGAGAGGGAAGGGCAAGAGAGAAGGAAGTGGGAGAGACGGGTGGGTGGGAGAGACGGGTGGGCGAGAGAGACTGGAGGGCGACAGAGGGGAGGGCGAGAGAGAGGGGAGCGCGAAAGAGGGAGGGCAAGAGTGAGGGGAGAGACAGAGTGGAGGGTGAGAGAGAGGAAGGCGAGAGAGTGGAGGTCGAGAGACAGGAGGGCAAGTGTGGTAAGGGCGACAGACATGAGAGCGGGAGGGCGAGAGACTGGAGAGCGGAGGGAGAGAGATCGGAGGTCGAGAGATGGGAGGTGCGAGAGCGCGGAGGGTGTGAGAGCAGAGGGTGAGAGAGGGGAGGGCGAGAGAGCAGCAAGAGAGAGAGGGGAGGGCGTGAGAGAGAGGAGGGAGAGTGAGAGGTGTGCGAGATAGGGATGGCAAGAGTTAGGGTAGTTAGAGTTAGTGAGGAGGGAGAGTGAGAGAGAACGGTGAGAGAGGAGAGGGCGAAAGAGTGGAGGACAAAAGGGAGGGGAGAGACAGAGTGGAGGGTGCGAGAGTGAAGGGCGGGAGACGGGAAGGCAAGGGGAAGGGCAAGAGAGAGGGAGGGCAAGAGAGAGCGAAGGACGAGAGAGAGGGGAGGCGAGTGAGGGGAGGGATAGAGAGAGAGGGGCGTGTGAGAGGGGAGGGCGAGAGAGAGATGGGAGGGTGATAGAGGGGAGGGCGAGTGAGAGGGGAGGGTGACAGATGGGAGGGCGAGAGAGAGGGGAGCGCGAAAGAGGGAGTGAATTAGGGAGGAGAGAGACAGTGTGCAGGGTAAGAGAGAAGAAGGCGAGAGAGGGGAGGTCGAGAGACAGGAGGGCGAGAGAGCAGAGGGCGAGAGACGGGAGCGCGAGACACAGTCGAGCGAGGGTAGGTCGGGAGATGGGAAAGTGAGACAGTGGAGGGCGAGAGAATGGAGGGGGAGAGATCAGCGGGCGAGAGAGGGAAGGTGCGAGAGAGGGATGGGCAAGAGAGGGGAGAGCGAGAGAGCGGAAGGTGTGAGAGTGGAGGGTGAGAGAGGGGAGGGCGAGAGAGCAGTAAGAGAGAGAAGGGAGGGCGAGAGAGAGGGGAGGGCATGAGAGAGAGAAGGGAGAGTGAGAGGGGAGGGCGAGAGAGGGGAAGGCGAGAGAATAGAGGTCAAGAGAGAGTGGAAACCGAGAGAGAGGGGAGGGCGAGAGAGAGGGAAGTGAGAGAGAGGTGAGGGCGAGAGAGAGGAGGGCGAGACAGTGGTGGGCGGAAGAGGGGAGGTGAGAGAGAGTGAAAGGCAAAAGAGGGGAGGACAAGAGGGAGGGGAGATACAGGGTGGAGTATGAGAGAGTGGATGGCGAGTGAAGGGCGGTCGAGAGAGGGGATGGCGAGAGAGAGAGAGGGGTGGGCGAAAGCGAGGTGAGGGCGAGAGAGAGGAGAGGGCAAGAATGGCGGGGGGAGAGTGGGGAAGGCGAGAGACGGGGAGGACGAGAGAGGTGAGGGCAAGAGAGAGGGGAGGGCGAGAGACGGTAGGGCGAGAGAAGGGGAGGGAGAGAGTGTGGTGGCTCAGAGACAGGATGATGAGAGAGAGGGGAGGGAGAGAGATAGGGGTGGGAGGCAGAGAGAGGAAGGAGAGGGAGAGGGGAGGGGAGAGAGGGTAGGGAGAGGGAGAGGGGAGGGGGAGAGAGAGATGAACGCGAGAGAGGGGAGGGGAGAGAGGGGAGGGCATGAGGGGGGAGCGAGAGAGAAGGGAGGGCGAGAGAGGGGATTGCGAGAGAGATGGGTGGGCGATAGAGGGGAGGTCGAGAGAGAGGAGGCCGAGAGAGTGGAGGGCGAGAGAGAGGGTTGAGCAAGAGAGAGGGGATGGCGAGAGAGACGGAATGGCGAGAGACAGGTGAGGGGTAGAGAGAGGCGAGGGTGACAGAGGGGATGGTGAGAGAGGGGGGATGGCGATAGAGAGGTGAGGCCGAGAGAGAAGGGAGGGAGACAGAGAGGGGAGGGCGAGAAATGGTGGGCGAGAGCGTGGGAAGGGCAAGAAAGAGGGGAGGGAGAGAGAGAGGGGAAGGTGAGAGAGAGAGGAGGGTGAGAGATGGGAGTGCAAGAGAGGAGGGAAAGAGGGGAGGGTGAGAGAGAGGGGAGGACGAGAGATGGGAGGGCGAAAGAGAGGGGAGCACGACGGGGGCGCAGGAGAGGGGAGGGCAAGACAGAGAGGAGGGCAAAAGAGAGAGGAGGGTGAGAGAGAGGGGAGGGTGAGGGAGAGAGGGGATTGTGAGACGGGGAAGGCGAGAGAGTGGGGAGGGCAAGAGGGCGGGGCGGGAGAGAGTGTGGAGAGTTGGAAAAAGGGGAGGGCGAGAGAGGGTAGGGCGAGACAGAGCGGTGGGCGCGAGCGGAGGGCAAGAGAGAGGAGTGGGGAGAGATGGGATAGCGAGAGAGTGGAGGGGAGAGAAGGAAATGAAAAAGAGGGTGGAGAGAGAGAGGAGGGCGAGAGCGGGTGGAGTGAAAGAGGGTGGAGAGAGAGAGAGGGGAGGGCAAGAGGGGGAGGTTGAGAGATAGGGGAGTGCCAGGGAGAGTGGAGGGGAAGAGAGAGGGGATGGCGAGAGGGAGGAGATGGGGAGAGAGGGGAGGGCGGGAGAAAGGGGAGGGCGAGAGAGAGGGGTGGGAGAGAGATGGGAAGGTGAGAGAGAGTGGAGGGCGACAGAGTGGAGGGGGAGGGAGGGGAGGAAGAAAGAGGTTGGAGAGAAAGAGGAGGGCGAGAGAGTGTGGAGAGAAAGAGGGTGGAGAGAGAGTGTGGAGGGCAAAAGAGGGGAGGGTGAGTGATAGAGGAGAGTGAGGAAGAGTGGAGGGGACGAGAGAGGGGAGAGCGAGAGGGAGGGGAGGGCGAGAGAGTTGAGGATGAGAGAGGGGAGGGAGAGAGTGGGGGAAGGACGAGAGAGAGGGGAGTGTAAGAGAGGGGAGGGCAAGAGATAGGAGATGGGGAGAGAAGGGAGGGCGGGAGAAATGGGAGGGCGAGAGAGGAGCGGGCGAGAGAGAGGTGAGGGCGAGAGCGGAGGGCAAGAGAGAGGGGCGGGGGAGAGATGGGGATAGCGAGGGAAAGTGGAGGGGAAGAGAGAGGGGAGAGCGAGAAGGAGGGGAGGGCGAGAGCGCGGAGTATGAGAGAGGGGCGGGTGAATGAGGGGAGGGCGAGAGAGCGGAGGGAGAGACAGTGGAGGGGCGTGAGATGGGAGGGTCAGAAAGGGGAGGTGAGAGAGATGGGAGGGCAAGAGAGAGGGGAGAGAAAGAGTGTGGAAGAGAGGGGAGGGTGAGAGTTAGGGGCAAGTGAGGGAGAGTGGAGGGGAAGAGAGAGGGGAGGGCGAGAGGGAGGAGAGGGCGAGAGACCGGAGGATGAGAGAGGGGAGGGAGAGAGAGGGGGAAGAATGAGAGAGAAGGGAGTGCAAAAGACAGGAGGGCGAGAGACCAGAGTGCGAGAGATGGGCGGGTCAAGTGAGGGGTAGGCGAGAGAAGAGAGTGCTAGAGAGCGGAGGGCGGTGAGACGGGAGATTCAGAAAGGGGAGGTGAGAGAGATGGGAGGGCGAGAGAGGGGATGGCGATAGAGGGGGAGGGGGAGACTAAGGAGGGGAGAGACTGGAGGTCGAGAGAGGGGGTGGGCGCGATAGAGGCGAGGGAAAGAGAGAGCGGAGGGGAAGAGAGAGGGGAGGGCGAGAGGGAGGGGAGGGCGAGAGAGTGGAGGATGAGAGAGGGGAGGGAGAGAGTGTGGGAAGGACGAGAGAGAGGGGAGTGTGAGAGAGGGGAGGGCAAGAGATAGGAGATGGGGAGAGAGGGGAGGGCGGGAGAAAGGGGTGGGCGAGAGAGGAGAGGGCGAGAGAGAGGTGAGGGCGAAAGCGGAGGGCAAGAGAGAGGGGCGGGGGAGAGATGAGGATAGCGAGGGAAAGTGGAGGGGAAGAGAGATGGGAGAGCGAGAAGGAGGGGAGGGCGAGAGCGCGGAGTATGAGAGAGGGGAGGGCGAATGAGGGGAGGGCGAGAGAGCGGAGGGAGAGACAGTGGAGGGGCGTGAGATGGGAGGGTCAGAGAAGGGAGGTGAGAAGGATGGGAGGGCAAGAGAGAGGGCAGAGAAAGAGTGTAGAGAGAGAGGGGAGGGCAACAGAGGGGAGGGTGATAGATAGGGGCGAGTGAGGGAAAGTGGAGGGGAAGAGAGAGGGGAGGGCGAGAGGGAAGGGTGGGGGACAGACCGGAGGATGAGAGAGGGGAGGGAGAGAGAGGGGGAAGGATGAGAGAGAGGGGAGAGCAAAACACAGGAGTGCGAGAGACCAGAGTGCGGGAGAGGGCGGGTCAAGTGAGGGGTGGGCGAGAGAGGAGAGTGCTAGAGAGCGGAGGGCGAAAGAGTGGAGGGGCGTGAGATGGGAGGGTCAGAGAGGGGAGGCGAGAGAGATGGGAGGGCGAGAGAGGGGAGGGCGAGAGAGAAGGGAGGGTGAGAGACTAGGGAGGGGAGAGAGTGGAGGTCGAGAGAGGGGGAGGGCGCGATAGAGGCTAGGGAGAGAGAGAGGGGAGGGGGAGAGAGAGGGGAGGGGGAGAGAGAGAGGGAAGGGAGAGAGAGGGGAGGGAAAGAGAGGGGAGGGCGTGAGAGAGAGGAGGGAGAGTGGACGGAGAGAGAGAGGGGAGAACGAGTGAGGGGTGGGTGAGGTTGTCCAGAGCGAGAGAGTGAAGGGCGAGAGAGAGGGGAGAGAGAGAGAGTGGGGAGGCGGAAAGAGGTTTAAGAGATAGAAGGTGGGAGAGAGAGAGGGAGGGCGAGAGAGAGGGGAGGGCGAGAGAGGGATTGGCGAGAGAGAGGGGAGGGCGAGAGAGGGGGAGGGCGAGAGAGGGAAAGGCGAAAGAGAGGTGAGGGCGAGAGAGAGAGGAGGGCAAGTGAGAGGTGATGGCGAGAGAGGGGTGGGTGACAGAGAGTGGAGGGCTACAGAGATGAGTGCAATAGAGAGGGGAGAGTAAGAGAGAAGGGAGGGGAGAGGGAAGAGAGAGGGGAGTGCGAGAGAGCTGCGAGAGACAGAGAGGGGAGGACAATAGAGAGTGGAGGGCGAGAATGAGGGGTGGTCGAGAGAGCGGGGACTGAGAGAGACAGTAGCACAAAAGAGTGGAGGGCGAGAGAATGGAGCTCGAGAGAGAGGGATAGCGAGAGAGTGGGGAGGGCGTGAGAGACTGCACGACGAGAGAGGGGAGGGCAAGAGAGTGGTGGGCGAAAGAGGGGAGGGCGTGTGAGAGGGGAGGGCGAGAGAGAGGGGTGGGTGAAAGCGGGCAGTGTGAGTGAGAGGGGAGGACGAGAGAGAGGGGAGGGAGAGCGAGAGGGGACTGATCCCTACCCAGCACTGCAATCTCCCCCTCCCCTTCACAGCACTGTAATCTCTCCCAACCCTGACTGATCCTGACCTATCACTGCAATCTCCCCCGCCCTGAATAACCCCTACCCAACACTGCAATCACCGCCACCCTGACTAATCCCTGTCCAAAACTGAAATCTCCTCTTCCCAGACTGATCCCTATCCAACACTGCAATCTCCCCTCGACTGATCCCTAACCAACACTGCAATGTCCCCTTCCCTGACTAATCCCTATCCCTCCCTGATTGATCCTTACCCAACATTGCACTCAACCTCTCCCTATCTGATCCCTACGCCACACCTCACACACACCATCCCTGACTGATCCCAACCCAACACTGCACTCACCCCCTCCCTGACTGATCCCTACCCAACACTTCAATCTCCCCTTCACTGACTGATCCCGACCAAACACTGCAATCTACCCCTCCCTGAGTGATCCCTACAAAATACTGCAATCACCCCCTCCCTGACAGATCCCTTCCCAACACTGCAATTTTCCCCTCTCTGACTGAGCCGTGCCCAACAAGGCACTCATCCCCTCCCTAATTGATCCTGACACAACATTGCAATCACACGCTCCATGACTGATCCCAACCCAACACTGCAATCACCCCTTCACTGACTGATCCCTTCCCAAAACTGCAATCACCCCCTAACTGACTGATCGCTACCCAACACTGTAATCACCCCTCACTGACTGATCCCTTCCCAAAACTGCAATCACCCCCTAACTGACTGATCGCTACCCAACACTGCAATTTCCCCCTCTCTGACTGAGCCCTGCCCAACAATGCACTCACCCCCGCCCTGACTGATCTCTAACCAAACTGCAGTCACCCCCCTCCCTGACTGATCACTGCCCGACCCTGCAGTCAGCCCCTACCTGACTGATCCCTGTCCAACTCTGCAAGTGGCCTCTCACTGACTGATCTCTACCTCGCAAGACAATCGCCCCTTCACTGTCTGATCCCTACCCAACACTGCAATCAACCTCTCCTTAACTTATCCCTGCACAACACCTCACACACTCCCTCCCTGACTAATCCTTACCCAACATTGCAACCTCCCCCTCCCTGACTGATCCCTATCCAACACCCAGTCTGCTCCTTCCTGACTGATCACTACCCAACACTGCACTCACCCCTTCCATGAGAAAACACTACCCAACACTGCACTCACACCCTCCCTGACTAATCCCTACACAACACTGCAAAATCCCCTTCCCTGACTGATCACTGCCCAACATCGCACTCATCCCATCCCTGACTGATCCCGACCCAACACTGCAATCTCCACCTCCCTGACTGATCATTACCCAAAACTTCAATCGCCCCCCCAGTCTAAGCCCGACCCAACACTGTAACCTACCCCTCCCTGAGTGCCAGCATCCAACACTGCAATATGCCCCTTCCTGACTGATTCCTATGCAACAAAGTTTTCACCCCAGCCCTGAGTAATCCCTACCCAACACTGCAATCACGTCCTCCCTGACTGATCCTTAAACCAACAATGCACTCTCCCCTTCCCTGACAGACCCCTACCTAACACTGCAATTCGCCTCCCTGACTGATCCCTACCTAACACTGCAATCTCCCACTTCCTGACTAATCACTACCCAACACTACAATCTCCCCCTCCCTGACTGATCCCTACACAACACTGCAATCTCCCCCTCCCTGACTGATCCCGACCCAACACTGCACTCACAACCTCCCTGAGTAATCACTACCGAACATTGCACTCACCCCCTCCCTGACTGATCCCTACGCAACACTGCAATCACCCCTTGCTGACAAATCCCGACCCAACAGTGCAACCTCCCCATTCCTGACTGATCCCAATCCAAAGCTGCAATCAACCCCTGCCGTGACTGATCCCTACCCAACACTGCAATCTCCCGTTTCCTGACTGATCCCGACCCAACACTGCAATATCCCCCTCCCTGACTGATCCCGACCCAACACTGCAATATCCCCCTCCTTGACTGATCCCTACCCACCACTTCATTCACCCGCTTCCTGACTGATCCCTACCCAACACTGCAATCTCCCCATTCTTGACTGCTCCCTATCCAACACTGCAATTACCCACTTCCTGACTGATCCCTACCCAACACTGCACTCACCCCCTCCCTGACTGATCGCTACCCAAGACTTCAATCTCCCCATCCCTCACTGATCCCTCCCTATCCAACACTGCAATCACCCGCTCCCTGACTGATCCCGACAAAATACTGCAATTTCCCCCTCTTTGACTGAGACCTGCCCATCATTGCAGTCACGCCATCCCTGACTGTTCCCTACACAGCACTACACTCACCCCTCTAAGACTGGTCCCGACACAACACTGCAATCTCCCACTCCCTGAATGATTCCTACCCAACACTGTAATCTACCCCTCCCTGACTGATCCCTACCCAAAACAGCACTCATCCCCTCCCTGAATGATCCCGGCCCAACACTGCAACCTCCCCCTCCCTGACTGATCCCTCCCCAACACTGCAATCACCCCCCTCCCTGACTGATCCCTACCCAACACTGCACTCACCCCCTCCCTGACTGATCCCTACCCAACTCTGCAATCTCCCACTCCTTGACTGATTCCTACCCAAATCTGCAATCACCGCCATCCTGACTGATCCCTACCCAAACTGTAATCACACCCCCCATGACTGACCCCTCCCCAACTTTGCACTCACCACTACCTTGACTGGTCCCTAACCAAACTGCAATCACACCCTCCCGGACTGATTCCTGCCCGACGCTGCAGTCACCCCCTCTATGACTGATTCCTGTTCAACTCTACAATCGTCCCCTCCCTGACTGATCCCTACCCAACACCGCAATCGCCCCTTCACTGATTGATACATTCTCAAAACAGCAATCAACCCCTCCCTGACTGATCCCTACCCAACACTGCCTCGTCCTAACTGATCCCTACACAGCACTTCACACGCTCCCTCCCTGACTTATCGCTAACCAACACTGCAATCACACCCTCCCTGACTAATCCCCACCCAACAGTGCATTCTCCCCCTCCCTGACTGATCCCTACCCAATACTGCAAACTTCCTCTTCCTGACTGATTCCTACCCTACACTGCTATCTCTGTTACCAGACTGATCCCAAACCAACATTGCACTCACCCCCTCCCTGAATGATCCTTGGCCAACACTGCAATCTCCCAATCCCTGACTGATCACTACCCAACACTGCAATCTCCCCATCTCTGACTGATCCCGACCCAACAGTGCACACTCCCTCTCCCTAACTGATCCCTACTCAACACCTCACACTCTCCCTCCCTGTCTGATCCCTACCAAACACTGCACTCACCCCCTCCCTGAGTAATCACTACTCAACATTGCACTCAACCGCTCCCTGACTGACCCCTACACAACCCTATAATCACCCCCTCCCTGACTGATCCCTACCAAACACTGCAATATCCTCCTCCCTGATTGATGTCAGACCCAATACTGCAATCTTCCGTTCCTTGACTTATGCCTACCAAACACTGCAAACTCCCCCTCCCTGACTTATCCCTACCCAACTCTGCAATCACACCATTCCTGACTAATCCCGACACGACAGTGCATTCTGCCCATCCCTGACTGATCCCTACCCAACAGAGCAAACGCCACTTCACTGACTAATCCATACCCAATAATGCAATCCACCCCTCCCTTACTGTTCCATACCCAACACAGCACTCAACCTCTCCCTAACAGATAACTATACAACACCTCACACATTCCCTCCCTAACCGATCCCGACACGACACTGCAACCTCCCCCTCCCTGACTGATCCCGATCCAACGCACAATCTGCTACTTCCTGACTGATCCCAACCAAACACTGCACTCACCTCCTCCCTGAGTAATCATGACCCAATAATGCACTCACCCGCTCCCTGACTGACCCCCAACAAACACTGTAATCAGCCCCTCCATGACGAAACCCTACCCAACAATGTAACCTCCCCCACTGACTGATCCCTATTCAAGACTGCAATCTGCCGCTCACTGACTGATCCCTACCCAACACTGCACTCACACCATCCTTGATTGATCCCTACACAACACAGCCATCACCACCTCCCTTACCGATCCCAACACTGTGATCTCCATCTCCCTGACTGATCCCTACCCAACACTGCAATCACACCTCCCTGACTGATCCCTTCCCAACATTGCACTCAGCCCGTCCATGATTGACTTCTACCCAACCTATTCAAAACAGCACTCACCCCCTCCCTGAATGATCCCTGCCCAACACTGCACTCAACCAGTCCCTGACGGATCCTGACCCAACACTGCAATCTCCCCCTCCTTGACTGATCCCTACCCAAATCTGCAGTCACCTGTCCCTGGCTAATGAGGTAAAAACAATGACTGCAGATGCTGGAAACCAGATTCTGGATCAGTGGTGCTGGAAGAGCACAGCAATTCAGGCAGCATCCGAGGACAGGCAAAATCGACGTTTCGGGCAAAAGCCCTTCATCAGGAATAAAGGCAGAGAGCCTGAAGCGTGGAGAGATAAGCTAGAGGAGGGTGGGGGTGGGAGAGAGTGGCATAGAGTACAATAGGTCAGTGGGGAAGGAGATGAAGGTGATAGGTCAGGGAGGAGAGGGTGGAGTGGATAGGTGGAAAAGGAGCTGGGCAGGTCGGACAAGTCCGGACAGGTCAGGCGATCGAGTTTCTGGAGGTTAGAAGCTAGGATGAGGTGGGGGAAGGGGAAATGAGGAAACTGTTAAAATCCACATTGATGCCCTGGGGTTGAAGTGTTCCGAGGCGGAAGATGAGGCGTTCTTCCTCCAGGCGTCTGGTGGTGAGGGAGCGGCGGTGGAGGAGGCCCAGCACCTCCATATCCTCGGCAGAGTGGGAGGGGGAGTTGAAATGTTGAGCCACTGGGCGATGTGGTTGATTGGTGCGGGTGTCTCGGAGATGTTCCCTAAAGCGCTCTGCTAGGAGGCGTCCAGTCTCCCCAATGTAGAGGAGACCGCATCGGGAGCAACGGATACAATAGATGATATTAGTGGATGTGCAGGTAAAACTTTGATGGATGTGGAAAGCTCCTTTGGGGCCTTGGATGGAGGTGAGGGAGGAGGTGTGGGCGCAGGTTTTACAGTTCCTGCGGTGGCAGGGGAAAGTGCCAGGATGGGAGGGTGAGTCGTAGGGGGGCGTGGACCTGACCAGGTAGTCACGGAGGGAACTCCTCTTGCAAGGCTGCCTGCCTTGAAGAAGTTTTCCTCCTCTCTCTACAAGAATCTCAGGGAGTCTCTCTCTCATTGCAACTCCCAGGTCATTTCCTCAGCCCTGAAGCTCTTCAACCATGTCCTGAAACAAACTCGGTATCACAGCCACATTTGCTTCCTCAGTGCTTGTCTCCGTAACCAACTCACCCCACACGGACTCCGGACCACCTTTAAACCAGCAGAGTTCGGACCCGAACAGGACAAACAGTACAGACTACAGATTCAAAAACACCAGCAACGGTTCTCCATCAAGATCCTCCGCTCCACGCTTGCAGCAATGCGCCGGCACCTAACCTCTCTACAGTCTGCCCTGCCTCAGCTGAGGGCCACACTCTCTCAGAATTGCAAAGGACCCACTCTGTACTACATCCTCAGGAGAATTCATACTCTCAACAAACAGTATTTCAATTCCATCTCAAACATCAAAAACTGTAAGTACAACAAACTTTTATCTACCCAGCTCCATAACCAGCGCTCCTTGAACATTCCAGAAGATTCCCCTGGCCTCGGAAACGCCATTAGCCATGCGGCTGATGCAGCTACCACCCCCACGCTGATTGATGATGTCACTTCTGCCCCCATCATGGCCACTCCCACAGCCACTTCCGGCCCTCACATCATCGCCGATGCCACACGCTCAGTGACTTCCGCCACCCCTACTGCCGTGTCTGCCACCACTTCCGACCCCACCAGCGCCACTCACCTGCATTCTGCTGACACGCCCCCCACAGACCCCACTGTCACTATCCCCACCCCCCAGAACCCCGAGGGGAACACTACCCCTGCTCATGACTCTACCCCCATCCCCCCCACCATCACACCCACTCCAGGTACTGGCTCCGACCCCACTCCCAGCTCTACACCCACACCAGCTCCCAGCTCCCAGCCCTGCCGAGTTTTCACCATCCCCCCAGACCTCCCCCTCACTGAGGACGAACGATCAGTCCTCAGCAAAGGACTCACCTTCGTCCCCGTCCGTCCATGCATCAATGAATTTAATACACGCCGTGACATCGAACAATTCTTCCGTCGCCTCCGCCTCCGAGCTTACTTTCACAATCAGGACTCCCGCCCACCTTCTGAGGACCCCTTCGCCCACCTCCAACACACTGCATCCACCTGGACACCCCGCGCTGGCCTATTACCTGCCCTCGACCTCTTCATTTCCAACTGCCGCCGGGACATTAACCGCCTCAACCTGTCGACCCCCGTCCCCCACTCCAACCTCTCACCCTCACAACGCGCAGCCCTCCAATCCCTCTGCTCCAATCCTGACCTCACCATCAAGCCAGCGGACAAAGGGGGCGCAGTGGTAGTCTGGCGCACTGACCTCTACATCGCTGAAGCCAAACGCCAACTCGAGGACACCTCTTCCTACCGCCCCCTTGACCATGACCCCACCCCCCATCACCAAACCATCATCTCCCAGACCATACAGAACCTCATCACCTCAGGAGATCTCCCACCCACAGCTTCCAACCTCATAGTCCGGGAACCCCGCACTGCCCGGTTCTACCTCCTTCCCAAGATCCACAAGCCTGACCACCCTGGCCGACCCATTGTCTCAGCATGCTCCTGCCCCACTGAACTCATCTCTACCTACCTCGACACTGTCCTATCCCCCCTAGTCCAGGAACTCCCCACATACGTTCGAGACACCACCCACGCCCTCCACCTCCTCCAAGACTTCCGTTTCCCCGGCCCCCAACACCTCATCTTCACCATGGATATCCAATCCCTCTACACCTCCATCCGCCATGACCAGGGCCTCCAAGCCCTCCGTTTTTTCCTCTCCAGACGTTCCCAACAGTACCCCTCCACCGACACTCTCATTCGTTTGGCCGAACTGGTCCTCACCCTTAACAATTTCTCCTTTGAATCCTCCCACTTCCTCCAGACCAAAGGGGTAGCCATGGGCACACGTATGGGCCCCAGCTATGCCTGTCTCTTTGTTGGCTACGTAGAGCAGTTGATCTTCCGTAATTACACCGGCACCACTCCCCACCTCTTCCTCCGCTACATTGATGACTGCATTGGCGCCACCTCGTGCTCCCGCGAGGAGGTTGAGCAATTCATCAACTTCACCAACACATTCCACCCTGACCTGAAATTTACCTGGACCATCTCTGACACCTCCCTCCCCTTCCTGGACCTCTCCATCTCCATCAGTGATGACCGACTTGACACTGACATCTTCTACAAACCCACCGACTCCCACAGCTACCTGGATTACACCTCTTCCCACCCTACCTCTTGCAAAAATGCCATCCCGTATTCCCAATTCCTCCGCCTCCGCCGTATCTGCTCCCAGGAGGAGCGGTTCCACCATAGAACACACCAGATGGCCTCCTTCTTTACAGACCGCAATTTCCCTTCCCACGTGGTTAAAGATGCCCTCCAACGCATCTCATCCACATCCCGCACCTCCGCCCTCAGACCCAACCCCTCCAACCGCAACAAGGACAGAACGCCCCTGGTGCTCACCTTCCACCCTACCAACCTTCGCATAAACCAAATCATCCGCCGACATTTCCGCCACCTCCAAACAGACCCCACCACCAGGGATATATTTCCCTCCCCACCCCTCTCCGCCTTCCGCAAAGACCGTTCCCTCCGTGACTACCTGGTCAGGTCCACGCCCCCCTACGACCCACCCTCCCATCCTGGCACTTTCCCCTGCCACCGCAGGAACTGTAAAACCTGCGCCCACACCTCCTCCCTCACCTCCATCCAAGGCCCCAAAGGAGCTTTCCACATCCATCAAAGTTTTACCTGCACATCCACTAATATCATCTATTGTATCCGTTGCTCCCGATGCGGTCTCCTCTACATTGGGGAGACTGGACGCCTCCTAGCAGAGCGCTTTAGGGAACATCTCCGAGACACCCGCACCAATCAACCACATCGCCCAGTGGCTCAACATTTCAACTCCCCCTCCCACTCTGCCGAGGATATGGAGGTGCTGGGCCTCCTCCACCGCCGCTCCCTCACCACCAGACGCCTGGAGGAAGAACGCCTCATCTTCCGCCTCGGAACACTTCAACCCCAGGGCATCAATGTGGATTTTAACAGTTTCCTCATTTCCCCTTCCCCCACCTCATCCTAGCTTCTAACCTCCAGAAACTCGATCGCCTGACCTGTCCGGACTTGTCCGACCTGCCCAGCTCCTTTTCCACCTATCCACTCCACCCCCTCCTCCCTGACCTATCACCTTCATCTCCTTCCCCACTGACCTATTGTACTCTATGCCACTCTCTCCCACCCCCACCCTCCTCTAGCTTATCTCTCCACGCTTCAGGCTCTCTGCCTTTATTCCTGATGAAGGGCTTTTGCCCGAAACGTCGATTTTGCCTGTCCTCGGATGCTGCCTGAATTGCTGTGCTGTCCCTGGCTAATCCCTACCCAACACTGCAATCTCCCCCTCCTTGACTGATCCCTACCCAACTCTGCAGTCACCCGTCCCTGGCTAATCCCTACCCAACACTGCAATCTCCCCCTCCCTGACTGATGCCTGCACAACACTGCAATCACCTCTCCCTGACTGCCCCTACCCAACAGTGCTATTTCCCCATCCCTGACTGATCCCTACACAATACTGCATCTCCCCTTCCCTGACTGATCCCTACCGAAAACTGCAATCTCCTACTCCATGACAGATCCCTAAAAACAATGCAATCACCTCCTCCCTGGCTGATTCCTACCCAGCACTGCTATCTCCGACTCCCTGACTGATCCCTAACCAACACTGCAATCACCCCCTCTCTGACTGATCCCAATAAAACTCTGCAGTCACCCCATCCCTGACTGCTCCCCACCCAAAACAGCAATCACCCCCCCGACCGATGTCAACCCAACACTGCAATCTCCCCCGCCCAGACTGATCCCTACCAAACACTATAATCATCCGCACCCTGACTGATCTCTACACACCACTGCAATCTCCCCCTCTCTGACTGAGCCCTGCCCAACTTTGCACTCATACCCTCCCTGACTGATCCCTTCCCCACACTGCCATCACCCCCTCCATGACTGATTCCTACACAACACTGTAACATCCCCCTCCCTGACTGATCCCTACCCAAATATGAAATCTCCAATTCCCTGACTGACCCCTACCCAATACTGCAATCTCCCCCTTCCTGAATGATCACTGCCCAATACTGCAATCTCCCCCTCACTGAATGATCACTACCCAATATTGCAATCTCCCCCTCACTGAATGATCCCTACCCAACACTGCACTCACCCCTCCCTGACTGAACCCTACACCACACTGCAAACACCCCCTCCCTGACTGATCACTATCCAACATTGCACTCATCCCCTCCATGACTGATCGCTACCCAAGATTTCAATCTCTACCTCCCTGACTGATCACTCCCTATCCAACACTGCAATCATCCGCTCCCTGTCTGATCCCGACAAAATACTGCAATTTCCCCCTCTTTGACTGAGACCTGCCCATCATTGCAGTCACCCCCTCCCTGACTATTCCCTACACAGCACTGCACTCACTCCTCCTTGACTGGTCCCTACAAAACACTGCAATATCCCCCTCCCTGAATGATCCCTACCCAACACTGCAATCACCCCCTCCATGACTGACCCCTACCCAACATTGTAATCTACCCCCCGACTGATCCCTACCCAAAACAGCACTCATCCCCTCCCTGAATGATCCCTACCCAACACTGCAATCACCCCCTGCCTGAATGATCACAACCCAATACTGCAATCTCCCCCTCCCTGACTGACCCCTACCCAACACTGCAGTCTCCCCCTCCCTGACTGATCCCTACCCAACACTGCAGTCTCCCCCTCCCTGAATGATCACTACCCAATACTGCAATCTCCCCCTCCCTGAATGATCACTACCCAATACTGCAATCTCCCACTCACTGAATGATCCCTGCCCAACACTATAATCACCTGGTCCCTGACTGATCCCTACACAACACTGCAGTCACCCCATCTCTGACTGATCCCTATGCAACTCTGCAATCGCCCGCTCCATGACTGATACCTACACGTCACAGCAATCGCCCCTTCCCTGACTGATCCCTACCCAACACTGCAATCACCCCCTCGCTGACTGATCCCTACCCAACAGTGCACTCTCCCTCTCCCTAACTGATCCCTACACAACTCCTCACACACTCCCTCCCTGATTGATCCCTACACAACACTGCACTCACCCCCTCCCTTAGTAATCACTACTCTACATTGCACTCATAACCTCCCTGACTGACCCCTACACAACATTGTAATCATCCCCTCCCTGACTGATCCCGACCAAAAACTGCAATATCCCCCTCCCTGATTGATGTCAGACCCAATACTGCAATCTTCCGGTCCTTGACTTATGCCTACCAAACACTGTAAACTCCCCCTCCCTAACTTATCCCTACCCAACACTGCAATCACACCCTTACTGACTAATCCCTACCCAACAGTGCATTCTCCCCATCCCTGACTGATCCCTACACAACAGAGCAAACGCCACTTCACTGACTAATCCATACCCAACACTGCAATCCACCCCTCCCTTACAGTTCCATACGCAACACAGCACTCAACCTCTCCCTAACAGATAACTATACAACACCTCACACACTCCCTCCCTAACCGATCCCGACACAACACTGTAACCTCCCCCTCCCTGACTGATCCCTATCCAACACACAATCTGCTCCTTCCTGACTGATCCCAACCAAACACTGCACTCACCCCCTCCCTGAGTAATCATGACCCAAATATGCACTCACCCGCTCCCTGACTGACCCCTAACAAATACTGTACACAGCCCCTCCCTGACGAAACCCTACCCAACAATGTAACCTTCCCCACTGACTGATCCCTATTCAAGACCTCATTCTGCCCCTCACAGACTGATCCCTAACCAACACTGCACTCGCACCATCCCTGATTGATACCTACCCAACACTGCACTCGCACCATCCCTGATTGATACCTACCCAACACTGCACTCACACCATCCCTAATTGATCCCTACACAACGCAGCCATTACCCCCTCCCTTACCGATCCCAACACTGCGATCTCCATTTCCCTGACTGACCCCAACCCAACACTGCAAAAACCCCTCCCTGACTGTCCCTACCAAACAGTGCAATTTCCCCATCCCTGACTGATCCCTACACAATACTGCATCTCCCCCTCCTTGACTGATCCCTACCCAACACTGCAATCTCCTACTCCATGACAGTTCCCTAAAAACAATGCAATCACCCCCTGCCTGGCTGATTCCGACCCAGCACTGCTATCTCCGACTCCCTGACTGATCCCTAACCAACACTGCAATCACCCCCTTCCTGACTGATCCCTGCCCGACAATGCAGTCACCCCATCTCTGACTGATCCCAATAAAACTCTGCAATCGCCCCATCCCTGACTGCTCCCAAAACAGCAATCTCCCCCCCGACTGATGTCAATCCAAAACAGCAATCTCCCCCCCGACTGATGTCAACCCAAAACAGCAATCTCCCCCCCGACTGATGTCAACCCAAAACAGCAATCTCCCCCCCGACTGATGTCAACCCAAAACAGCAATCACCCCCCCGACTGATGTCAACCCAACACTGCAATCTCCCCCGCCCAGACTGATCCCTACCAAACACTATAATCATCCCCACCCTGACTGATCTCTACACACCACTGCAATCTCCCCCTCTCTGACTGAGCCCTGCCCAACATTGCACTCATCCCCTCCCTGACTGGTCCCTTCCCCACACTGCCATCACCCCCTCCCTGACTGATCCCAACACAACAATGCAATCTCCCCCTCCCTGCCTGATCCCTACCCAACACTGCAATCTCTCCCTCCTTCCTGTTAACTATTCAAAACAGCGCTCACCCCTCCCTGAGCGATCCCTGCCCAACACTGCACTCAACCAGTCCCTGACTGATCCCGACCCATCACTGCAATCACCCCCTCCCTGACTGATCCCTACACAACAGTGCAATAGCCCCATTCCTGACTGATCCCTACCCAACACTGCAATCTCCCCCTCCCTGACTGATGGCCTACCCAAAACTGCACTCTCCCCCTCCCTGACTGATGCCTGCACAACACCGCAATCACCTCTCCCTGACTGTCTTTACCCAACAGTGCAATCTCCCCATCCCTGACAGAACCCTACACAATACTGCATCTCCCCTCCCTGACTGATCCCTCCCTATCCAGCACTGCAATCGCCCGCTCCCTGACTGATCCCGACAAAATACTGCAATTTCCCCCTCTTTGACTGAGACCTGCCCATCATTGCAGTCACCCCCTCCCTGTCTGTTCCCTACACAGCACTGCACTCATCCCCTCCCTGACTGGTCCCTTCCCCACACTGCCATCACCCCCTCCCTGACTGATCCCAACACAACAATGCAATCTCCCACTCCCTGAATGATCCCTACCCAACACTGCAATCACCCCCTCCATGACTGACCCCTACCCAACACTGTAATCTACCCCCCGATTGATCCCTACCCAAAACAGCACTCAGCACCTCCCTGAATGATCCCGGCCCAACACTGCAATCAACCAGTCCCTGACTGATCCCTACCCAAAACTGCAATCACCCCCTGCCTGACTGATCCGTACCCAACAATTCCAACACTCCCTCCCTCACTGATCCCTACACAACACTGCAATCTTCCCCTTACTGACTGATCCCTCCGCAAAACTGCACTCACCCCATCCCTGAGTAAGCCCTACCCAAATCTATACTCACACCCTGCCTAACTGATCGCGATCGATATTGCAATCTCCCCTATGTGACTGATCCCTACCCAACTCTGCAATCTCCCCATCCCTGACTGATCCCTGCCCATCACTGCAGTCACCCCCTCCCTGACTGATCCCTGTCCAACACTGCAATCTCCCCCTCCCTGATTGATCCCTACCCAATGCTGCAATCTCCCCCTCCCTGACTGATCCCTACCCAACACTGCACTCACCCCCTCCCTGACTAATCCCTACCCAACTCTGCAATCTCCCCGCCCTGCCTGATTCCTATCCAACACTGCAATCTCCCACTTCTTGTCTGATTCCTACGCAAAACTGCAATCACCGCCATCCTAACTGATCGCTACCCAAACTGTAATCACACCCCCCATGACTGACCCCTCCCCAACATTGCACTCACCCCTACCTTGACTGGTCCCTAACCAAACTGCAGTCACACCCTCCAGGACTGATTCCTGCCCGACGCAGCAGTCACCCCCTCTATGATTGATTCCTACCCAGCACTGCTATCTCCGACTCCCTGAGTGATCCCTTCCCCACACTGCACTTATCCACACCCTGACTGATCTCTACACACCACTGCAATCTCCCCTTCTCTGACTGACCACTGCCCAACATTGCACTCATCCCCTCCCTGCCTGATCCCTACACAACATGGCCATCATCCCCTCCCTGACTGATCCCAACATAACACTGCAATCACCCCTCCCTGACTGATTCCGACAAAACACTGTAACATCCCCGTCACTGTCTGATCCCTACCCAACACTGCAGTCTCCCGCTCCCTGAATGATCACTACCCAATCCTGCAATCTCCCCCTTACTGAATGATCCCTGCCCAACACTAAAATCACCCAGTCCCTGACTGATCCCTACCCAACACTGCAATCTCCCCCTCCCTGACTGATCCGTGCCTGACTCTACATTCATCCCCTGCCTGACTGATCCCTCTCCAACACTGTAATCACCGCCTCCGTGACTAATCCCGACCGAACACCGCAATCTCCCCCTCCCTGAAAGATCACTGCCCAGCATTGCAATCTCCCCCTCGCCGAATGATCCCTACCCAACACAGCAATCTCCGCTGCCTGACTGATTCCTACACAACACAACAATCTTCCCATCTCTGTCTGATCCTTACCCAACAGTGCACTCTCCCTCTCCCTAACTGATCCTTACACAACACCTCACACACACCCTCCCTGACTGATCCCTACCCAATACTGCAATCACCCCCTCCCTGACTAATCCCTACACAACACAGCAATGTCCCCATCTCTGACTGATCCCTTCCCAACATTGCACTCTCCCTCTCCCTAAATGAACCTTACACAACACCTCACACACCCCCTCCCTGATTGATCCCTACCCAACACTGCAATCTCCCCCTCATTGGCTGATCCCTACCAAAGAATGCAATCAAACCTTCCCTGACTGGTGCCTAGCCAACACTGCTATCTCCCACTCCCTGACTGATCCCCAACCAACACGGCAATCACCCCTCTCTGAATAATCCCTACACAATACTGCAATCACCCGCTCCCTGACTGATCCCTACACAACACTGCAGTCACCCCATCTCTGACTGATCCCTATGCAACTCTGCAATCGCCCGCACCATAACTGATACCTACACGTCACAGCAATCGCCCCTTCCCTGACTGATCCCTTCACAACACTGCAATCACCTCCTCGCTGACTGATCCCAAAACAACACTGTGATCTCCCCCTCCCTGACTGATCACTACCCAAAACTGCCATCACCCCCTCCCTGACTGATCCCTGCCTATCACTGCAATCTCCCCATCCCTGACTGATTCCTACTCAACACTGCAATCACACCCTCCCTGACTAATCCCTACTCAATACTGCAATCACACTCTCCCAGACTGATCCCTACCCAACACTGCAATCAACCGTTCCTGACTGATCCCTACCCAACACTGCAATCACACCCTCCCTGACTGATCCCTGCAGAATACTGCAATCACACCTTCCCAGACTGATCCATACCCAACACTGCAATCACACCCTCCCTGACTAATCCCTGCACAATACTGCAATCACACCTTCCCAGACTGATCCATACACAACACTGCAATCACACCCTCCCTGACTGATCCCTATCCAACACTGCAATCACACCCTCCCTGACTGATCCCTACCCAACACTGCAATCACACCCTCCCTGACTAATCCCTGCACAATACTGCAATCACACCTTCCCAGACTGATCCATACACAACACTGCAATCACACCCTCCCTGACTGATCCCTATCCAACACTGCAATCACACCCTCCCTGACTGATCCCTACCCAACACTGCAATCACACCCTCCCTGACTAATCCCTGCACAATACTGCAATCACACCTTCCCAGACTGATCCATACCCAACACTGCAATCACACCCTCCCTGACTGATCCCTATCCAACACTGCAATCACACCCTCCCTGACTAATCCCTGCACAATACTGCAATCACACCTTCCCAGACTGATCCCTACCCAGCACTGCAATCAACCGTTCCGGACTGATCGCTACCCAACACTGAAATCTCCCCCTCCCTGACTGATCCCTACCCAAAAGTGCATTCTCCCCATTCCTGACTGTCCCCACCCAACACTGCAAGCTCCCCCTCCCTGACTGATCCCTACACAACATTGCACTCACCCTCTCACTGAATTATCCATACCCAACACTGCAGTCACCCGGTCCCTGACTGATCCCTACCCAACACTGCAATCTCCACCTCCCTGACTGATCCCTACCCAAGACTGCAATCTCCCCCTCCCTGACTGATCCCTACCCAACACTGCAATCGCCCCTTAACTGACTCATCCATACCCAACACTGCACTCAACCTTACCCTAACCCATCTCTACACAACACCTCACAACTTCCCTCCCTGACTGATCCCTACCCAACACTGCAAACTCCACCTCCCTGACTGATCCCCATCCACCACAAAATCTGCTCCTTCCTGACTGATCCCGAACCAACACGGCACTCACCCCCTCCTGGCGTAATCACTACTCAACATTGCACTCACCCGCTCCATGACTGATCCCTACCCCACACTGTAATCAACCCTCCCTGACTAATCCTGACCCAACGCTGTAAACTACCCCTCCCTGACTGATCCATATCCAAGACTGCAATCAGCCCCTCCATGATTGATCCCTACCAAATTGTGCATTCTCCCCATTGCTGACTGATCCCCACCCTACACTACCATCTCCCCCTTCCTGACTGATCCCTACCCAAGATTGCAATCTCTCGCTCCCAGACTGATCCCAAACCAACATTGCACTCTGCCCTTCCAAGCCTGACCGCTGCCCATCACTGCTATCTCCCCCACTACTGATGCCTATCCAAAACAGCACTCACACCCTCCCTGAATGATCCCCCCAACTACGCAATTACCCCTCCCTGACTAATCCCTACACAATACTGCAATCACACTCGCCTTGATTGTTCCCTAACAACAGTGCAATCCCACCCTTCCTGACTAATCCATACACAACACTGCACTCACCCCCTCCCTGACTGATCCCTTCCCAACACTGCACTCACACCCTCCCTGACTGTTCCCTGCACAACACTGCAATCTCCCCTTCACTGACTGATGCCTACCCAACACTTTAACATCACCCTCCCTGAATGATCCCTACCAACACGGCAATCTACCCCTCCCTGACGGATTCCTACCCAACATTGCAATCTCCCCCTCCCTGACTGATGCCGACCCTAAACTTCAATTGCCCCCTCTCTGACCATCCCTGCCCAACATTGCACTCAACTCCTCCGTGACTGATCCTTATCCAAACTGCAGTCACCCCCTCCCTGACTGATGCCTACCCAACACAGCAATCGCCACTTCACTGATTGATCCATACGCAACACTGCAATCTCACCCTCCCTGACTGAGCCCTACCCAACACTGCACGGTCCCCCTCCCTGACTGATCCGTACCCAAAACTGCACGGTCCCCCTCCCTGACTGATCCCGACCCAACACAGCAATCACCCCTTCCCTGACTGATCCCAACACAACGCTGCACGCACCCCTTCCCTAACCGATCACTACACAACGTCTTACATACCCACTCCCTCACTGATCCCGACCTAACACTACAATCACTCCCTCCCTGACTGTTCGCTGTGCCAAACTGAAATCTCGCCCCTGACTGATCCCTACCTAAAACAGCATTCTCCCCTCCCTGACTGATCCCTACCCAACACTGTAATACCCCCTCCCTGACTGATCCCTACCCAACACAGCAATCACCTCTTCCCTGACTGATCCCAACACAACGCTGCACGCACCCCTTCCCTAACCGATCACTACACAACGTCTTACATACCCACTCCCTCACTGATCCCGACCTAACACTACAATCACTCCCTCCCTGACTGTTCGCTGTGCCAAACTGAAATCTCGCCCCTGACTGATCCCTACCTAAAACAGCATTCTCCCCTCCCTGACGATCCCTACCCAACACTGTAATCTCCCCCTCCCTGACTGATCCCTCCCCTACACTGTCGAAACCCCCTCGCTGACTGATCCCTAACCAATACTGCAATCGCCCGTCCCTGACTGATGCCTACCCAACACTGCACTCTCCATGTCCCTGACTGATCCCTACCCAACACTGTAATCTCCCCCTCCCTGACTGATCCCTCCCCTACACTGTCGAAACCCCCTCGCTGACTGATCCCTAACCAATACTGCAATCGCCCGTCCCTGACTGATGCCTACCCAACACTGCACTCTCCGTGTCCCTGACTGATCCCTACCCAACACTGCAATCTCCCCCTCCCTGGCTGATCCTTACCCAAAACTGCATTCTCCCCCTCCCTGATTGATCCCTACCAAACACGATGATTACCCCCTCCCTGACTGATCCCTACCCAACCCTGCAATCACCCCCTCCCTCTCTGATCCCTACCCAACACGGCCATCTCCCCTCCCTGACTGAACCCTACCAACACTGCAATCTCACCCTGCCTGACTGATCCCTAGCCTGAACTGCAACAACCCCTCTATGACTGACACCTACACAACACTGTAATCATCCCCTCCCTCACTGATCACTGCCGAACATTGCACTCACACCCTCCCTGACTGATCCCTATCCAAACTGCAGTCACTCCCTCCCTGATTGATCCCTATCCAAAACAGCAATTGCCCCTTCACTGACAGATCCCTACCTACTACTACAATCTCGCTGACTGATCTCTACACAACACTGCCCTCACCCTATCCCTAACTAATCCGTACACAACACCTCACACACCCCTCAGAGACTGATCCCGACCCAACACTGCCTGATTGATCGCTGCCCAACACTGCAATCTCCACCTCCTCGACTGTGCCATTCTCAAAACTGAATTCTCCCCCACCATGAACCATCCCTACCCAACACTGCAATCTCCCCCTCCCTGCCTGATACGTTCCCAACACTGTAATCACCGCCTCACTGACTGATCCCTACCAAAAACTGCAATATCCCCCAGCCTGATTGATCTCAAACCCAACATTGCAATCATCAGTCCCTGACTTATGTGTACCCAACACTGCAATCTTCACTCCCTGACTGATTCCTACCAAACACAGCAATCGCCCTCTCCTTGACTAATCCCTACCCAACAGTTAACCTCCCCCTCTCTGACTGATCACGATCCAACACTGCAATATCCCACTCCCTGCCTGATCGGTACACAACACCTCACACACACCATCCCTGATCAATTCCTACCCAACACTGCATTCTCCCCCTCCCTGACAGATCCCGATCCAAAACTGCAATCACCCTCTCCCTCACTGATCCGTACACAACACCTCACACACCACCTCCCTGACTGATCCCTATTCAATACTGCACTCTCTCTGACTGATTTCTAGCCAAAACTGCATTCTCCCACACCCTGGCTGATCCCTACCGTACAATGCAATCACTCCCTCTGACTGATCCCTACCCAAAATTGCATTCTCCCACTCTCTGTCAGATCCCTATCCAACACGGCAATCTCCCCCTCCCGGACATGACCCTACGAACACTGCAATCTCACACTCCCTTAATGATTCCTACCCAACATTGCAATCTCCAAGTCCCTGACTAATCCCTAACCAACACTGCAATCTCCCCCTCCCTGACTGACCCCGAGGCAAAACTGCAACAACCCTTTCCTGACTGACTCCTACACAACACTGCAGTCACCCCCTCCCAGACTGATCCCTACCCAACAAAGCAATCTACCCGCCCTGACTGATCCCTACCCAAAACTGCAATCTCTCCCTCCCTGACTAAACACTACCCACCATTGCAATCTCTCACTTCCAAACTGACCCCTACTCAACACTGCAATTTCCCCCTCTCTGATTTAACCCTGCCCAGCATTGCAATCACCCCCTCCATGACTGATTCATACCCAACACTGCAGTCACCCCCTCCCGGACTGAACCCTACACAACACAGCAATCACCTCCTCCCTGACTGATCCCTGCCCAACATTGCAATCTCCGACTTCCAGACTGACCCCTACTCAACACTGCAAATTCCCCCTCCATGACTGATCCCTAAGCAACACTGCAATCTTCCCCTCCCTGACTGATCGCTATCCAACACTGCAATCCCACGTCCCTGTCTGTGCCCTACCCAACACTGCACTCACCTCACCCCTTACTGATCCCTACACAATACTGCAATCACTCCCTTACTGACTGATCGCTGCCAAAATTGCACTCACCGCTCCCAGGCTGATCCCTACCCAACACTACAATCTCCCCCCTGACCGATCCCTACCCAAACTTGCAATCACATCGTCCCCGACTGATCCCTAACTAAAACTGCTATCACCCTCTCCCTGACTGATCCCTGCCCAACATTGCACTCACCCTCTCTCTGACTGACGCATACGCAACACTGCAATCTCCCCCTCCCTTACTGATCCCGATCCAACACTGCACTCACCCCCTCCCTGACTGACACGTACCCAACACTGCAATCGCTCCCACCCTGACTGATTACTTCCCAAAACTGCAATCTACCCATACCTGACGAATCCCTAACCAACAGCGAAATCACCATCTCCCGGACTGATCCCTACCCAACACTACACTCTGTCTCTCCCTAACTGTTCACTACATAACACCTCACATACCCCCTACCTGACTAATCCCTACCCAACACTGCAATCACACCCACCTTGACTGAACCCTGCCCTACACTGTAATCACCGCCTCCCTGACTGATCCCTACACAGCACTGCAATCACACCCTTCTTGACTGATCCATCACCAACACTGCAATCGACCCCTCCCTGACTGATCCCTCCCCAAGACTGCAATAACCCCCTCCCTGACTGATCCATATCCAACACTGCCATCTTCCCCTCTTTGACTAATCCCTACCCATCACTGCAATCTCCCCGACAATGATTGATCCTGACCCAAAACTGAAATCTCCCCATATCTGACTGATCCCTAACCAACAGTAAAATCTCCCTCTCCCTGTCTGATCCCTACCCAACACTATACTCTCCCTCTCGCAAACTGATCCCTACACAATCCCTCAAACAGCACCTCCCTGACTGATCCCTAACCAACACTGCTATCACCCCCTCCCTGACTGATTCCTAACCAACACAGCAATCACCCCCTCCCTGATTGATACCTACCTAACACAGCAATCACTCCTCCCTGTCTGATCCCTACCCAACACTGGAATCACCCTATCCCTCACTGATCCCTAGAGAACACCTAACATACCCCTCCCTTTCGGATCCCAATCCAACAATGCAATCTCCCCCAAAGAAAATGGGGGAGATACTAAATGAATATTTTGCATCAGTATTTACTTTGGATAAGATATTGAAGATGTACACTGTAGGGAAATAGATGGTGACATCTTGCAAAATGTCCAGATTACAGAGGGGGTAGTGCTGGATGTCTTGAAACGGTTAAAGGTGGATAAATCCCCAGGACCTGATCAGGTGTACCCGAGAGCTCTGTGGAAAGCTAGAGAAGTGATTCCTAGGCCTCTTGCTGAGTTATGTGTATCATTGATAGTCACAGGTGAGGTGCCGGAAGACTGGAGGTTGGCATACGTGGTGCCACTGTTTAAGAAGGGTGGTGAGGACAAGCCAGGGAACTATAGACCTGTGAGTCTGACCTCGGTGGTGGGCAAGTTGTTGGAGGGAATCCTGAAGGTCAGGATGCACATGTATTTGGAAAGGCAAGGACTGTTTCGGGATAGTCAACATGGCTTTGTGCGTGGGAACTCATGTCTCACAAACTTGATTGAGATTTTTGATGAAGTGGCAAAGAAGATTGATGAGGGCAGAGCAGTAGATGTGATCTATATGGACTTCAGTAAGGCGTTCGACAAGGTTCCCCGTGGGATACTGATTAGAAAGGTTAGATCGCATGGAATACAGGGAGAACTCGCCATTTGGATACAGAACTGGCTCAAAGGTAGAAGACAGAGGGTGGTGGTGGACAGTTGCTTTTCAGACTGGAGGCCTGTGATTAGTGGAGTGCCACAAGGATCGGTGCTGGGCCCTCTATTTTTTGTCATTTACATAAATGATTTGGATGCGAGCATAAGAGGTACAGTTAACAAGTTTGCAGATGACAAAAAATTGGAGGTGTAGTGGACAGTGAAGAGGGTTACCTCAGATTACAACAGGATCTTGACCAGATGGGCCAATGGGCTGAGAAGTGGCAGATGGAGTTTAATTCAGATGAATGCGAGGTGCTGCAGTTTGGGAAAGCAAATCTTAGCAGGACTGATACACTTAATGGTAAGGTCCTAGAGAGTGTTGCTGAACAAAGAGACCTTGAAGTGCAGGTTCATAGCTCATTGAAAGTGGAGACGCAGGTAAATAAGATCGTGAAGAAGGCGTTTTGTATTTTTTCCTTTATTGGTCTGAATATTGAGTACAGGGACTGGGAGGTCATGTTGCGGCTGTACAGGACATTGGTTAGGCCACTGTTGGAATGTTGTGTGCAATTATGGTCTCCTTCCTATCGGAAGGATATTGTGAAACTGGAACTGGCTCAGAAAGGATTTACAAGGATGTTGCCAGGGTTCGAGGATCTGAACTATAGGGAGAGGCTGAATAGGCTGGGACTGTTTTCCCTGGAGCGTCGGAGGCTGAGGGCTGCCTTTATAGAGGTTTGCAAATTATGAGGGGCATGGATAGGATAAATATGCAAAGTCTTTTCCCTGGGGTTGGGGAGTACAGAACTAGAGGGCATAGGTTTAGGGTGAGAGGAGAAAGATATAAAAGAGACCTAAGGGGCAACTTTTTCATACAGAGGGTGGTACGTATATCCAATGAGCTGCCAGAGGATGTGGTGGAGGCTGGTATAATTGCAACATTTAAGAGGCATTTGGATGGGTATATGAATAGGAAGGGTTTCAAGGGATATGGGCCGTGTGCTGGCAGGTGGGACTAGATTGGGTTGGGATATCTGGTCAGCATGGACTGAATGGACCGAAGGGTCTGTTTCCATGCCGTACATCTCTATGCCTCTATGACTCCCTGACTGATCCCTACCCAACACTGCAATCTCCCCCTCCCTGACTGATCTCGATACAACACTGCAATCTCCCCCTCCCTGACTGATCCCTAACCAACACTGCAATCTCCCCCTCCCTGATTTATCCCTCTTCAACACTGCAATTGCCACTCCCTGACTGATCCCTACCCAACACTGCAATATCCCCCTCTCTGATTGATCCCTACACAACACTGCACTCTCCACGTCACTGACTGATCCCTACACAACACTGCAGTCTCCACCTCCTTAACTGTAAGCTGCCCAACATTGCACTCAGCCCCTGCCTGACTGATCCCTATCCATACTCCAATCGCCGTCTCTCTGACTGAGCCCTACCCAACACTGCAATCTCCCAATCCCAGACTGATCCCAACCCAAGAGTGCAATCTCCCTCTCCCTGACTGATACCTACCCAACACCTCTCACACCCCCTCCCTGAGTGATTCCAACACACCACAGCAGTCCCTCCCTCCCTGACTGATCCCTACTCAGCACTCCAATTTTCGCCTCCCTGACTGATCACAACCCAACACTGTAATAACCCCCTCCTTGACTGATCCCTACCCAACGTAGTAATAACTCCTTCCCAGATTGATCCCTAAACATCACTGAACGCACCCTCTCCCTAACCGATTCCTACACAACATCATACACACCCACTCCCTGACTGATCCCTAAACAACACTGCAGCCAATATCTCCCTGACTGATCCCTACCCTACACATCTCCCCCTCCCTGACTTATCCCTACTCAACACTGCAAGCTGCCCCTTTCTGACTTATCCCTACCAAACACTGCACTCACCCCCGCCCTGAGTAATCCCTACGCAACATTGCACTCACCCCCTCCCTGACTGACTCCTACTCAACACTGCAATCACCCACTCCCTGACTGATCCCTCCCGAAGACTGCAGTCACCCTCTCCCTCACTGATCCCTAGACAACACCTCACACACACCCTCACTGACTGATCCCTAACCAACACTGTAATCTCCCCCTCCCTGACTGATCCCTCTTCAACACTGCAATTTTCCCCCTGACTGATCCCTACCCAAAACTGCATTCTACAACTCTCTGACCGATCCCAACCCAACACAGCAATCTCCCCATCCCTGACTGATGCCTCTTCAACACTGCAATTTTCTCCCCTGACTGATCCCTACCCAACACAGTAATCACCCCGTCCCTGACTGATCCCTACCCAACACTGCAATCTCCCCCGCACCCGACTGATCCCTACCCAAACCTGCAATCTCCCCATCTCTGACTGATCCCAATCCAACACTGCAATCTCCACCTCCCTGACTGATCCCTACCCAAAGTTGCATTCTCCCACTCCCTCATTGATCCCTACACAACACAGCAATCAGCCCCTCCCTGACTGATTCCTACTCAAAACTGCATTCTCCCACTCTCTGACTGATCCCTACCCAAGACTGCAATCTCCCCATCCCTGACTGATCCGTCTTCAACACTGCAATCTCCCCCTTCCTGACTGATCCCTACCCAAGACTGTAATCACCCCCTCTCTGACTGATCCCAACCCAACACTGCAATCTCCCCATCCCTGACTGATCCCTCTTCAACACTACAATCTCCTCCGCCCTGACTGATCCCTATCCAACACTGCACTCACCCCCTCCCTGACTGATCCCAACCCAACACTGCAATCTCCCCATCCCTGACTGATCCCTCTTCAACACTGCAAATTTTCCCCTGACTGATCCCTATCCAACACTGCAATTTCCCCCCCGATTGATCCCTAACCAATGCATCAATTTTCCCCGTCCTGACTGATCCCTAACTCAGCACTGTAATTATTCCCTCCCAGACTGATCCCTACCCAACACTGCAATCTCCCCCTCCCTAACTAATTCTTACCCAACATTGTAAACTCTCCCTCCCTGACTGATCCCTATCCAACACTGCCATCTCCTCCTCCTTGATTGATCCCTACCCAACACTGCAATCTCCCCCCCTGACTAATTCTTACCCAACATTGTAAACTCTCCCTCCCTGACTGATCCCTATCCAACACTGCCATCTCCTCCTCCTTGACTGATCCCTACCCAACACTGCAACATTCCCCTCACTGTCTGATCCATACCCAACACTGCATTCTCCCTCTCCTTGACTGATCCCTACGCAACTTTGCAATCTCCCCCTCCCTGACTGATCCCTGCACAATACTGCAATCTTCCCCTCCCTGACTGATCCCAACACAACACTGCAGCCTCCCTCTCCCTGAGTGATCCCTGCCCAAGATTGCACTCACCCCCTCACTGTCAAATCCCTATCCAAACTGCAGGCACCCCCTCCCTGACTGATCCCTATCCAACACAGCAATCGACCCTTCCATTACAAATCCCTACCCAACACTGCACTCATCCTCTCCCTAACTGATCCCTACACAGCACCTCATCCCCCCCACTGACTGATCTCTACCAAACACTGCTATCTCCCCCTCCCTGACCAATCCCGACCCAAAACTGCATTCTCTACTCACTGACTGATCCCTTCACAACACTGCAGTCTCCCCCTCCCTGGCTGATCCCTACCCAAAACTGTAATCTCCACCTACCTGACTGATCCCTACCCAAAACAGCAATTTTCCTGTCTCTGATTTATCCCTAATGCAACACTGTAATCTCCCCCCCGACTGATCATTATCCAACACTGCAATCTCCCCCTCCCTGACTGATCCCTACCAAAACACTGCAATTACACCCTCCCTGACTAATCACTACAGAGCATTGCAATCTCCCCCTTCCTGTCTGATCCCTCCCCAACATTGCACTCTCCCTCTCCCTGACTGATCCCTACCCAACACTGCAACCTTCCCCTCCCGAAGTGTTCCCGCCCCAACACTGTAACCTCCCCCTCCCTCACCGATCCCTATCCAATACTGCAATCGCCCGGTCCCTTACTGATCCCTACTCAACACTGCAATCTCCCCCTCCCTGAAGGATCCCTACCCAACACAGCAATCTCCCCTCCCTGACTGATCCCTACCCAACAATACATCATCCCTCCCCCCCGACTATTCTCCACCCAACACTTTAATGTGCCTCTCCTTAACTGGTCCATACACAACACAGTAATCACCCCCTCCCTGGCTCACCTCTTTCCGACACTATCATACCCCACTCCCTGACTGATTCCTACCCAACACTGCTATCTCCCCCTCCCTGACTGATCTCTCCCCAACATTGTACTCACCCTCTCCCTGGCTCATCTCTTTCCAACACTGTATTGCCCACCCTCCCTGACTGACACCCACCCAAAAAAACAATCTCCCCCTCCCTGGCCCATCTCTCCCACATCATGTCAGGGAGATGGAGGCATTAATATTTAATTCTGTCTCTTGCGTATTTGACTCTGACAACATTGAGAGAACACTATGTGTTGTCAATCTCCAGAGTGTTCGATGGATGCACTTTGAGGAATGTTTCCTCCAGATCTAAGTCCATTCTCAAACTAATCTGGGATATTTACATGAGTACCATTTCGGTGAAGGTTCACTTTGAATCCTTTCTGTGCCTTACTGTAGATAGCTGGGAACACTGATAACCTGGGCAGTACTGTTATTGGGAATTTTGATGGGAGCCAGATTAAATGGAGATTTTTAGGACCCATTTCTTCACATGGAAGAGATAAAGTCTCACAAGTGCACATTGAGATGCTGATGGCTTTGTCTAGTTACTTCAAATAACAAGGTAAACAACCCAACCAGAATGTTCGGAGTGAGGTGACAGTGGGGGAGCACTTTGGAACTAGTGACCATAGTTCTATTAATATTGTAATCATTGTGGAGTAAGGCAAAATGTTCCACAGGTGCTAGTTCTACATTGGGGCAAAGCAAACTTTGTTGGAATTAGCCAGCAGCATGCAGGGGTTGGTTTGAGAAGTTTGCAGGCAAAGAGACCTCTGGCAAGTGAAAGTTCTTTAAATGTGTGATAGCTACAGTTCAAGATCTGTCCGTTTCTGTGAGTGTGAAGAGCAAGGTTGGCAGGAATAAGGAATCTTGGATGGCAAGAGACATTGAGGCTTTAACCAGAAAAATAAGCAGACATGGCTCAGATACAGGCAGCTGGGGCCAAGGGAATCCCTGGTGATACATAGGGGATATAAGAGTTTACTGAAGAAGGGAATCAGGGGGGCAGACTAACTTGGCTGAGAAGATTTGGGTGAATCCAAAGAGTTTCTTGAAGTATATTAAAGGAAAAAGAATAACTAGAGAGAGACTAAGACCCTTCAAGGACCAAAGTGGACAAGTATGTGCAGAATCGCTGGAGTTATTTTTCTTCTGTGTTGACCGTGGAGAAGGACATGAAGGCTTGGGAACTTGGGAAAGTTAGTGATGATCTCTTGGGGACAGTCCCTATCACAGGAGAGGAAGTTGTGGATGCATTAGAATGTATGAATGTGGATAGATCTCCTGGATCTGACCAAATATACCCAACAACACTGCAATGAGGCGATGGAAGAAATTGCGCGTTCCCTGGCTGATCTTTTTGCATCACCGTTAGCCACAGGTGAGGTCCCAAAGATCGGAGGGCAGCAAATGTTGTGCCCTTATTCGAGAAGGGCTGCAAAGAAAAAGCTGGGAACAAGAAATCAGACAGCCGAACATGTGTGGTCAGTAAGTTACTTGAGAAGATTCTGAGAGATTAGATATAAATGCATTTGGAAATACAGCATTTGATTGGGAGGAGTCAGCATAGCCTTGTGCGTGGGAGACCATGCCTCACAAATTTGTTAGTGTTCTTTGATGAAGTGATCAGGAAGTTTGACGAGTAGACTCTACAGATGTGTAGACATGTAGACTCTACAGATTTCAGCAGGGTGTTTGCTAAGGTTCCACATGGTACATTGCTCTGGAAGGTTAGATCACATGAAATCCAGGAGGCGTTGGCAAAGTGAATACACACTTGGCTTGATGGTAGGAAGCAGAGGGTAACAGTCAGACTGGAGGCCTGTGACTAGTGGTGTACCTCAGCAGTCATAGAATCATAGAATTCCTCCTCTGTGGAAACAGGCCCTTCAACTCAACAAGTCCAATGGCACTCTGAAGATTATTCCACACAAACCCATTCCCCTACCCTGTTAATCGACGTTTACCCCTGACTAATGCAACTTACTTACACATCCACGAACACTATAGGCAACTGAGTATTGCCAGTTTACCTGACCTGCACATCTTTGGGTTGTGGGAGGAAACCGGAGCACCCAGAGGAAACCCACGCAGCCACGGGGAGAATGTACAAACTCAGTTGTTGTGGCATGATGTCTCAGTGGTTGTCACTGCTGCCTCACAGCGCCAAGGACCCGGGTTGGACCCCAACCTCGGGTGACTGTGTGGAGTTTGCACATTTTCCCTGTGTCTGCGTGGGTTTGTTTTGGGTGCTCCGATTTCTTCCTACAATCCAAAAATGTGCAGGTCAGATGAATTGGCCGTGCTAAATTGACCATCATGCTAGGTGTATTCGTCAAGGGTAAATATTGGGTAGGGAGAATGGCTCTAGGTGGGTTACTCTTCAGCAGGTCGGTGTGGAATTGATGGGCCAAATTGCCTGTTTCCATACTATAGGAATCTAACCCTAACAGGATCCAACCCACGCAGACTATCCTGTGAGGTTGGAATTGAACCCAGATCCACGGTGCTGTGAGGCAGCAGTGCTAACCACTGAGCCATTGTACCACTGAGCTAGTCAGTGCTAGGCCCATTGCTGTTTGTTATCGAAATCAATGATTTGGATGAGGCTGTTTAAGGCATGATTAGAGAGTTTTCAGATTACACTAAAATAACGAGGAAGGTTCTCAGCAATTGCAACAGCGCCTTGATCAGCTGGGGAATTGGGCTGAGAAATGGCAAATGAAGTTTAATATAGACAAGGGCGAGATCTAGCATTTTGGAAAGTCAAATCAAGACAGGAGTTTCATGGTGAATAGTAGGGCCTGAAGAAGTGTAGTGGAACAGAGGAACCTTGGATTCCAGGTGCACGACTCTCTGAACTCAGGGAGATAGGGCAGTGAAAAAAACGTTTGGCACACTGGGCCATTCATCAGTCAGGGCATGGAATATAGAAGTTGGCAAGTTCTGTTGAAGTTGTGCAGGATTTTGGTGAGGCCTCACTTGGAGTATTGTGTTCAGTTTTACCCACCGTGCTATAGAAAGGATGTTATTAAACTGGAAAGAGTGCAGAAGAAACTTATAAGGATGTTGCCAGAACACAACTAGAGTTATAGCGAGAGTTTGGACAAGCTAGGACATTTTCTTTAGTGTGTAGGAAAGTGAGGGGTGCCCTAATAGAGTTGTATAAGATCATGGGAGGCATGGATAAGGTGAATGCACTCAGTCTTTATCCCAGGCTTGGGGAATCAAGGATGAAAGGGCATCAGTTTAAGGTGAAAGGTGAAAGATTAAAAGGGAACCTGAGGGACAACGCTTTTACCCAGAGGGTGGTGCACATACGGAATGAACTACCAGTGGAAGTAGTCGAGGAAGATATAATTAATAACATTTAAAAGACACTTGGGCAAATGCATGGAGAGGAAAATATTGGAAGGATATGGGCCAAGTGCAGGGAAACGGGGGAAGTGTGGATGGACCTCTTTGGGCCAAAGAGCCTGTCTCCATGCTGTGGAACTCTATGACTCTACGAGTATACCCTGGTGTCCCACAATATAGAAGCAGCCAAAGCAATAGGAACATGAGCCGGTACAAATGTGAAACAGTCCTGCAGAATTTGGCAGGAAGCCACCCTGGCCTTGCAGCGAAGGATTCCTGGCACAGGAGCTGTGGTGAGAAGCCCATAGAGAACTGGGGCAGGAAGCTGGAAAGCTCACTCCACTGCCGGTAGCCTGGAGGACCACCCGCTGGGATAAGGCTGTTGGGATCCAGTCACCCCAGGGAAAACTATAGGCTGTGACAGAGCTGGGTCTCCTACACAATGAGCAGGACATAACGTTGCAGGAAAATCTCATCCACATGGAACTACTCCAGTTACAATTGGGATGAGTCCATTCCAGTGAAAGGAGGACCTCTTGGGATGTGGAAGCAGCCTCAGGTTACATGGACAATCTGGAAGGACAGTGTATGAGCTCCAAGCAGCTGCATGGGTCCTGTACACCTGCAACACGGAGCAACACACAACAGGCCCTCGTAGGAGGCTCCAGGGGCAAATACAATCCCTAGGGAACCAGGGCTCCTCCCTGAATGGGATAATGTGTGCCTTTCGGGTTTACCTCCCCAGGAAAAAATGACAGGCCCCACACTGACGCATCCATACCCGCCCACAGATGGGGACTTCCACTGCCTTTCTCCCAGGTGACTGCACCTTTTGCCCCCAGCCCTGACCCACAGCCGAACTCAGATTCCATGAATCCTCTGGTTACACAGTGTCAAACAGTTGATGGTCTCACTCCGTCCACAACAGCCATTTCAGGCATCCAGCTGGTGGGCAGCACCAAAAAAAAACCCCGTCTCTGTCCCAGATACATATTTGGATGAGATTGACCGACAGTCTGTCATACACAGAGTTGACGCTGAGGAGCAAACCAAATTCATCGCCATGTGCTTTAGTCCAGCAGGCCATTCAGCCCTCCCTGATGGCCAATAGTTAAGGAGGGGCATCCATCATGTGATGAAGGCAGCGGTCTGCACTTCTCGAGGGCACGATAAGGCAGATCCTGCAGAGGCGCTACAATGCAGAACAACAACCAGGGGAATGCCCCTCCCCCCCCCCCCCCACCCCGTCAGCTTCACCCGGAGACTCTGGATCCAATTTGTCTGGGTTTTCAGAGATTTAACCTGCATCTCTCTCTCAGCGATAAGAAACTGGCCCGACCCCTTGTCTCCTATGTCTCAGAAAGAAGGAGGGACACCTAGGATTCGACCCCTCAGATGCCCCCCTATAATGAGATTCTAGATTAGAGTGGTGCTGGAAAAGCACAACAGTTCAGGTAGCATCCGAGGAGCAGTAAAATTGACGTTCCAGGCAAATGTCCTTCATCAGGGTGCAGAGATAAATGAGAGAAGGGTGCGGGTGGGGAGAAAGTAGCATAGATTAAATAGGTGAGTGGGTGAGGGGATGAAGTTGACAGGTCGGGGGGGGTGAAGTGGATAGGTGGAAAAGAAGATCGGCATGTAGGACAGGTCATGGGACAGTGCTCAGCTGCAAGCTTGGAACTGGGGTAAGGTGGGGGAAGGGGAAGTCCACAGTGATGCCCTGGGGTTGAAGTGTTCCGAGGCAGATGATGAGTCGTTTTTCCTCCATGCGTCAGGTGGTGAGGGAGCGGCAGTGAAGGAGGCCCAGGATCTCCATGTCCTCGGCAGAGTGGGAGGGGGAGTTGAATTGTTGAGCCATAGGGCAGTGTGGTTGATTGGTGTGGATGTCCCAGAGATGTTCCCTAAAGCGCTTTGCTAGAAGGCGTCCAGTCTCCCCAATGTAGAGGAGACCGCATCGAGAGCAACGGATACAATAAATGATATTAGTGGATGTGTAGGTAAAAGTTGATGTATGTGAAAGGCTCCTTTAGGGCCTTAGATGGAGTTGAGGGAGGAAGTGTGGGCGCAGGAGGCTTGGGCCCTCTGCTAATTAATCGCTGAATATGAAATAAACTTTAGGGATTTCCACACTGTGTTACAGGAGCTCAGGGATCACAGACGATTGGTGGGGTTTCCCCGAGAACGGGTGTATGGTCTTGAGTAAATGAGCACACAGCCCGGACAAGGGGTCAGAGTTCAGACAGTGATAGCCCAGGATGCCCACCAGGGAGAATTCCACAGAAACAAAATTAACAACGGGCTGAGACCAGGAGGGAAGGCTCCTCCTACAGCTTGTCTCACACACACACACCAGACTCTTGTAATGGACTAGTCATTAAACTCACAGGGAATTCCTTGTTCACGAATATTTACCACAAACTGACACTAATCATAATGAATGCATCAGGGATACAGAAACCAGAGTGGTGTCGTTCCCCATTAAAGTTATTATGTTCCCAACTGACCCACAGGATAGAACATAGAACATAAAGCAATACAGCACAGAACAGGCCCTTCGGCCCACGATGTTGTGCCGAACATTTGTCCTAGCTTAAGCACCTATCCATGTACCTATCCAATTGCCGCTTAAAGGTCACCAATGATTCTGACTCTGCCACTCCCACAGGCAGCGCATTCCATCCCCCCCACCACTCTCTGGGTAAAGAACCTACCCCTGACATCCCCCCTATACATTCCACTCTTCACCTTAAATTTATGTCCCCTTGTAACACTCTGTTGTATCCGGTGGAAACGTCTCTGACTGTCTACTCTATCTATTCCCCTGATCATCTTATAAACCTCTAGAAATTCATTATCAAGATAATGGGATGAAGGACAGGGAAATATGAGGGAAAACCCAGAGCAGTAATTAATAGACGAAAGAAAAAAGAACTCCTTAATGATCTAGCCACAGTATACAGGGTAGGAGTGTTACCGGTCAGTACGTTGACGTGGCTAATTTGGAGAATAAACTCAGGATCCTGACCCAACATCTCTCTAATGAGCCTGAGAAAGACTGAATACAGAAAACCCAGAGGAGACCATGGGACAACTAGTGGAAAATGAGGCTAATCATCACTTAGTGACCAGACTGGAGGGTCACGCCAACACGATTAACCAGATCATCCACGGCCCAAGCAGAGGTGACGGTGAGCAGTAAAACCACACCCTGTGCAGTATCTACGGTAACGGGATGATGGAACAGCTGAGGAAGGAGCTCAGGCAGGCCAGCGAAGGGAAAGTCCCATCAAGGGTTCGTGACAAACAGCGTAAATATTTGTTCCAGGAGAACACACACACCAACATCTCTCACTGTCAGTGACAGCAGCTCACCAAGGGCTGGGTTAATGACAGCTGTAAGGACACTCTCAGTGGAACACCTGGGCTTGGTACGAGGGATTCCAATTAATCCAAGTCACAAAGTTAGGATGAGGTCCAAATTATCGGAGTTGTAAAAAAAGGTATTTGGATGGTTTACCATGATTTCTTCCCACCTACTGTAGACAGGGACCATACTTACGTAAATGTGAAGGAACAGGTCATACCATGATATTCCCATAGCCTGTTATCCAAGAATTCGGCTCCTCTCACATCAAGCTGTGGTCCGAACCGCACTCACGTTGATATATCTCGGGATACCGGTGGTGAGGATTGCAGGCTGCAACAGATGAGTACGATCATGGTGAATCATACCTGGACACACCCCCTGGGCTGCAAGGTGGATGGAACTCCCCGGGTGATCACCTTAGTTTCATTCATTTGCAGCATTTGCATGTTCCTGGCTGGGCCAGTATTGATTTCCTGCCCCTCGTTTCCATTAAGACAGATTGGCCATGTTAAATTGCCCATTGTGTCAAGGGACATTCGGGCTAGCTGGAATAGCCATAGGAGACCCAGGTTTTCAGGGATATCATCGGGGGAATGGGTCTGAGTTGTATTCTCTTCAGAGGGTCATTGTGGACTCAATGGGCCGAACGGCCTGATTCTGTTCTGTCAAAATTTTATGATATCAGTTATCAGCTATAAGACCATCGGTTTGAACAATGTACACAATGGCTTTTGTACAGAGAGCTGGCTACTCTGACAACAAGCATAACCAGCTTTTAAAATTAGTTTGTAATTTATTGCTTAAGCTTCTTTTCATTCAAGTGGATGAGTTGGGGGGAAATGTCACAACTTCCTGGCTAAAACACAGATAGACAGCCGAGGTTTATTAGCCACGTAAATCTCCCAAATCACAAAACCTGCACACCAGTCACAGTGCAAACACAGCATAATGTAAAAGGCAACTGTTATTCTGGACAGGCGTATCCACCAAACAAAGGAGGGCCCAGGCAGGAAGGCAACGGGTCCTGCTACACAAACAAACTAACAGCAACAAGCCATCCAAATGATTGGCAATGCTTCAAACTATTAACTGATTCTCCTAATTGGCCAGAACGATAGAAAGTTCCGGAAAAACATCCAGAAATGAAGAAAAACAGGGTTTATCTGCAGAGCGATTGCCTGAATCTCTGGAGGCCTTCTGAGGAGACCAGCATGGGAAGAGACAGAGACCATCTGACCATCCAGAGAGAGAGAGAGAGAGGAAGAGAGAAAACAGTTTCGCAGACCCAGAGGCAGAACCAGAGAGAGAGAGACAGACAGGCTGACGCAAAACCCAGGGGCATGGGAGAGAGGGAATGTGAAAAACCATCGAGAGGGAGTTGGAACCAACTGGAATAACGAGTGTCACCCCTTCAGTCTGTCCATTTTTAACTCCTGTTTGTCTCAGTCTGACTTCCCCTTCTCTCCCTCTCTCTGTCCTCTCTCTCTCTCTCTCTGCCCTTCTGTCTCTCTCACTTTCTCACTCTCACGCTGTCTTTCTCTCACTCTCTCCCTCTCTCTGTCTCTCTCTGCCCATCTTTCGCCCATCCCCTTCTCCATCTCCATTCTCTCGATCTCTCTCTCTCTTTTTCTCACCCTTCCTTTCTGTTTTTCGCTATTTCAGACCTGTAAGTTCTCACCCAATTTTAACCTCCCTCAAAAGTACAGTGCCCCTCATTCTCACTCTCCTCCCAAATTTATCCCCTTCCCAAATATCTTTCCTGCCAAATAATTATCCCAACAAATATTTCGCTGCCTCCAACATTGCTGTGAGCCCCACTACCTGGGGCATAGGGAAATGAGTGAAAAAGTGTGGATCTGGGTAAGCCCAGCAGGTCAGGCCTGAACCATCGACTCTCCTGCCTGACCTGCTGTACTTCCCCAGCTCCGCACTTTGTTACTCTGACTCTCCAGCAACTGCAGTCCTCACTTTCTCACACAGGTAAATGAGTCTGGGTTGGCTGACAGCCTGTGGCTGTTTTAATGCACAGCAAGATCCCAGTCCTAGAATTACAGTAAGTTTGCATCACATATGAAGTCCTTTCTGCCAAATCTCCCCCCTCCCCCATTAAATATCCTGGTCCGGTTCCGGATCCTCAGGATTGGCCCCAGAATGGCCTCACTGACTATCCTTTCTGTGGAGACCTCTTCTCCGTCCTGTCTCAGACTTTGCGTCAAATGCTATTCCTCTCCCTCTCTCTGATAACAGACCGTCCTTTCTCCGCCAACCCCAAAACTCCATCAAACATTCCTCCTATCTCTTGCTGTCCCACTCACTCCTTGTCTCCCATTCACCCACTTCCCATGTAGACCCACAGCTCCCGGGCTGGAGGACATAGTGCAGAGACTAACATGGCAAGATCCCACTCTGCAACCATTCCCTAGCCACACACACTGTCCTTCTCCCTCCACTGTCTTTATTCGTCTTGCTATCTCTCTCACTCTGTCATTCTCCCACTCTCTCGGTCTCCCTGTCTCTCACTTCCCACCTCTCTCTCTCCTCACTTTCTCCATCCCCACTCTCTCCATGTCTCTCTTTCTTTTTGTCACACTCCCCTTCTGTTTTGCTTGATTTAAGACTCAATGAGAAAAGTACTTTATGTCCCTTACACTCATCTCTTCCCCACAGTCGGGGTAAAACCAGGAAAAGGTTAATACCCCCGCATTAACTGTACAGCATCCAGCAACACAGAGACACACTCTTTCCAATATATCTTCCCCAGTCATTGGGACTGAGCAGAGGGGTCCAGGGAGAAAGAGGAAGAGCAACTACAAGAGAGAAAGAGAGATGGATAGACAACCAGTGAAAGGGAGGGAGAGAACAAGAGAAAGACTGGCAGACAGAGGGAGGGAGAGAAAGTGAGAAGAACTGAAAGAGAGCAGGAGAGAGGCAGAGAGAGAAAGGGAGAGAGAGAGAGTATAACCCTAGGAAGAAAAATACAATGTCAGACAGATACAAGGTGAAAAGGGAAGGCAAAGACAGGGAGAGAAGGTCAGATAGACAGTAAGAGGGAAATCCCAGGGAGAGATATAGGACAGAGAGAGGAGTTGCAGCAGCAGAGAGATAGAGCTGAGAGAGTTGGGTGGTAGTGGTGGCGGGGCTGCTGCGATGCAACGAGAATGATGCACAGACAAGAATAGAAAGATCCCACAGAGCTGAGAGAAAGATTCAGAGAGAGATGAGCAAAGTGTTGGTTTTGTGGAAGATTGAATGAGTAAGCATTCCTGAAAAACATGGTGGGGTGACAAAGTGGCAGAGTTTTGTAGGAAGGGAATCTACAGGGAAATCACAACGGGCAGAGATGTGAAGAATATTGAGAGATAGAAATTGAAGGAAAGATATGGGAGACACAGCTGGGAACACAGAAATAGACATGAGAGTTTTTCACGGAGAGGGAAGCAGTGAGATCGGTGGGATCAGACTGTGCAGCTTCCCCCTCTCTTGCATTTTGCACCTTTGTCTCTCCTCAGTGTAGAGTTCGCCCCTTGTGGTAAAATTCCCAGAAACAGCCTGAATTCATGTGCGTGTGTGTGCATGCGCGTGCGTGTCTGTGTGTGTGTGCATGCGTGCATACTTGTATGTATGTGTGTGAGTGTCTCTCTGTGTGTGTGCGTGTGTGTCTCTGTGAGTGCGCGCGTGCGTGCGTGTACGTGTGTGTGCGTACGTGTGTCTGTGTATCTGTCTGTCTGTGTGTGTGTGTGTTCACTCTCTCTAGTACCAGTTCCTGTCTGATGATTCCTCATGGTAGAATAATTTGATTCTCTCTGTCTTTGTACTGTCCTGGTTTCAGCTCCCAAATCAAATGCTAAATCATTCACGATCCTATTGAATACCAGAGCAGGCTCGAGGGGCTGGATGGTCTCCTCCTATTCCTCTTTCGGATGGTCTTATGTTCTTAACACTACCTCCCAGCTCTTGGCCCCCACACTGGAGATTATGACGACACAAGAGCCTGATCTGTAGAATACTGCACTCTTCCATGAGTCTCGCAGGGAACAAGCCTGATTTGGATTGGAGTTGCAGCCTCTCAGTGAGAAGTGAAATCTCCTTGAGGTTCCCCTCAGTCTCTTACTGTAAGCTGGAGCAGGCCAGTCTCGGGGAAGCAAACAGCAGGCCAGGTCTGCTCTGTCCTCCAGCTCCATTTCAGAAGGCCACATGGGAGGGGCTTGTTTCCTTCATCAGCTTCCCGTGCTCTCCCTTCTGGGTTAGGGTGGGGGCCGAATGGCCTTGCTCCTGGCTCCTATTGAGGTGCAGGCTGGCTATGATGGTGTTATACAGGGCATGCCACTGGAGTAAGGTCAGTTAGCTCAGTTGGCTGAGCAGTTAGCTTACCACACTAGCTAGAGTTACTCTGAAGGACTCTTCTTCACAACCTCTCCCCTCAGCTGGGGCATGGTGACCCTCTGTTTAAATCCCCACCAGACACCGCTCTGTAATGAGGAGCTGTCCCATGCTCTGGCAAGACTATGGTGACATTACATTGGTTTGTACCTCGAGCACTGAGTGCAGGACTAGTCACTACATTGCCAGAGGGATGTTAGTGTGAGGGGAAGGTTTACTGGATGAATCCCCACTGGAATGAACAGCACTCCCTTCCCCCCAGTTAAGTCAGTCTTCCAGCTTTTGTGTCTTTGGAGACACAAGGACCAATTCACCTGAAACAGCAGTTGGATTTTATATTCATGGGCACCTGATAAGATTGGCTATTTTATACAAGCTGTCACACACACACACACACACACACACACACACACACACACACACACACACACACACACACACACACACACACACACACACACACACACACACAGACAGACACACGCTCCCTCAAACACACAGACACACTCTCACACACACATGTACACACACACATATAGGCACAATGGCACAACTCACTCTCTCACACGCATACACACAGACACACGCCCCCTCAAACACACGCACAGACACACTCTCTCACACACAGGCACACTCTCTCTCACACACGCATACACACACAGATACACGCTCCCTCAAACACACACAGACGCACTCTCAGACACACATACACATAGGTACAACTCTCTCTCACACACATGTACACACACAGGCACACTCTGTCACACACACACGTACTCTGACGCACTCTCTTGCACACACAGACACACACTCACACAAACAGACACAATCTCTCTCTCACACAACACATACAGTCACACACACTCTCTCTCACATACACACATATACACTCTCACACGCAGATACACTCTCTCTTCCAGACACACGCAGGCACGCTATCTCTCTCTCTCACACACACACAGATAGACACACACTCTCACACACAGACACACTGTCTCACACACAGACACTCACTCACACACATACACACACACACACTCTCTCACACACACTCTCACTCTCTCGCATACACAGACACTCTCTCTCTCACACACGCACGCACACACTTAAACACAGGCACACTCTCTCACACACACGCAGACACACAGTTACCCTCTCTCTCACACACACATACACATACAAACACGCTCCCTCAAACATACACAGACACACTCTCTCTCACACACACAGACACACTCTCTCTCACACACACTCTCACACACACACTCACACACACAGTATCTTACACACACAGACACGCACACAATCTCTCTCACGCATTCTCTCATACACACACTCTCTCACACACTGTCTCTTACACAAAGACACACTCATTCTCACACACACATGCACACAGACACACTCTCTCAACACACATACTCACTCTCTCACACACAGACACAATGTCACATACACATATAGACACACAGACACAATCTCTCACACAGACCTCTCTCGCACACACACATACACACAGACACATTCTCTCTCACACACATACACACAGATACACTCTCTCTCACACTCACACACATTCTCTCACACACACAGACACACTCTCTCTCACACAAAAACATACTTTCTCTCAGACACACTTATACACTCACTCTCACACACGCACTCACTCTCACAAACATGCACATACAGACGCGCGCACCCTCAAACACACACACAGACACACACTCTCACAGAAACACACACTTTCTCTCTCACGCACACACATACAGAAACATAGAGATACACATGCATCCACTCTCTCACACACACAAACACGGACAGTCTCTCTCTCTCTCTCTCTCTCACACACACACACACACTCACGCACATACATACACACACACGCACACACAAGTGTAAAGGTGTGGTTAAGGTTTTGATGGAGAAATTATTTCTCCGAGGACTGAACCCTGATCTCGCAGGATGACTGCTCCAGGGAGACAGACAGCAGCAACAGATGACTTGTTGGATCTTCCTGTGCACCACATCTCGCAGCTACAGCATTAGTCTGTTTGGCTGCCTGCTTTTCGAAAGCGTCTCCAAGCAACAAGTGACAATAGATTGATGAGTTTTCCTCCAAACCATGTTTCAGATACATGCTGATGTTATTTTTCACTGGTTGTTTAAAATGATCTGAATGTTCTGAAATGGGGAATGGCTTCCATTTCAAAGTACAACATCAGAGTGCCTCGGGGAATTGCATCTGTTCCTTTCTACCCACTGCATTCTGTACCGCCAGATAGTTCTCCCCCAGTACCTCAGAAAGTGCTCCCTCAGTACTTCAGAAAGTGCTCCCTCAATACATCAGACAGTGCTCCCTCAATACCGAAGAAAGCACCACATTGTTGTGTTTAACCCCGCAAAGCCCCTCAGACAGTAGCTCCACAAAACATTCACATCGTCAACACTTAAGGATGCAGCCCAGCTCCCCAACTCAGATTGCGTTCAAACCCCTTCAGACTGTAAGGACCCACATCCATCCCTGTCCAAGATCGGAGCCCAGGTCCCCCGAACATTACTTGTCTCTCTGGATTAATTTTAGAATTCCTACAGTGTAGAAGCAAGCCATTCCGTCCATTGGCTCCACACGGACTGTCTGAACAGCATCGCACCCAGACTCACATCCTCTACTCTATCCCTGTAATGCTGCATTTCCCATGGCATCTTTGGGCGGTGGGAGGAAACTGGAGCACCCTGAGGAAACTTGCACAGATACAGAGAGAATGTGTAAACTCCACATACAGTCACCGGGAGTTAGAATCAAACCACTAAGGCACCATCCTGTCCTCTCTCCCTGGATGCCATGTCATCTAACCTTTTATTAAGCAATCTCCTTTGGGAAACCTTCTCATCTGTCTTCTTGGTCATCTCTTCAAAAGCTCTGCAGATGCTGGAGATCAGAGCTTCTTCATTTCTGAAGATGGGCTTATGCCCGAAACGTCGATTCTCCTGTTCCCTGGATGCTGCCTGACCTGCTGCGCTTTTCCAGCAACACATTTCCAGCTCTGATCTCCAGCATCTGCAGACCTCACTTTCTCTTCAAAAGCTCTACCAAGTTGGGCGGCACGGTGGCAAAGTGGTTAGCACTGTTGACTCAACAGCGCCAGAGACCCGGATTCCATTCCCATTTCAGACGACTCGCTGTGTGGAGTTTGTACATTCTCCCTGTGTCTGCGTGGGTTTGCTCCAGTTTCCTCCCACAGTCCCAAGACGTGCACGTTAGGTGAATTGGCCATGCTAAATTGCCAGTAGTGTTAGGTGAAGGGGTAAATGTAAGGGAATGGGTCAATTCTTGCTTTTCCAAATGCATGTAAATTGTCTCTCAGAATTCCCTCCAACAGCAAACCCACCACTTCCATCAGGCTCACAGCTCCACAGTTCAATGGCTGTTCCTTGCAGCCTTACTTCAATAATGGCACATCATTAATCACCCTCCAGTCTTCAGGCACATCACCCGTTGCCACTGGTCGGTCCATCTGAGAAGGCCATCTCCATCTTTCTGTAACCTAAGGCGATCCTCCTCAGTATTTATCACCCTACCAATCTTCATATCATTCATGAACCCACTGATTAACCATCCACCATTCAAATCTAAATCTTATCTGTCATCCACATCAGCAAGGCCCCAACAGTGAGACATGAATGGAACCAAATCATCCACCGACATTTCCGCCACCTCCAAATAGACCCCACCACCAGGAATATATTCCCTCCCCACCCCTTTCTACCTTCCGCAAAGAACCCGTTCCCTCCGTGACTACCTGCTCAGGTCCACGCCCCCTACAACCCAACCTCCCATCCTGGCACTTGCCCCTGCCACCGCAGGAACTGTAAAACCTGCGCCCACACCTCCTCCCTCACCTCTATCCAAGGCCCTAAAGAAGCCTTCCACATCCATCAAAGTTTTACTTGCACATCCACTAATATCATTTATTGTATCCGTTGCTCCCGATGCGGTCTCCTCTACATTGGGGAGACTGGGCGCCTCCTAGCAGAGCGCTTTAGGGAACATCTCTGGGACACCCGCACCAATCAACCGTGGCCCAACATTTCAACTCTCCCTCCCACTCTGCCAAGGACATGGAGGTCCTGGGCCTCCTTCACCGCCGCTCCCTCACCACCAGACGCCTGGAGGAAGAACGCCTCATCTTCCGCCTCAGAACACTTCAACCCCACGGCATCAATGTGGACTTCAACAGTTTCCTCATTTCCCCTTCCCCCACCTCACCCTAGTTCTAAACTTCCAGCTCAGCACTCTCCCCATGACTTGTCCAGACTTGTCCTACCTGCCTATTTCCTTTTCCACCTATCCACTCCACCTTCTCCTCCCTGACCTATCACCTTCATCTCCTCCCCAACTCACCCATTGTACTCTATGCTACTTTCTGCCCACCCCCACCCTCCTCTAGCTTATCTCTTCACGCTTGTGGCTCGCTGCCTTTATTCCTGATGAAGGGTTTTTGCATGAAACGTCGATTTCGAAGCTCCTTGGATGCTGCCTGAAATGCTGTGCTCTTCTAACACCACTAATCCAGAGATTTCTAATTGGGCCATCACTATCTGCTTCCTGCCACTCAGCATTCTGTGCCAAATTCCTTGGATCTTGAGTTTTATGTTCACTACCAGTTTCAATATAGATTCTGATAAAAGCCTTACTGACATCCAAGCAGACGGCAGGAAAGTATTGCCCTTATTTACACACCTGGTCACCTCCTTAAAAAGTGCAATTCTATTGGTCAGACCTGACCTCCCCCTTAACCGAACCATTCTGACTGCTCTTCATGAACTCCAGTCTGTTTAAATGCTGATTAATTCTATCTCCCAAAATTGCTTTCAACAGACGTCCCACCCACGATATTAGCCTGACTGGCCTGTAGCTGCCTGGTATATCCCATGTCCCTTCTTGAATAACAGGACCACATGGTCAGTCCGATGACACCTCTCCTGTTGCCAGAAGGGATGTAAAAATATTTGCAAGTGTACCTGCTACTTCCTCCATCACCTCATTCGGTAAACTGAGATACATTTCCACCGTCTGTGGAGATTTATTGGGTTTTAAGAAGGCCAGACCACTCAGAACCATCTCTCTCTATATATATGCGAATTCACTTAATTGTATAAAAGAGCATATCCACGATTTCATATCAACCCTGTCCCAATGAGCATTGACAAAATGCATCCATTCACTATAGCCTCTGGATCCATGCACAACTTCTCACTGTGTTCCACAACCTACTCTTTGCCTCATTATCAAATCACCCTTAATGTCACTGTACAGTACTTTCAGGTTTTTATTTCCTCTCTTAGCACTCCTCTCCCCCAGGCAATTAGCCTGCGATACGATTTGCAGGAGTGTGGGGTGTCATTCCGGGTGTGGATTAGCATTGGGAAGCTCAGAAATAAGGAACATACGACTGTGCTGAGTGTGGGGCAGTGGGATTCATTTGGGATGAGCACACGGAAGCTGAGGAATAAACCTCAGCCCTGCAGCATGAAAATATCCCTTTGAGCTGGCAGGTCAGTCACGTGAAACGAAAACTCGATCCCTGGGAAAAGAGGGTGGTAACCAAATGAAGACGGTCTGTTTGAACAAAGTTTCTGGAATCTGGACGTGGGAATCATTGTTGAGCAGGGTATGAAGGACGCAGAGGCAGAAATGTACAGAACAATTTCAGATATTCCTCTTAGACCACAATACATGGGAGCAGAAATTAGGCCATTCCGACCATCTGATAGTATGGCACTCACTCAGTACTGACTCTCTTACAATGCAGGTATCCCCCAGACTGATGCGCTGGCAGTGCAGCGCTCCCTCAGTAATTATCCTCTGACAGCGTGGCACTCGCACAATACTGACGCTCTGACAGTGCATCACTCCCTCAGTACTGACCCACTGACAGTGCAGCGCTCCCTTAGTAATGACCCTCTGACAGTGTGGCACTCCATCAATACTGACCCTCTGACAGTGCAGCGCTCCCTCAGTACTGACCTTCTGAAAGTGCAGCACTGCCCCCAGATTGACCCTCTGACATTGCGGCAATCCCCCATTACTGACCCCCTGACAGCGCAGCACTCCCTCAGTAGTGACCCTCTGACAGTGCTGCGCTCCCTCAGTAATGACCCTCTGACAGTGCAGCATTTCCACAGCACTGACCCGTCGACATTGCGGCACACCTGCAGTGCTGACTCTCTGACAGTGCAGCCCTTCCTCAAACTGACTCTCTGACAGTCCAACACTCCCTCAGAACTGACCTTCTGACAGTGCGACACCCCCTCAGTACTGACCCTCTAACAGTGCAGCACTCCCTCAGTACTGATCCTCTTACAGTCCGGCATTCCCTCAGTACTGACCCTCTGACATTGCAGTACATCCTCAGAACTGATCCTCTGACAGTGCAGCACTCCCTCAGTACTGACCCTCTGATGGTGCAGCACTCCCTCCATGCTGACAATGTGGCAGTGCAGCACTCCCTTAGTCCTGCGCCCCTGATAGTGCAGCGATCTATCTGTACTGATAATCCAACAGTGCAGCACTCCGTCAGCACTGATCCTCTCACACTGCAGCACTCCCTCAGAAGTAAGCCTCCAACGCTACAGCATTGCCTCAATACTGACCCTCTGACTCTGCTGCACTCTCTTTGTATTAACATTTCTACAGTGCAACACTCCCTCTGTACTGACCCTCTGACAGTGCAGTGCTCCCTCAGTACTGACCCTCTGACAGTAAGGCATTGCACGTATACTGACCCTCCCACAGTGTGGCACACCTTCATACTGACTTTCAGACAGTGTGGCGCATCCTCTGATCATTCAGTACTCCCTCAAAACTGACCCTCTGACACTGCAACAGTCCCTTGGCCCCTGACGGTGCTGCAATCCCTTAGTACTGACCCTCTGACAGTGCAGCTCTCCCTCAGCACTGCTCCTTTGACACTGCAGCACACCCTCAGAAATGACATTCTGACACAACAGCATTCTCTCAGTACTGACCCTCCGACTCTGCAGCACTCTCGTTGTACTGACATTTCTACAGTGCAGCATTCCATCAGTACTGACATTTCTGCAGTGTGGCATTCCCTCGGTACTGACCCTCCGATAATGCGGCATTCCCTCAGTACTGACCCTCCGACAGAGCAGAACTCCGTCAGTACTGACCCTCTGACAGTGAAGCTCTCCCTCAGCACTGCTCCTTTGACACTGCAGCACACCCTCAGAAATGACATTCTGACACAACAGCATTCTCTCAGTACTGACCCTCCGACTCTGCAGCACTCTCGTTGTACTGACATTTCTACAGTGCAGCATTCCATCAGTACTGACATTTCTGCAGTGTGGCATTCCCTCGGTACTGACCCTCCGATAACGCGGCATTCCCTCAGTACTGACCCTCCGACAGAGCAGAACTCCGTCAGTACTGACCCTCTGACAGTGGAGCAAGCTGGAGAAATCAACACTAAAATCAACTTGTACGTACGCGCTGGAGACCTGAAACATTAATACAGAGCTTGCTGAAGGAGCTGAGCATGTTCGGCAGCATCTCTGAAGGGAGAGGGAGAAAGAGACAGAGAGCAAGTTCACATTTCAATCCAGTGATTTAAGCGGGAAAGTTCCTTCAGAACAGATCATTTTGAGGAACGGTCACTTGAAATGCGAATTGTTCCTCTCTCTGTTCACCGTTGCTGCCTGATCTGCTGAATTTCTCCAGCCATCTGTTTGCTTGAGAATTTGATCTGATCTGATTCAAGTGTCACTGAGTAATTCAGTCTGTGTTCAATGCCCTGAGGCTGCTTCTGCTGAAAGTTAACAAACAGGTTTAAGGCCTGTATCATCCGCCGTCATTTTAGCCACCTCCAAACGGACCACACCACCAGGGATGTATTTCTCTCCCTTCCCCTATCAGCGTTCCGAAAAGACCACTCCCTCCGTGATTCCGTCATCAGGTCCACACCCCCCACAAACCCAACCTCCACTCCCGGCACCTTCCCCTGCAAACGCAAGAAATGCAAAACTTGCGCCCACACCTCCCCACTTACTTCCCTCCAAGGCTCCAAGGGATACTTCCATATCCGCCAAAAATTCACCTGCACCTCCACACACATCATCTATTGCATCCGCTGCACCCGATGTGGCCTCCTCTATATTGGGGAGACAGGCCGCCTACTTGCGGAACGTTTCAGAGAACACCTCTGGGACACCCGGACCAACCAACCCAACCACCCCGTGGCTCAACACTTCAACTTGCCCTCCTATTTCACCAAGGACATGCAGGTCCTTGGACTCCTTCATCGCCAGACCATGGCAACACGACGGTTGGAGGAAGAGAACCTCATCTTGCGCCTAGGAACCCTCCAACCACAAGGGATGAACTCAGATTTCTCCAGTTCACTCATTTCCCCTCCCCCCACCTTGTCTCAGTCAAATCCCTAGAACTCAGCACCGCCTTCCTAACCTGCAATCTTCTTCCTGACCTCTCCGCCCCCATCCCACTCCGGCCTATCACCCTCACCTTGACATCCCTCCACCTATCGCATTTCCAACGCCCCTCCCCCAAGTCCCTCCTCCCTACCTTTTATCTTAGCCTACTGGACACTCTTTCCTCGTTCTTGAAGAAGGGCTTATGCCCGAAACGTCGATTCTCCTGTTCCTTGGATGATGCTTGACCTGCTGCGCTTTTCCAGCAAAACATTTTCAGCTAACATTAGATTGAGAAGAGATAGTGCCTATCACGTGCAGAGGTATTGTTGGAATGTCTATTCTGAATTAACAAAGTCATTTCAGGACAGTAGAAAACAATTCCATGTGGATCAAAAACACCTTGGAGATAATTTCTCAACCAAACTGTTCAGTATTGGTATGATACTCCTCTGGACAAGTTGGGACTTTAATCTGGATCTCCGAGCTCAGAGGTAAAGACGCTACCACTGTCCCTTTCCACCTTCCCCAAGTTGCACAAGAGACCGAATACTTGGCTGCAGACATCAATTAAAATCAGCCAACGTGACAAGGTCTTCAAGAAGGAAGGAGGGAGAAACCGGGAAACTACAGGCCAATCAGTCTGACGGTGGGGAAAATGTTGGAATCAATAATTAGGAACAGAATGAACCTGCACTTGGAGCAGGAAGGGGTTAAGCTTGGCACATCAGCCTCATTCCTGAAAAAGGGCTTATACCCGAAACGTCAATTCTCCTGCTCCTCGGATGCTGCCTGGCCTGCTGCGCCTTTCCAGCACCACATTTTTCAACTCTGGTCTCCAGCATCTGCAGTCCTCACTTTCACCTCGTCCTGGGGACCTATCAATCTTAATGTTTGCCAAAATTTCCAGCACATCAACCTCATCAATCTTGATCTGTTCCAGCCTGTATCCCAGCTCGTGAAAGTTCTCATTCACAAGGTCCCTTTCCTTAGTGAAAACCGAACCAAAAAAGAACTCATTTCGGGCTTCCCCTATCTGCTACTCCACACACAAGTTCCGTACTCTATCCCTGATTGGCCCTATCTTCTACCTCATCATTCTCTATTCTTCACGTATGAGTAAAATGCCTTTGGGTTCTCCCTAATCCTTCTTGCCAAGCCTTTTTCGTGCCACTCCTGGCTCTCCTCAGTCCATTACTGAACTCCTTTCTCGCAAGCCTGTGATCCTCTAAAGCTTTGCTAGATCCTTGCTTCCTTCACCTAACGTAAGCTGCCTTCTTCCTTTTGATGAGAAGCTCCTCTGTTCTCATCATCCAAGATTCCTTAATCTTACCCGTTCTTACCTGTCTCAGAGGAACAACTCCGTGCATTACTTGCAACAACTGCGCCTTAAATAGTCTCCACATGTCTGCTGTGCCATTTCTGTGGAACAATTGCTCCCAGTTTGTACTTCCCAATTCTTGTCATAATTTAATTTTGCCCATTTAAAGTGTTCATTTAAAAGTTCACATTTGTTTAATGTTTCATATTCACGTTTAGGGCGAAAGAATAAAATTGATAATTTTCTTTCAGTGGTGGAATTTGGGAGTCTTCTGTCACTCATACTTCAACAGATTACGAGGCAAGGTGAGTTTTTCTGTGCGTTTGGTTTAAATTGCTGAAGGGCTCAAGGACCTTTTTCTGTGCTGGATATCTCTGTAACTCTATGACGTCAATGTCCTGTCTGCTGCGAATGGTGCGAAGCTTTTTCTCGGCTGTGCATCTGGTTGTAAACTTCTGCTTCCATGTTCAAAGACCGATAGCATTCAGTTCCTGATTCATTGTGTTGGATCAGATTTTGACTGTTTTTGGGTTGGTTTGAGTTTCCTTTCTCTAGCCCTCTCCAGATCCCCTGTAAAAGAAGTTTATAAAAGTGATCACTGTCAGGACAGGAGAGAAGTTCAGACCATTCCAGTATTGGTGAATTATTTGTCCCTGTCATGGTTCCCCCACCATCCCCAGAGCTGAGAATGCCAGCCCCTCCAGGCTCTCCCTCCTCCTTGGGTCAGTCCCACATCCCCCTCCCCATCTCCACTGTCACCGTCACTTGGACCGGAGGCCCCGCCCACTCGCTGTGCTTCGCTAGAATAATCGCGCATACACCTCGTCCCAAACAAAATAGCGGCCATGGCCCAGGTCCCGGGAATTAAAATCAGGGCTGAAACCACGGGACCTACTAATTCTTATTCGGTTCGCGGAACCTTTACTGGATATTACCAAGACGGAGTGCACCACCTCTCACACCGCTGGCTCTATTATTCCTCCGGGAGCCACCCCCTCCCTGGCATGATCTGGAGACTGAAAAAGGGGCCTTCATTAAATCTCGCATGCTCCAAAGTGCTCAAGTCAGCGCCTGCGCACTGGTGTCCTTTGGGGGTCTAGACATCGCGCGCCGTCTTCAGGAATGTCCTAGAACTTCATCCTGCAGCCAGGTCTCAGTGATGACCAGCAGTTCAGGCAGCATTCGAGGAGCAGTAAAATCGACGTTTCGGGCAAAAGCCCTTCATCAGCAATACAGGCAGAGAGCCTGAAGGGTGGAGAGATCAGTGAGACGAGGGTGGGGAGAAAGTAGCATAGAGTACAATAGGTGAGTGTGGGAGGGTATGAAGGTGATAGGTCGGGGGGAGGCAAGGGTGGAGTGGATAGGTGGAAAAGAAGATAGGCAGATAGGACAATTCATGGGGACAGTGCTGAGCTGGACGTTTGGAACATCCGCCGATATTATCGCCACCTTCAAATAAACCCCACCACCAGGGATATATTTACTTCCCCACTCCTTTCCGTCTTCCCCAAAGACCGTTCCTTCCGTGACTACCTGGTCAGGTCCACGCCCCCCTTCAACCCACCCTCCCATCATGGCATCTTCTCCTGCCACCGCAGGAATTGCAAAACCTCTGCCCACACCTCCTCCGTCACCTCATCCAAGGCCCTAAAGGAGCCTTCCACATCCATCAAAGTTTTACCTGCACATCCACCACTATCATTTATTGTATCTGTTACTCCTGATGCGGTCTCCCCTACATTGGGCAGACTGGAGGCCTCCTAGCAGAGCGCTTTATGGATAATCTCCGGGACACCCGCACCAATCAACCACACCGCCTCGTGGCCCAACATTTCAACTCCCCCTCCCATTCTGCCGAGGACATGGAAGTCCTGGGCCTCCTTCACCACCGCTCCCTCACCTCCAGACGCCTGGAGGAAGAACAGCTCAGCTTCTGCCTCGGACCACTTCAACCCCAGGGCATCAATGTGGACTTCAACAGTTTCCTTATTTCCCCTTCCCCCACCTCACCCCAGTTCCACACTTCCAGCTCAGCACTGTCCCCATGACTTTTCCTACTTGCCTATCTTATTTTCCACCTGTCCACTCCACCCTCCCCCCCGACCTATCACCTTCATCCCCTCCCCCACTCACCGATTGTACTCTGCTACTTTTTCCACACCCCCACCCACCACTCACTTATCTCTCCACCCTTCAGGCTCTCTGCCTGTATTCCTGATGAAGGGCCTTTGACCAAAACGTCGATTTTATTGCTCCTCGGCTGCTGCTTGAACTGCTGTGCTCTTCCAGCACCACTAATCCCGAATCTGGTTTCCAGCATCTACAGCCATTGTTTTTACCTATTTGTACCTCAGTGATGACCATTCATTCAGATTGTCGTCTTCTCTCACTCATTTTCCTTCTATTTAATTAGCTTCACAGAATATGTGAAGGTGACAGTCTGTGGTCAGAACCAGGTATCATATTAGAATTGGAAAGATTGATTTTTATTTTATGACTGGAATATTGTTCAATTCTGAACTTGGAAGGAGACAACACCAAGTGAGGAGAAATCGTGCACCTGTCCTGTGTGTGGATGAAATCATCTGAACTGTCAAGATATAATCACAGTCACGCTGGGGAGAAAGTATGGAAATATGAGGACGGTGAAGGAGGATTCAAATCCCCACCTCAAGTGGAAATTCATCAATGCACTCACACTGAGGAAAGACCATTCATCTGCTCCAAGTGTGGGAAGGGATTCACTCAGTCTTCTCAATAGCAGGCAGACCATTGAGTTCAACCAGATAAAAGAACTTTTTAAATGACAAGACTGTGGAAAATGCCATAGAAATTCTGGGCATCTGATGTGCCATTAACGTATTCGAACGGAGGAGAGACAATTCAGTTCTCATTGCGGCATTAAGTTCAGACAATCATTTCAACTCACTACACACCAGATAGATCACACTGCTTGAAGGGTCAGGACCTGCTCTGACTGCGGCATGGCGTTCATTCATTTATCCAGCTGCAGATATATCAGCAAACTCAGACTGTTTCCCTGAACCAAGTGAGGAGGCATTCTGCACCTTAGCCTATGTGCAAAAATACCGGTGAGTTCACACAAGGGTGACACCATTTCGTTGCACTGTGTTTAGGGAGGGATTTACTCACTCTTCTGCCCGACTGGGAGTCCAGTGAGTTCACACTGAGACCAGGCCTTTTAAATGTCCAGACTGTGGGAAGCGCTTTAAAGGTTCCAGGGAACGGATATTCCATCAACATGTCCACTGCAGGACCAGATTCAGTCAACCATCTGGCATGAAACATCAGTGAGTTCACACCAGGGAGAGGCCATTCACCTGCTCCGTGTGTAAGAAGGATTTACTCACTCCCTCAACCTGCTGAGACACCGACGTGTTCATAAGGAACAACAGCAATGAGATTGTGCTGTTAACCACGTCCAGGCCCAAGCCATGTTCACAGAGTATGTTTATGCTCAGGTTAATTAACCTGTGTTAGACAGGTTAATATTTTCGATAAAAGTCAAGTCAAGTAAAAAACTTTGCATTCGATATACTAAGCCATTGTAGCATCTCTGACGCAAGTTAGTTCCTTTTTGAAGGGGTCACCCCCACTGTGGCATTTCACCATTGGCCCTACTGAAGGTTGAAGGTTCATGGATTAAGAACTCCAGAAATGGACTGGAGGACAGTCAAGTTTCCGTATCTTAAGGAATAGCTGGTGAGAAACAAGAAAAAACCTGACTGAAGTCTGGGCTTTCCTTGTCAGTGTACATCTAGGGTGAATGATACCTGACTCCCTGATCTGTCTGATATTCAACCTATTTGGTACAAGATGGGCTCATTTCTTCGAGAAAAAGGACGAATATTCCTCACAACCGAAGGCGATAAATATAGCCATTAGAGAAGTGGAAAGGTCTTTAAAAAGAAGGTAGTGGATAATTAGATTAGTTACAGTGTGGAAACAGGCACTTCGGCCCAACAAGCCCACGCCGAAGCGCAACCCACTCAGATCTATTCCCCTACATTCATCCTTTCACCGAACACTACGGGCAATTTAACATGGCCAATTCACCTGACCTGCACATCTTTGGACTGTGGGAGGAAACTCACGCAGACACGGGGAGAATGTGCAAACTCCACACAGTCAGTCACCGGAGGCACCAGTTGAACCCGGGTCTCTGGTGCTTTGAGGCAGCAGTGCTAACCACTGTGCCACGGTGTCACCCACGATTGTTGTAGAACTGAACAAAACCGAAATGTTTCTAAAAGAAAGACAAAAATGAACATTTGTGTCCTACACTCATCAGGATTAGAAGACAAGTAACCAAACTGAAACAGGGAAAACTAATTTATGAGTGATAAGAATTGACATGGAGATGGAGCAAAAGCTATCAGGATTTGGGTAATCCAAGATGGAGGATGGGAAAAGTTTTGGCTCGAAGAACTGCTCGCTTTTGGGGTATTTTAGGTGTTGGAAGTGAGTTCCTCGAATTTCACAAGCAGTAATTATTATTTTTAAGCCGTTGAATTGTTTTGGAAGTTTGGGAGAAAAGATCAAAACAATGGCACTTTGTAAAGGAGGAAGTGAACAAAGGTAGTGACCACATGATCAGGGAGAGAGGCAGAGAGGGAGAGAGAGAGAGACAGAGACAGAGAGAAAGAAACCTACACTGCTGACTGACACAGCAGTGAATCTGCACAGTTACTGCCTTTGCTGTTTGAGTTCAAGTGATTCCGGACATTGGAGTGCGTTGAAGAAAACTTAACAAACAGCAAAATTCACAACTGACATTCGAGGAACCTATGTTGGAGAGCAAACAGCCCAGGAGCAGATAAGTGCATGGTTTTTAAGTGTAATATTGCTGTCGTTATTAATAGTGGAGTGATTTTTTTTTGTTTTTTTTTTGAGATCTGTCCTTTGATTAAAATTTAAAAATATGAAACATAGATACTAAGTTAGACTGCATTAGTGTTTTTTTTAGTGCATAACACTATTCTATTTTCTGTAGGTTGTCATTGTACAAAGATGGCCTTGAGTAGACTGATGTGCTCTTCCTGAGAGCTGTTGGTGATTAGGGAGAGTTTCCTTAATACTAATGATTATGTCTGCAGTAAGTGTGTTTGGTTCTGAATCCTATCAGAATCGCATCAATTGGTTGGAGTGGCAGTTTGAGGCAACGAGGGATTTACAGGTGCTAGGGGCATCTGACGGATTTTAGTTTTAAGGAAGGGAGGAAACTCAGGAAAAGTAAGAGAAGGAGGCAGGTAGTACCGGAGTCTCCTGTGGCTAACCCCATCTCAAACAAGTATGCTGTTTTGCAAAATGTAGGGGGTGAATTGAGCATGAACATCCAAGTTTTTGGGACCGAGACAGGCTGTAATGTTACGAGGGGTATGTCAGGTACCAAGCGATCGATTGTGATAGGGGATTCTCTAGTCAGAGGCACAGACAGATGTTTCTGCAGCCAACAGTGAGAAATCAGAATGGCATGTTGCCTCCCTGTTTCCAGGATCAAGGAAGAATATTCTCAAAGGGCAGTGGGACCAGCAGCAGGTCACTGTGCACACTGGAACGATTGACACAGGAAGGAAAAAGGATGAGATACTGAAGAGAGGAGATAGAAAGTTAGGCAGAAATTTTAAAAGGAGGTCCTCGAGTGTCGTAAGATCTGGATCACTCCCGATGCTGTGAGCTAGTGAGGCTAGGAATAGGAGGATCAAGCATATGAACGTCGAGGAAAAAGTGAAGACTGCAGATGTTGGATATCATTGTCGAGAATGTGATGCTGGAAATGCACAACAGGTCAGACAGTATTCGAGCAGCAGGACATTCGACATTTTCGGAAAACAAGCCCTTCATTAGGAATGAGACTGTGAGCCAAGGGGTTGAAGAGATAAATGGGAAATGGTGGGGGTTGGGGGTAAGTTAGCTGAGAGTGTACTAAGTGTTGGAGTTGGGGGCAAGGGTGAAAAGTCGGAGGGGAGGGTGGATTGGATAAGTGGGAAGGAAGATTGACAGGTAGGACAGGTCATGAGGGATTGTGAGGGGCAGGAGACATGAGGAAATTGGTGAAATCCACATTGATAGTGTGTGGTTGCAATGTCCCAAGGCAGAATGTGATGCATTCTTTCTCCAGGCGTCGAGTGGTTAGGGTTTAGTGATAGAGGAGGCCCAGGACCTGCATACCCTCTGTGGAGTGAGAGGGGGTGTTGAGAGGTTTTCAGCCACAGGGTGGTGGGGTTGGTTGTTGGGGGTGTCCCGGAGATGTTCTCTGAAGAGCTCAGCAAGTAGGCGACCTATATCTTCGATGTAAAGGAGACTGAATCGGGAGCAGTGGGTACAGTAAATGACATGTGTGGAAGTGCAGCGAAAGCTCTGTTGGATGTGGAAGGCTGGTTTGGGGCATTTGGGAAGTGAGAGGGAGTTGGGAGCACAGGTTTTGCAATTCCTGTGGTGACAGAGGAAGGTGTCAGGAGGGGAGGGTGGTTTGGTGGGGTGTGGGGTGTCGACCTGACAAGGGAGTTGCGGAGGAAAATGTCTTTACAGAAAGCAAATAAGGGTGTGGAGGGAAATAAGCCTGTGGTGCTGGGGTCCATTTGTTGGTGGCGGAAATGGCGAAACATATCCGGAGGTTGGCGGAGTGGAACGTGAAGATTGGGGGATTCTGTCCTTGTTTAGCTGTGGAGCTGGTGGGTTTGTAGAAGATGTCTGTGTCAAGTCGGTCACTGTTGATGGAGATGGAGAAGCCCATTAAGGGGAGGAGGGCAGTGTCCAATATGAATATGTAACTGCGGAGCTGGTGTATGGGAGAAGGCTTCACATTTTCGATAACTGGAAGTTCTTCTTTGATAGGAGTGACCTATAGAAGAAGGATGGATTACACCTGAATTGGAAAAGAACTAATATACTGGCAGGGAGATTGCTGCAGCTGCTTGGGAGAATTTAAAGTAATAAGGTGGGGGGTGTAGGACACATGGAGTTAGTGAGGAATGAGATCAATCTGAGACTGGTACAGTTGGGAAGAGGAGCAAGTCAAAGTCAGGGCAGGCAGGGCCAAAGCAGAGAACAAGGTAGGACCGATAAATCAAACTGCATTTACATTAATGCAAGCGGCCTAACAGGGAAGGCAGGTGAACTCACGGCATGGTTAGGAACATGGGACTGGGATATGAAAGCATTTACAGAAACATGGCCGAGGGTTGGACAGGACTGGCAGCTTAATGTTCCAGGATACAAATGCTACAGGAAGGATAGAAAAGGAGGCAAGACAGGAGTTGGGGCGGGGGGGGGGAGTGGCGTTTTGCATAAGGGATAGCATTACACCTGTACTGAGGAAGGAAAAATACTGGGAATACATCCGGGAAGTTATTTGGGTGGAAGTGAGAAATAAGAAAGTGGCGATTACCTTTTTGTGACTTACTATAGAGGTCCACATAGTCCATAAGATGATAAGACAGAGGAGTGGAAGTAAGGCCATTCGGCCAACTGAGTCCACGCCGCCATTTAATCATGGCTGATGGGTATTTCACCTCCATTTACCCGCATTCTTCCCATAGCCCTTAATTCCTTGTGATATTAAGAATTTATCAATCTCTGCCTTGAAGACATTTAGCTTCCCGGCCTCCACTGCACTCTGCGGCAATGAATTCCACTCTCTGGCTGAAGAAATGTCTCAGCATTTCTGTTCTGAATTGACCCCCTCTAATTTTAAGGCTGTGCCCACGGTTTCTAGTCTCCTTGCCTAACGGAAACAACTTCCTAGCGTCCACTCTTTCCAAGCCATGTATTATCTTGTAAGTTTCTATTAGATCTCCCCTTAACCTTCCACATAGATCATCCGTGTGAATCACCGCTGGACACACTCCAGTGCCAGTATGTCCTTCCTGAGGTGTTGGGACCAAACCTGGACATAGTACTCCAAATGGGGCCTAACCAGAGCTTTATAAAGTCTCAGTAGCACATCGATGCTTTTATATTCCAACCCTCTTGAGATAAATGACAACATTGCATTCGCTTTCCTAATCACAGACTCAACCTGCATGATTACCTTTAGAGAATCCTCGACTAGCACTCCCAGATCCCTTTGTACTTTGGCTTTATGAATTTTCTCACCGTTTTGAAAGTAGTCCATGCTTGTATTCTTTTTTCCAAAGTGCAAGACCTCGCATTTGCTCACATTGAATTTCATTAGCCATTTCCTGGACCACTCTCCCAAACTCTCTAGATCCTCCTGCATCCTCCCCACTTCCTCAGTACCAGCTGCCTGTCCCCATAACTTCATATCATCAGCAAACTTCGCTACAGTGCCCCCATTCCATTCATCCAGATCATAATATATAACGTGAACAACTGCGGCCCCAACACTGAACCCTATGGGACACCGCTTATCACCGGCTGCCATTCCGAAAAAGAAGCTTTCATCCCAACTCTCTGCCTTCTGTCAGACAGCTAATCCTCAATCCATGCCAGTATCTCACCTCGAACACCATCGGCCCTAACCTTACTCAGCAGCCTCCCGTGTGGCACCTTATCGAAGGCCTTTTGGAAGTCGAGATAGACCACATCCACTGGGTTTCCCGGGTCCAACCTAATCGTCACCTCGTCAAAGAATTCTAACAGGTTTGTCAGGCACGACCTCCCCTTACTAAATCCATGTTGACCTGTTATAATCCAACCCTGCTCTTCCAAGAATTTAGAAACCTCATCCTGAACGATAGATTCTAGAATTTTACCAACAACCGAGTTTAGGCTAATTGGCATATAATTTTCCATCTTTCGTCTTGATCAAGGGGGTTACAACAGCGACCATCCGGGAGTTTCTCTGACTCCAGTGACTTTAGAAAGATCTCAACCAATGCCTCCGCTATTTCCTCAGCCACCTCTCTCAGAACTCTAGGATGTAGCCCATCAGGGCCAGGAGATTGATCAATTTTAAGACCTTTTGAGGTTTTCTAGCACTTTCTCTTTTGTAATGGCATCTATACTCAACTCAGCCCCCTGACTCCCTTTAATTGTTGGGATATTACTCATGTCTTCCACTGTGAAGATTAGAGTACATTTCAGTGTGGAAACAAGCCCTTCAGCCCAACAAGTCCACACCGACCCGCCGAAGTGCAACCCACCCATACCCCTACCCCTACATTTACCCCTTACCTAACACTACGGGCAATTTAGCATGGCCAACGCACCTGACCTGCACATTTTTGGACTGTGGGAGGAAACCGGAGCACCCGGAGGAAACCCACGCAGACACGGGGCGAATGTGCAAACTCCACACAGTCAGTCGCCTGAGGCGGGAATTGAACCCGGGTCTCTGGTGCAGTGAGGCAGCAGTGCTAACCACTGTGCCACCGTGCCAACTGATATAAGGTACTTATTAAGCTCTCCTGCTATTTCCTTATCTCCCATCACTAGCCTTCCAGCATCAGTTTGAAGTTGCCCAATGTCTATTTTTGCTTCTCGATTGTTTCTTATGTATTGAAAGAAACTTTTACTATCATTTCTAATATTACTGGCTAGCCTACCTTCATATTTGATCCTCTCCTTCATTATTTCTGTTTTTGTTATCCTCTGTTTGTTTTTGTAGCCTTCCCAATCTTCTGATTTCCCAGTGCTTTTGGCCACGTTATAGGATCTCTGTTTTTCTTTGATACATTTCCTGACTTCCTTTGTCAGCCATGGCTGTCTAATCCCTCCCCTGATAATCTTTCTTTTCTTGGGGATGAACCTCTGTACTGTGTCCTCAATTATACCCACAAACTCCTGCCATTTTTGCTCTACTGTCTTCCCCGCTCGACTCTGCTTCCAGTCGATTTTCGTCAGTTCCTCTCTCATGCCCTCATAATTACCTTTATTTAACTGTAACACCATTACATCCGATTTTGCCTTCTCTTTTTCAAACTGCAGACTGAACTCTACCATATTATGATTGCTGCTTCCTAAATGTTCCCTTACTTTAAGATATTTTATAAAGTCTGGTTCATTACATAGCACTAGGTCCAGAATAGCCTGCTCCGTTAGTGGGTTCCATGACAAGCTGTTCCAAAAAGCCATCCTGTAAGCATTCCATGAATTCCCTTTCTTTGGATCCACTGGCAACATTATTTACCCAGTCCACCTGCATATTGAAGTCCCCCATGATCACCATGACCTTGCCTTTCTGACATGCCTTATCTATTTCCCTGGTCCTGACCACTGTTAGGAGGTCTGTACATAACTCCCATTATGTTTTTTTTGTCTTTGTGGTTCCTCAATTCCACCCACACAGACTACACATCATCCGACCCTATGTCATTCAGTGCCATAGCTTTAATTTTGTTCTTAACGAACAAGGCAACCCCCGTCCCCTCTGTCCACCTCCCTGTCTTTTCGATGAGATGTAAATCCTTGGATGGTTAACTGCCAGTCCTGAACTCCCCGTATCCATGTCTCTGTAATGCCTACCACATCATAATGATTCACGATGATCTGTGTTGTTAGTTCATTTACTTTGTTACGAATGCTACGAGCATTCAGGTAAAGTGCCTTTATGCTAACTTTCTTATCATTAGAGATATTAGAAGTCATAAGATGTCCTAAGTTATCCTTCCTTTTTGCTACATTCCTAGTCTGCTTAAATCCGCCTGCACACATGCTATCCTGTTGCTTATCTTTCCATTTAAGTCCATACTCCCTGTCGCTTTCACTTTCCCTTCACCCCAACTCAGAAGTTTAAAGTCCTACTGACCACCCAATTTATCCTCTTTACTAGAACATCGGTACCAGATCGGTTCAGGTGGAGACCATCCCAACGGTACAGATACGCCCAGTTCCAAAACTGATGCCAATGCCCCATGAAATGGAATCCCTCTTTCCTACACAAATCCCTTAACCACGTGATAACTTCCCTAATTTTCTTATCCCTATGCTAATTGGCACGTGGCTCGGACAGTAATCCGGAGATTATGACCCTTGAGGACCTGTAATTCACTTTCCTTCCTAGTGCTTGATAATCCCCAAACAGGTCCGCTACGCTATCTTTGCCTATGTTGTTAGTCCCAACGTGGACCACAACAACTGAATCCTCCCCCTCCCGTTCCAATATCCTTTCAAGCCGGTGGGAGATGTCCAGCATCCTGGCACTCGGCAGGCAACACACCATGCGAGACTCCCAACCACAGTCAACGGGAAAGTGAGAAACAAACTTGTAACTAGATCTCAGTTATCTGTAAGAATAATAGGGCGGTTATGGTAGGGGATTTTAACTTTCTAACTGTAGACTGGGACTGCCATAGTGTTAAGGGTTTAGACAGAGAGGAATTTGTTAAGTGTGTACAAGAAGATTTTCTGATTCAGCATGTGGATGAACCTACTAGAGAAGGTGCAAAGCTTGACCTACACTTGGGAAATAAGGCAGGGCAACTGAGAGAGCTGTCAGTGGGGGAACACATGGAGACCAGCGGCCATAATTCTATTAGTTTTAAAATAGTTATGGAAATGGATAGACAGGATCTAGGTGTTAAACTTCTAAATCCGATAAAGAACTATTTTGGAAGTATTAGGTAAAATCTTTGAAAAAGGTGATTGGGTGTGGATTTTTGCAGGTAAAGGAATGGCTAGAAAATGATGACGTTTTCAAAAATGAGATAATGAGACAGTGTGTTCCTGTTGGGGTGAAAGACAAGGCTGGTAGGTGTGAAGAATGCTGGATGACTAAAAATTGAGGATTTGGTGAAGAAAAAGAAGGAAACACATGTTAGGTATAGACAGAATTGATCGAGTGAATCATTAGAGTATAAAGGCAGTAGGAGTATACTTAAGAGGGAAATCAGGAGGGCAAAAGGGGGCATGAGATAGCTTTGGCAAATGGGATTAAGGAGAATCCAAAATGATTCTACAAATACATTAAGGATTAACGGGTAACTAGGGAAACTATAGGGCCATTCAACGATCAGCAAGGCAGCCGATGTGTCGAACTGCAAGAGATGGGGAGATACTAAAGGAGTATTTGCATCAACGTTTACTGTGGAGAAGGACATGGAAGATATAGAATGTGGGGAAATAGACAGTGACAGCTTGAAAAATGTCCAGATTACAGAGGAGGAGGTGCTGGATGTCTTAAAACACATAAAGGTCGGTAAATTCTCAGGACCTGATATGCATCCTAGAACTCTGGGGGAAGCTAGGGAAGTGATTGATGGACCACTTGCTGAGATATTTGTATCATCGATAGTCACAGGTGAGGTGCTGGAAGTCAGCAGGTTGGCTAACGTGGTGCCACTCTTTAAGAAGGGTGGTAAGGGAAGGCCAGAGTACTATAGCCCAGTGAGCCTGACATCATTGGTGGGCACGTTGCAGTTGGAGGGAATCCTGAGGGACAGGATTTGCATGCATTTGGAAAGGCAAAGACTGATTAGGGATCGTCAGGATGGCTTTGTGCATGGGAAACTATGTCTTATGAACTTGATTGAGTTTTTTGAATAAGTAACAAACAGAATTTTTTTAATAACTAACAAACAGAGGCAGAGCGATGTTCGTGATTTATGTGAACCTAAATAAGACATTCGACAAGGTTCCTCATGGGAGACTGATTAGCAAAGTTAGATCTCAAGGAATGCAGGGAGAACTAGCCACATGGATACAGAACTGGCTTGAAGGTAGAAGACAGAGGATGGTGGTGGAGAGTTGATTTTCAGACTGGAGGCCTGTGACTGGTGGTGTGCCACAAGGATCGGTGCTGGGTATACTGCCTTTCATCATTCATATGCAAGATTTGGATCTGAACGTAGAAGGATTATGTAGCAAATTTGAAGATGATAACAAAATTGTAGGTATAGTGGACAGTGAAGAAGGTTACCTCAGAGTACAACAGGATCTTGACCAGATGGGACAATGGGCCAAAGCTTGTGTAAAGTGTTTAATTCAGATAAATGCGAGTTGATGCATTTTGGAAAGACAAATCAGCGCTGGACTTGCGCACTTCATGGTAAGGTCCTGGAGAGTGTTGTTGATCAAAGAGACCTTGGAGTGCAGGTTCATAGTTCCTTGGAAGTGGAGTCTCAGCAAGACAGGATTGTGAAGAGGGATTGAGGATGCTTGCATTTATTTGTCAAAGCATTGAGTATAGGAGTTGGGAGATCATGTTGCGGCTATACAGGACATTGGTTAGGCCAGTGTTGGAGTATTGCGTGCAATTCTCGTCTCCTTCCTATCGGAAAGATGTTGTGAAACTTGAAAGGGTTCAGAAAAGATTTACAAGGATGTTGCCAGGGTTTGAGGATTTGAGCTATGGGAAGAGGATGAACAGGCTGGGGCTGTTTTCCCTGGTGCATCGGAGGTTGAGCGGTGACCTTATAGAAGTTTACAAAAACTTGTGGGGCATCGATAGGATAAATAGGCAAAGTCTTTTCACTGGTGCCAGGGACCTAGACGGCAGATTTTTAGAGTGAGAGGGAAAAGATATAAAAGAGACCTAAGGGGCAACGTTTTCACACAGAGGGTGGTACATGTATGGAATAAGCTGCCAGAGAAAGTGGTGGAGGCTGATACAATTGCAACATTTTCAAGGCATCTGGATGGGTATATGAATAGGAAGGGTTTGAAGGAATATGGGCTGGGTGCTGGCAGCTGGCACTAGTTTGGGTTGGGATATCTGGTTGGCATGGACGGGTTGGACCGAAGGGTCAGTTTCCATGTTGTACATCTCTATGACTCTGTGACTTTAGGACTTTAAGTTGGTAAAGTCCATCCAGTGTTACAAAAGCCAAAATTGTCTTCATTCCTTCAGATAAAGGTACCTGCCAGTATCCTCTGAGCAATTCCAAATTCCAAATATAAGTTGCTTGTTCTACCTTTTCAATACAGTCTTCTCATTGTGGAATCGGACATGAATCAGACTATGTAACTGCATTCACTTTGCAATTGTCTGCATACAATCATCTGGTTGTGGCACCATTACTATGACTGAGCTCCAGTTACAGCAAATCATTTTGATGCTTTGTTTTGGAACATGCGTTCAAGCTGTCTTTGAACCTATACCAACGTTCTTTGGTGTAAATCTATAAGGATGTTACTTAATTGGAACAGCATTTCCTATATCTATATCATGCATAATTAAATTAGTACTTCACAGCTTATTCGCACACATCTCACCAAGCAATAGTAATAACTTTTTCAAGTAATTTTGATTTACTGAGGAAGGTAACTCAATAATTTATACTAAATTTTGAGAACGTCTTCATTGTCCTTTTTAATTTGAGGAAAGTCCAATTCAGAATCCTCTGAACTCACTTCGTTACTCTGTGTTGCATCCAGTAACACATTCTCCTTTTATTTTCCTTCTCGATTGTTATGGACCAGGCCAGACCCCACAAAACATTTCAAGAAGGTAGACCAGACCCTAGATTTGCTAGTTGTTTTGAGAAGGTGTACAGTGGGTATTCAAAGATAGAATCAGCTGGTCAAAACATCTTATTTTAAACTAAACAGGATTTATTGACAAGATTACTGAATGAAACACAAAGAACAGAAAACAGAATACCGAATAACGTACCCTATCTTAAAACCTAACAGTTTATCCGTTCCAAGATACTTGCAACATCCCTATAAACACCCCTTGGCACAAAATGTCAAATCAAACACAGGTGTGGGCAGCATGGTGGCTCAGTGGTTAGCACTGCTGCCTCACAGTGCTAGGAACCTGGATTCAATTCCTCCCTCGGGCGACTGTCTGTGTGGAGTTCACACATTCTGCCTATGACTGCATGGGTTTCCTCTGGGTGCTCTGGTTTCCTCACACAGTCCAAAGATGTGCAGGTTAGGTGAATTGGCCATGCTAAAGTGTCTGTAATGTTAGCTGCATTGGTCAGGGTAAATGTCGGGGCGTGGATCTGGGTGTGTTGCTCATCCGTGGGGTCGGTGTGGACGTGTTGTGCCGAAGGACCTGTTTTCACATTGTATGTAATCTAATCTAATAATTATCACAGGATAGATGGCTGAGAGACATTACCAGCACGGGCCTGTTTCTTTGGACCCAGCAGCCTTTCTTCATACTACTGCTAAAAGAAAAGCCCAACCAGAGAAAATCTGAGCTGGGAGAAAGGCCGGTCCCCTTTCATTATACAAATGTTTTTTTTTTAACTTGAACACCTTCTACCTGAGGCAGTATCTGTTAGCTATTATCAAATTGGCCCTAAAATCCTTCCAAACTGAGACTTTTCTGAACCTGCGTTTTTATGACCTCCAGGAGAAAAAAAAACAATGACAACCTCGCCTTGTTAAATGAACAGTTTTGTCACATTATCAAAATGTGCACATTCACATGGCACTGTGTGAGATTTCTTTCTATCTGCAGTCCTTATTAAATAATTCACCTCACTCAACTTACTTTCACTTTGATAAGTTCCACTAAATCTTGCTTTTAAAGGTTCACCTTTCACTGGAAGTAACACTAACACTTTATTTCTGTTCACAAAATTGCAAATTTTCGATCTCATGTCTGCTTCCTGCTGCATCACATGCTGTGCTACTTTTAAATAACATCTAGCCAACATCCCCGCTCAATTTAATCATTCCCTAAAATTTGACACACAGTTTAAATATGTGGTAGCTGAACTCTGACTCACTAATTTCTCCTTATTTATTTTCAGTGGTCCTCTCAGTTCGTGTCCCAACACTCATTCAAGTCGACTGAATGAGGCAGATTCATTTTGTACATCCCTATTGGCAAGATGTACAAAATCACTTCCTTTATCCAATTGTTTGGATTGTCTTGACAATACGCTCTCAATATGGTCTTCTCTAAATTTGCTAATGAACTTTGAAGTTTGATACCACCTTTCTAACACTCCCTGCCATTCTTGTTGGAGGCAGTAGAATTGAATGTTTTGTTCCTAAGCTACCCATGCCTTCCATGCATACATTTGATGTAAAATTTGACCCTTGGTCTGATTGTATCTCTGTGGGTGGTCTTTATCGAGTTAAACAGTGGGGTAACTCTTCTACAATCCTTCTAGCAGTGGTAAAGCACAATTGGAATGGCCTCTGCAAATCTAATGGACTCATCTATTATTGTTAACAAATACTGATTCCCACTTTTTGTTTTATGTAAGGGTCCTATTCAATCAATTAAGACTCTTGTAAAAAGGTTCCTCAAATGCAGGGATGGGTATTAAAGGTGCTGGTTTTATTATTGCCTGAGGTTTTCTGCTTGCATGACATATATGACATTTCTGGCAATTTTCAACTCCATCTTTATGCAGTCCAGGCTAGTAAAAATGGTTTTGTATTTTGGCGTGAGTTCTTCTCACTCCCACAATGACCCACAGGTGGTTCATGTGCTACCTGCCACACCTCCTTTCTATAAGCCCCTGGTAATGAATTTCTCCCACTTTCCCATCTGCCTGAATATGTGTTGGTCTCCATTTCCTCATCAAGACATCATGTTTAAGTTAGTAACATTTGGGAATGCACTCAGATTCTTCTTCTGGGTATACTTTTCAATGCAATTGTTTCAGTTTTTCATCTTCCATTAGTTCTCCATGTGTTCTTGTTTTGTCTGAGCCATTCAATCAAATGTGGTCTCTGATAATTCTGTTTTAACTTGCTTATCTGTACTCTTTGATTTCTTCTCCTGTTTCAACTGGTGGCTTTATGACCTTGTTATGTATCCATTAATGTTCTCCAATATTTTCATGATTCACATCACAATGACGGTCATTGTATTTTATTTAGAACATGAGATAATTCATCCAGAAGTATGTTGAATTATTGGGCTCTATGAGAATGATAACGAAGTTATTGATTTTTACTGCCCAATCCAAACAACAGACCTTGTTACAACAGCAGTCTTCACTCCTGACCGAGAAGTCGGTGTTTTGGTCAGGACACTCCATGAAAGCCTTATGCCCGAAACGTTGACTCTCCTACTCCTTGGATATGCTGCCTGACCCGCTATGCTTTTCCAGCGCCACACTTTGTGACTTTGAGCTGCAGTCCTCACCTTCTCCTTTTCCCTTGGTTGTCTGGTCTGGTTTGAAGTAATCTGAGAGGTACAGACGCCCTTACAAGGATTTTTGTGGTCCAGGAACATGAAGAGGGAGGAGTGAAAAGGCTGCTGTATGGAGACATGCAGAGTTTGTTGGGTTGCATTGAGATGTGGGTGAGGGTATCCCAGTTAGAATACTGAGATTTGGAGGTGACATGACAAATTATTGAATGCTGTGTCCTCTCAAATGGAGAGTTCCTAAATCATCCAACAAGTGTATCTTGGGCATGTCAACAGAATGGAAGCTTTTGAGTTGTGAATTTACTTCCTGCATGGTGAGATTCCTACAGTCAGGCCGCTGTGATGGACTAAAGTGTCCGCTTCAGGAATGCTGAAGAATGGTATGACAGCCCTGAACATCGACTATACATGGAGAGAGTCCCTATTGGCTGAGAAAAATGAATGGGAAGATTTCCATTGGTTTTACATGAGTTGTCAGGGTGACCAGACATCACCTTAGACGCTGAAACTAAAGGCAATAACTCATAATTACACTGTGTAATTGTCAGTGAGAAATTGGTGATAGAAGCTGTCTCTTATGAATCAGTCTTTTCATCAAGCAGCAAAGTTACATTGCATGGAGGCACGCAATCTGAAATACATGAGAGCACCTTCCAGCAACTGGAGCATGCTGGTGGCCTCTGACAAAGAAGTAGTTCCAACGAAATATCATGTGCTTTACATGGCCACAGACACAGAAATGTACATGCACACATGCACACGTGCACACACAGATACAGACACGCACAAACACAGACACATACCCACAGAGAGACACACACAGACACACAGACACAAATACGCACACCCCCACACAGAGACACACACAGACACTCACACACACATACAACAACACAGAGACAGACACATACATACACAGACACATGCGCACACAAACACACACCACCACACACAGACACACACACACACAGAATTGCAGGCACACACACAAACAATCACAGAATAAAATGACATCTTGTTTAAGAATGAGCAAAGCTGCACTTCAATCATCACATCTTGACTCCTGGGAGGTGATGCATCATTGAAATTTGAGAGGTTATGTCTCCACATTATTTTTCAGATGGAGTGATGAGTGATATTTGTAGGTAAATGAGGAAGCACTAATAATGTCCATGGTTTTCTTTGGCCACTATCCTCTTAAACATAGAAGGTAGGAGCAGGAGGAGGCCATTCAGCCCTTTGAGCCTGCTCTGCCATTATCATGATCATGGCTTATCATCCAACTCAACAACCTCATCCTGTTCACTCCCCTTTGAACCCATTTGCCTTAAATGCTGTACTGAATTTCATCTTCAATACATTCAATATTTTGGCATCAACTAATTCCTTTGATCATGAATTCCACAGGCTTTTCACTGTTCGGGTGAAGAAATGTCTCACTCATCTCTGTCCTAAATGATTAACCCCAAATCTTCAGTCTGTGTCCCCTCATTCTAGATACACCCACCATCAGGAGCATTCTCCGTGTATCTACCCTGTCTCGTCCTGTTAGAATAAGATCCCCTCCCATTCATTTAAACTCCAGTGAATACAATCCTAAACTGGACAAGCTGTCCTCGTATGTTAGTTCCACAATCCAAGCAAGAACATCCTTCTTCTGAAAAGGCGACCAAAACTGCACGCAGTGTTTGAGGTGTGGCCTCACCAAGGCCCTGTATAACTGTAACAACATATCCCTACTCCTGTACTTGAAACATCTTACAATGAAGGCCAATATAGCATTTGCCTTCTTTACTGCCTGCTGCACCTGCATGCTTACCTTCAGCGACTTGTGCACAAGGACATGTAGGCCCTGCAGAACACTCCCCTCTCCCAATTTACAGCCAGTCAGGTAGTAATCCACCACCTTGCTTTTGTCTCCAAAGTGAATAACTTGACATTTATCCAAAATAACTGCATCTGCCATTGATTTGCCCGCTCACCCAATATGTCCAGACCATGCCGTAGGGCCTCTGCATCCTCGTCACAGTTCACCCTCCCACCCAACTTGTTATCGTCTGCAAGCCTTGAGAGATTGAATTTTATTCTTTCATCCAAATCATTAATATATATTGTTAATAGCTGTGGTCCCTCTGGCACCCCACTAGTTACTGGCTGCCAATTTGAAACGGACCCCTTAAGCCCTACTGTTTCCTCTCTGTCAATAAGTTTTCTATCTATCTCAGTAAACCTACCCCAATCCCATGTGCTTCAATACTGTACAGTGATGTCTTAAGTGGGACATTGTCAAACACTTTCTGAAAGTCGAAATATACCATATTGACCAGTTCTCCTTTGTCAACTCTGATAGTTACATCTTCATAGAATTCCAATGGATTTGACAAGCATGATTTCCCCTCCATAAATCCATGCTGACTCTGCTTGATCTTGCCACGGCTTTCTCAATGCTTTGCCATAAAGTACTTGATAAAGGATTTGATCATTTTCCCCACTACTGATCTGAAGCTTACTGGTCTATAATTCCCTGGTTTCTCTGTACCTCTCTTTCTGAGTGTTGGAGTGGCAATAGCTGCCCTCCAATCTGCAAGGGCTGTACTAAACTCTAAAGAATCCTGACAACCAAAGTATTCACTATTTCTAGGATTATTTCCTTAAGTACTGTGAGATGTAGATTTATCAGGCCCTGAGGATTTATCGGGTTCAATCCCTTCAATTTACCAGCATCATTTCTCTACTAATATTGACCTCCCTCAGTTCTTCCCTCTCACGAAATCTTGCATTCTCCAGGATTTCTGGTACTTCTGTATCTTTAAGTCAAAGTCTTACAGCACAGGGAGAGGTCGTTTGGCCCAAACTGGTCCATACTGACCAAAATGTCCACCCATGCTAACCCCATTTCCCTGCATTTGGTCCATATCTTTCTTACCCTTTCCTATCCATGTATTTGCCAAAGTACCTTTAAATGTTGTTAACGTACCCACCTCAACCACTTCCGCTGGCAGCTCATTGCTTATGCGTACCAGCCTCTGTGTAAACAAATTGTCCCTCAGATCCATTTTTATACATTTCCCCTCTAACCTTAAACTAATGCCATCTAATCCTCGATTGCCCAACCCTGGCAACAAAAAAATTGGGTGCCTGCCTGCCATGATTTTGTACACTTCTCTAAGATCCCCTCTCAGTCTCCTAGACTGCCGAGAAAATAAGTTCTAGCTTGTTCAGCATCTCCTTATAACTCACACCACTGAGTCCTAGCAACATCCTTATAAATTTCTTCTGCACTCTTTACAGTTTAATAACATCCTTACTCGAGCAAGGTGTCCAAAACAGAACACATGCTCCAACTGCAGACTCGCCAACCTCCTGTACAACTGTCCTTTTTTGTGCAGAAAGAACTAAAGTATGTTTTCAGTTGCTCAGCTGTTTCTTTGTTCTTTGTTATACATTTCCCCATTTCCATCTGCAGGGTCCTACATTTGTCTTCATCAATCTCTTTCTCTTCACGTACAGTAGAACCTTGTAGCGTCAGTCTACATGTTCCCTGCAAGCTTACTTTCTTTTGTACTGTGTTTTCCCCATCTTAATCAATCTCTTGGTCCTTCTTTGCTGAATTCTAAACTGCTCTCAAACAGCAGACCTATTATTTTTCTTTGCCAATCTCTATGCTTCTTCCTTCAATTGGATACTATCTAATTTGCTTTATAATACATGGATTGGCCCTGTTACCCATTTTGCTTTAGTACCAGACAGGAATACGTAGTTGTTGCAGTTCCCCCGTGATTTCCTTGTATATTTGCCAATGCCTATCTACTGTCACACCTTTAAGCAACTTCCACTAATCTATCAACGCCAAATCATGCCTTATATATCTTCACAGTTTCCTTTATTAAAATTCAGCACCCTCGTCTCCAAATCAGCTGGCTCACTCTCCACCTTGATAAAAGAGTTGTATCGTGTCATGGTCACTCATCCCCAAGGAGTCTCACGCAGCTAGATTGGCAATGATTGCCTTCTCATTACATAGTACCCAGTCTAAGATGGCTTGCTCTCTAGTTGATTCATCCACATGTTGGTTAAGAAAACTATCCCACATGTACGCCAGGAATTCTCCCTCTTAGACATTTTGGCTAATTTGATTTGTTCAATCTAGTTGCAGATTAAAATCACCCATGATCACCGATGTCTCCACATCACTTGCTTGGCTAATTTCCTGTTTAATACTGTTCCAGCATGACCACTGCAGTCTGGGGGTCTGTGTATGACACACACTAATATTTGTGTCGCTTGGTATTTCACAGCGCCACCCACACAGACTACACATTGTCGAAGCTAATGTCCGAAAAAGAGATGAACAAAAATACGGTACCAGGAATTGAGATATTTTTGCTCAAATATTGATCTTGGTTTGATGCTAATTAGCTTTGTCAACTTTCAATGAGTTGCTTCGTAAAATCTGGGACCGCTAGCAGAAGGTGATGAGCTAGAGCATTTGTGGAATTGTTTTCTCAGCAGATGACCATCGGATACATTTTGTTGAGATTTTCACAATAGATGCAATGCCAGTGCTTCTCCTGCAGGTGGTAGTGAGGGCTGATAGTAGATACTTGAATCAACACCTTCACTCAAAAAAAGTTAAGGCACAAAAACGATTGACTGAGGCTACTTAGTTTAACATCATTTATTGAAAAAATGGTGGAGTCTTTATAAAAGGATGCCACAGCAGAACACTGAGAATGGCTTTACAAAATGGAAATCTTGCCTGATAAGTGTATTGGAATTCTTTGAGAAAATGGAGGAAACCGTGATTCTAATAATTTGGAGATGCCCGTGTTGGACTAGTGTGTACAAAGTTAAAAATCACACAACACCAGGTTATAGTCCAACAGGTTTAATTGGAAGCGCACTAGCTTTCAGAGCGACGCTCCTTCATCAGGTGATAGTGGAGGGCTCGATCGTAACACAGAATTTATAGAAAAAATTTACAGCGTGATGTAACTGAAATTATACATTGAAAAATTGATTGTCTGTTAAGCCTTTCATCTGTTAGAATACAGTGACAGTTTCACATGAAAGAAGTGAAACTATCACTGTATTCTAACAGATGAAAGGTGATCACCTCTTTCTTATTTTTAAGTTTCATCCATATAACTTCACTGGGCAGTCTCCAAGAAATTTTTCAATGTATAATGTCAGCTACATCACAATGCAAATTTTTGCTATAAATTCTGTGTTACGATCGAGCCCTCCACTATCACCTGATGAAGGAGCGTCGCTCCGAAAGCTAGTGCGCTTCCAATAAAACCTGCTGGACTATAACCTGTTTTGTGTGATTGTAATATGTTTTGATTTTCTGAAGGTGTTTGATAGCACCCCTGCGTACGATTACTGAATAAGATAGGAGCCTTGGCTTTGGAGGTACTGTATTAACATGGAGAGAGGATCTTTGAAATCCCAATTAGAAAAATTTGATTAAGAGTTTTATTTTACAGTATGTCAATCTGTGGAGTACCACATAAATCAGTTCTGGTGACACAAAATTTACAAAATATTTTGATAATTTAGATGAAGAAAGTGAATAGATTGTAGGCAAGTTTGCGAATGACTCAAAAATTGGAGCGGAGGCAAGTGGTGATTTTGACACAAAAAGATGTTTGCGGAGGGATACAGATAGGACAAGAGAGTGAACAAGGAACATTGCATAATAACGTAATGTGGGTGAAATAAATGAGAACAGACATCAATAGTGAAGTTATGCATTTTAACAGGCAAGATAGAGATTGAATTCAGAAATCTACAGGGATCCGCATCTCCAAACTACAAAAGTTAGCTTTTAATTTCAACTGTCAATAAGTATGGCAAATGTCATGTTGGGATTTGTTTAAAAACTAATGGAATATTGAGATTAGGCACAGTCAGATAGAACAGTTAATGCGTGGCTGAGGAGCTATTGCAGGGGTTAGGATTCCCATTTTTCAATCATTGGGATCTCTTCAGGGATAGAAATTAGCTATATAAGAGGGACCTGAATTGGAAGGGGACCAATCTTTTTGTGGGGAAATTTGCTAGCTGTATGCTGAAGGTTTTAAACTAGTAAGAGGGATGATGGGAACCAACAAGATAGTGAGAAAAGAGAAATTTTTGAGGTGAGATGCGGTAAGCAATTCTAGGAGTTAAGGCAGACAACAGTTTGGCAAGAGCGAGGTCAGACTGCTAAACTGCATTTACTTCGATGCAAGAGGCCTGACATGTGAGACAGGTGAACAAGGGGCATAGATGGGAATGTGGGACAAGGATATCATTACCATTACAGAAATGTGGCTCAGGGATGAACAGGACTGGCAGCTTAATGTTCCAGGATATACATGCTATAGAATGTATAGACAGAGGAGCAAGAGAGGAGGTGGAGTGGTGTTTTTGGTTAGACAGAACATTACAGCTGGATGCAGAAAGGATATTTCTTGGAGACTGCCCAGTGATGTTATATGGATGCAACTTAAAAATAAGAAAGAGGTGATCACCTTGCTGGGATTGTAAAATGGGCCTCCTAATAGTCAGTGGGAAAATTCACAAGCGAATATGAAAGGAGGCCTCAGCTATCTGTAAGGAAAAAGGATGATGTTAGGGAATTTTAACTTTCCAAACAGAGTTTGGGATAGTGTTAAGATTTTGGAATGTGGAGAAATTGGTTCAGTGTGTACAAGAAAACTTTGTTATTCAATATGTGGATGCACCTACGAGACAGGTTGTAATACTTGACCTTCTGTTGGGAACCAAGGCAGGACAAGTGACTGAGGTGTCCATAGGGACACGCTTCAGGGAAAGTGATCATAATTATATTGGTTTAATAATAAATGATAGGAGAGGAGAAAGGATAGAATTGATTTAAAAATGAATGTTTCCAATTGGAATGTGGTCAGTTTCGATGGTATTAGACTTTGAGAAGTTGGTTGGGGAGGTTATTCACACGTAAAGGGAGGGTTGACAAGTGGGAGGCCTTTAAGAATGAAACAATGAGAGTTCAGTGATGGTATGTTTCTGTTTGTGTCAAGGGCAAGGCACGGGAAAAGCTCAATGATGAAAGAAATTGCAACTCCTGTCCAGAAAACGAAGGGGACATTCATCAGATATAGACAGCTAGGATTGAGTGAATCCTGAGAAAGGTATAAGGGCAGTCGGAGTATACTTAAACAGGAAATCATGAGGGAAAAAGGGGACATGAAATTGCTTTGGCAAATAGTATTAAGGAGAAACCGAAAAGATTCTAAAATTATTTTAAGGTTAAAAGAATAACTAAGGAGAGAATACAGCCCTTAAAGATCAACACGGCTTTCCATGCATGGAACCACAGGAGATGGCTGAGACACTAAGCAAATATTTTGCATCAATATGTACAGTAGACAGGAGCATGGAAGCTAAGGATCTTGGGAAATAAATAATGTGATCTTAAAATGAGTTCATCTTACAGAAGAGGTGATGTTGTAGGTCTTAAAGTAGAAAAATGAAAATAAATCCTGGAGACCTGATTAGGTTTTTCCTAGACCTTTGTGGGAAGCTACGGAAGAGATTCCTCGCTGAGATATTTGTATCATTGATAATCATAGGTGAGATGCTAGAAGACCGGAGCGTGACTAATGTGACAGCATTATTGAAAAAAAGTTGTATGGAAAAGCCAGGGAACCATAAACTGGTGAGCTTTTCACGCCAGAGATGCTGCCAGACATTCTGAGCATTCCCAGCAGTTTCTGTCTTTGTTTCTGATACACAGCATCCACAGTTCTTTCAGATTTTATTTAGTAGTCAGAAAGCATTACGTTTTGGCTTGGAGGCCTGTAAGAACATAACAACATCCAAACGTAAGAAATACTATCATGAATAGACCGTCTGACCCCATGGGTCTGCTCTGCCTTTCAATAACATCATGGATCATCTTTCAATGGACTGAGGCTCCACTTACCCACCCGCTCATTATAAACCTTCATTCCTTTAGTGTTCAAAAATCTATCTATCTTCACCTTTAAAACATTCAACAGGTTAGCTTCAGCTGCTTCACGAGACTGGGGATTCCACAGATTCACAACCCTTTGGGTGAAGACGTTCATCCCTAACTCAGTCCTAAATCTGTCGCCCTTATTTTGAGGTTCTAATGTCATCCACCAGTGGAAACAGCCTTGCTGCTTCTGTCTTATCTAACCCATTTATAATTTTACAACCCCCCTTCCCTATTCTTCTAAATTCCAATGAGTTTTATCCCAGTCTGCTTAATCTCTCCTCATAAGCCAACCCCTCATTTCCAGAAGCAAAGTAGTCAACTTCCTGAAATATCTTGTACACACTTATCCAATTTCTCCATATTCCAAAATCTTAACACTATCCCAAACTCTGTCTGGAAAGTTTAAAATTCCCTATCATCATCCTTTTTTTTCTTACAGATAGCAGATGCCTCCTTTCATATTCGCTTGTGAATTTCAGACTGAGTATTAGGAGGCACATTTTACAATCCCATCAAGGTGATCACCTCTTTCTTATTTTTACGTTTCATCCACATAACTTCACTGGGCAGTCTCCAAGAAATATCCTCTCTGCATCCAGCGGTCATGTTCTGTCTAACCAAAAACACCACTCCACCTCCTCACTTGCTCCTCTGTCTATACATTCTATAGCATGTATATCCTGGAACATTAAGCTGCCAGTCCTGGCCACACTCCAGGCGTGGCCACACCGCCGCCCTGTATAGCTGCAGCAGAAAGTCCTAATTTTAATCCCTTTCCACTGGCAATGAAGGACATTATCCCATTTGTCTTCCTAATTAGCTACTGCACTTGCAAACCATACTTTTGTGTTTCATGCACATGAACAGCCAGGTCCCCCTGTACAGCAGCATTCTGTAATTTTTCACCATTTTAAAGTCGTCCACTTTGATCTTATTCCAACCAATTTGGATGACCTCATGTTTACTAACATTGTACTCTATCTGCCAGACCCTTGCCCAGTCACTTAACCTGTCTATATCCTTCTGCACACTTTGCTCCACCACTCATTTAAGTGTCTTCTGTGAACTACAACACACTACACTTGGTCTCTAACTCGAAGCAATCTATCTTAATTGTAAACAATTGCAGTCCCAACAAATGTAAACAATTGCAGTCCCAACACTGATCCCTGAGACACACCACTCGCCATTGATTGCCAACCAGAAAAACCCGGTTTTATCTACACTTGTTGCATTCTGTTAGCTAACCAATCTTCTGTCCTTGCTAATGCATTGCCCGTAACACTGTGCATCTTTATCTTATGCAGCAGTCTTTTGTGCAGCACCTTGCTGAATGCCTTTTGGAAATCTAGATACACTTCGTTTACCAGTTCCCCTTTGTCTACCACGCTCAACATGACCTCAAAGAATTCCAATAAATCAGTTAAACATGACCTGCCTTTCATGAATCCAAGCTTTATGAAATAAATGTGAGGTGTTGCATTTTTGTAAGGCAAACCAGGGCAGGGCTTATACAATTAATGGCTGGGCCTTGGGGAGTGTTGCTGAGCAAAGAAACCAAAGGATGCAGATACATCATTCCTTGAAAATGGAGTTGCAGGTAGACAGGGTGGGGAAGAAGGTGTTTGGCATGCTTCCCTTCATTGGCCATAACATTTAGTGTAGGGGTCGAGATGTCATGTCTCAGCTGTACAGAACATTTGTGAGGCCGCATTTAGAATTATTACAGACAAATCTGTCTGGCCAGTTCCATGAAGAATTTTGTGGAAGTTGAGAGGGTGTAGAAAAGATATTCAAGAATGATGCTGGAACTGGATTGTTTAAGGTATAAGGTGAAGCTGAATAGGCTGGGGCTTTTCTTTTCCCTGCAGTGAGAGAAAAGGAGGCTAAAAAGTGACCTGAACAAGACTTATAAAATCATGCCGGGCATTGATATGGTGAATAGCCAAGGCCTTTTTCCTCGAGCGGGTGAGTCCAAAACGAGAGGACAGCGGTTTAACGTGAGAGGAGATATGTTTGAAAAGAAGCTGTGGGGTAACCTTTTCATGTGTATGTGTTGGAAAAGCTGCCAGCGGTAGTGGTGGAGGCGGGTTCAATTACTGCATTTCAAAGGCATCTGGATGTGTGTATGAACAGGTAACATTTCGAGGAAGATTGGCCAAATGTTTGGCAAATGGTACACAGTCAGATTGGGATATCTGGTCAGTGCAGTTGGACCGAAGGGTCTGTTTCCGTGCTGGATATCTGTATGACTATAATGTTTGTTAAAACTGAAAAGAAGCTCTATTCCTACCACAGTTGGAATACTGTGACCTGTTCTTGGGACTCATATCACAAAGAAAAGGTACATTGGACAGAGAGACAATCCACATGAGGTTAAGTCGACTGATCCTGAAGATGGAGGGACTGTCTTGAGAGTAGAGATTGGGTTGTTTGGGCCGATACTCACTAGAACATAGAAGATTCAGTCCTGACATTCTGAAACATCTATTATTTTCAGGAACCTTGATGGTGTAAATGCAGAAATGTTGTTTCCCCTTGTGGGAGAGTTTCGGACCAGGGAGTAGAATGTCTAAATTAGAGGTCACAAATTTCGGGCAGAAGAGAATTTTGTCTCCCAGAATGTAGAGAATTTGTGGAATTCTTTACCACAGAAGACTGTCAAGGTTGGGTCATTCGGGATTTTGAAGGCTGAAATGGACAGATTTTGATTTGGTAATTGAATCAATGCTTACAGTTAAAACGCTGGAAAGTGGAGGTGAGGATTATCAGTTCAGCCATGATGTCATTGTTTGGAAGACCAAACTCCATTGGTTGAACAGGCTGCTTCTGGTTCCCTATCCCTTTGCTCTAAGTTAGTCTTTTCAGAATTATATAGGCCTCATTTAAATTAACCTCCATTTCATGTTTGAAGCCCAGCTGCTTCAATCCCTCCTCATCATGAAAAAAGACAGGGATCGCCTTTCTCCCTGTTTGATGGCATTGCATTCTTCCTCTAATGCAGTGACTGCATTTATAGTCCTCCAGTTCTGTTGAATATTTGTCAAACACAACCACGGCTGTCACAGAAAAGATTAAAGACAGATGAAAACTACATTTAAACTACGATATCAAACTCACTGTCCGCATGTATAGCATGGAAAACACACATTGCATATTAAAGCTCTCTCAGCACTCATCCATTAAACACTGCAAGGGTTGTTCATAGATGATTTGCTTATGTGTGTATGTATGTCTGTGTCTGTAGATGATAATCTACTTTTATAACAAAGTTTCGATGCATAGTGTTGTTCCCTTTTTATTCTGGTATCAAGCATTTCAAAATCAGAAAGACAGTGGGTAGGAGTTCAAGCCCCTTCACACGGCTACTTCAAATGTTTTCTGTGATTGTACAGCTCATGTAATGTGCTGGGTAAATCTCCCTCTATATTGTGCTGTCCATTGCAAACACGTCAAATACATTTTTGTTTAGACACAGTGTAGAGCTGCATCCAGGGTTCCCTAAAAAAAATCCTCCCATAGCAGGTACAACACAGAGTCGACACAGAATAAATCACCCTCTACAATATTAAAAATTCCATGAGATGTACAGTAAAAGTTAATTAGAGACTAAATATGCATTGCACTGAACCATTAAAATTCCTCAGCCGAGAATAATACTGCTGAGTTACAATGAAAACACTATCACAGTAAAGTCTTGCAGCCTCATTCCGATCAAGCATTTCCAGATCACTCAATACTCAGACAGATTTTTGAGAAAATCTGACTGTACTGACTCAAATCTCTCGGAAGAAATGGATGAATTTAGCTGAGAGAATATATTGGTGAGGTGTTGGCTTCATGTTATTAGGGAAAACATTGTCCGATTGTGGAGAGGCAAAACAAGGCATCAGACAGAAAGAGAAAAGGGGGGAAGGCAGGAGGGGAAGAGAGAAAAAGAGAGACAGAAATATTAGCTGTGCCAATGCATCTCTTAATTATAGTTTTTTTTGACTAAACATGACAATTGATACCTCTGTCATTCAACAATCATACAACGTATGTATTAAAAAGTCCTAACATCAATTAGTATTGGAATTAGTTATTTGCATTTTTTCCACAATTCGTGTAAAGTGCTTGTGGGGAAATATAAATTGGGGTTTTGCTGTTCTGTAATTTATTCTGAGAATTCTATTTCTGTGTTTATTTGCATAAATGCTAAATTGGTTTCAAGGAAGTGATGGTAACAGCAAAGCCAGATGAAAGAAGTGATTTGTTGGTAAGATTCAAATCGAAACAAGTTTATTTTAAGAATGTTGACTTTTTTCATAAGTGAATACAAATTTATGAAGACGGATTGCAACAGATTTTGTTTACTTCTGGACGATAAACACAATTTAAAACTTTTATTTAGGTTAAAAATTCAGTGCTGAAAATTCTGCAATTAAACTTCAATGTTGAACTGGATCTACTCTGAATGTCCCACTGAGTTATATTGTAGTCCGTTTAGACGGTGAAACATCACTCAAAGTTCATTTTAGAATATTCACGTGAAATACTTGAAATGACATCAGGAACTGCCGCAAGAATTACATTTAATTGATATAGTTGTTGTGAGGTTTTGTTACATGTATTACTTTCTGGTTAGAGTCAGCAATGAGTCCCTATCCCCAAATGCCCATTGAATAATTTGCTAAAGCCACTTCAGAACACAGTGGGTCTTCAATCTCATGTCGGCCAGACCATGGAAAAGTGACAGATGCCTTGTCATTCGTGAACCAGCTGTTTTTGTATTTTTTCCATTGACTCGGGTGACATGGTCACCATTTGGCTTTCTTTCCGATTCCAGGCTTTCTTTAAATTCAAATTTCACCCTGGGCAAACGATGGTATTCCAAACCCCGTCCATTCAGCATCAAACTGGAGTTTGTGAATACTGATGTCATGATTTCACCGCTGTGATCCTAATATTGGAAATGCACAGAAAGCGGTCCCAAACAGAAATGCAATAAATCTGACACTTTACATCATGAAAAAATATTGGAGTGCAATACTGGCAAGAACTCTCTTACTGTTCAGGCAACATCACAGGAGACTTTGCATCCAATCATCAATCTTAAATTTGTACCGCACTCTGTCTGAAGAGCCTGACTCACCATAATTTGCATTTTTTGAATTCTTCATTGACTTATGAAAAAGTTAGTCACATATCCCAAGAAGGTGGTCATCAGCTACCTTTTTGAAGGCCTGCCATCTTGCTCGGCTAATTATGGTTGATCTTTCTTAAGAAGCTTTATTACAACCAAATGGCTTCTCAGTCGAGACTGTAGTGCTGGAAAAGTACAGCAGGTCAGGCAGCGTCCGAGGGGCAAGACAATCGACGTTTCGGGCATGAGGCCTTCATTAGGATACCTGATGAAGGGGTTATGCTTGGAACGTTGATTTTCCTGCTCCTCGGCTGCTGCCTGACCTGCTGTGCTTTTCCAGCACTACACTCTGAACTCTGATCTCCAGCACCTGCAGTCCTCACTTTCTCCTGATGGGTTTCTTAGTCAGGTTCGCCACAGGACAGGACCATCACCTTATTGTTGAATGGGTAGGGCAGGCCAGGTAGGAAGGTCAGACGTCCTCCTCTGAAGGACAATGCTTCAAACCTTTGGTAGGTCTGTGATTATCGTTCATTATACCAGCATTTTTATTTCATACTCTTTTATTAATTGAAGCTACCATGGTAGGGACTGATTCTGGAACTTTACTCCAAACCTTTTGATTGCTTATTACATACTCATAATTCCTCCTCAACCACTTTATCAAACTGTCATGTTAGCTTCAATTAGTTTTTTATTGACTCATGGAACATGGTGGTTGCTTTTAGTTATCCGTAGATGTCCTTCAGCAGATGGCAGTAAGCTGCCTTTGTGAAATAACATGTTCCAAAATGGCCTGAGGAAGGGAATTCCAGATTTTGACCCAATTACAGTAAAGGATCGGTGACATATTTCCATGTCAGGATGCCGAGTGTTTTATAGAGGAGCTTACAGTGGTGCTGTTCCCTTGTATCTGCTGCTCCTGTCCTTCGAGATGCAAGTGGTAGTGAGAAGTTACTGTCGAAGGAAGTGGCTTAGATACTGCAGTGTTGTATTTTAGGTAGTGCATATGGCAGGTACTAAGAATCAGATTTGGAGGCAATGGACGCTTGTGGATGTGCTACTGACAAAGTGGGATGCTTTGTCCTGGACAATGCCAAGCTTCTTGAGTGCAGTTGAAGCTGTTCCTATCCAGTCAAGGGGCGAGCTGTGCTATTAGCCTCCTGACCTCTGTCTCTTCGACAGTCAATTGGCTTTGCGAATCAGGAGGGTAAGTTATTCGCTGCAGTATTCCTAGCACCTGGCCTGCTCGTACAACCATTGTATTTATATGGAGTGTCCAGCTCAATTTCTAATGAACAATAAAACCCAGGGTGTCGATGGTGAGGGATTCAGTGATGGTAACACTATTGAATGTCAAGGGGTTTTGGTTAGGTTGTCTCTTATTGTCAATGGTCATTGTCTCGCAGTTTTGTGGTGTGAATGCTATGTGCCACTTGTCAGCTCAAGTCTGGAAATTGTCCAGATTTTGTTTCGTTTGAATGTGGACTGAGGAGTCACAAAATAGTGCTAGATTAATGCAGATTTCACTTCTGACCTTCTGATGGAGGGAAGGACATTGCTGAAGCAGCTGAACATGATTGTGCCAAGGACACTTTCTTCAGTAATTCCAACAGAGATTTGCTTTGGCTGAGACGACTGCCCTCTAACAAGCAGAGCCATCTTTCAATGTGTGAGGTATGACTGCAGGCAGCAGGGAGGTTGTCACCTGATACCCATTGAATCCAGTTTTGCTAGGCTCCATAATATCACACTCTGTCGAATGTGACCTTAATGTCAAGGGCTGTCACTCTCCCCTCATTTCTGGAATTCTGTTCTTTGTCCATGAATTAAATCAAGTCTGTAATTCAGACATGAGCTGAGTAGGCCTTGCGTAACCCACATTTACGCAGGTTATTGCTGAGCTAGTGCTGCTTGATAGCACCTTCCTACATCTAACTCATGATTGAGCATGGACTGATGGGGCAGTAATTCGCCAGGGTGGTTTGACCTATTTTCTGTGCACAGGACGTGCCTGGCCTATTTTCCACATTGTCCATGCCAGTGTTTTAGCTGTACCGGGATTGATTGGCTAGCACAAGTCACCAGTATTATTGCCAGAATTTTGTCAGGCTTCATACCATTTGCAGTAACCGCTGCCTCCCTCCCCCGCCCAATAGTGTCTTGATTTCACATGGATAGAAGCGAATTCCCTGCTGACAGGTATCTGTGATATTGGTGATCGAAAGAAGATGCCGAGATGGATCAGACAATTGGCACTTCTGGCTGAAGACTGCTGTGAATGCTTCAGCCTTAACTTTTGCGCTGATGTGTTGTGCTGTCCAAAGCAGAACAAGGGAATATCTGTGGAGCTTATTCCTTCAATGAGTTGTTAGATTATCAACTTTAATTCACGACTTGATGTGGCAGCACTGTGGGCTCAGACCCCTGTTTCCTGAATTAATGGTCTAGCCACAATATCTCCAGACTATAACTCCAACCCCCACTCCATGATGTGGATATTCACAACAGAAGATTGCTTATCCTTTGTATTGTGTAGATTCCAACAATGCATCGTATATTCGCTTAAATTGTTAGTCTCGAAAATGCTTTACTTCACAGACTTTAGAATATAATGTTCTGTTTTCAATTCTTCTCTCCGACAGGCAAGCTCATCGATGTCACACTGGCTTTCCTCCTCACTAATTGCAAAACCAAACATTTTTCACCAAATCTTTGAACTTACTGATCAAAATTGCTACATTCTTGACTAGATCGTTCATATACGCTGCAAACATCAAAGGATCCAGCACCAAGTCATCTAGTAAGCCACTGGACACAAGATGTCTTCACAATGACTACCTTCCACCATTACCTTCTGCCAACAAATAAACCTTCGATACATTTGCCAAACTGCACCAGATCCCATGAAGCCTTACCATATTAAAGATGCAAGATCTGGTCAAAAACCTGATTGAAGTCAAGAAGCATTACATCCACTTTTTGCACCCGATGTCACATCTCATTGCCTCTCCGGAAAACAGAATCAACCACTTCCGATATGATATCACTTCCACCAAAGCCTGCTGAATTTTATTGCTTAAACCTTACAATTCCAACTTTTAATGAATGCTGTCTCTTAGATTTACTTATTAACTTCCCTCAAGCTTTCTACTTTTAAACATAGGTTTATGAGTGAAACTACACATTGACATTTAGCTCCTTTCACCCGATGACAACTCTTCTTATCCCTCTGACAGATAATTTACTCTAGCTGAAATAATATTGTGTCTCTTCTGCTTCATTCTGGGAAATGGGAATGGAATTGAATACAATGTTGAGACCAACAACAACCTGTTTGTTCTTAACACTGTCAGTGTGTGTTCACCTTCAGAGGTAGGAAGACTGTGCTGATAATACGGAAAGTAGCGCCTGATGTATCATTCTCAGCTGGCACACAACTTCCTGTTTCTATGTGCCAGCAGCAAGCTACACATCTCACTTCTGATCAGAAAATAAACCCAGGGGATGCAATCTGGCGGAAAAATCTGCCAACGTGCCCTATATCAGGACACAGAGTGTGAAGCGATCACATTGAAGTGACATTTGCAAATCGACCTTTCGATCGCTGTTTCGTGGTCTGATTCCAGGACATCATTGCACGAGTCTCTCGACCTTCTCACAAGCTCATTCGATTCACTAAGGTCTGGGACATATCGACATGCACCTTGTCATGTCTTTGATCTTGTACTACTTGTTCCTCTCTCTTCAGATTTAATGTTCCCAGTTTTTGATTCTGTTTTCTGTATCCATCACCTTCCCAGCCGAATACATTCTGTTTGATCTGTTTCCTAAATTTTGATCAACTAAACAAATAATACAGTTTTGTACAGACAGGTATGTCGGTGTGTCAGATTAACAGAATCAATATATGGAGAGATCACCTTGGCTGTATCTAACTCTGACCGACATTGAATTCAAATAAACCACAGCACTGTATGGTTTCAAACTTTGCAAATTCTCTCTCTTTGAAAGAGCTTGTTCTAACGATTAATTATTTTCCTGATTACTTCAGAAACTATGACTAAAAATCCCTATTTTTAACAACGTTTCAAATATTATTAAAAGTTGCAGCCCTGGCATTTCCTCCAGTGAGCTTTGTGGTGTTTAAATGTTCTGGTCAAAATTTGCTTCAAGCAGAAGAAATAAACATTGGTTTCTCCGAGTTCCCAGCCATTGCCCTTGCAGTTCCATAATAACTGCAAGCTATTGATAAGCCCCAGAATGAACAGAATGTCCAGGCCCTGGACACATCCAAACACCATGATGTAGGCCTTGGAGCCCTCCGTTTCTTCCTGTCACGCCAACCCAAGCAGTACATGCTCAACCTCAACTACATTTCCTTTCAATCCTCCCACTTCCTTCAAACCAAAGGGGTAGCCATGGACACCTGTATGGACCCCAGCTATGCCTGCCTCTTCGTCAGATATGTGGAACAGTCAATCTTCCACAGCTACACTGGTACCATTGCCCACCTTTACCACTGCTCCATTGATGACTGCATCAATGCCACCTCATGCTACCACTAGGAGGTTGAACAGTTCATCAACTTTACTAAAGCCTTCTGCCCTGTCCTAAACTTCACCGGGACCATCTCGGATACCTCCCTCCCTTTCCTAGACCTCTCCACCTCGATCTCCAGTGACCGACAAACATTTACTACAATCCCTCTGACTCCCACAGCTACCTGGGCTACACTCCTCCCACCCGACCTCCTGTAAAAATGCCATCCCTTATTGTCAATTCCTCTGCCTGCACCGCACCTGCTCTCAGGAGGACCAGTTCCACCATAAAACATCCCAGATAACCTCCTTTTTCAACGACTGCAATTTCCCCTCCAACGTGGTCGACGATGCCCTTGAACCCCATTCCTCCAATCGCAACAGGGAGCCCTCCTGGTCCTCAACTTCCAACACACCAACCTTGCATACATCATATCATCCTCCGCTGCTTCCACCACCTGTAAACAGACCCCATCACTCGGGGTATATTTCCCTCCCTACCCCTATCTGCATTCCGGAGACACCATTCCCTCCGCGACTCCCTCGTCAGGTCCATGGCCCTCCACCATCCCACTCCCCACCCCTGTCACCTTCCCTTGCCATCACAGGAAGTGCAAAACCTGTGCCCACACCTCCCCCCTCACCTCCGACAAGGCCCCAAATGATCCTTCCACGTCCCAGAGAAATTTATCTATACTTCCTCAACTGTCATCCACTGTGTCTGTTCCACCTGATGTGGTCTCCTCTACATCAGGGAGACAGGACACTAACTTACTGATCATTTCAGAGAACATCTCTGGGACACCCGTGCCAACCAACCCCACGGCCCCGTGGCTGACCACTTTAACACCCTCTACCACTCCACCAAGAACAGGCCGCTCATATTCTGTTCATTTCCAGAAAATAAATACAAAATACCGGAGCCTGTTTTTGGGATGATATTAGCAGGATTTATTTTTATCTCAGCATGAACAGATTATTTTGACATAACAGGTGGAGAGATTCACTTCCTGAAAAAGCAGCTCAAATTATATAAGTTGGCCCCAAACCGAGTTTGGTCAATACTGAGGCAAAAATACAGCATACAGTCTTGACTAAAATAAATAAATAAACTATCTTAACACCGGAACAAGATAGAGTGTATCAAACATGAACAAAGACACAAGTATATTAGGATATAGTAGAAAAGTGATTTATAATATATTGAAATGCAAACAGAGATGTGAATTTGTGTCTCTACATTCTTCCTAGCTAAATTAATCATTTCAGAAATGCCTTTGTAAAATTTCATGAATCATTTGTTGGTCCATCCACGAACCTTGCTAGGTCCTTGTTAAATTCTGAACCGTAGCCTTCAGGTTCACAGTGGTTGCGAGTTTCATGCTCCAGCAAATTGTGAAGTTGTGCACTGTATGGCAATGTCTTACCTAAAAGTTTAAAGCAATCACAGCTCCAAACATTCACAAAATATCATTATGGATCTTCCTTGAATCCAAAAAAATTGTCCCTTTGATCAATGATTTCTAAAATTTACTCAGATATCTGTTGTGAAAGACGTTTTCAAATAACTTGAAGTGCAAATTGTTCACATCAGTCGGAATACAGTAACATTTCATGTGTTACCCCACACAAAAAGAAATCAAGCAATATTTACGAGTTGCTCTCAGCAAGTCTATGATGGACTGTTTTATCAAACAAAATCATTTCCAATGTTGTGAGGTCTCGTCTATCCTCTGTGCAATGGTCTGAATTTTGTGTCTGACTGCAGATGGAACTGGCTGCTCTGGGTAAAAGTACAGTTTGTGCCTTTCACATTGTTAATGTATATTGCTGACTTTAGTTGAATAAAGTGATGTTGTCCCAGGCATCGTCTGGCACCATTATTTAGACCATTAATTTCCACATCACTAGCCAGACTATCAGGTGGAGTGTATTGATCTCATTGAAACGAATGCTTGGAATATTTCCGGTATGAATCATGTGAATTAGAGCCTCTGAACGAGACAAAGTAGGAAAGATGAATTTAGAGTAGTAGAACGTTTTCATGACAGAGAGCGATCACTTCGCCCATCGCAACTGTATCACGTGAAGACAGAGCCTTCCAGCCAACACCCCATTTATAGCATGTTGTCCATAACCCTGCAGGTGATAGCACTTGAAGTAAACATTCGGGAACATTGTGTAGGGTCTAATCCATTATCAACATCGATATGATCTCCAATGTTGTAAATCCTGGCTTATGGGGAAAAAGTAGGGGCAGAACTGTATCAATACTCAAACAGTTGGTACAGCCCTGAGGAGCTAATAGGCCCATTTCTAAACATTGTTTCTCAGGACATTTTGACTATTCTTGACTTAATATCATTGTAAACTGATATGAAAAAAATGCAGACATGTTCCCCCGAAATGCTGACAGCAACATACCTTTATTCAGCCAAGATCAGCAACATGAATTAAGAAAGTTTTAAAAAACTTTCTTTTAACTGATTATTGACAACACGGATTTCACAAAGTGTAAAGTACAGAGGGGAATGGTGGATGGTTGGGTGTGGGCGATGTTCACTGTTCCCTGATGTCTGGTTGCATTTGTGAGCAACAGGCGAACCTGCGAACCAGATTCAGGATGGTACTTCAGGTATTTCAGCAGATATTGTGTGAACAGAATTCTCCCATAAATCAGCAATGACATGAACATTTATTTTTTATGGTGTTTGAAGACAAAGAAAATTGAAAAATATGGTGGGAGAAGTTCCTTTCTTTTCTTTGAACTGGTATCAAGGGACACTGTCTGTGGACCTGGGGTGGCAGGAGGATCTTTCACAGCAGAATGTGAGCGAACAGAATCACTGTTGGAAATCCAGATAGATTGGAACTTTTTTCACTGGAGGGTGAGAGTTCGGGGGGTGACCTCATATAAGTTTATAAAGCCATGGGTGGAAAGGTGAATGGATCTAATTGACATGATTCATACTGGAAATGTACGAAGCTTTCTTTCAAAAATATCACATATCAATAAACTCCACCTGACCCTACGGCTAGCGATGTGGAAATTAATGGTCTAATTATTGGTGCCAGACGATGCTGGGACAACATCACTTTATTCAACGAAAGTCAGCAATATACATTAACAATATGAAAGGCACAAACTGTACTTTTACCCAGATCAGCCAGTTTCATCTGCAGTCAGACACAACTTAAAATTCAGACCATTGCACAGAAGATAGACGAGCACTCACAACATTGGAAATGATTTTGTTTGATAAAAGAATCCATCGTAGACTTCCTCAGAGCAAATCATGTTCACCACCTTGGTTTTTTTGTGTGTGGGATAGTGCATGAAATGTTACTGTAATCCGATTGATGTGAACCATTTGCACTTAAGAAGTTGTTTGAAAACGTCTATCACAGTAGATATGCGAGTAAATTTTACAAATCATTGATCAAAGGGGACAATCTTTTTTGGACTCGAGGACGATCCCTAGTGATATTTTGTAAATGTTTGGAGCTGGGATTGTTTTCAATTTTTGACTAAGACAGTGGCGTATTTTCCCTATGGTGGGAGATTTCAACAATAGGGAACATGTTTTTACAATGAGATGAGAAAAATTTTAAAAAAGATATCAGAGACAACCTTTTACACAGAGAATGGTTTGTGTGTGGGATGATCTGGCAGTGAATACTTACAACCTATATAAGACATTTGGATAAGTAAATGAATATCAAATCTTTGGAAGGATTTGGGCCAAGTACACACAGATGGGATTAGTTTCGTTTGGGATTTGGACTGGCATGGACTGGTTGGACCGAAGTGTGTGTAAAAATGCTGTATCACTCCATGACTCTATGACTATTTATCAATTTTTCTCAATATTAAACAGTGCTGTAGTGATCCTCGAATGAACTGTTGATGATTAGGTTGTTTCTGAGACTCTGCGAATATTTCCTTCAGTGAGAGGAGTGACGAGTTCTCCAAGTTACACAACTGAAAATAAACGTTTCTCCAGCATTGTTGCTGAGTTGATTTGTTTTTGCGGAGGCGGTGGTTATGGTTTACAGTGGGCTTTCCACCAACTGGTCAACAGTGAGACAAAATATCTCTGATCGACTGCAGAAACTCCACCTGCTTCCAGTAAATGAAACTGGGAACTCAAGGACCTTTTCTGCAGTCAGCTTAATTGCTGCCAACTATTGTATCTGGCCGATTAAAGGGAAAATGAATCAACTAAAGTAAAATCCTACGAAACATGCTATATTTTTCGATTTACTCACAATGGACACATTTGACTTGGCATTTCTTCTTTAAAAAGGAAAGTCACTGAATACAGCATTCACTGTATGACTATCAGAAAACAGAACATTGAATGACGTTCTGGTTAGTTCAGCCTGTTAACTGAGTATCTTTAAAGCTCCTGAATATGAAGTTAATGGATCCAAAGTCGCACATTGCAGAAACATTTGTTATCATCTCAAAGCAAATTAACAAAATTGAATTGGTTCAAACTCACATCACTTGTTACACCATTCTCTGATTCCTGCATCTCATTAAAACTGAGTGGGCCCTTGAAACATGGTTAACACTGGTGTCGTGTAACCGCGAATTTTTGCTGATTTTTATGAGTTAACTGCCCTGTCAGAGCTATCAGTGAGCAGAGAAATGTACTGTTTATAACCTACATTCGTGGTAATTATTACTGTAATACTCTCTAATTTAACCAAACATTCCTGATGTACCCAGATTGTTACATTCAATGGTTTAGACGTTGAGGATTAAAAAAAAACTTATGCACTGTCTTGTTCTAGTTCATTAGATGCTCTTTCAAAAGTTTACTTAGGTGTTATGTATCATTGCGGACTCATTTTTTCTCAAACACACAGCTTTCCTTTACTATGAATTTTAGTGTCGGAGCAATTTGAAAAAAAAAAGATGCAAGGAGAGACATTCTGCAATGTAAGGCGGTGCTTCTAATGTTCGGGTCCAAACTGCTTAGTGACATACACTCACATTCTGAACATAATCACTTTAGACATGCTCCATATTAGATTGCCTAAACTGAATTTAGAAACGTAGATTAGAAATGATATGTTATTTTGTAATGTGAGAGAGACATTGAGTGACACCAAAAATAAAATCATTCATTTTGTTGGCTAATAATATTATTGAAGTTCTTTTTAGCTTTATCTGCTTGTGGTGGAATGTAGGATTAAAGGGAGTTAACTTCTAATTGCATATTCTAAAACTATGGACACGCTCTGTATTCAGTTGCCTAAATTGAATTTTGAAATGTTTAGTATGAATTACATGTTATTTTGTAGTGCGACAGAGACTTGCAGTATCCAGAGAAGAAAACCTCAACTGTTTTATTCGCTAGTAATATGTTTGAACTTTAATTTTAGTTTTATCTGCTTGTGAATGAATGTAGAAATAAAGGGAGCTAACTTCCAGTTGAATTTGATTTTTATAAACAAAATACATGCAACCATCATGTGAAACAGACCCGAAGCTACTCAAATTTACTTCCAAAGAAGCTGTTCAGTAAAACAAATATCCCAAGATGTGTATGTGTCCATTTTTAAGCAGAACCTCATGTAAACACATGATCCCATGTGTTCGGGCTGTACAAGCTGATACCAACATCCAGTCTCAGCCTCCCGCAGGAAACCAACGTGCGGAAGCTGTAAGCCTGCCCCTTCCGATGGCCATATAAATCCTGGGCACTAGACCGTAATTCAACACTCCTGGGTCGGCTTTGTTTAGAAAGATCTTGACAGAACCGCTTCCCACAAGTTATCAGAATGACTGTGTCGACAATTTTTCTCAGTCTGTTACTGACTTTCTTATCATGTGAGTGTTTTTTGTTCAAGTCTCTGTGACTGTCTCAATGTTAGTCTACCGCAGGAATGTAAAACACTCAGCCATCATTTCATCAGCATTAATGCTCATGGTTTATTTGTTTTCTTTTTTAAAGGTGTTCAATCGGAGATTGTTTTGACCCAGCCAGAGGCAGAGACTGGCCGTCCCGCAGGCAGCCTGAAACTGACCTGCAAAACCAATGGGTTCGATCTTAGTAGCAGCTACATGCACTGGGTCCGACAGGTGCCCGGACAGGGTCCGGAGTGGCTGCTTTGGTACTATAGTCCATCCAGCAGTAACTATGCACCAGCCATTAAGGGTCGATTTACTGCGTCCAAAGACAATTCAAACAACATTTTCGCGTTGGACATGGGGAACCTGAAGATCGAAGACACCGCCATCTATTACTGTGCAAGATACCACAGCGAGAGGAACCAGGCTGGACCCATTCAAAAACAGCTCGAGGGAACATTTTGTCAATTCCATCATAAACTGACGGTCAGTACGAGTTTTAAATACAATTATACCAACTGCGATCTGAAGCAGACCTCAGGCTGCCTCTTACAAAACTATCAAAGAGGAAATGTACCATTTAAACTAGCAAACTGGTGACACAATGGGACAATGTTTTGGGCATGTCATATGTACTGCTAACACTTCCATCAATTAAATGCTCGGACAAAATGTTAGTTTTAATATATCTGACAACTCAGAAAATCACTGCTAATTGTTATGTCAACTATGGCATTCATTCTAAACATGATCAGTACTAAATGACTCTTTTAAATGAAAACTGAGACCTGGAGTAAAGAACAGAGAATGAGTGTACTGGTCTACATTATTGTGATACTACAGTGGGTCACAGTGTTGTGCACAGCGACATCCTCATACAATAACCACTGACAAGTGTTTATCTCAAATTGGTGATTTCTACCATGGCAGGAGCAAGAAATAATGTGAGATGCAATTTAAACGTAATCCAGTAGTGCTAGTTTGTACAAATGTATAATTTGGTTCTACTTTCTTCGTGTTGATTGTCAAGTTAAATGCAGACCGAACCTGGAAAAGTATTCCAAGCTTTCAAAATACAATGAAAAGTAAAACCTGAAATAATGCACCAAATCATTTTTAGAGGAGTCTGGACCACTGCTTTCTAGGAAGTGAAGAAATTATCTGCATTTTACAGTTTACAGTCTGTCATAGTATTTGACACAACGTGTCTCACAGTGATATAACTGGAATGACACGGCAATTATGATCAATACAAAAACCTATTCAGCCTCCATTGTTTGAAACTAGACAGTGATTACTTCTACAAACCGTCTTAACCTTCAGTGCAGTATTAGTTCTGTGGGGTTTTATGCCAGTATCACTATTTAATTTGTAGATGTGTTGGGTAATTATTGATAGACCAGTTTTGGATTTTGAGAATCAGCTCATGTGTTACTCTGTGAAGTATAAAACAGCATTAAAATTTATTAAGAATGATCAGAATTCACTAGCGCAATTATGTGATGAAGATTTATCGTGACTTTATTTTGCCTGTGGTTCTGAAAATTTAAAATGATGGTAGATTTTTGATTTGTTTTATGCAGAGCTAGTTATTGTGTGACCCAGTCCTGAGAATGTAACACTGTGGCTACTGGGGCCAAGGGACCATGGTGACTGTGACTTCAGGTAAGATACTTGAACTTTCTTTCTGACTTTTTAAAAAATTTCTATTCATGTGACTAATTTCTGAATTAAATGAAACTCAGATTCTGTGCTGAGTTTGGTTTGGTTCGGATTGATTTTTGTTCAGACTGATTATAGACTTCAGTTAAGGCTCAGCAAATAGTTACAATGGTGATGATGGAGTCAGTTGTTCGGTGTATCTCTTTTTTTGATCAGATGGGCATTCTGTGTGGTTGGGTTACTTGAAACACCTAATGTCTCTAAATCAGTCAGCTATAAATAACATTTAATGTCAGTGACATCCTGACTGTGAGTTTTATTATCAACAACAAACGCTAAGAATTCAAAGATGTTCGAGATATTACCAAACATGATTAAAATATGCTAAAATATCATTATTCATTTCTTTAATATATGTTCTTACCATGATTCTGTTTTCACATTTATTTTGATAATTTTGTTGATGACAAGCAGGTTAGAACCTGTCATAAAATTTTCTTGCGGTGCTATATTGCATTCTGTTGATTAGATTCTGAGTTTGTTTTACTTGATTCTGTTGAATTGATTTGATTGGATTTTGGCTTTGCTTCAGTTGATTCAGTTGAACTGTGTTGATTAGATTCTGACTTTGTTTTTACTTGGTTTTGTTGAATTGTGTTGATTGGTTTTTGAAATTGTTTTATTTGATTCTGTTGAATTGAATTGGTTGGATTGTGATTATGTTTCATTCAAATCTGTTGTTTTGAGTTGACTGGATTCTTTTTTTTTTCCTTGAATCTGTTGAATTGAGTTGATTGAATTCTTATTCAGTTTGTGAAATTGATCTGCATTTTCATGCTTTCTGTAATCGGTGTTTTCTTTCTGGTGAGGAGATTGTCTCTCTGGATTACTTTTCATGACCAATATTTGTGAAGTTCTTTTGTTTTTCATGAATCATTTCTGCATTTGTTAAACTTATATGACACATTTTTCTCTGCTTGATTGAAAACATTACATCCATTTGTAACGGTCTGAAAAACAACTTAAGGCAGAAACCCGGAAGTGTGACAAATGAAAGAAAAACGAGTTTTTAATGCATTGACATTTTAAAAAAAAAACTCAGTTCTAATTGTAAGCTAACTGAATTTTGTTTTGAGTAGCCTCATTCAAAATAAAATTTGGGACTAAAATCTGAAACTACAGAATTGATCAGATTATGTAATTGATACTAATTTAAAATTATAATGTGGTAATATTTGTCCATTCAGTAATTTTGTTTTGACCATGAAGTGATTAATCAATATATGCCTTCAACCGCACTACTGTGCGCTGCACAAGATTGTCACGATCAAGAAGTGTGTGCAGGTTGGAAATAAGTTGAACTGTTGCCAGAAACGTTACAGCTTTAAGTGTTAAGTCCCCTCACAAACAAGGCTGCTGTTATGACTTGTTATTCCTATTCAATTTAATCATTAGTTTGCTGGATTCTGAGCAGGTTTGTTAGACTTCAATTTGTTTTTTTTGTGAGGTTACATCATGTTCTTGGTTCTGTTGAAAATGTTTGCAGAGCTAGTTCTGCTGCAAACACACCGTGTTGTGATCTGGTGATCGTTGATCTGTTGAGGAGGGACCGTGATTGGGTAACATTAAATATGTTATATTTGGGAAACTGTTTTTGGTTTCTACATTGTTTTTGCAATGTAAACACGGTTGGTGACAGTGAACCGCTCCAGGTTCCTCATTCAATGCAGGCAGCATGCGAGGTGAAATTTCATAAAGCCTATTAGTAAGTGAAAGGCAAATCGCAAAGGTTTTAGAAATGAAGGGAAAACAGACACCTTCGGGCGCCATTTTTACTTAAAAGTAATAATTAAGGATTAATCTAATCCATGCTTTACAATCCACATTCAGAACTCCACTATCTAGTTCAATCACAAGGTCTGTCTTTAAACAGTTTACAAGTCATAGAGAAATATAAATAGAATTTCAAAAGTGTAATGTTCTAATAGTTCTTGCTCTTGAGCAAAAATGCCATGACTGTGTTATAATTGATCAAGAAACACCTTTCAATTCCGCTGTACACTACTTACGTATTTTTCTGGCTGGAAAAGATCATTGGCAAAGACCATTTGGAAATTCTGCTGAATTCTATGAAGAACTGGTCAGTTTCACTGCTTTGATCAGTTTCACACGTAACTTGAGTTAATTCATTGTTATGTCCCTGATTAAACTGGATTTACAGGATAAAAATAAAACATTAACTGAATTATTTAATCTGCACAGTGCTTTAGGTGTTCCCAATCAGTGCATTTTAAATAAATAGTTACATTTTCCAACAAAATATCAACTGAGGGGTCATTCTTTCGAAACAACTGCTGTAGTGAATTATGTGACCAAGGCCAAATTTCGAATGAATTAAAATAATCCACTCATGAACTCGCAGGACAGCATGGTGTCTCAGTGGTTGGCACTTCTGCCTCACAATGCCAGGGTCCCAAATTCGATTCCACCCTCGGGATCCTGTGTGGAGTTAGCACATTCTCCCTGTGTCTGCGTGGGTTTCCTTCGGGCGCTCTGGTTTCCTCCCACAGTCCAAAAGATGTGCAGGTCAGGTGATTGGCTGTGCTAAATTGCACACAGTGTTCAGGGATGTGTAGGTTAGGGTGCATTAGTCAGGGGTAAATATAAATTAGGGGGAATGGGTCTGGCTGGGCTACTTACTGTTCAGAGGGTCAGTGTGGAATTGTTGGGCCAAATGGCCTGTTTCTATACTGTAGGAACCCTACTTTTAAAACCATGGGAGTACTTGCTGCAAACGCAGAGAATTCATTTTACATCGATGTGTTCAGACGGATGCAGAGTTCACAAATTTGCACAAGACATGAACTAGAGGACAACAGAGCACATTGTTTATTCAGACACTTAAAATAGAGTAATATTTATTTTAATTAATATACTTGACCGATTTATTGCAATGTAGCGATTGGAAGGAATCTGCTCACATTAGTTAAGTGTGACAATCATTTAGATTAGATTTCCTGCAGTATGTATCGGGCCATTTGGCCCAACAAGTCCACACCGACCCTCTGAAGAGTAACCCACCCAGACCCATTCCCCTAACCTATATTTACCCCTCACTAATGCACCTAACACTATGGACGATATAGCATGACCAGTTCACCTGACATGCACATCTTTGGATTGTGTGAGGAAACCCACACAGACACAGGGGAGATTGTGTAAACTCCACATAGGCAGTCACCCGAGGCTGGAACCGAGCCTGGGTACCTGGATCTGTGAGCCAGCAGTGCCCACATTTACTTAGACATCCGTTAAAGCGGGCAACTCCAGACAGAAGCATGTTTTCAATTCATACCTTTTTAAACATTTTCGTTCATTAAAAGCAGTTAACAAGAATATGACCTTGCCCTAATTCCTTCAACAGAAATGCTTTCCACTCTGGAATGCGGTATTGACTTTATGCAGTGCATGCAAAATCTCCACAGTTCAAGGAACGTTTTAAGAATATGTAAAAATAATTTAGAGAATAATCCATTTCCTCCGGATCTGTGCTTTAATTGGCGATATTTCCCACCTCAATAATTTTGTTAAATACAATGACTTATTAAGTTTATTAACTCAGTGGTTATTTATGTTCATTGTGAACACATTCTCATTCACATTAATCCACTGGTTAGTTCCTCTGATGAATATTCAATTACAGTGAATATATTTGACGTGAGGAGTTGAGCAATGTATCCTTTAGGATTAAGTCTGCTGTGCAGTTTGTTTCTGTGCTATCTCCGACTAACTTGTCAACGGTCCTGACCATTTGTAAATTGTCCAGTTCGGATACCTGAATCTCAGACAGTTCAATTTTATCTTGAGTTTCAAAACCACTTTTATCTGCCAGAAATACAACATTCGATTAGGTGCCTCAGAATTGAGAGCCCTGACTAAGTTGTTCCAATCAGAATGAACGTTTCAGGAACAAAAGGCAGACAGCAAGAGTTTTGAAATTGGTTGTTGGCAACAAGAGATATTTGATTGAGTGAGGCAGAGGGAAATATGCTGTATATTTTCTTTGTGCCTCAGTTATGCAGGACATGTTCCGTGGCACAATGTAGAATCAGAATTTTTTTGCATCTTATTATTTGAAAACCTATTATCAGCCTTTAATGTCACTGGCAACGGTCATATTACACTTCAAAACATTTTAATCTTTTCCAAACTAAGTAGGCCGTCTGGTGCATCAACTTTCACAGGGGAGACAGGAAGGGAGTTCTAGGTTGGAATCCAGTGACAGTGAATTGATGGCAATGCAATTCCTAGATTCATTCCTCTGTAGTTCCCATAGAGTTTGAACAATTTGGAGCTGCTGTCAAAGCATTCTTGGATAAATGTTGAAATGTTACTTTCATCGTACAAAAATTCTGGAACAATCCCTGGTTGTTTGAAGGTGATAATAACTTACATGGTTTATGCATTGTCAAAACAGGTGGGCTGTGTTCTCCGTGATAGTGTCAAGCTCATTGTGTTCAGGTCTGTTGTGATGTTGTAGTAGAGTTCCTGATTCTGTGCCAGGTGGCCTGTGTTCACTTACAACCTGTTAGAGAGGTATGTAACACAATCTCTTATCAGGTGACTTCAGTGCAAGAAAGCAGATTCACATGTTTGGGTGTTTGTTGGAATTCCACTCACAGAGGCGAATGAAATCTATTCAATCGCTGTCCTGACTTGTGTCTCTTTGATATTAAACAGAATTTTGGTGGTTAGCAGCTTTTCCCAGATCAATATTTGTTCACAAGCTTTTGGGCATCGCTAGATGGGGCTAATGGAGTAAGTGCTCAAAGAAACCCCAGCTTTTGACTTGCGGTTCTAACAATATCATTTATAACTAATCCAGAATGAATCATTTTCGAAGCATATTTGATGAGATTATGCTTCGGCTGTTTTACTTTATATTAAACCAGTGCTGTAGCTGAATTTGATTGTTCCGTACGGTGGGAGTTCCGCTGAATCCAACACTTGCAGCAGATGGTGATAGCTTTTCAGTTGGTCTTCAATTGCTATCTCAGACCATCCAGTACCTCTGCTAAGAATTCTTTTTCCAACAGGAGTCAAGCCAACGTAATCACTGTTTATCTCAACAGGTGTGAGCTCTTGTGCCAAAAACATGAAAACAATTTGGTGAAGGGGGCGGGGTCTCTGGATGTGAAAGGTTTACTTGCCTTCTCTCCACAGGAGCTGCTAGACCTGCTGAGTTTCTTCAGAAATTTCTGTCTTTATTTTGGTTTTCTAGCATTTAAAGTTTGTTGTTTCATTGAAAAAAGTTGTGTTCGATGAAACACGTTCTTCAGAGAAAAAATGCATTTGAACAAATTGCGAATGTTCAGAGATATTAAATATCAGAGAATCATTGAATTTGACCGCCCTGATCTCGAGCTGTAGTTTCACAAGAAACTATTATGAAGTAACAACACACTCCAAAGCGCAGTGGCTGCTGTAAGTGGGTGGAAGTTATTTTGATCACTCAAATAGAGAATGTCAATGATCACGTTCCAAATAATCAACAGAAGGCTTTTTTACAGCATGTGTGAAACAATTAATTTGTTGAAATATTTTAATAAAAAGTGTTCACCGCCAGCGCTAGCTTAATGAATGACACAATGATAGGAAGGTAGGAGCAAGAGGAGGGCACTCAGCCCCTCGAGCTGTTCCACCACTTACTTCGATCATGGAGCATCTGTGAGCTAAATCCACAGGTCTCCCTTTGGCTAAAACTCTTTAACACCTTTGATTAACAAGCAAACACTATCCCAGATTTACTGATTCGACTGCCCATAACAAAACACCATTTCTGAAAGACATTCCTGTGAGTACTGTGACACAATGAGGCTGGAATTAATTGCTCATGAAAGTAAACTTTAAATCTCTGACAATTTCCAATTGAAACATCCCAATCATCATATTTCTTTAATTTAACACTATACTTCCCTGGAATAAAGAAATATAATGTGTGATTGCCTTGCTAAAAATGAGGGAAGCTTCATTCCTGTTATATGATTAAGAAATAGCTCTGTTTATTCAGTGAAAACACAGTCAAATCACACAAAAGGAAACCATGTCATCTTGTGTAGACACACAAGTGCCTCAAATAATTTTCAATTCTACCAGTGATTGTTTGAATCTCTAGACAGGTGTGGAAGTGTCAGACTTTTTATATCGCCTTGAGAAACCAGTTGTCATCAGTCTATTTGAATTGCTGAGGTTTGTGTGGTAGTGAGTCCCATGGCTGTGATTGAGGAAGAAGAAACGAGCAGGGAAATAGTTGAGAGTCAAGTTAAAGTCTGATTTGGAGGAGAGCTTTCAGGTGAAGCATTTACATGCATGTGCGCCCTTATCATCAAGGATCACAATTTTGGAACATGCTGCTGAAGGGACATGTCAGCATGCAAAATGGAAGCTGAAGAAGGTATCTCGGCCCCTCTCGAAGGCTATTCATTAATCTTGCTGCTCACCAGTCTTCCCAACACACCGATAACATTGAACCTGATTGTTTACTGTTCAGCAAATGAATGGTGAACCTTTGGAATTCTCCACTACAGAAATTGATTAAGGACAAAACATTAAATGATTTCAATAAGGAGATAGATTCCTTCAATCCTTAAAAAATGCTATGGATATGTGGGAGAAAGACAAACAGGGTACAATCTTGGTTGAAAGCCATGAAAACATTGAATGGGGCATGGTTTGTAAGTTTGCACGTAACGCCGACATTGGTGGTATAATTGGCAGTGAAAGTTATCGAAACATACAATGACATCGTGATCAGCTGGGCCAATTGGCTGAGGAGTGGCAGATGGAGTGTAATTTAAATGAATACGACGTGTTGCTTTTTGAGAAGTCAAATCAGGTCACAACTTACAGAGTTAATGGTAGGGCACTGGATAGTGATGTTAAACACAGGGCCCTGAGGGTCCAAACTCATAGAGTCTTACAGAGTTAATGGTAGGGCACTGGGTAGTGATGTTGAACACTGAGTTCCCTGAGGGTTCAGACTCATAGATTCTTGAAAGCGTTGTCTCAAGTACCTAGTGTGTTGAAGGTGTTTGGCACATGTACCATCATTGGTCAGACCACCGAGTGCAGGAGTTAGGGCTTCATATTGTAACTGTCCAAAACATTGGAATGAACTGCCAGAGGAAGTGGTAAATGCAGAGAAAAGTCCAACATTTAGAAGACATTTGAACAGCTCCAGGAACTGGATAGGTCTGGATGGATATGGGACAAAGGCAGGCAAGTAGAATTAGTTTAATTTGGGAACTCTGGTCAGCATGGATGAGCTGGACCAAAGGAACTGTTTCTGTGCTGTACGACGTTATGAATCACTGACTTTATGGTGGAGTAGGCTCAAAGTTGGAAGGTGGTGAGCAAGTGAGGGGCTAGATTGGGCATGTGGGAGAGTTTGGGCTGGTAGGCTGTGAGGTGTTGGCTGGCTGCTGGGTAAATTTGCATGCCCTCTGTCTGGCAAGGTGGCATCAAGGTAAATGGAAATGGTCACAGGATAATTTGGTCGAATTGTGCTTGGTAGGTGAGGGGTAGTTTGAGCTGAAATGCAGGAGGTCTGTCTTTGCCAGGCTGGTTAGTGTAGAGGTGGGCAGAGTGCCAGGATGTTTCGGGGGTGGAAGGTCACTGTAATGAAGTGACAGGGGGACGTGTTGTCAAAATGCAAAGCTGGGAGTCTGGCAAAATGGTCGGTGGTAAAGGAAGATGCGAAAGGAGCTGGGATGCAATGTGCACAGGTTGACTTGGGTAAGATGAGAGGTCAGTGATCAAGGGCTGAGGTCATGTCTTGGGTAGTGGGCTTTTGTCAGAGGTTGTGAAAATGATGGTGTCAGGTCCAGTCAGGGCCAGATTCACCATTGGCCAGGTGCAGGGCGGCAGGGGTGTAAATGAGTGAAAGAAATTGAGATCATATGTCTATCTACAATATAGAATATAGAACATTACAGTGCAGAACAGGCCCTTCAGACCTCAATGTTGCGCTGACCTGTGGAACCAATCTGAAGCCTATCTATCCTACACGATTCCATTTTCATCCATATGTTTATCCAATGACCTTTTAGATGCCCTTAAAGTTGGCGAGTGTACTATTGTTGCAGGCAGTGCGCTCCATGCCCCTAGTACTCTCTGAGGAAAGAAACTACCTCTGACACCTGTCATCTATGTCCTCTCCCGCTAGCCATCACTATTCAAGGAAAAAGGCTTTCACTGTCCACCCTCTGTTTATCTTTTATGTCTCAATTAAGTCACCTCTCAACCTTCTTCTCTCAAACAAAAACAGCCTCAAGACCCTCATCCTTTCCTCATTAAACCTTCCCGCCATACCAAATACCATCCTGGTAAACCTCCTCTGAACTCTTCCAAATCTTTCACATTCTCTCCATAATGTGGTGACCAGAACAGTACACAATACTCCCAAGTGCGGCCACACCAGAGTTTTGTACCGCTGCAGCCTAACCTCGTGGTTCTGAAACTCAGTCCCTCTATCGATGAAAACCAACACAAAGTATGCCTTCTGAACAACTCTATCAAACTGGCTGGCAACTTTTAGGGATCTATGTACATGGACACCGAGATCTCTCTGCTCAGCTACACTACCAATATGGATTGCCTTGGATGTGTTTCGTGTGATAGGGGTTGTGTGTTCCGGGCATGAATGGATGTATAGCAGGGTAGGGTTTGTCAATGTGAGTGGAAATTTAGGTCTAGACAGAGTAAGTGCAGTGGTTAGTCTGAAAGATGAGGTTTGGTGGTGAACTGCGTGTCAGTTTGATCGTTATTAAAGTTAAAGATTACTTGTTCATTTCTCAAATCATATTTACGTAAATACTCAGCTGTAATACTCCAAAGTCTCTGAACCTTAATGGTCCTCCATTTCTCAGAGGCCTCCAGAATTCAGATAATTGTTAATTAGATGTTTCAACTTCCAGACAATTGGCATGAGTTCAGCCGTGACAGCCATCCTCCTAGTCCCAGTGCTCAGCTCCTGCCTGTCCTGCTGCGGCAGTGACCTTGCTCCCAGAGAGAACATTCTGCCTTGCATTGATAAGTGAGGAAGGCTCACTGGGCCTGATTTCCAAGTATGGGGATGGCAAACACGGGGGGACACAACTTTAAAGTGAGGGGAGAGAGGTATAAGACAGATGTCAGAGGCAGTTTCTATACTCATTGAGTAGTAAGGGTATGGAATGCTTTGCCTGCAACGGTAGTGGATTCACCAAGTTTAAGTACATTTAAGTCGTCATAGGACAGGCATATGGATGTACATGGAATAGTGTAGGTGGGATGGGCTTCAGATTAGTATGACAGGGCAGCGCAACATCGAGGGCCGAAGGGTCTGTACTGCGCTGTAATGTTCTATGTTCTATGATTCACTCTGATTTCTCTCCGGGGTTACTGCCAGCTGTTGGGTATTTCCAGCAGCACGGTACCTAATGGGGCAGCACGCTGGTTCCGTGGTTAGCGCTGCTGCCTCACAGTGCTAGGGACTCTGGTTTCATTCCAGCCTCGGGTGACTGTCTGTGTGGAGTTGGCACTTTCTCCCCATGTCTGTGTGCGTTTCCTCCCACAGTCCAAAGATGTGCAAGCTGGGGGAATTGCAAATGTTGTGTTCAGTGATTGGGAGATTAGATGCATTAGTCAGGGTTAACTGTAGCATAATAGGATAGAAGAATGGGTCTGGATGCGTTACTTTTCAGAGGGTGGGTGTGGACTTGTTGGGCCAAATGGCCTGTTTGCACAAACTGTAGAATTTCGATGTATCTGCATTTCCTTGGTTTGTATTTTGTGAAACTTCACTGCTCTTCACAGCAATCCAGTGAAAGTGTCAGTTGGTGAGATCTTCAAACAGTTACTGGGGTGGGATCAGGATGTTCTTTTTCCTAAATTATATGGCAATGGTCAAGGTCGAGGGCATGTTTCTAAAGAGGGAACCAATGATCATGATCAGCAACTGGTAGGAAACAAAAACAAACTCCAGTTATGCTGTAGACTCAGCGGGAGCATACTGGCAAACGTTTACAGCTGAGGATACATTTGCATAACTGATAAGGTCAAATTAACAGAATTTAACATGCTCAATTGGTCATTCTATTGTAGAGACACCATCGCTCCCCATGCTTTATGGCCTGGTCTCCTCCTGTCAGGAGCACAGCACCGGTTATGTGATCTTTGATTGTTTGGCGATGGACTATTCCCCTGACGTCACCAAGGCAACCTGGAAGAAAGGTGGGGAGCTAATCAAGACTGGATTGAAGACTTACCCATCAGTGAGAAACAAGAAGGGAAACTACACCCTGAGCAGCCAGTTAACCCTGCCCGAGTCAGCGGTAGGTTGCCCCAGCAAAATCTACTATGAGGTTCAACACAGCGGGTCACACAAGAGCAAAGAAATGCCATGTTCGTGTTGTGGGAACTGAGATAAACAGAGCATCTGGGATTAACATTAATAAGGCATTATTTATAACCGTTTTCGTAGAATCACCTTATACAGCACAGGAAAAAGGCCCTTTGATCCATCCAGTTCACGCCTATCAATAACAGCCACCTAACTATTCCAGTCCCATGTGCCATCACATGAGTCATTGCCTTGTGTGACTTGACTTTGCAAGGATGCATCTCAATACTTCTTACTTATTATGAGGGGCTCATTCTCTACAAGACTTTTTAAGTACTGAGCTCCAGGCTAACACCACCATCTGTTTGATTTTGTTTTCTCCTGAGATCCACTTGGAACCTCCTAGCCTTACCTTCACCCTGTGCCCCTGAGGCATTGATCTCTCCATCAAGGGGAAAGGTTTCATCCAGTTTACCCTGTCTATGCCTAAAATAATTCTAAACATCATGATAATCTTCTCCCTAATTCTCCTCTGCTCCAAGGAACACCCCTGTCTATCTAATTTAGTTTCAGAACTAAAACCCTCCAACCCAGGCAAGATCCTGGCAAATCTCATCAATACTGCCTTCAGTGTAATCACATTCCTTCGATAACATGCACAAAACGCTTCAGTATGGCCTAACCAGTGTTCTATTAAGTTCCAGTATCATCTCCCTACACTTCATTGTCAATGTCTACGCTAATAAAAGCAAATATCCTGCCACTTTCTTAGCCTCTTTATCCAGATGACACAGTACTATAGGGGATCGGTGGGTACATGCACCAAAGATTCTCAGGCCTTTCCAGGGTTCCACCATTCAAAACGTCATACCTCATAGATTCTTCTGCCGAATTACATCACCTTACATTTATCCAGAATAATTTCCATTTGACACTTCTCTTCACATACAACCAACCCTTGTATAGCCTCCTGCAATCTAAAGCCATTATACTCATGACTTACCAACATGACAGTTTTCATTTCATCTGTGAATTCACTGGTTAATCCTTCTAAATTTGAGTCTCAATCATTGGTATGTAAGAGAAATAGCAAGGAAATCAACACCAATCCCTACAGAACACCAGGAGAATAGATTTCCAGTCACGCAGACACCCGATGACTATTATCCCCTGCTCCCACCACTCAGCCAGTTCTAGATCCAATCTGTCAAATTAACTCGGATCCCATTGGCTCTGATTATTGCTATCATCTGGACATCGAGTTATCTCTCTGAAAACTACTATCAAATTGTTACACATGACTTCCTCTCAATAAATCCGTGCTGAAAATTGTTGATTTATCTTCCAAATGAAGACTAATTTCACTTCTCAATAGTTTCCCTACCACTGAGACTAGCTTGACAGATCTATGTTTTCATTATTTATCCCTTCCTTCATCCTACATAACAGTGCAACGTTGGCTGATGTACACTCACTTGGCACAACTGTTGTGGCCAGACAGTAATTCTACATTATTGTCAGCGACACAACTACTTCATCTTTTGCATCGATCAATCGCTAGGTATACTTTTCATGTGCCCTGGAAATATAACCACTTTGCATTCAGCAAGACAACACAGAACATCACGTCATGTGTCCTAATTTCTGAAAACTACATCACAACACCCCTCCATAATTTCTGTCCCCACATTGTCCCTCTTACTAGTGAACACTGACACAACACATTCGTTTTGACCACAACCTAATCCTCCGGCTCCACTCCAATAATAACACGTAATGGGCATTACTGTTTCCAGAATAATTCTTTTATTATGAATGAGCCTGTAACTTTAAAAAAATATTTTCCTTTATTTTGACTGCTATTATTTTCTCATGGTCCCTTTTGCTCTTCTAATTCCTTTGTCTTTCAAACTCCCCCTTGCTTTTCTGTACTCCATAGTAGTTTCTATTGTTTTGAGGTTTCAGCATAGACCGGAGGCCTCCCTTGTTTCTCTTTATCTCACCCTCCATGCCCTTTGGTGTCCGAAGCCCGCTGCATTCTTGGTCCCACGCAGTGGCTTCCTGGGAAATGTCCACCCTGTGATTTTCCTATCTCTTTCTTAAATGTGTCGCACTGCTCTGACTCAGATTTACCAATAAGTGTCAGCTTTCAGTTCACTCTGGTCAAGTCATTACCTGATATTATTATAATTGTCCTTCCCCTTTTCAGAACTTTGGGCCAATTTCTATTGCTTTATAGTACAATTTGAAATCCAACTGATTTACGATCACTGTCTGCAAAGTGCTCCACCATTGATGTTTTACCCACTGGTTAGACTTCATTCCCTAAGGTTCAGCATTCTCTTGCAAGGTCTGGATTAAAATTCTCAGTACTAAACACATACTTTGTTAAAATATTCTCCTGGGGGCATTTTCAGAATTGTGCTCCCTCTAAATTTTTGACAAAATGAATATCCAAGCCTATGCTGAGGAAGTTAAAAACCTCTTTTCTCATTCCCTATTTAATTTACACGTCTCTGAAATTTGCCCATGTATTTGCAGTTGGTATTTTGGACCTATAGTAAGGTCTATCCTGCTCTCCCAGTCGTTATGTTTGCTGTATTTTGGTTTTGAAGTACTGTCCATTTGCCTTTGTTCAAGGAGGTATCCATGATTTCATTTCTCTTTACAGCCTAAAATACTCTTGTCAGAATTGCGACAGAAACAACATTCTGTACCGCATACCCCCCCCCCCCCCCCCCATCATTTTCCATCTTTCCCTGTCTCGCCTGAAGGCACTAAATCCTGGAATATTGAATAGTCACTCCTGCCCGGCTATCAATATGTCTCCATGATAGCAACGGCATCATTTCTTCATTTATGCCAGTAATTCGTCTGCCTTGTTCATCAGACTCTGTCATTAAAACGAATACCATCCAACATTGCTATCTCCCTTCTGATGTTACCGGCCTCTAGTTTCTATGCCTCCTTGACTCCCTTGCTGTTTCCTATAATTTTAGCCTTCACATTGTCCTGCTGATCTTTCTGTGTGGATCCCAGCTTCTCCAGCACTCTGCACAATTATGATTCTTGTATCCATTAACCGCAAGAAACCATGATATATGAGAACTGATTGTATTTGTTCTGAAATTCGTCAGATAATTTATACGATGTGTTTCGTAAAGGTACAGATCCTCTCCAACCAACCCTTCTCCTAACTGTGAGCTCCAGTGAAGAAATCGCAAGCAGCAAGTTTGCAACCGTCGTCTGTTCAATCATCGATTTCAATCCGAAGTCGATCTCCGTTCAAAGTTTGTGCGAAGATTTGTAGCTCGGGTGTTCGTTTTTGTGGTTCTGTTCGCCGAGCTGGAAGTTTTTGTTGCAAACGTTTCGTCCCCTGGCTAGGCGACATCATCAGTGCTTGGTTGAAAAATGGCCGACCCTTGGATTCTGGCTTCTTCACGTCTCCCATGTGTGAGGCGAACGGGAACTTCTCGGTGATGAGTCGGCTGATGGTCCCTTATGGTGAATGGTTCAACAGCGCAGTTTATACCTGCCAGGTCACTCATGGAGAGAACACTCAAAGTAAAAACATCACCGCACTCCAGGGTAAGAGACACATATTGACAGAGCTACAAATCATTCTGAACTCTGATGTGAATCAAACACACTAGTAAACAGCACGGTACAGCTTCTCATTTCCCAACATGCCACGTATCTCATTTCAGTTTGAGTGTTACATTAGCATTGCTCATAATTCTGATTTTGGCAAGTCAGAAAAGCATGTTTCCTCTCTGTTGAAGATAAACATATAGACAGTGAGCTTTGTTAAATAGTTTGTTGCCTGACCATGCTGGGAGAGGCATTCAGAGTGCTGAATCCTTGCCTGGTAGCCGCTTCAAGGATAAGTTTGGGGGTGAAGGGGGATATTGGATAGATATCTGATTGAAACATAGAAAATACTGAGAGACTGAGGTCAAGTGAACGTGGAATAGGTGTTTTGACTGGTCGGCAAGACTAGGAAATAAGAGCACAGTCTCAGGGTCAAGGGGGCACCGTTTAGAACTGAGATGGGGAGGAATTTCTTCAGCCAGAGGGTGATGAGTCTGTGGAACCTATTGCTGCAGCCGGCTGTGGAGGCCAGGCGATTGTGTGTATTCAAGCCAGAGATAGATCGGCTCTTGTTTAGTACGGGGAGAAGGCAGGAGAATGGTTTTAGCCCGAAACCTCGATTTTCCTGCTCGTCGGATGCTGCCTGACCTGCTGTGCTTTTCCAGCATCATTCTGATCTAAACTCTGGATTGGCCGAACAGCCTTATTCTGATCCTCTATCTTATGATGCTGTGGTCTCAAAATGACGTGGTTAAAATATGCAGTAATCCATACTTGAAAATAAATCAAAATGGATTCAATGCTTCATTCCCTGCTCAGGAATGACCTGTTGACCTTGTACATTGTAGGACATCGATTTTTCTCGGGTACTGAGCTCTTTAACTTATTGGATCAGACCACAGACCAAGTGGTTATCACATTTGATGAACTGGGATAAACGTGATCTCACTTAGCTTCTTTAAGATGCTCTCTGTAATTAGTGGATGAGGCAGGAGAATAAATTCTGATGGGAATGCTACAATAGGGATGAATGAACGAGGAAGTCGAGATAGACTGATTTCGCCTGGTTTGGGGTGACGATGTTTACACAGTGAGTAGTGGATATCTATAAAATTAGTGACATTTCCATCGCGTTTGTAGATTAATTTAAGACGCTTTTGTTTGTTTTTGTTCTCCCCTGCTCGATGAAGAAATTAAAAAATGCAGCTTGGTAAAGTTAAAGTACAGACCAGTTATGAACAAACTGAATGGAGGGAAAGACTTAAGGAGATGCGTGTCCTTCTCGATATCCACTGCTGTACTCAATGTCTTGTTTTCAGATCTACTCCAAACACAGCCGACAAGGAACAATGACATAAATTAGAGAATGACATCACACCAATAACGCAAAGTATTTTTGATCATGTTAAATATAATGAACAGAATTTCCATGGCTGTTCACCGCTCCTGTAACACTTTAGAACTCTGCAAAGAGAATAATTATTATTTATTATAATTTGTCCAAAATTTGGGATGCGATTTGGCAGTCAGCATGACCAGCAGCACTTGCACCTAAGGGTTATGCACATGGAAATGAACTCATTATATTCAGATTACTCTTGTCGCAAGTATCAATAGATGGTCTTAAGTGAGAGACAAACTCCAAAAGAAAGGTAATTCCATGGGTTACATGATGGTATCTTCGATGATTTTACTTTTTTCACAGGTTTCACTTGTTACAAAGCCAGTCTTCTTTCGAAATAATTACACAGGGTATGTCTTAGGTAATAACAAATGCTTTCACAGATCAAAATACATCAACAATAGTAAGCATCGTTTCAGCAATAGTTGGAGTTGCCATTTTGAAGGTGGTGTCTTCACCCTGTGAAGGAGTAATCTGAAGATTGGCTGTTTGTATCAGAAAGGGGCATTTTTCATTGACTTGATTTTTGTTTCATAGAAGATACCGAGTGCCACCCTAACACCGTTAAAATCCTCCCACCCCCAGTAGAACAAGTCTTACTGGAAGCGACGGTGACGTTAACCTGCGTTGTGTCCAATCTTCCTTCTGGAGTCAACGTGACCTGGAAATAAGAAAAGAAGCCTCTGAAATCAGAGATTGCTGACCAGCCTGGACAGAATCCCGACAGCGTGATCAGCAAATTAGACATTTCCACTGAAGCCTGGCTGAGTGGCGTTACTTTTGAATGTGTGGTGTACCGTCAGAATGTACCGACTCCTCTGAGAGACTCCATCCACAAGGAGAAAGGTGAGCGGTGAGATTAAAGCACACAGGATCCCATGTGTAATCCAGATCCAGTTACATCAATGACAGGCTTTGATTGGTAATGAACAAACACCACTGGGGGCATTAATGATGCATCTGAAGGCAGGATAGCTAAGTCGCTGATTAAGAAAAAGATGGACCAAAGGATATTGTATTCTGATTAAGTCAGAAAAGGTGGGAAGAAGCCTGGGTTGTGACGTCACCATCAGCAATGACAGTTGGACAGAATGCCCTTGTTGTGGGCTGGAAACATGCAGGCAACTTTCACATTAAACTTTACTCTTTTTACTGAACAGAATGTGTATCATACTGCTCCTTTAGAAAAGGAAAGTGAATAAATCCCAAATTAAAAATGGCGTATTTAATATTTAGTGAAATTGTGATATTGATTCAGGACTTTTTTGGTTGATTTCAATTTGTCTCAAATATTCTGCAGTGATTAATCCGCTGGAGCCATCAGTGTCGGTCCTCCTGCCACCAACAGAAGAAATCTCCGCTCAGAGGTTTCTCTCCCTGACCTGTTAAGTGAGAGGTTTCTCCCCCCGAGAGATCTTCGTCAAGTGGACAAACAATGACAAGCCAGTGAATCCCAGTAACTACAAGAACACCGAGGTGATAGCGGAGAGCGACAACACCTCCTTCTTCATGTACAGCCTGTTATCCATTACAGCGGAGGAGTGGGCCAGCGGTGCTTCTTACTCCTGTGTGGTGGGGCATGAAGCGATTCCATTGAAGATCATCAACAGAACAGTCGATAAATCCAGCGGTAAACCGAGTTTCGTAAACATTTCACTTGCACTGATGGACACTGTTAATTCATGTCAATAAAAATCTCAAAGTTGCATTTAATAATTCAACGGAAGTAATGAAGTGTTTTTTTCCTCCAGTTGTTGAGTTAAATACTGAATTAGTTGTTTCTCACTCTGACTTCCATTCCAACTGTGTAGTTAAAGTGGATTAATAATAGGTCTAGGATGAGTGTCTTGTGCAGTTAATGTTCTCTGTTGAGATACACCCTGGGTCAGAGATAGAGTAAAGCTCACTCATTGCAGGGTTTCACCAAGTACCTTAACCATCCTAAATCCCTCTGTGACAAAATCTGATAATGTTCATTTTATGTCAAGTGTCGAGCACGAGTTTTGAACTTGGTGTTCTTGATTCCCCCGATTGGACATTCTTACAAAATTCATGTCAGTTTTAAACTGCCACATTGCACCAATCATTAAGAAAGCAGAGCAGTTTGAATGTAACCTTTGTTTCTGGGGAACTGCCAGGGATCTTGCGCCAGCGCATGAGTTGACAGGATGTATCTTCACGTTCACACCAAAGAGAATCGATAGATAAGTTGTCATGGAGCAGAGGGAATGGGAACGATGAATGGTCTGTCATCTTGCTCCCTGTGCAGAGTTTTCATGATAAATGTCCTCTTTAATGTAACCCAATTACGAACAGGATTAGTCAGCTTCTTGCTTACTGTCCAAAGATTTAACATTTCCATGCAAAATAATACATTTGAAACACATTGAACACGCTTGGCTCTGTTAACAAACGATTAACATTGATTCCCATAATCCAAAACTGATGTTTGCATCGTCCCGGTTTGAATTCCATAGTTTTGTCTCAGTTTTCTGGAGCACATGGGATCAATTCTGGTATTCGAATACCTGATATCATTTTGTTTCACATACAGAACACAAGTAGGCATTTCCTAATAAACATATTCAGAAATGTTATCTCTGGGGCAGTGGGGAATTGAACTCACGCCTTTTCTCTCAGAGACAGAAATTCTATCACTGCAACAGAAGAGTTGCTCATAAAACGCTTATCTCTCCACGATGATGGGAAATGTTTCCTACAACACCAAGGTCAAATCTAATTATGAGCAATCCATTAAAATTAAAACAATAAATTAGAATAACAAACATTGCAGTCTGGTATAAGAACAGTTACAGAGAGATGATCACAAATACACACGTAATGACACATATACGGGCTCTCACCTAAAGACACATATTTATGTGCACACTCAAATGTGCATATAGATAAGATGTCACACACGCATACTCACACAGAGCCACACATGCAAGTGGTACTTGAACACTCACCTAAGCTCATACAAAAACTCACATACACTGAAAGAAAATCATTTGCACAAATGATCAGGAGTACTCACACATAACCATGAGAAACATAGACACACGGTAACACACAAAGGGGCATGAATACATATACATTCATACAGCACAATGGATACAGACATACACACATGAACACACAGATACAAATTCCGAAAAATGACCTCCCACATGTCGACTCACAAAGGCACGTAAGTGCACAGAGATAAACAATAATATCATTATTTTCAAATTTTCAGAATCACAAATGACAGAGGCAGCTTAATTAGTTATTTTTAAACCACATTGATCAGCATGTATACAATGTCACACCTGCACACAAATTCAGAGTCTTACATGCAGACACACAAGTTCATAGATCAACAAATGGAGGGGCGTTTATTAAATGAGGATAATGGGCACAAGCATCAGCAAGCATCCACAAACAATGACAAAACAAGCTTATCAGGAGATGGTTTGGGAAAGATTGCCACACAAGCAGACATCATCATTTAAATATAAACATCCATCAAAACATAACATTGCATGCTAACATTTATTAAGCATAAACATGAAAATAACCTAGTTTAGGTAGGATCTGAAACAGACACATAAGCATACATCTTAGATAGCACTAATGAAAAGTGAACACTCACAAAGACATTACAAAATAAGCATAGGCAGCAACGAAGTGGCATATTAGCATGATGATGTTTACACAATGTGAAACGACCAAAATTTAGGTGCACAAAAAACATGAGCATACCAGCAGTAAAGGAACAGGAATATGTTTATTCATGCACAGACTCCAACATGGGCAAGAGTGAAGTAAGAGACTCTCATAACCACATACACAAACATTAAAGGAAAACCAAACACACCAAGCAGTAGATCAAATAAATTAAGGTACACATGTACAAAAACTTATTCCGAAATATACAGATCCTACAAACAAAAATATGAAGCAATGTCCTGACTGTGATGTCACTTATATTCATGATTTGCCAAACAATTGGTCACCAATACATAAAGATGAGAATCACATTTGAACTTTTATTCAGTGATGGCCACAATTTTTAACTAAACTGCTGTCACAGCCTATATTTATATTATAATGATATAATTAAAATAATCATTCGTCATAAGCATTCCTCAAATAATAATATCCTTAAATAATAGATTAAAATAAAAATAATTTAAAACATTCTGACATGGACAATGAAGAAAGAACATGTGCAGTTAGTATTTGTAATTTCATGCTGAGAGTCAATAATGCACTAATAGATACAGATAAGAGTCACACTTGAGAAATACCTGACTGCTTTATGAAGATGTAATGGTCTCCAATTACATAACTTGGGTGCAGATAGATCGATCTGGATCAATAAACAATCTAAATGCGTTCTCTCGGCTTTATATTCATAGATTCAATAGATCGCACTTGGATTGAAGACTATGAGGATGATCACAGCAACATCTGGACAACTGCTTCCACGTTCATCACCTTGTTCTTCCTGAGTATTTTCTACTGCGCTGCCGTCACTCTGGTGAAGGTGAGAATAATCATATCTTTCTCACGCCAAGCAGCCCAATAGGTTTTGTGAAATCTCTAAGTGTGCCATTCAATAAACATTAAATCTGAAAGTCCCTGATCATAAATATCTGCGTCTTTGTTTTATCTCTCTTTTCCAGGTTAAGTAAATGAGTTGTGGACCACTTTGATTTACCTGATCTGCTTATCACGGTCTCTGAATTGCCAATCTACAATCTGTCCTGTTGCTGACTCTAACAGTGAGATTACTTCAATTTATCAGCGTGTAACTGAGACAATTATTGATGGATTTTCGTTTTTACTTTGATATCTTTGAGAGGATGTGGTTGGAAGAATTTGTAGCTTCTCAGTTGTTTGAAGCCGATTTGTTTTGTTTTTATTTGTTCCTTACTCAGAATGGTTGCCTACCCTTTCAGATGAAACTTTGTATTCCCTTTCCTGTGACTGTAACTGATGTACACAAAATTCCCAGCTCACAGCGCATGTGTTCTCATCTCAATGTGGCATCCAGCCATTATATTCACTTCTGTTAGCTTTTACATCAACTTTTTGGATAAAAATGCTTTCTGAAATGGTTAATAAATCTTGAATGAATATTTACTAGCCTTGAGTTTGCTTAATTCTTTCTTCAAGGCCAGTCAATAATAATACATTTTCCCACATACTACTCCTTTCCCAGCCAAGAAACTCACTTGTTCTGTTTGGTTGTATTTCATCCAGTCATTTAGTTTAATACTGCGTGACATGCAGCCCACTAATGTAAATACATCTTTCACACGAAATGCCTGATGGCACACTCCAGAGGCAGAATGATTAGAGAACATTTCCTCTTATGCACAAAGGGTCACGACCTCGGGTCACCTAATGATACAAATTAGGAGCTTTGCTCTACCAGAAGCCGAAAAAAAGGCAGGCAAAGGAGTTTGAAAGTTTACTCTGCACTGTCTAAACTGAAAGTACTCCCAATGTCAGGGCAGCCTGGGTTAGTAATGCAGAAATCACCACCTAAAGCGCCCAACGAAACATTCATCAGCCAAAATTGTCAACGTTCATTCAGTTATTCAGAAAACAACACGTGCACAATCCAAGGGCGGATTCTCAGAACTGGAGTTTTTCTCACACATAAATCTCATGGAGCACAATTCCTGGGATCTACTTGACACACCACACCTGTCAAATCCCAGGGAATGAGACTGAGATCTGTCTGATACAGGGATATTACTGAACAGCAACCCTAAAAAATAATAAATCAGAGGTCGCTGTGATCAGGCAAGGCACAGCTCATGAGTACCTGAAATATTCAGCCATTGAGGTCTATATGACACAAGACGGAATTGAGAACCAGTCATAGCAACTGGTCACAGAGTCTGGAAACTATCAGCAGAGGAGAACATTCTCAATTTCTCAGAGTTGGTGAGGTGTATCATCCCGGGAATAGTGTTGTGAATTAGTCACGCACCCATTCTCATAACTTTGCATTTTTTTCAAAAACGTGGCACCTGAAACTAGATGCAACATTCCAGGTGAGACAAAGAGACTGTTTTATTTCAGTTTAACATAATTGCTTTGTGTTTGTTCTCTACAGCGTAGGGTGATGAAGTAGGGTTTATTTGCTCTTCTGTCCATGTGTCATGGTACATTCCCTGATTTGTGCACATACACACGGGGGATCTTCTGCTCCTGCACCCCTTTGGGTTTCCCCCCTTACTATTGTATGTTCCCCTGAGTTCATCACAAAACAAAGGAGCACGTCACACCTCCCTGAGACTGAGATCTATCTGACACACCGATATTAATGAATAACAATCCTCAACAATTATAAATCACAGGTTGATTTCGATCAGAGAAGGCAGAGATGAGAAGTTCTGGAAACCCTGCTGCTGTCCATGTCCTTTCCCACGACCTCTCTGTCAAGCTTTGAAGCTCTTAGCTGTTCTTCCAATATCCTAACATTTTATTTTAAATTGCTATTAATATTTTTCTGTAATTTAGCATTATAGACCAAAGCACAGGTTGAACCAACAAGGACTCCAAACACTGAACTCTGAGAACGTACATAATAAGGCAATCTACATTCTGAAACGGCAAACACCCGTTAACAAATGGTTAACAAGTACAAAACAGCGGGTGAGATTAACTTGAACTCATCAAAATAAAAGGAAAGTACTCTGGAGGTATAGCGGTGCAGGCAAGACCTGGGCAGACAGAATGGAATTCGTTCTTTTAAAATTCTTGTTTCTATCCAGAATTTTCCTTCCACACAATGTAACCTTTTATTTCCCATCACCCAAGTCACCCATTCTATCTTTATTTTCAGCTACTAACCATCACCAGTAAGTTGAATAATTTATGTTCAAAGCCCCTTCCATCATCAAAGGTACGGCAGAAGTAGGAGGAGCTAGAAGGAGATTGGAATCAATTTTTCTTGTGGTGAAACATTACTACTGTTCTAACACAAGGTATTTCTGAGGGATGGTCTAGTGAAGCTATGTGGATGGAACTCAGAAATAAGAAAAGCATGATTACTTTGATGCGATTGTAATAGTCCCCCCAGTAGTCAGAGTGAAATTGAGTAGCAAATATGTCGAAAGAACTTATTTATATGTAAGAATAATAGGATTGTAGTAATAGCAAATTTTAACCTTCCAAACATAAAGTGGGACAGCCATGGTCTTAAGAGCTTGGATGGTGAGGAATTTGGTAAGTGCTAAAGTCAATTTTCTTCATTAATATGCAGATGTAACTATCACAGAAGGAGCAAACCTGACCTACTCTTCTGATATAAGGCAGGGCAAGTGACTGAATGGTTAGTAGGGGAGCTTTTTGGGGCCGGGGTCATAATTCGATTAGTTGTAAAATATTGATGGAAAGGATTGGCATTATATATAAGTTAAAGTTCTTAATTGGACGAGGACAAATTTTGATAGTATGAGACAAAAATTTTCAAGGGTTGATTGGAGAAGACTGTTTGCAGCTCAAGGGACGGCCGGCAAGAGTGAAGCTTTCAGAAGTGAGATAACGAGAGTTCGGAGGCGTGATGTTCCGTTAGTGTGAAGATAAGGCTGGTAAGACGAGGGAACACTGGAGGAATAAAGATATTGAGGCTCTGGTTCAGATTAAGAATGAATCGTATATTTGATATAGAGAAATGGGATCAAGTGAATCCCGAAGAGTACAAGAGGTGCAGGGACATTGTAAAGAGGGAAATGAGGAGGGCAAGAAAGGAAAATGAGACAATGTTAAAGATAATCCAAAGAGATTCGACTAGTACATTAAGAGCAAAGGGGGAGATCATAGAGTCATAGAGATGTACAACTTGGAAACAGATCTTTCAGTCTCACTCGCCCATGCTGACCAGATATCCTAAACTAATCTAGTCCCATTTGCCGGTACTGGGCCCATATCCCTCTCAACCCTCCTATTCGTCTACACACTCAGATTCCTTTTAAATGTTGAAATTGCACCAGCCTCCACTGCTTCCTGTGACAGTTCATTCCATACACACTATCCTCTGCATGAAAAAGTTACTCCTTAGGTACTTTCAACTTTTTCCCCTCTCACTCTAAACCTATACTCACGAGTATAGGTTTAGACGAGACTCCACCCACCCCAGGGAAAAATACCTTGTCTATTCACTGTATCCATGCCTCTGATGATTTTATAAACCCTTATAAAGTCACCCCTCAGCCTCCAACGCTCCAGGGAAATCAGCCCCAGCTCATTCAGCCTCTCCCTATATAACTCTACATGGCTGTGAATATGTATAAGCCTAGAGGGATGGTTTCATAAATCATGTTACATTTTATATAAACGCTGTTTTTTCTTATTATCATTTAGTTTAAAATGGAGGATGGGTGCCTTTTCAATTTCATATCAGTAGCACAGAACGACCTGGGGAAATAAACTGCAACAAAAAAGAAATGGACAAAAATGATTGCACGACGGATAATCTCACCATATCATTCGTGTAAAAAATAATTCCCTGCTTTGACCTTGAAGTTAATAGAGTCTATGAATTAGTCCTGTATGTGTAATAATTTTCATCTATCTGTCATTCTACATTTAGTTGTTATAGTTACCGTGTGGATTACTGCACCTCTCTAAAAATTCAAAACAAAATAAAGTAAAACTGCAAATTAATATTGAATCTAATTACGAAAAAAAAATTAGCAATTCAATGACACCAAATTGGAAAGGAATGCTGAAATGTAGCCAATTCTGAGGACTACAAGAAGTTGCAAGAGATCATTAATTAAGTTACGGTATGTTCAAATAATTAGCAAATGAAGATCCACACAGATAAACGTAAGGTGTTAGATCTTGGTAGGAATAATATGCAGGTCATTTATTCAAAGATGCACGTCTAAGTGAGGGAGACAAACAAAGGGATTTCAGCCAATTACATCAGTCACTAACAATTTCACCACAGGTTCCAAAGGCCATAAAACTGCAAACAAGGCTCTAAGCTTTACCTCTAAAGGGATAGATTTGAAAGTAGGGTCACTATAGAAATTTGGTTGACTATAATTAAGAGGATTGCCTGCAGTTCGAGTTGACATATTATAGAATGTATGAGAGAGAGTGAAGAGAAGATTTATAAGAATGCTACACAAGTTTCTGGCTGTGTATATCAAGGAAGAATTGTTGTGCTGTTCACTTCTCTCTTGAAAAGAAGGATAACAGTTCTAAAATTATGAAAGATTTTGAAATGAGAAGGTACAGAGAAAACATTTCAGTATGGTGTAGAACAGAACTAGAGGTTGTCAATATAAGACGGTACCTCAAGAAATCCAAAGGGAATTCAGAAGAGACCTCTTCACTGAAAGAATGATGAGAATGGGGAATATGTGACCAGACGGAATAGTTGAAATCAATAGTTGAGATGTATTTCAAGGAAACTAGGCAAGCACTTGGAAGGGATGGGAATAGAGAATTACAATGGGCGATTTAGATGAGAAAAGATGTGAAACACCTTGAGTGGAACATAAGCGCTGGCATGAACTGATTGTGCCAAATGGTCTGTATTTCCTCTGTAATCCTATGTAGAAAATCACCATTGTATGAAACAAAAAGTGTATTAAGAACATCGAGAAGAATTATAAAGTTTCTCACAAAAACGTCTCAAGTATTCAGCATTGAATATAAATGATTTTATCACATGGCCACACTTCACTATTTGCTTGATAGCACTGAAACAGCAGTAGTCACAGTACTCTTACTCGGAGCAGGAGTAACCCAGTGTCCATGCACCAATTGGGGGATCTTAATTTCTTATTAATGGTCTCAGTAGGACCTGCCAACCTGGTCCTGGGAATGTTGTGAACACTCTAGCCCTCACGGCTTCTTTCACTTACTTACTCTGATTTCCAGTTCCCGTAATGATCGCCACCATGGACAGGAGACTGTTCCAGTATACAGATGGGATACCCTGTTATGAGCCATAAGGTACTTCATTAGGAGGGACATCCTGCAGGCGTGTCTCTAGGATGCAGGAGGAGGTCTCCCACACAATGGAGGACCCACCTACTGCTAACAATCTGCCGGCATTGGCGGGAACAGACTCTACATTGACCACCTGAGTGGCCATCCTTTCCCTAATTTGGGATCAATAAAATACTGCGGAGGTGGAAATATGAGAGCCACTGAAACTCCTTCCTTCCCTTATTATTATCCACCTAATGACCTTGCAGCCTGTCCCTAGAGGGCTGATAGAACCCAGTCCCATTCCAATATTCAAAAACATGACGAGCTGGCAAACTGGTCAAAATTGATAAAGTTTAACACTGAGTGTTAAATTCTTAAGTGTAACTTGAGATGAGTTCCATAAAAATGGCAGAAATACCGAAACAACCACTTCCATCCATCAGAAACAAATTTCTATGAATGGGAACGGGTGGTCCGCTATTTGGAATGGAGCAGTGCGTTTGAAAAGTTAATGTGGAGCAGCAATGTTATATGATGGATGTGTGCACAGTTTGAAGCTGTTTGCTAATTCAGTTTTGCTAAAGCTTTGGCAGATACATTCCAATTAGAATCAATTAATTCTGCCAAAGTGGACATTAAATACTCACATTTATGAGATGCTTTAACATAGAACATAGAAAAGTACAGCACAGAACAGGCCCTTTGGCTAAGGTTTAATCCTAATGTAAAATATAATAACAACCTACACACCCCTCAATTCACTGCTAAACATGAGCATGTCCAGCAGTCGCTTAAAAGTCCCTAATGACTCTGCTTCCACCACCACCACTGGCAATGCGTTCCATGCATTCACAACTCTCTACGGAAAGAACCTACCTCTGACGTCTCCTCTATACCTTTCTACTAATATCTTAAAAATATGACCCCTTGTACCAGTCAATCCTGCCCTGGGGAAAAGTGTCTAGCTATTGACTTTATCTACTCCTCTCATTATCTTGTATACCTCAATCAGGTCTCCTCTTTTCCTCCTTCTCTCCAGAGAGAAACGTCTGAGCTTATTCAGCCTTTCTTCATAAGACAAGCCCTCCAGTCCAGGCAGCATCCAGGTAAACCTTCTTTGCATGCTCTCCAAAGGCTCTACATCTTTCTTATAGTGGGGCGACCAGAACTGGACACAATATTCCAAGTGTGGTCTCACCAGGGACTTGTAGAGCTGTCGCAAAACCTCACGGCTCTCAAACTCGATCCCCCTGTTAATGAAAGCCAAAACACCAAATGCTTTCTTAACAACCCATCCATTTGGTGGTAACTTTGAGGGATATATGTACTGCACACTCAGATCCCTCTGTCACTCCACAAGAATCCTGTCTTTAGCCTTATATTTATTCGAGTTCGACCTTCCAAACTAGAAAAGGATGCACCAAATGACAAACAGGAGAAGTTTATTGGCATGTATCAGAAGAGTTAGGACCAAGACCAAAAACATGAATCCAGCTTTTAAGCAAGCTTTCAAAGAGGGAATCAGTACCAGATGGCATCTGAGGAAGTTTATCAGTAAAGTACAGCTAATTAAGGGGGCTTGGCCATACTCATGGACAAAAAGATATGAAGCAATCAGAGAACCAAAGAACAGATTGTGTATATAAGGGGTACAAGAGACAGCGTGGATCAAGGCTTTGAAGAATTTAGAGATCAACATAAGTTAAACTCAATACATTAGATGATAATGAGCCTGTGAAGATCTCAGTCCTTTCTCTATGATCACAAGTTTAAGTTTACCAGTCTTGTCCAGGCCAGCAGTAAATGGGATTTTTATTTGCACTGTGCACATCTCCTGCTTTCACAAGATATCTTAGTTTTGTAAATGCAATAGAATGCATTTTGCACCATTTCAGCAATTCATTAAATAGAAATTGACCAAAGTAAACAACTTTCAAAAGCTGTCTTTCAACAGCCAGACTGATACAATATTCAAAGAGAATCTTCATGAACAAAGTGGGCTTGTCAGGGGGTTAAATCATTTCAAATTCGAAAACTAGATTCTATTTTAATCATATCAGCTGGATGTTGGATACTCCATTAACAAACGTTTCCCAAATTCAAACAATTGTTTGCAAATACAGAAATATTTTGACATAAAGGGAAACAACATTTTATACTGAACAAGAAAGGAGTTCTGATGCTTTGGAAAGTGCACAATGATTGATCGAGATGTTCCCAATGGAAAAATGGCCTGGTCAGATGGTGATGGACGTTGACAACTGAACTTTGTTATGTTTTCAATTGGCGGGTTGCCTGAGTGGTCAAGGTATTGTCATGCCAAATGAGGCAGAGAATGGCCATCACCAATTTAGTCGAATCACAACAAGCATTGGCAGTTAACTGCCAACCATCACCTGGTCCACTCTCCATGCCTTTATCAATCAGCACTCGTTACCCAGATAGATTAAATGCTTTCTCCCTTTCCATTGGAACTCTTGAGAGTGTCCTGCTAAGTACAATATTAAAGACATAAATAAAAAAAACTTTATTTTCATCAATACTCACATTTCCATGTTGTACCAGCTGGCAGAGGTGAAACTTAACTATAATGTATCAGGCCTACAATAAACTGGTAAAGTTCTACACTGGTCTCAGAGGAAAACCTGCAACAATGTCCTTGTGGAGACATTACTTTGCCTTTGATACTATACAACAACAATTTCAAAGCTATTGAGGAACAGAAATAAATAGAAACAAACCACATGCACATACACACAGCACACTATTATTTAAAGTAATAGCGAGGAATTCTGCACTGACAGAAAACCTAATTGTCATTCTGAATACTGAATGTAGCACCAAAATCACCTTTGTGATAATGACAGTTTGAAAATCTAGCCCATATTGGTTTGCAGCAGTTGAATAATTAGTCATTCTATTATGAACCCTGGTTAGTTCCGACACCAGTATTTGACCATTGATTCAGATTGTTTTTAAAGGCAGATATCAATATGAAGTTGCACAGTGGCAGGAGCACGGCTATCCTATGGACAGCACTAAAGAGATTCCACCCCCATTGTCTCTTTAATAAAGAAATGGGGCAAACCTCAGAGATAGGGAAATGTAAATAAAGGAATCACTATCAAGCTTTCATCCAATTTGATAGTAACTGCTACCTGATCACCAAATTCAGCTGCCACTTGAAAGAATGAAAGAAGCCCCAAAAGGGGAACTCCAAATTTGACTTGATTCTGTGTCACATTATCGCAAGAGAGCTTTGTAGTTGTCTTCGAGCAGATATCATTTTTTTTCACAAACCACAGAGATCAGAACCGAATAGTGCAGAACCACATCATAATTCATCTTGAGAAACTGTGTCAATTGGGTTTGCAGTGCCTCTGTGTTCTGAGCTTCGGCCCCAACCTCTCGCTGATCCCTAGTTTTCTTGATAAGTTGCTGTTCCAGTCAGTTTCTATTTTATCATTGTCCCAGATTATAGAGGTTTCAGTATCAGTGAGCCCGCCAGTATAGCGCATTGGTTAAATCAGCAGTGGCTCCACTGAAAAGGCTTTTAAATCTTGAGGTTCATAGAACAGCACATAGTTATCCATGTTGAAAGATGTCATAACAATTAGCAACATTATATTTGATCTGCTATATTTCCCATTACTGACTGCAATGAATCTACCTCATGGGATACAGAAACTCACCAATGTGAGTAAAAACCTCTTAAACTTAAGTCAGGCTGTTGACTTAAGAGAATAAACTCCACACAATAATGCAACAAAGAAAAGCAGATTGAAGTCAAATGATGCACAGGTTTGATAGAGAGCAAAATCCTCTCTACCCTAGCAGAGTAGAAAAGTTGTGCATTTATATAACATCTTAATAACATCTTTGTGGGTGGCACGGTGGCACAGTGGTTAGCACTGTTGCCTCACAGCGCCAGAGACCCGGTTCATTTCCCGCCTCAGGCGACTGACTGTGGAGTTTGCACGTTCTCCCCGTGTCTGCGTGGGTCCAAAGATGTGCAGGTCAGGTGAATTGCCCATGCTAAATTGCCCGTAGTGTTAGGTATAGGGGTAAATATAGGGGTATGGGTGGGTTGCGCTTCGGCGGGTCGGTGCGGACTTGTTGGGCCGAAGGGCCTGTTTCCATACTGTAATGTAATGTAACCTAATCTTAATGCCACCTCAGAGTATCCTAAACATCTCTTTCCAGATCTCTGAAAGAAGTGCAGAACCCCCCGGGGCCACTGTCAACCACATACTATCAAACCCAGGGAATCATAGACGGAAATATCAGCATGTGCCGATTTTACAGTTTAAAATGTGTTTAATACCTCCGCTCGAATAACTAACAAAATTTTTTCGAGGTATGAACAGTAAATGAGAATATGTCACTTGGCCCTTCGAGCCTGCTCCAACATTCAATAATATCCTGACTGACCCGATAATAACAAGCTTATAAAACATTCAGCTGACAATATCCCACTTTAGCTTCTCTCATTCTATCATTTTAGTATATTCCACTACATATCTATTCTAATCTGAAGAATAATTTTCCTGCTGTTAGTCACTGTTCCACACTGTACTCCTTTCCTCATTCTCGAATTTAAAGAGCCTGCAATGCTTTTCCTCAGCCTATTCTTTAGACAAGATAAAATAGATTGCAACAGACTCCATAGTTTGCTTGTACTTGACACAATGAGAACTATTGAAATATTTCAATACACTCCTTTGGTGACAAATATAATTTGTTTTAATCCTTTAAAACCGGTTCAGTTCGTTTTATATTTGCATTGAATGGTATTTCAGTTTGATCCAGATGTTAGTATAAAGTGAAATGTTACAGCACTGAGCTTTGTCTCATTCTCCTTTGGTGGAAGTTGGAAAGGAGCGCTTTCTTACAACAGAGGGTCAAGAGAGTGAAAAATGAACGGCCAAGTTGAGTAATAATACATGCAGGTTCTGACAAAGCCAATTTTCAATCAGAGACGTTCGATACAACAACTGAAGTAATTTTGATCATGTAGTCACATGTCAGAAATGTGATATCTAATTTGTGTACCGTGAGAAAAGCAGGAAGGAGATGATGACCAGATCGTCTGCTCATCGGGATTGAGCGAGAAATATTGGCCGGGACACCAGATATAATCTCACTTTAATTCAAAATAATAAGGGTCCCTTTAGAGTGCAGAGTGGCTTTGGTTTAATGCCTCATACACGTCTGATGTGCAGGATTATCTCAGGATTGAACTGCCGTGGCAGTATCAATTAGTGTATTCTAACCCCGAGGGTAGATCTTGAACCCTCCGACTCAACGATCTGCATTATACTCAGTGGCACCTGAGCAAAACACAATGCTCTGACAAGTGGCTTATTATTTACATCCCCAGGGATTAATGAAGCAATTAAGGGCAATTGCATCAATTCTGTATGAGATGCAAAACAGACCTCTGATGATAGAATGATAGTCTACCCACCCTTGGTCAGTAGGCTCAAGTTCCTAAATTAGATTTAGTAGACTTGGATTCCTGTTCCACCTACTCCAGAGGTGTGTCATACATCGCTGAACATTTAAATTTTTAAAAAAGGGAAACCTCTCAACCAATGGGCTGTTGTCATTTGGAAAATGCAATATGTGTAATTAGGAACCAGCACTTTGGGTCACCTATGCTGATTCCCAGTGTGTTCTACGGGAGTCAGTAATTTCTGTCAGTGTCCACCGTTAAAGCTACAAAAAGTTCTCTAATATCTATCCTCAGTAGGTCATTCTTCCCTTTTGAATATGGGCAGTGAGCACTCAGTCTTATCTCTTTTTAGCAACAAATGACTACCTTGCTTCCAGCTTGCTATCAGCAAGTGGTTAACCTGCACTGTCAAAGTGTGGTAATACAGAGAACAACCCTCCCCATACATGACCCAGGCGAAGATCACAAGATGCAGCACAAGCCAGTGTTTATGTCCAGAATTAGATAAACAGGAAGGATTATCTCCACGGCTGGGCAGTCCCGAACCAGGGCTCACGGTCTAAGTAGACTGGCTCGGGCGTTTTGGACTGAGATGAGGAAACTTTTCTTCACCCTGACAGTGGTGATTCTTTGGAATTCACTGTCATAGAAATTGATTGAGTCCAAAACATAATAGATTTTTTTTCGGACTAAAGGGATCAAAGAATGATGGAACAGAGTACTGAGTTGGATAATCAGCCATCATCATTTTGAATAGCAGCGCATGCTTAAGGTGCTGAATGGCTTACTGCTCCACCTGTTTCTGTGACCATTCTGTGGCTTGAAGAGATGTATTTTGTTCAAAAGCTAATCAAGATGATTGTGAATTAGACATTCCTCAAATTAAATTGAACAATGAGGAAGTTCTGGAAAACTGGGATAAACTGCTGAGTTACTTCCAGATGAAAATCGAAATGACCTGAAAGAGTTGGTATAATCACATGGGGAGTTATGTGGGAATAACCTGGGAATTACTAATCTCACTACACATAATATTGATTGAGGAAATGCTGTTCCAATCAAGCAACATCTACAGACTTAAACTTTGAAGGTTGGCACAGGTTCAGAAAGAGACTGAACACATGCTGAAGCATAACATGGTCGTACATTCGATCCAACTTACTTTTTGACTGTCACTTTCTGTTCTCGTGAATTTAAATTGTCAACTTCCTCAGACTTTGGACAGAGCTTGGACTCCATGTTTGTTTCTCAGCTTCAATTGAACGTAAGGACAAATTAAGACACTTCAAGCAAGCACTTTCAACTACAATTAAAGTGGCAGCTTGATGTAGCACTTGGGGCAAATGGCATCGAATGTTATGTGGAGAAAGCATGATTAGGCTATTGAGTTGAATAATCAGCCATGATCGTGATGAATGGCAGAGCAAGCTCGAAAGATTGTATGGCCTCCTCCTGCTCCTATTTTCTACGTTTCTAAACCGGCTTAAATACCCAAGAAAACTGAAGATTCAGAATTATAAGCCGTCATCAGACGATTTAGGTAAACAGGTTACACATTAGATTTTCTAGTCAGCATATAAACTTAGTCCATATGATCTCCCAGTATTGTTGCTTGAGGCTGAGATTACAGTTCATTTGAAGCTTTCCCACCACTAAGATGAATCTCGTTGCTGGATTTATCCAGACAATTTTGAACAAAAATATTTTAAATGTTGTGATTCTCCAGTCTCTGATTCCATGCCTCTATTTGAACAGGATTAGGTTTTTGTGGATATTACCGCTGCAGCTTCAATGCTCCTCTTCTCCGTATCCTCAGGTGGCTCCAATTCAGTTGTTGTCAGTTACCAATACTCAATGACAATCAGCCTTTCTAAATGAAGCAGAAATAGCTGGAGATGCTCAAGTGTCACAGGACTCAAAAACATTAAATCTGCTTTCCCGCCACAGATGCTGCCAAACCTGCTGAGATTCTCCAGCAGTTTCATTTTTGTTTCAGATTTCCAGCATCTGCAATTTTGATTTATTTTAGTCTTACTAAAAGTCTGTCAAACGTCATCTCATCCAAGTCTCAACTACTTATTTTTACCATGAACTGGGCATGAACTTCCTCTTCATAATACCACAGCCAGACCCCTGCCCCTGTGAATTTCAAACAGGGGATTCATGATCATTGGCCCCTCTCATTCTTTTGCCACCCTTTCACTGTTTGTGACTAATGATGACTTTTAGATTCCGTTTTAAAGTTAGCTGTCAGTCTCCCTTAATCTTTATTTCCCCTCTGAACTGTCTATATTTAGTATGGTTCTCACTGGGGTTAACAATAATCCATATCCTTTGCAACATCATGCAGGGAATTAGAGTATTGTTTTTGCCACCATTTCCTGCTTGTGGAAATGTTAAGCTGTACTGTACAGCTGAAGCTGAACATTGCCCAGGTTTGTGCTCAAATGCCCTCTTGGCCCATTGAATTCAGCCCTCCTCCACCTCAGAACTATTCTGGATTGTTCCTTGTTCATTTTATACACAATCTAAATTCTTTCGATACAAGTATCAATGCTTCCTTAAATGATCCCAGTCTCATATTAATTGCATTTTATACATATTGTGTGTATGCACACAAATTATGAAGTTGGCAGTACAGATTGAAGATATCATTAGGATTCTGAACATTATAAATAGGACCGTGGCATGCAAAATAAGGAAATTATGACAAATGGTTATAAACAGTCCTGCTTTTCCCTTATGTCTAGTATTTATACAGCACGCCTCAGGAATGGATTTGAGATGGTGCACAAAAGGTACACAAAATTGGTACCAGAGTTGAGTAACTGGACAACTATTTGGATAATTTGAAGAAGCTCGGGCTGCTCTTTTTGGAGAACAGAAGATAAATAAGACATTTTACACGTGTTCAAAATCATGAGGGATTTGCATAGAGTAGATTAAAGGTTAGGAGAATGCATCTGGATTGGTTACTCTGTGGAGGGTTGGTGTGGATTTATTGGGCCAAGTGCCCTGTTTCCATACTGTGCGGATTCTATTTAAAAAAGGCTTGAGAAGAAAAGGGCACTGATTTAAAATGATCAGCAAAATAAATCAATGGTGACAAGGAATACTTTAAAAAAAAACAGCATAGTTCGGAAACTGGAATGTTCTGCCTAATGGTATAGTGGAGGAGGCAGCTTCAACTGAGGTCTTCAAAAGGAATCTACAATTTTCATAAGGAGAGGTTTTGCTGTATCAGTAGTAAAAAGGACTTGGGAGTGAACATAGGCAACTTCCTCTGTGAGAGCTGATCAAATTTTTGCGTCCGATCTGTTACCATTGATCGTTGTATAACATTGCACAATCTACCAGCTCACCAGTTATTTCCTAATGGTTTGTCATAGTCTGATATAATGACTAACTTAGTCATGCCTGCAACTAAACTTACTTTGCAATTACTTCACTTGATCTTGGAGAACCTGCATTCCGATTTCCCTCACTGTTTGCACTGACAATGTTTCCAGAACTGCAATTCATCAAAGAGCAAAAATTCAGTCATTTAACATCAGTAACCTTATCCAGAATTAAGTCCAAAGCAATTTAACAAAAAAAAATCGCAAACTTGAGATTCAATCTTCCAAGCCTGATAGACTAGTTTTCTTAAGTTAGTCAATGACTGTGCAATTTTAATAAATCACATTATTTTGCCATAGTGATAATAAAAGAACAGAGATATCCATGCAAAGTGAGAATCAGGTGTAACAGATCTTTCGCTGATCGTTGTTCTCTTCAGAAATAGAGATTATAGACAGGAAATATCCTTTCAGTGCAAGTCTAATGACTTGCTGTAGTCCATTCCGTGGAGTGTAAGTGCAAGGTAGCCCAACATTGTAGCTCAGTGATGGTTAAGGGAGTGGCAGTTAGATACGTTAGTTATTTTGCCAGTCAATCAAACTGCTCTCTCTTTGATGATATTGAGCTTCCTGACTATTGTTGCAATTAAACCAATCACCAGGTGAGCAGTGAAGATTCCAATGCTCCCGATTTTAGCCTTGTAATGGTGAAGTTAATGGGGGGGGGGGGGGGTAATGACAAAGCAGTATACCTTGAATCCCAGTCTTGTAATCTTGCTAATGTTATTAGTTATTGCTGCGTTCACCACCCATCCCCCTGGAGTGTATTGGCAATGCTGTCCTATGATCTGGAAAATGTTGCTGGGACTTTATTTGTTTTCAAGATGCATCATGAACCATCATGGTCATGTTGGCAGTGGTTCTTTTAACTTCCACAGGATGTCTACAGTACACCACACTGAGGGAATGTTGGGGTTGCGGTTGGGGTGTTGAAGAGACAGTACAGGGTGAAAAGAAGAGAGAATCATTTATTTAGTATGTCACCATTGTTTATACCCATTTCTGGGTTATGCAAGACCTTCATATTAAAAATCAAGCAAAATTTAACAGACCATTGAAAAACTTTGGATGTTTTATGCTGATTCAAGATTGGTCTCTCAAAATAAGCCAAGCATTTCTGAACCAGTCAAGCTGTTGTTTTCTGTGATTGTTCTCATCTCTGTTAGTGTTCACCACACTGCCATTGGATGCCTTTGTGAGTCAACCCTGACATAATCTTACAACAACTGCCAGCACTTCCCTTTCACAACATTGGATCCCTAACATTGCAGATTTAAATCTGACATTATACCAGACTTACTTGCCAATCTGTTTCCTTTTGTTTCTGACAAACTTAGGTTTCCACCTAATTCACAGTGTGAGGTGTCAACATTTTCACAGCTGCAACTCATCATAAAGTACCAGTTAGGTCATTTTAAATATGTGCATGATCACCAAGTTAATATTTGGCACTTCTTATCATCATCGAGAGTTTTGGCTGTGAGGGCAGGAGCTGGTGGTTGGGGAGTAAAGAGGTCAAATAAAGACTTTCTGCATGAGGACAGAGGAAAAACATCCCAAATGCAAGGATTTAAGTTTAACTTCCTGATCTTAGAAAAAGAAACTCAAGCTCTTCACATACTATTGCTAATTTAACCCTTACAGGCACAATTGGTTTGATTCAGAATCCGAATATAGTAATTTCTCATTTTTCAAATTCACTGAAGGTTCATGTCATATTAGTCAGTATTGGCTGTATTGTTGAAAAGAAAATTTTATTCCTTTTCCTTTTCTGCTCCTTCATCCATTCGGAGTTTACTGCAAGATCTGACCATAAGAAACCCAGAAGTAATTACAGGTCTCTGACCCAGAGCAGTGTAATGACCTCAGTATTTAGGCTTCGATTAATTGATGACATCAGTGAAACGGTGTGGATGTGATGCTGCCTGTATTGAATTCACCATGAAAGCACTTTCTAAGTTTGATTCAAACAAATAACTATTACTAGGGAATGTGCCTGACTCCGTGGATACACATGGCCTCTGGTCAACTTAAATTATAAAAAGTGCGAAGCATTCAATGGCGACATTGTATGGGAGATAGACAAGGCGAGGAGACCAGGAGCTGGTCCCAATCCATAGCCATATTTCATCAAATGTCACCAAAGTCTGGAGGCCATGGCAATGATTTTGGAGGGAATGTGGAATGGTGGGTAGGGGAGTGAGGATGAGCAGGAAAGAGAAACAAAGAGAAGCGATGAGGTGGGGTGAAGGAGAGGAACCCAATTCTTCAGTATTTTCACTATAGCTCCAATGGCCAGAAACAGAACCTCAATATTGATCAGCAAGTAATTTCCCTTCTCAGCATTTAGGGTGGTGGTACTACTGTTTAAGACAACTCTGTCACTAATATTAAATTCCTTGAGAGACAGTCTAGCAGCCTCTTTAATGTAGCTGCTGTTGTCTGAACTGGCATTTGTCGCATTGCACAAAACATTTTAAAGGAATCAGCGGTTCTCCAACATTCCCTTTTCACATTGTTGAATTCCAAATGAAGCATAATTAAACCACATCAAAATCAGATCAAATCAAACTTGCTTCCTCATGGTTGCCATCACGTCTGGCAAACTTTGATTCCCATCCTCCTGACAATCTGGTCTGTCAAAATGAAGCACAAATTAAGCAAAAGGCTTACACCTATAAACAACTTGCAAACATTTGGAACGAAACCTTGAAGATCAAAAGGCTCTGTTGAGATGATACAACATTTTTTTTTTTAAAAAAAAAGAGGAATCACTCTACTCACCAGGAGTAATGCAAATATTGGGAGGGGCTGTAGTCTGGAATGGTGGTGTTTGCTATAGCACTGGGAGATGTTGTCAAGAGGAATCTTACAGAAATTCCTGCTTTCCAGAAACTCCTGTTCACATTACATTCTGTTAAAAAAGGCCACTTTCAAAAGCTATGACTGCAATATATGTTGCCTTTTTTTCAACTTGAACCATGGTCAGTTCTTTTTGAAGAGATGGGGTGAGGGGAGGTGGCCGATGTAATAGTATTGGGAAGCAGAGAGTTAGGTCGTCAATGTGTTTTCAATATGTTTAGCCTCATTGGACAGTCCAGTGCTTTGAAGTGAACAACTGAAGGCCTGAACATTGAAGGTCTGGAAATGATTATTGAACGACTTTGTGTGAATGCGTGCTCAATTATTCACTGGCTTTTAACTGGGAGGTGGTAGGATTTAGAAAATGGCAGGTCGGCACTCTGGCACCTTCTCATTGCTAAGCCATGCTGACATAGACCAGTTCTCTGTGACATCTTGACTCTCCATGATATCTCAAGCCTGCCTCCCTCATTTCCCTGATTGTGCCCACCTTTGCAGCCTCAGCAATGATCATTATGAACAGTCGGGCTCAGAAATGTGTTGATCTGTCCTCCCTCTTACTGGAGTAGCAACTCTTGAAACTAAGCTGCGCTGTCAACTGATGAGTAACCCTGGCAAGAATCTCTTCATTTTAGATTAGAATGGTGCTGGAAAAGCACATCAGGTCAGGAGCAGGAAAATCGCCGTTTCGGACAAAAGCCCTTCATCAATGAAGACTCTCTTCATTGGCCACTGCTGGCAATATACCATCCTTAGCATACGCCAAAACCTCCAGGTTTCAGTCCCAGCATCAGGTCTGCAGCATTCACTGCAAGCTTCACCTAAAATGTTTTTTTACAAGACTAACGATAGAGCAAAGATTACATGTCAGTCAATAATTTATTTAATGTAAAATAACAAACTGTGGAAGTTGACAATCTGAAAGAAATGCAGAAGTTGCTGGAGAAACTCAACATATTTTGCAGCATCTGTGGAGAGAATGCAGAGGTCATCTGGAGTCAAGTGACCCTTCTTCAGAGAGATCTAAAAGTTGTGAACATGAGTCATTCAACGAAAAACATTAACTCTGCTTTCACTCCACAAATGCAGCCAGATCTGCTAGCTGTTAATAGAAAGTCACACATTGTGTTCAGCTTACTTTTCAATGACCTTCTTAGTTTCTGGAGAAGCAGAAACACCAGCTCCCTTGAACTTTCAGCAGTTGATGTTTTCAGAGCTGCAAATGGTCATCAAGTGCCATAAAGTCAATTGAAGCAAACATTTACATTCAGAATAAAAACATTTTTAGAAACTTGAATAGGAGTGTCAGGATTTCAAGGCACTGACAGTTAGGCTGGAACATGGAAATGAAGGATGTGACAAACCCATTTCTTCAATACTTTACACGTGTTGCACAGTCTAGAAAAGTCTCAAGTAAAGAGCTTAAGGCAATTAGAGAAGGGCAACTACCTGTCCAATTTCTCCACTTAAGACTTTGGATTCTGGTTCTACATACAGGATTGACTTTTCCTCATCAATGGGTATTGGCTCAGCAATTGCAAACATTAATAGTGGCACAGAAAGGTTTGCCACTCTCCTATTGCTCCAATTGATCCATCAGCTCTTTAGATTTGGCCGTTCCCTTCCTGGGATAGTGACCCAGCAACAGTCCACATCAGCAGCATGCCAACATTAGTGGTACCATCATTCACAGCAGCGCTGGGTCCAGCTCTCAGTCCAAGCAGCAGGGCTCCACCACAATTCACAACATTATTACTGCAAATGGCTTGTTTTTAAGAAAAACCACCACAATCTAACTTCTAGAAAAAATACACACTTGGGAGGCAGAGCCCAGCAGTTTCCGTCATGTGCTAACTATGGCCTGGAATAGCGTATTTGACATTGTTCTCGGAATGTATGCAGAAGGAAATATCTACATAACTTCACAGGAATTGTTGGTTCTCCAGCAATAACCTTTATTCCAAATACAATATTAACCAGGAATTAAATTGCACTTTGGATCAAACTGACTCTTTAATTTCTTCAGTTGTTCCTGACGGACTATAGGTTTCATTTCCAGCGCAGTTTGGATTGTCGCACTTACCATGCCTGCAATTGGCCATAAAAGATAAATGAAGTTATTTAAATAAGCATTTGGCTCCATCCCACAATTGTGTGCCAGCTGTTTGAGAGACTGAAGATTCTGGATTCAGGACTGCAGCCTGCATTCAGCCGTTTGAGTGAAACTGGTCACACTCCAGATGGGTGACTGCAATAGATGGTGAATTTGTTCTTCAAAACCTTTGTTGCTGGTGATAACGATTAGCGACAGAAAGGGGATATCAAGTTCTTGAATGTATTCATATTCAGAGTTTAGAAATTTCAATAACAAAATGCAAGCAAACTTACAATGAAGTGTCTTTGATGTCCTCTCCTGATACAATATTTTTGAACCAAAATTCTGAAGGCCTAATTCTAATGCAGATAACAGAGAGACAGTAATGCAAATGCTCTTGCCTGGAGTGGTGTTCCCTGCGCTGCTGTGTCATGTTTCCTGAAAAGTACCTGGAAAGTAATTTCCTTTCTATTTTGTGTACTCTGAATGAAACAAAACATTAATCACATATTGTTTTCAAACTTACTTTTTTCGTGATAGATTTTGGAGTGTACAGTTTTCCATCGAACTTGTACTATGGACTGTCAGGTGGTCTGCTTATAGTCAGAAAAGTGCTATTCAGTCATTTTAAGCGTACATCTACATCCACAATAAAATCATCATTATTAACCTGAAACATTGAGTAAGTATTTCAAGCCATGGACAGCTAGTTTTGTAAAACTAGTTCAAGGCACAATTACAGTAGATGGTGATTTATTACCCCAAAACTCTCACTGGCTGTTTGCAAGACAAGGTAATGAGGCTGGAGTGTGGGAGCAAAGAAAGGGAGATACGATGCAATCAATTCATCTCTTCAATACTTTATACTTGTTGAAACGTCTCAAAATATCTCAACTAAAGAGCTTCAGGCCCAAATGGAGACGAGGCAACCAATTTTCCAATGTTTCCAATGAGGACCTTTGGTACTGTCTCAACATACAGGGCTGAATTTTGCACGTCAATTTGCTCTTGCCAAGATTCTGATGAGTCAGGCCAAGTGGAGGGGAGTTCAGGAGCAAAGCCCAATCCTTTCTGCACCATTATATTATCTTGTCAGTGGTGGGCAAATGAAGGCACCATTTGAGAACCACTCATGTCTGTCTATGTTGTGAACAATAGAGCTCCTCAACTCCCACAGTGAGCTTTTGCATGCAAATCTCTTTAGCACAGGCTCAGCAATACCCATCACTAATGGCAGCAAAGGAAACGTCGTTGCCCTGCCTTCACTCTGTTATTGCTGTTAGCTCCTGGAATCATGCCATTTCAATAATGGTTTGTGACCAGGCAGCAACTTCTGTATTAGCTACTGTCAGTACCATGGCACCCTTGGCACTGCGAACCATCGCGTTATAATCCAGCTCTCAGTTCAATCAGCAGGCTTCACCAGAATTCATAAAATTATGACTGCAAAGGTCTTGTGTAAGAAAGAACACCATCTTCCAACTTCAGGATGTAATACATATTTTGCGGGTTAAACTGAGTGAGGTAACTAGGGCCTGCCACATGGTTCATTGATGCAGAAGGAAATATCTACATAACTTCACAGGAACTATTTGTTCTCCAGTAATTGCCATGGAGAATATAATATCAAATGAAGCACGAATTACATAAAAGATCAAACATATTTTGTACTTATTGCAAACAATCCTGGAGAACTATATTTTCCATATCCCAAGCAGTTTGGATTGTCAAACCTGGCATGCCTGTAACTGGACAGGCAAGATAAATTAAGTCCTTATGTTAGCATTTGCCTCCAGCTACTATTGAGTGCCAGCTATTGTGTATGATTGATGTGCAGAACGTGGCACAGTGGTGAGCACTGCTGCCCCACAGCACCAGAGACCTGGGTTCAATTCCCGCCTCAGGCGACTGACTGCGTGGAGTTTGCACGTTCTCCCCGTGTCTGCGTGGGTTTCCTCCAGGTGCTCCGGTTTCCTCCCACAGTCCAAAGATGTGCAGGTCAGGTGAATTGGCCATGCTAAATTGCCCGTAGTGTTAGGTTAGGGGTATGGGTGGGTTGCGCTTCGGCGGGGCGGTGTGGATTGGTTGGGCCGAAGGGCCTGTTTCCACACTGTAAGTAATCTAATCTAATCTCGCTGCTTTAATGGCTGAAGACTCTGAAGATTCATTTTTGCAGCTTGAGTTCAGCTGCTTTTGTTAAACTTCTTACAATCCAGACGGATACTGCAATCAATACTGATTTTATTCTTCAACCCCTTTCATAGGATACTATAGCTGGTGATCAGGGTGAGTGTGTGATGGGATACATATTTCTTGAATATATTCATTTTAAGAGACTAAAATGATCAGGAATAAGAATCCCAAATTTGCAGGCAATTTTAAATTCAAGCTTCCTTGATGTCCTCTCCTAAAACTGCTTGTTTTGAAAAGAACTCTCCAACCCAAAGAACAATGTGGATAATGGAGACGCAGTATGTGATTGCTATGGTCGGGAGTGGTAATCTCTGCACTGCTGTGTGATGTTTTCATGAGGGGGCTATACGTTATCTTACCGTAACTGCCTGCCCACCAGCAACTTACTTTCACTTTCTTGTATTCTGAATGAAGCAAAATCATGGTCACATATCGTATCAAACATACTTTTTCAGGACCGCCTTAGATTTGGAAGGCATGGTTTTCCATCTCTATCGCAGTTTAGGCTGTCACGTTTACCAGGCTTGCAATTGAACAGACAAATTTAGTCACTGAAATCAGCATTTGTCTGCATATACAATTGTGTGCCAGCTGCTGGAATGGCTGAAGGATCTGGATTCAGTATTACAGCACTTATTCAGCAGTTTTTTAAAAAAATTGCTCACACTGCAGAAGGATGACTGCATGAGTTGGTGATTTTTTTTTTGTCAAACTTACATAACTCGTTGGCAAGAAGTCAGAGCACAGGTCGGGGGAGAGGCAGAGAATGTCGGGGAGATGGAATTTTTCCTTGCAGTATAGACCAGAGAGGTCAATGGGAGGTAAAACGTTCAGGATCCGGCTGATGAAGGGGAAACGTTTCACCGAAGAGATTTGGATGTTTTAAAGCAACTCTGTTTTTCTTTCTGATTTACAGCATTTACAGTATTTGGATGCTTTCTGTTGTTCTAGTTAAATAAGAGCTTCAATCAGTAGGAACAAAGCCAGCATTAGGGATGCAAATTTAGTGCGATTGCTGTGGTCTGGTCTGCAAAGGTGTTTGTTGCACTGCTGTCACATGTTTGCAAGAGGAAGCCCCTGAACAATCTAAACAACAGCTCTCAAGCAATTTCCTTTCACGTCTTTGAATTCTGAATCAAGGATCATTTATACACAAACTGGAGCAAACTTACTTCCTGATCATTGCAACTGTCCCTGGCGAAATTAGATTTCCCGGTTCTTCACAGTATACGCAGCTGAAATTAGTCATGAAAGATAACATTTTAAGCTAGGTCTTGTATGCACAATTGGCTGATGGCTGGTATAAAATTGCTGGCTGCTCAGGGATTCAGTATTATATTCTTTGATCAACTGTATTTATTAAGTAGATCAACTTCCAGAGGTAGTGGGATAATGGAAAACAGTAGGTTTTTTTCTTTAAAACTTTCATAGGGGCTTTGAAAGACATCACAGGCAGAATGAGGGGAGCAGAGGATATAGGAATCCTAATTGTTCAATATATTTATTCTTTCTTCAGAGTTCAGCTATCTAAATGTTCGAATACAAATTGAGATCTGAATATTGAATGGGCAAGCAATTTTCCACTGACCACTTTTGAAGCTTTTGTATTGATGCAACTATTTTTAAAGCAAACAAAATCTCTAATCGCTCAGAAAAATGCAAACATTATAGCCATATTAAAGAAACTTTGTTAATGTGACTGCCGTAGGTCGGTGTTTGTTGCATTGCTGTGGCATTACTCAGTCAGAAGCCCCTCCATAGAACTTACAGGAAGTGGCACTCATTTTCTTTAACATTGTTGTGTTCTAGATGAATCTTAATTAAGTCACACATTGGACTAAAACTTTCTTTGTGATCACTGCATTCATTACTGGAATCTCTTCTGCCTTGGAAGTGTCACAGTTTCCATATCGGCAATTAGTGTTACAGCACAAATTAAGTGATTTTAAACAAACACTTGAAAAATTCAACCATTGAAAAAGCTCTGAAGATGGAGGATTTCAGCATTATAAACTTGTTTGTTGGATCTTTACATTGAAACTCCAATTTCGAGAGAAATCAAATCATCTGGATGTGTTTTAAATGGGCAACCACTGACATTTAGACAGCAATCCTTCATTCCCGTCCCTTCTGTCAGAGGAAACATCTTGTTTCAATTAATTTGCCTCTTCCTCTCCTAACCACAAACTGACAAAAAGCCTAGACTATCCGAATTCCCTTTGTATGACAAGTCATTCTGTAAGTATTATTCTGGTAAGCATTCTCCGAATTGCCTCCAACGTATGTACTTCCTTCCATAAACAGGGTGACCGATAAGAATTAGAGCATTCAAGATACAAGCTCAACAGTGCTCTCTACTTTTGTGTTTAAATTCCCCCATGATAAAAGGAAAACATTTATTCACTGTCCTAATTACGTACTGCTAGCACTTTGTGATTCAGGTAATGTTACACTCTGATCCCACTGCATGTAGGAGCTATGGAATCTCCCTCTATCAAAACAAAATGCTTTTCTTCCAGTCAAAATGGACAACTTCACTTTTATCCACGTAAAGCTCTATTTGTCAGGCCTTTGACTACTCACTTAACCTATATTTCTCTATAGCGCCCCAATGTCCTCTGAAGTTATTTTTTAGCCTTTCTTTGTCATGTCAGCTTTATATTAATTCCTTCGTGAGTCATAGACTGTGAGTCAATACTTGGAAGATTTGAGCAGATACGGATTTGTTTTAAATAGCTGCTCAAGTTATATTATCCTAACCATTCTGAACTCCGGTTAATTCTCAGTTCCAAACAAACACCGAAGTAATGAACATTCATGTAAGAAAGGCTGAATCCCTGAATATAATTAGAGTATACCAAAATAACAATAGGATTCTTGTCAACACCCCTCTCTCTCTGTCACTCTCTCTCACACACGCAAACACACACACACACCATGGATAAGGGAAAATCATGAAATGTAAGATGTCTGTAAGGCAAATGGATACTATAAACTTCCACTGTATTATGTCATCCTTTTAGCATTACAACAATGGTTGACTCAGACCCGTGGCCTGTGCCTCTTGCTTGATGTGGGACCTTAGGAACGTGGCTGACGCTCCAGACTCTTACACTTGCAAGAAGTGTGTCTAGCTGCAGCTCTTGTTTGACCGCATGATGACTCTGGAGCTGCGGATGGACTCAATGTGGAGCATCTGTCATGCTGAGGATGCCGTAGATAGCACGTTTAGTGAGCTGGTCACAACACAGTTTAGAATTGCTGAGGGAGACAGTGCATGGGTGACCAAAAGACAGAAAAAGAGTAAGAAGACAGTGCAGGTGTCCCCTGCCGTCATCTCCCTCCAAAACAGGTATACCGTTTTGCATGCTGTTGGGGGAGATTACTTACCAGGGGAGGGCAGCAGTTGCATGGTTCATGGCATCGTGGCAGGCACTGCTGTTCAGAAGGGCGGTAAAACGACTCGTAGGACCTTTGTCACAGGGAATTGTCTTGTGAAGGGAGTAGATAGGCGGTTCTGTGCTGGAATGGGACTTCTGGATGGTATGTTGCCTCACAGGTGCTCAGGTCAGGTATGCCACCGATCAGCTGCAGAGCGTTCTAAAAGGGTAGGGCGAACAGCCAGTTGTCTTGGTGCTTATGGACACCAACGATATAAGTAGAAAATGAGATGAGGAACTCAAAGAAGAATTTAGCGAGCGAGGAGAGAAGTTAAAGAGGAGGACCTCAAAGGTAGTGATCTCGGGATTACTACCAGTGCCACGTGCTAGCCAGCATAGAAATAAAAAAAAAGACAGGTTGTACACATGGCTTGAGAGATGATGTAGAAGGGAGGGGCTCAATTTGTTGGACATTGGGACCGGTTCTGGAGCAGGTGGGACTATTACAAAATCGACGGTCTACATCTGAACCAGACTGGAACCAATGTCCTTAGTGGGTTTTTTTACTACTGCATTTGGGAATATTTAAACTAATGTGGCAGGAGACTGGGAACCAGAAGAGAAAACAAGTAGGCAGTGATGTGGAGACCGGAGACTGTAAGAATTATGAAGATTGCATTCATAAATGGAAGAGTAGACAGAAAGTAGATGAGCACAAATGCGTCTACATTACTTCAAGGAGTATAGCGTGAAAGGCAGATGAACATAGGGCTTGGATTGGCGCCTGGGAGGATCATGTCATTGCAATCACAGAGGTTTGGTTGAAGTAAGGGCATGAAGATTGGCAATTAAACATCCCTGGATACAGACGCTTCAGATAGGACAGGGAGGGAAGTAAAAGGGAGGGGTGGAGTTGCATTGCTGGTCAAGGACGATATCACGGCTGTGCTAAAGGAGCACACTATGGAGGTCTTGGTTAGTGAGGCATTATGGGTGGAGCAGAGAAATTAGAAGAGTGCAGTTACACTGTCGGGGCTGTATTACAGGCCTCCCAACAGTGAGCATGTGGTAGAAGAACAAATAGGTAAACAGATTTTGGAAATATGTCGAGCAACAGGGTAGTGGTGATGAGAGATTTTAATTTTTTGAAACATTGACTGGAATATACTTAGTGTCAGAGGTCTGGATGGGGTGGATTTGTAAGAAATGTCCAGGAGAGTTTTCTACTGCAGTATGTCAATAGTCCGACGAGGGAAGGGTCATATTGGACCTGGTACTGGGGAACAAGCCAGGACAGGTGGTCGAGGTTGCGGTGGGGGATTTCTTTGGGAACAGTGACGACAATTCTGTAAGTTTTAGAATACTCATGGATAAAGAAGAGAGTGGTCCTAAGGAAAGAGTACTAAACTGAGCTAAGACCAATTATATCAACATTCGGCAGAAGCTCGGAAATGTGGAATGGACACAGCTATTTGAAGGGAAGTCCACATTTGAGACGTGGGATGCTTTGAAAGGTAGGTTAAGGATAGTGCAGGATAGGCATGTCCCGTTGAAGGCAAAGAATAGGAAGTGCAACATTCGTGAACCGTGGATGGCAGGAGAAATTCTCCGACTAGCCAAGAGGAAAAGGGAAGCATACATAAGGTCTAGGCAGCTAAGAACAGAACGGGCCCCGGAAGAATACTGGAAATGTAGGACAAGTCTTAAACGAGGAATCAAGCGGGCTTAAACGGCTTATGAAATACCTTTAGCGAGCATAATTAAGGAGAATCACTAAGCATTTTATTTTTTATACAAGAAGCAAGAGGGTAACTAGAGAAAGGATCGGTCCACTAAAGGATAACGAAGGAAGGCTGTGTGTCGAACCTGAGAGAGTGGGTGAGATTCTGAATGATTACTTTGCATCAGTGTTCACTGAGGAGAGGAACATGATGAATGTTGAGATTAGAGATAGAAGTTTGATTAGTCTTCATCATGCTGACATAAGTAGCGAAGATGTGTTGGGTAGGCTAGTGGTTATTAAGGTGGACAAATCCCCAGGACCGGATGGGATCTATCCCAAGTTGCTGAGGGAGGCGAGAGGGGAAATACCTGTGGCCCTGACAGATATCTTTGTGGAATCCTTAAATACAGGTGAGGTGCCGGAGGATTGGAGGGTAGCTTATGTTGTCCCCCTGTACAAGAAGGGTAGTAGGAATATTCTGGGTAACCAAAGACAAGTGTGCATGACGTCAGTGGTGGGAAAGTTGCTGGAGAATGTACTGAGGGATAGGATCTACTTATATTTAGAAAAGAATGGGTTTACAGTGATAGGCAAAATGGTTTTGTGCAGGGGAGATCGTGCCTTACCAACTTAATTGAGCTTTTTGAGGAAGTGAGCAATTTGCTAGATGAAAGAAGGGCTGTACATGTCATATACATCGACTTTAGTAAGGCGTTTGAGAAGATTCTCCATGGTAGACGAATGGAGAAATTGAAGTCATATAGTGTGCAGGGTGTTCCAGCTAGGTGGATAAAGAACTGGTTGAGAAACAGGAGACAGAGAGGAGTATTTGAAGGGAGTTTCTCGAAATGGTGAAAGGTGACCAGTGGTGATCCACAGGGGTCAGTGTTGGGGCAACTGTTGTTTGTGATATAAATAAATGATCTGGAAGAGGACACTGTTGGTATGATCAGCAAGTTTGCAGATGACACGAAGATTGTTGGAGTAGCAGAAAGCATAAGGGACTGTCAGAGAATGCAGGAGGATATAGAGGGACTGGAGATTTGGGCGGAAGGTGGCAGATGGTTTTCAATCCAGACAAATATGAGGTAATGCATGTAGGCAAGACTAATTCTAGAGCGAATTATACAATGAACGGAAGAGCCTTGAGAAAAGTTATTGGGCAGAGAGATCTGGGAGTGCAGGTCCATTGTACCCTGAAGGTTGCTGCACAGGTGGATAGAGTAGTCAAGAAGGCATATGGTTTGCTTGCCTTCATTGGCGGCGTATTGAGTATGCGAACTGGCAAGTCATGTTAACATTGTACAAGACATTGGTTCAGCCGCACTTAGAATTCTGTATACAGTTCTGGTCGCCACATTATCAAAAGGATATAGACGCCTTTTGGAGGGTGCAAAGAAGGTTTACGAGGATGGAAGTGCTGACTAGGAAGAAAGATTGAGTAGGTTAGGTTTATTTTCATTAATAAAAAGGAGATTGAGGGGGGACCTGATTGAGGTTTACAAAATCGTGAAGGGTATAGACAGGGTGGATAGAGACAAGCTTTTTCCCAGGGTGAAGGATTCAATAACGAGAGGTCACGCTTTCAAGGTGAGAGGTGGAAAGTTTAAGGGGGATACACGCAGCAAGTACTTCACACAGAGGGTGGTGGCCGTTTGGAAGGCGTTGCCAGCAGAGGTGGTAGAGGCAGGCACGGTAGATTCATTTAAGATGCGTGTGGACAGATGTAGTAGATGGAGAGTAGAGGGATACAGATGCTTCAGAATTGACCGACAGGTTTAGAAAGTACATTTGGATCTGCCCAGACTTGGAGGCCGAAGGGCCTGTTCCTGGGCTGTAAATTTCCTTTGTTCTTTTTTGTTAACTTATACATTCCTTTTCATGTTGTATTTATTAGAAGGTGAGAGGTTGGGAAGTGCTTTTGCCAAAAAGGACCGGAATGTCCTTGGTCACACATCACGAACAGAATTCATGCAGGGCATCCATTAAACAGGACAGGAAATGAAATGTCAGCCTTCATTACAAAATGAATCATGTGTAGGAGTTGTGGAGTGTTATTGAGGCAGTATTTCGACTATTGTGGACAGACTTTCTGACCTTTATAAATCAATGGTCTCCTTGTCACAGAGGCAGTGCAAAACTGTTTTATCAGAATAATCTCTGGGATGATGGTAAAATGAAGAGAGAGTGAAGGAATGGACTTCCATATGCAAAGAGTGTGTTTGTGGCTGTCCATATGACAGTGACCGGTGTTGCCCTCGCTCTAACTACCATCCTTGATAGTGTAGGGCTTGGTATCCTCACCTTGCACGCGGGAGTTGAGGGTGCAATTCTCTGCGGCAGAAAACCATAGATTTTGGAGCAGAAAGATGTGAAGCTCCGGTCCTCGGAGTTGTTGTTGGAATTTTCAGCGGAGCTGTGAAGAAGTTTTCCAGCCTTTTCCTCCCCTTTCTCGATGACATTCTCAGCGCTGCTGAAGCTCATGTGAAATGCTGCGGTCCTGTGAGTGTTATGAATTGAATTAGTTTCAATCAATATTTTCCGCTTCCGATTGTTGGGGTTTGAGAACAGAAGACCCAAGACCCATCAAGTGCAGGACAAAGTATTTGACGAGATTCCACCAAGGGACTGCAAGAAACAATAGAAAAGATAAATAGGCTGACAACGTGCGAGCTGCATTCATAAAGTTCATCTAATCCGTAAATGCTACGGACAGCTATTCCTCATATCGATATGCAGGACACTGAGTATCTCTGATCCCGGGAGTTGGAACTGGGATTATATGACCGTCTGCAGCACTGGTTACTTCCTTGTGTGAAGTACCTCCCGATGGAACACATGTAAAAGTCTATTGCTCATTGAGAAATACATACAAAATAGTAGCCCAGAACAGTATTTCTGTTGTGTTTCTGGTGCTGCTCTTGACATGCCCTACAACACTGAACTTTTTCTGTGCTTCCTGAAGATTAGTTGAGTGCTTCTATGATCGTATTGTGGGCAGTAATCTGCGTTTTAACTTCAATAACGCGCGTCTGAAGCCCAGGTCCACCAATGTCTTTTTTGTCTTTCTCTTATCATGTGCAATTACAATACAGTAAATAATCAATTAATATTGGAAGATGACATTCAGAGGCGTGCGAAATGCCGAGATTTTAGTGATATTAATGCAATGATTAGAGATTCCCTTGATTCAGGAAATAAGGATGTGTTTTGTGTCGAGATAAGGAACTGTGAGAAAAGAAGTCAGTAGCAGGTGTAGGTGACAAGCCCACTCGCAGTCACCAGAGTGAGAAATAAGACGTACAAGAAAAAGTACTGTGTGTGAGCGCTAAAAGATGGCAGTAATCATGGGTGATCTTAATTTCCCCTTTCCCACTCCCGGTTCTATTGTAAAGAATGTTTGGAGAACAATAATCAATAAAATATGTATGGCCCATAGAACAAGACAAGCCATACCTTAGTCATCGATTACTTTACAGGCGACTTAGTTTCCGTCTTTTCTTGGAAACAATCTGAACCACACTTTTATTGCGTTTCTTTCCATATTAATATTAGTCTGTCTTTTGATTATTCCTAACAAAGTGCATGACCTCACACTCACAACATGATACTGCAAGATTTCGCCACTCACTCATACTACCATTATCTTTTTGAGTTTTGCACGTCCTCATCAAAATAAGCCCGCTCACTGATTGCGTATCGGCAGCAGAACTGGACACATTTCACTCTGCCACTTCCTTCAAGTCATTCAGACAGATAAGTCATTGAAGCCCGATGACTGACAATTCTGGATTTCATTAATTATATATTTTCAACTTGAAAACTGTTCAATACTCCCGATTCGGTGACTTCTTGTGATTAGACAGTGGACAGTTAATGCTGATTTATTACCCAACATCGTGAACTCTCTCAGTGTGCAATGATCTATTATATGGCTCCTAATTGAGTATTTGACAGAAATTCGAAAGGACTATATCGAACAGCTCCCTTGATCAGCTCCGCTGGTCATGTTAGCAAAGAAATCTGGCAAATTGGCAAGTGTGATTTTCCTTTCAATAAATAATGTTGACTCAGTTTGAGTGCAAACATCTCTTCCTAACGTTGTGTTTGACTCATTTTAAATGGTGTCTAGCATTTTCCAAATGACAGCAAAGAACATTAGAGCAGATAGCAGCAGTTTAGCCCATCAAGTCAGCGACAGCTGTCAATGATATCTCGGCTTATTTGTATAATCCTCAACTCTACTTTTCAGCCTTATCTCCGTGGCCCTTGATTGCGGGCTGACTAAATAACTGTCTGTCTCAGCCTTGAATGTACCCATTCTTGACAGACCTCTGTTGGGTGCATTTCCACAGACTTGCTATCCTCCGAAAGAGAGAATATTTTCCTCACGTCAGTCTTACATGTTTGACCCCATCCGCTGTGCTAAGGCCCACTGGCCCCACATCTTCCCAGGTGTAAATCAGAGCAGAATAAACACCCGAAGGACGGTCTTAACTCCGCAGAGCCAGCTGTGAGTATTTGAAACAGTTTCATATCTTGACCACAGATGACACAAACAGACATGAATTGCACATTAGATTTGCCAAAAGCGAATCTTCTTCAAGATCACATAGAATCATAGAGTCATAGAGATGCACAGCATGGAAACAGACACTTCGGTCCAACCTGTCCATGGCGACCAGATATCCCAACCCAATCTCGTCACACCTGCCTGCACCCGGCGGATTTCCCTCCAAACTCTTTCCATTCATTTGCTCATCAAAATGCCTTTTAAATGTTGCAATTGTACCGGCCTCCACCTCTGGCAGCTCATTCCATACACGTACAACCCTCTGCATGAAAATATTGCTCTATAGGTCTCTTTTATATCTTTCACCTCTAACCCTAAACCTATGCCCTCTAGTTCTGGACTCCCCGACCCCAGGAAAAAGACTTTGTCTATTAATCCTATCCATGCCCCTCATAATTTTGTAAACCTCGAGAAGGTCACCCCTCAGCCTCCGACGCAGCAGGGAAAATAGCCCCAGCCTGATCAGCCTCTCCCGGCAACTCAGATCCTCCAATCCTGGTAACATCCTTGTAAATCTATTCTGAACCTTTTCAATATTCATAACATCTTTCCGATAGGAAGGTGAACAAAATTGCACGCAATATTCCAACATTGGCTTAAACAATGTCTTTTACAGCCGCAACATGACCTCCCAACTCCTGTATTCAGGACTCTGACCAATAAAGGAAAGCATACCAGACGCGTTGTTCACTATTCTACCGACCTGCGACTCCACTTTCAAGGAGCTACGAACCTGCATTCGAAGGTCTCCTTGTTCAGCAACACTCCCTGGGATCTTACCATTAATGGCATAAGTCCTGCTAAGATTTGCTTTCCCAAAATACAGCACCTCGCATTTATCTCAATTAAATTCCTGTTGCCACTTCTCAGCCCATTGATCCATCTGGTCCAGATCCTGTTGTAATCTGAGGTAACCCTCAGTAACTCAGCTGGCGATGAAAGCACTGGACCAATACAACAACGTTTTTATTTTCTCGACCATTGCTATGTTTATTAATCTCTCTGCACATGAAAATGGATCCTTCCCATCCACTTTAATGGATTAAATTCCCTCCAGTGTGGCCCCCTTCGGCTCTACCAGTCCACACTGACCCTCTGAAGATTAACACACCCAGACTCATTTCCCTGTGAGTAATGCACCAAACGCTATGGGCAATTTACCACGGCAAATTCACCTGACGAACACATGTTTGGACTGTGGAAGGAACCCCACGCAGACGGGGAAGAATGTGCAAACATCACACAGACAGTGTCCCGACGTTGGAAGCAAACCTGGGACCATGGTGATGTGAGGCAGCAGTGCTAACTGCTGAGCCACATTTGTCTCTCATCAACGCGTGTAATTCAACTGGATCTCCCAGCATTCTACTCCGTTCTGAACCAAGAGAGGGGGACAGCGAATACTGGGGTCAGGCTGCGGACAGGGCAAGCCAAATACTGGTGTTTCAGGTTGGAAACATTCATTTCAGAAGATGTGTTAAGCACAGGAGTTAAATGTGGGAAAGGTGATGGGTTAGAAATCCATTGGGAATCCCCACGCGGTTTCGAATTCTGCCGACTACGTTTTCAATGATTTCCGAAAGGACGATTTCGCGCTCAAACTTGAGAAAAGAACAATCTCAACAAACCATGCCAGTTGTTCGATTTGATTTTGTAACCTCGAGTTCTTAATCAGAACTGTGCCACTATCAAAACCTTGACCGTTTCTCTTCCCACGGATACTGCTGGACACATCCAGTTTCTGCAGTATCCTCTGAATGTACTGTGCAAAAGTGCAACTTTACATTGGATTCCGTTAATCACAGTCCTCCATGTCCTGACCCTGGACAGTGGCAAGTTTTCGTCCTGTTCGTCAAACGGTCCATCCCCACCGCTCCCTCCCACATCATTATAAACAGCCGCAGGAAATCTCTGGTTTACCTTCTTCGCTCCAAAGTGAAATTTACCAGCCTCTGGACTCTCTCCTCATAACGGGAATTCTCATCCCCGGACAAGGTGAAAGACAGAGGATAGTGAAGAGATTTTAGGGAAATATTGACATTTGAGAGAGGAACAATGTTAAGGAGGCAAAACATGGAAACCAGTCTCCAGCTTTGTGGATCTTCAGAAACTTTTTGGGAAGTGGAATCGGAGGGCAATGTGCAAGGGTGAACTGTCGGACTGAGCAGAAACAGTCAAGACAGCTTTCCCCTCTTTAAGGGGACGGGACATTAACTCTGATGTTCTCGGGACACGAACTGATCTGAGACATTGAAAGTTTTCTCGTTCTTGTATATGAGGACTCCAGGACATTGAAAATGCTCGGGCCAGACAAACACCGAGAGGCTGGAACCCAGACTGTCAGGGTGTAGGAGAGAGGCTTCCCAGTGACATGTGTACGTCTGAGTGAGTGGGATCAGACTGTTCCTAGGTCTCCATAATGAGCGTCGCAGGCTCTAATTTGGAAAAATACATCTGATAGAGGACAGTTGTCATTCTGGGAAGGGCAGACTGAAGTTGCGATTCCGTAACCGCATACTTTGGAGGATTGTGCGATGTGCTGGATTGCACATGTCAGCGCATTAGTCTGCCGAATGAAAGATAGCTGATTCAAGAGCCCCCAGGGCGACAGCGATTGCTGTCCTTAATGCATTTGTTTACTTTGCTGCACTGTTTCGGTTTCTAATGAGGTCAACAGATATTCTCCAAATGGAAACACAATCGTGTGACTAACCACAATGACATTTCCGCATTTCTGTCAAGATTAATGTCAAGAACTGTGACTTGTGGGAATCTGAAACCAAAAGGAAACTGCTGCAGAAACGAGCCAATTTGGGAGTACCTGTGGGAGAAAACACAGCGCTGATGACGTTCTGAGACATTGCCTCTTAATGTCTCTCTAGAAATGCTGCTGGACCTGCTGAGTTTCTCTTGCAAATTCTGTTTTTATTTTAACTGAATGTCCATTCCATCCATCAGGATGATGCAGCCAGCCTCACCACGCACTGAAATTTTACACGTTTTGAAGCTGCGAAATGATTGGATTCAAACAAACCCAATAATGATTTACTCTTCCTCAGGTCCACAAGGAAAGAGAGCTGGGAAGTGAATTGCACAGTGTCGTCCTGTCGTCCTGGATGAGTGGTTAAGTCAATGGAATTGAAATTCATATGGCTTTAACCATGCAGTCTCGTATCCTGCTGATGGTTATGGAGAAATGCTAATAATTGCGAAGGGAAATTGCTCCCTGACTTCGACTGGTAGAGTCAACTTAAAAACAAAAACGGGAAAATTGGGCATGGTGGGAATCTGCAACCCACTGCCTGTCAGGGTGCAGCAAGCAGAAATTTCTAGAGAAATTTGAGACGCATTGAGGTGTACACTTCTCCCACCAACTGCGTTTGAAGCTGTTAGCCAACTGTTGGAAAATGAGACTAGAACAGTCAGGGACTTGTGTTCGACTGGTGCAAACTTGTTCAGCTGAAATGCATTTTCTGTGCTGCCGAAATCTTTGACAAGCTGCGGTGAGGTGGTCGGAGAAACTGGCGGATGTGAAGCACGTTAAACTGGTCTCATCCTGACATCTCTCCTGCTCTCGGGGGATTTGTCTGTCTGTCCACCTGTGTGGATGAAAATGAGGATGATTTCCTCAGGGCGATTACCATACAGTGTGACCACGTCAAAGTTCAGTCCTATGATTTTGTCATTTAAAGCGCAGGGAGTATTTCATTGAAATTTACCCTGGAAACATCAGAACATGCAAGGTTAATTCCCTCATGCTGGAAAATGGGACTAGAGTAGATGAATATCCGGTCTCCCGCACTGCAGATGGGCGGAAAGGCCTTTTCCACGCTGCAAGGAATGGAAGAAAGAACGAAATTGATGTGCAGCTAAAATGATCACAAATGAAAAAATAAAAGGGGATTCATTAAGGAAACATGCAGCGCCATATTTCAATTTCCCTGGAAGTCTAGTGGTAAGAATTCAGTACTCTGACTGCTGTGGCAATGGGAGATTTCCTCTGACGGGAATCTTGTTGACAGCCTTCCCAAAGCAGGGAATGTTGTATGGTGCTGGAAATTGATGGAGTTTTGTCACAAACACGATTCAGACTAGCGTAAAACAAATAAGTGCAAATCGCGGAAATCTGAATCCAGAACAGGAATTGACAAATTCAGCCGGCCTGACAGCACCCGTGGAGACAAAGAGATTTAATGTTTCATATCGACAGAATCAGGTTACTTGTGCATTTTATTGTTTTAATTCCTGGGTAATTGCCAGTTTCAATTCACGAATCAGCATACATATCAGAATCTCTCATTAGCTGACAAACGTCATCTGTAAAATGAAAACTGTCATATCGGCTGTATTGCTGTTGTTGTTCTCCTGAGTTGGTGAAACTCTGGCCTTACTCATTACCTTTATCTTCTCCTTTCTGTCCATGAGCAACAACGTTGAGTGGAGAGCTTCTGTTTTCAGTGTCTACCTTCGTATGCTTATCTATTTGTCTCCCGTTGTCTCTCTGTACTATCTCACTCTCTTCTACATTCTCCCACTCTCTGTCTGTCAATATCCCTCAATTTCTAGTCCTATTCTTGGAAAAGTCTGAAATTCGGTGACAGTTTGAGAGTATACCTGTTTCGTGGCTTTCTCCGCCCACCCCCAACCCGCCCCACCCCCAACCCGCCCCGGCCAGAGTGTGTAGAACTGGGCTCACAGTCTCCAGGTAATATCTCTGTCACTTAGGTCTGAGGTCAGGTGACATTTCTTCACTCAAAATACGATCATTTACAATTGTAATTAGAATTCCTAACCGACCAGAAGAAAAGCAGTTTCTCTCCAATTATAGGATTTCAATGACGTCATTGCAGTTTGCCTAAAATTAATGAATGGTGACAGCAGACAATGAGAGCTGTCATCTCGCAATGGATGCGTTATTACCACAACATTTCCTGGCAAGTCTGCAGTGTCTCCTGCCTCACTTCATTATTTAAAAAAAGACTTGCTGTGACAGCGAGAGACTAAAAGTAGAAGAGATGGAGAGATGGAGAGATCATTGTTGAGCAGAGTACAGAATCTCGGCGTTGGATCAGCAGGATAGAACATTGACTAATGGGTCCACAGCAGGCGGCAAGGCTTGGTATCACCAAATAACAACGGGCTGAGCTCAAACACAAGAAGCATTCTGAGCCCTCACTGTCGCAATATTGGATCAACAATACGGCTTTTACAATAAGTTTATGTAATGGACTTTCAATGTACGGAACATTTCAGAGCATTTAACACCATACTCGCCTGGTTATTACCAGATGCTTTAACTGACAAAGCCACATATGGTGTTCTTCAAATCCATATGTGCATCTAATTAACTATTTGATCACAGTAACTCGGACTTCCTTGCAGTAATAAAGCTGCTCGATGAGAATATATATCAACCTGCGCTTATGCAGGAAAGAACAGGTCACAGCTGGTCTTCCTTCACTGAAAATGCACCGAAAGGGGCAATCTCTTCTTGCTTTGCTTTCAAACTATTGCCTTCACCTCTGTAGCTGAAAATGTGTTGCTGGAAAAGCGCAGCAGGTCAGGCAGCATCCAGGGAACAGGAGAATCGACGTTTCGGGCATAAGCCCTTCTTCAGGAAAGGCTTATGCCCGAAACGTCGATTCTCCTACTCCCTGGATGCTGCCTAACCTGCTGCGCTTTTCCAGCAACACATTTTCAGCTCTGATCTCCAGCATCTGCAGACCTCACTTTCTCCTTCACCTCTGTAATCTGACAGGATAAATAGGATGCGTTCATCCTCTCGGGGCCGATAAAACGCGTGAATATGCACAGAGGGAATCTCATACCAAAAGATCAGGGTAATTGTGGTGAATTTACCAGGAGTGGTGTGTGAGTCGGTGTTAACAGTGGGTACTAAGGGCTAACCCATTAGCACTGACATTGAGCCTTGCACCAAAAGCATCTAACTCAATTCTTGCCTCACGTCTCCCAGTCATCATTGACTTTCAGTTGATCCTACTCCCCCTTCAAAACTTCTCACTTGTTCCCGAATACTTTCGGTTTTCCATTTCGAAATTGCAGCCGTTTGAAACGAATTTATGGAGTATGAACGTCACTCTTTGGGATCAGCTTCACTGCCCATCCATAATTACTCCAGAGCTTGCGATATTAAGTTACTTTACAGAATCGTGGAAGTACTCAGCACAGAGATGCATCCATGATGTCGCTCGGGAGGGAGTTCCGAGACTTAAAACAAACGACTTTGAAGGAACAGTGAGATAGTTTCAGCTGAGAAAGGCGAGATTCTTAGAGGCGATTTGCGGTGACAGGTGTCTCGTGTATCTGCCGCAATGATCCTTCTAGTTGGATGCGATCAATCACTGGATTGATTCTGGCAGATCCGCATCTGTGCTCTGTGTGGAAGCAGGAAATAGTTTTCATTCAGATAAACCAATAGAAGAGAAATAAATCTTTATTTCCTGAATGCGAATTGGATCCAGGTCTGTGCGATTCAAACTCAGACTCTGAATCAGGGACTCCACTGATGCTGACAATAAACCTTGACCTAACCTGTCCAAACTTTAGTAACTATTTTCTTTCTCCCCACATTTTGAAGCACCAGTCCTTGCCGTGAGTGGTGAAGGAGCTAACTACTCCCTCGCAGAAAAACAATTGGGGCCAGAGACCCATATATCTGTCCCGCAGCGGGTATTGCTTTGCTCCGAACAGACCGGTTTTGCTGTGTGGGACTGAAACTGTGTTCGATCACACACAGACGCGGTGAATCAGCTGCCAGCAGATGTGGAGAAGGTTGGGGCGGATTCAGACCCATTCTGGGAAATAGACTGGATCCGGAATTCAGGGGAGCTTAGTGTCACAGAAAGAAGGCTGGAGAATTGGTTTGGGAAAGATATCAGCCATGGTCGAATGGTCGGGCAGACGAGATGGGCTGTGAGCTCTAACTGTCCACCGATGCCTTCTGGTCCCTGGCCATCCAGAATCTAAGGAAATAGAAAGAGAGTTATTTTTTCAGTTCGAAGTCCTCCGGTCATAACTGGGTGAGGTGAGAGATGGAACACGTCTGATGTAAGTTTAGAGACTGGGAAAATGTTTGGAGACGAAGTAATAAAAGAGGATCTGAGTATAAAGTTGGAAGTCAGGAGATATTCAATAAAAAGGAAGGGTGCGTAAGGCAGCGGGAGATGGACATGGAGAAAGAAGTGTCACTGGTCTTGAAGTCTTAACTCTATTTTCCTTTCCAAGATTCTACCAGACCTGCTGAGATTTTCCCGCAATTTCTTTTGTTGGTACTGAAACAGAAGACACGAGGGAGTTCCTGGATCAACCAGCTCTCTGTTCTGTGGGCGTTTGAATTCCCCGTTCGACCAGATCACATCTCAGCCACACGAAAACCTCACTATCCTGCCCCACCCCACCCCTGTTACTGATAATAAACTGTTCATTACGTCAAACCACGTGCACGCAACACCATCATTTTCCGAGTGAACTGGGAAAAGTTTCGGGGGAGTTCCATTCGGTTTCATTCAGAGCATTCTAAATCAGTTACTTTTGTTTCAGCACTATTTGACGTGGAGCCGTCACTCTCAATCCCCCGAGCATGTGGCCATTCGCATTCCACGACTCTGTATATTTTGGTTGGTACATGGTTGGAATGGAACCTCACGTTTTGAAAGGGACATTGTTTATCGTATATTCGGCTGAACTGATAAACGTGTCTCTGGTACCTCCGGTACAGTGGAAACAATTTTCACTCAGAAACCAACACATGATCAAAAACAGTGGTAACAATGTGTCAACAAAATCTGCAACAGCGAGCGAATGCGCTCTTGTGTGGGGTTGCAACATTGCAAATTGAATGGAGAGCAGTGAACCTATTAACAGATAGAAATGCCCCTACATGAAACTGCATCTGCCAAGACTTCTCCACTCACTCATTCTATCGATACCTGTTTGCAAAATTCCACATCCTTATCACAATATGTTCACCCACCTAATGTGTATCGGCAGCAATTCACTCTGCCACTTCCTCCAAGTCATTCAGTCAGATAAAACATTAAATCCGATGACTGAACAATTTGGATTTCACTAAATATATCTTTCCAAGTTGAAAACTGCTCATTAATCTCGATTCGGTGATTTCTGTTAAATAGACAAAGGACGGACAATGCTGCTTTATTATCCAATACCGAGAAATCCTTTCTTGTGCAACGGACTTTTATATAGCCCCTTATTGATCGCTTGCTAAAATTCAAATGAACTTTACTGAGCATCGTCCTTCACCAAGTCTGCAGGTCATGCTACCAAAGAAATCTGTCAGATTGTCATCGTGTGATTTTCCTTTCAAAAATGATGTTGATTCAGTTTGACTGTAATCATCTCTTCTAAACTTTCTGCTTTTCTTAATTTGCAATGGTGGTTCACATTTTCGAAATGACAACAAAGACATTTGAGCAGATGGAAGCAATTTAACCCATCAAGTCAGCGACAAGTTTCAATGAGATCACGGCTGATTTGGTTAATCCTCAAATCCCCTTTCGGCCTCATCTCTGTGACCAAATGCCTGTCTTTCTCAGCCTTGCATGTATGCAGCCTTGACAACCCTCTGTTGAAAACACCTTCACAGATTTGCTACCCTCTGAAAGAGAAAATATCCCCGACACCTAAGTCTTACGTAATTGGCCCCTTCCGCTGTGAGGTGGCCTTCTGGTGCCACATTATCCCAGATGTATATCAGAGCAGAAAAAACCCTCAAGGTCGGTCTGTTCTGTCCAGTGCCAGCTCTGAGTGTTTGCAGCATTGTCTTTTTTGACTTTTGAATGAACAATAGACCTGAATCTTCTTCAAAAATGCTTCATTGGCTGTAATTTCGCTGGCAGTGTAGTGCGCTAGAAAGTCGAGTGCTTGATCACAAGTATATCACTCTCAAAATGTCATCTCTGTTTCTCTTTCCACAGTTACTGCTAGATCGGTCGGTTTTCTGCAGTATTCTGCGAATTTACTGTACACAAGCGCTGCATTTCATTAACTTCCTTCAATCACAGTCCTCTGGACAATGACCCTGTTCAGTGACAATGCATCCTCCTGCTCGTCAATGTGCCAAGCCCCACCGCTCCCTCCCCCATCAAGATAAACAGCTGCAGAACAGGACCTCTCCATCTCCATTAATGACGACCGACTTGCCACTGACATTTTTTACAAACCCACCGACTCCCACAGCTACCTGGATTACACCTCTTCCCACCCTACCTCTTGCAAAAATGCCATCCTGTATTCCCAACTCCTCCGCCTCCGGCGGATCTGCTCCCAGGAGGGCCAGTTCCACCACAGAACACACCAGATGGCCTCCTTCTTTAGAGACCGCAATTTCCCTTCCCACGTGTTTAAAGATGCCCTCCAACGCATCTCGTCCACATCCCGCACCTCCGCCCTCAGACCCCACTCCTCCAACCATAACAAGGACAGAATGCCCCTGGTGCTCACCTTCCACTCTACCAACCTTCGCATAAACCAAATCATCCGCCAACATTTCCGCCATCTCCAAACAGACCCCTCCACCAGGGAAATATTTCCCTCCCCACACCTTTCCACCTTCCGCAAAGACTGTTCCCTCCGTGACTACCTGGTCAGGTCCACATCCCCCTACAACCCACCCTCCCATCCTGGCACTTTCCTCTGCCACCACAGGAACTGTAAAACCTGCGCCCACACCTCCTCCCTCACCTCTATCCAAGGCCCTAAATGAGCCTTCCACATCCATCAAAGTTTTACTTGCACATCCACTAATATCATTTATTGTATCCGTTGCTCCCGATGTGGTCTCCTCTACATTGGGGATACTGGGCGCCTCCTTGCAGAGCGCTTCAGGGAACATCTCTGGGACACCCGCACCAATCAAACACACCGCTCCGTGGCCCAACATTTCAACTCCCCCTCCCACTCTGCCGAGGACATGGAGGTCCTGGGCCTCCTTCACCGCCGCTCCCTCACCACCAGACGCCTGGAGGAAAAACGCCTCATCTTCCGCCTTGGAACACTACAACCCCAGGGCATCAATGTGGACTTCAACAGTTTCCTCATTTCCCCTTCCCTCACCTCACCCTAGTTCTAAACTTCCAGCTCAGCACTGTCCCCAGGACTTGTCCGGACTTGTCCTACCTGCCTATTTCCTTTTCCACCTATCCACTCCCCCCTCTCCCCCCTGACCTATCACCTTCATCCCCCCCCCCCCACTCACTCATTGTACTCTATGCTACTTTCTCCCCACACCCACCCTCCTCGAGATTATCTCTCCACACTTCAGGCTCACTGCCTTTATTCCTGATGAAAGGCTGTTGCCCGAAACGTCGATTTCGAAATTCCTTGGAAGCTGCCTGAACTGCTGTGATCTGGTTTCCAGCATCTGCAGTCATTGTTTCTACCATCTTCAGTTAATTGTCTTGGGTGCAAAGAAAACCTCGGGAATCTCTCCAAATGCCAGGAAATCTCGACCCTGGACATGCTGCAAGGCAGAGGAGTGTTAAAGAGATTTTGGAAAATAGTTTCAATTGGCAGATGGAAAAAATGTTAAAGAGGCAAACCATATAACCCAGTCTCGAACTTTGTGAATCTTCAGAAACTCTGTGAGAAGTGAAATCCATGGAGAATGAAGAAGGGTGAACTGCCCGGTTGAGCAGAGACAGTCAAGACAGCTTCCCCTTCTTTACGAGGACAGACCATTAACTTTGATGTTCTCGGGACATGAACTGATCTAAGATATTGAAATAATTCTCGTTCCTCTACATGTCAAATCCAACCTCATCTTAAATCTGGGACAATGAAAAAACTCGGGACCACACAAGGGTTAAGGAGGCTTGAAAGGAGATGGTCCCAGTTCGAGGAGAGTTGGTGCTCAGTGACATGGGTGTGTCTGTCGTGGATGGGATAAGACTGTTCCCATGCCTCCATAATGAATGTTCCAGACTTTATTTTGGAAAAATAAAACTGATAAGAGGACACATCTCGGTCTGGGAAGGACTGAAGTCCGTCACAACCTGCGTTACATGTTCGGGAATGGTTTTAGGTTGGAAGTTTCAGCGTATTAGACCGTTAAATGAAAGGCTGGTGGTTCAAGACCTCCAAAGGCGACAGCGATCGTTGTTGTTAAAGCATCTGTTTTCTCTGCTGCAGTGTTTCGTGTTTCTAATTGGGGCAGGAAATGTTCCTCAAACAGAAAATTCCCGTGTGAAGAACCACAAAGAACTTTTTGCAATGGTTTAAAGGTTAATGTAATGAACTGTGGCCTCTGGGAATCTGAAACAAAATCAGAAACTGCTGACAAAACTAACTGGTTTGGCAGGACCTGAGGGAGATTATTGAGTTCTGATGAAGTTGTTAAATATTGTCCACGATTCTCTCTGCATGGATGCTACCAGACCAGCTGAGATTTGTCGTGGAAAAAGTATAGAGAATCACCAGGAGACGTAGAGAGTTCTTCAAGAAGTCTGTCTGTTATTTGCAAACGAAAAACCGTGACACCGAGAAAGCAGATTCTCGAATGCTCTCGAACTTCATTGTCCATGGTTTTTTATAAATTTTTCCCATGCTTTGTTTGCTTATCAGCATGTCTAAATATATTAATCAAAGCACCTCACACTCGCTACACAATAAACCAGTGATGTTAGTTCCCATCATCTCTTTAATTGTCCATTCTACTTAACGTTATTTTCATGTGACGGTTAGATATTTAATTTCAGCTTTCGCAAAATTGGTCTTTCATTCCAGACCCTACTTCATATTTTCCCAATGCCATAATTAGTTATTTATTGTCAATAATCTCAATCAGGCTGACTCTATTAAATATTAATTAGATACTTAATGTCATGTCCCAAATATTTATGTTCCCAATCGAGTCATAATGATTCTTAACAGGAAGCCTAACTTTACTAACTGTAATCTAATCTCACCAACGAGACCTTTCAGCGTCAACCTTTCTTTGCTAATTGGTGTGAGAGAATTCCACTATTCTTATCTCATCCTGCATTCTACAGAGCCCTTGCAACAGATCGCCAGTGGGGTTCATGCTTTAAACCTTCCCTTACTTTCATGCTCTTTATTTTCCATAATAACATTTTGTCATTCTGACCAATGGCAGTCATTCCTGGCACTGGATTTTTTTTTTCAAAAATATACTTTATTCATATATATTTAATCTATACAATTGGACATGTCATCATTCTGTAAACATTCCATTTCTTTACGTATCGAAACAGGGTAATCATTCATTTTCACAGGTTGGTGCAATTATATTGAGCTCAGACGCCAGCGGAGCCCAAATGACTGCGTGGGCCCCCTGTTCTTCATGAGGCAGGCAGATGTTAGTCGGTGGTCTTTCCCCACCGCGCCTTGGCGGCAGCTGCACCAAGCTTCAGCGCGTCCCTCAACACGTGGTCCTGGACCATGGAATGTGCCAGTCTGCAACACTCAGTCAGGGTCAACTCCTTCAGCTGGAAGATCAGTTGGTTTCGGACCACCCAGAGAGCGTCCTTCACCGAGTTGATGATCCTCCAGGCACAGTTGATGTTCGTCTCGGTGTGCGTCCCGGGGAACAGGCCGTAGAGCACGGAGTCCCGCGTCACGGTGCTGCTGGGGACGAACCTCGACAAACACCACTGCATTCCTATCCAGACTTCCTCTGCATAGGCACATTCCAGAAGGAGGCGTGTGACAGTCTCGTCCCCCCCGCAGCCGCTTCGAGGGCAGCGTGCGGTGCGGCTGAGAGTCCAGGCGTGCATAAATGATCTCACAGGCAGAGCCCTTCTCACCACCAGCCAAGCCATGTCTTGGTGCTTGTTGGAAAGTTCTGGCGATGAGGCATTCTGCCAAATGGCTTTGACAGTCTGCTCAGGGAACCGCTCGACAGGATCTGCCCTCTCCTTTTCCCGAAGGGTCTCAAGGACACTACGTGCTGACCACTTCCTGATGGACTTGTGGTCAAAGGTGTTTTTCTTGATAAACTTCTCCACGAAGGACAGGTGATACGGAACGGTCCAACTACTCAGAGCATTCCGCGGCAGCGAGGCCAGGCCCATCCTTCGCAACACCGGGGACAGGTAGAACCTCAGTACGTAGTGACACTTGGTGTTTGCGTACCGGGGATCCACGCACAGCTTGATGCAGCCACACACAAAGGTGGCCATCAGGGTGAGGGTTGCATTGGGTGTGTTTTTTCCCCCATTGCACCGGTCTTTGTACATTACATCTCTTCGGACCCGGTCCATCTTTGATCTCCACACGAAGTGGAAGATGGCCTGGGTGACTGCGGCGGCACAGGTTCTGGGGATAGGCCAGACCTGTGCCACGTATAACAATACGGAGAGTACCTCACACCTGATGACCAGGTTCTTACTCGCGATGGAGAGCGACCGTTGCTCCCATCTGCCCAGTTTCTGTCTCACCTTCCTGATCCGCTCCTACCAGGTCTTGGCGCACGCCCCAGCTCCCCCGAACCAAATACCCAGCACCTTCAGGTGGTCAGTCCTGACGGTGAAGGGGATAGAGGATTGGTCGGCCCAGTTCCCGAAGAGCATGGCTTCGCTCTTGCCTCGGTTTACCTTGGCCCCCGAGGCCCGTTCGAAATGGTCACAGATGCACATGAGTCTGTGCACGGACAGCGGATCCGAGCAGAAAACGGCGACGTCATCCATGTACAGGGAGGCCATAACCTGCAGACCCCCGCTGCCAGGAATAGTCACCCCTTTCAGGCTCGCATCCTTCCTGATGGACTCGGCAAATGGCTCTTTGCAACACACAAACAAGGCAGGAGAGAGAGGGCAGCCCTGCCTGACTCCAGATCTGACTGGGAAGCTATCTGATTCCCACCCATTGATTGAGACTGCACTGACAATGTTGGTGTAGAGCAGTCTGATCCAATTAGCGATTCCCTCCCCGAAGCCCATTTTGGAGAGGACATCCCTCATATATGTATGCGATATCCTGTCAAAGGCTTTCTCCTGGTCCAGGCTGATGAGGCAGGTGTCCACCCCCCTGTCCTGTACGTAGGCAATCGTATCTCTGATGAGTGCGAGACTCTCAGCGATCTTCCTGCCCGGTACAGCACAGGTTTGGTCAGGGTGAATCACCGATCCCAGAGCAGACCTGACCCGGTTGGCGATGACCTTTGACAAGATTTTGTAGTCTGTGTTTAACAGTGAGATCGGTCTCCAATTTCTAATTTCTTCCCTCTCCTCCTTCTGCTTGTAGATGAGGGTGATGATGCCTTTCCTCATGGATTCACTCATGGTACCTGCCCGAAGCATACTGACATACACCTCCAGCAGGTCCCGGCCAATCAAGTCCCAAAGAGCGGAATAGAGCTCGACCGGTAAGCCGTCGCTTCCGGGAGTTTTATTCTTTTCGAAGGACTCGAGGGACTTGGTCAGCTCATCCAGAGATAGCGGCTGGTCCAGCCTCTCTCGTGTTCCGTCGTCTAGGACCTCCGTGATAGAGGACAGGAATGACTGGGAGGCCACGCTGTCCGTTGGCTTCGAGTCATACAGACTGACATAGAAAGATTTGCTGATCCTCATGATGTCAGCCTGAGATGACGTTACCGAGCAATCTTCTTCCTTCAGGCTGCTGAGCATGGAGCTCTCTTTGTGCACCTTCTGGAAGAAGAAACGTGAGCACGTCTCGTCCTGCTCCACCGAGCGGACCCTGGACCGGAAGATTATCTTGGAGGCCTCCGAGGCAAAGAGCGAGGCTTGCTGGCCCTTCACCTCCTTGAGGTCCTCCGTGACATCGACCCCCAACGTCTGCAGCAGGAGCAGGTTCTGCATACTTTCCTGGAGCTGGGACAGTTTTCCCCGTCTCTCTCTCGCCTCCTGAACACCTTTGAGGATGAAGAACCTCTTGATGTTCCCTTTTACTGTTTCCCACCAGTCCGCTGGGGACTCAAAGAGGAGCTTCACGGTTCTCCAACCTGCGTAATCTCTCTTTAGCTCCTCAATGTTTCCCGGGGTCAACAGCTTGGTGTTCAGTTTCCACGTTCCCTTCCCAGCCCGCTGCTCGTCCTATAGGTGACAGTCGGCCAGCAGGAGGCAGTGGTCAGAGAAGAACACCGGCTTGACGTCGGTGGATCTGACCGAGAACGTTCGGGACACAAACAGGTAATCTATCCTTGAGCGGATAGACCCGTCTGCCTGTGACCATGTATATCTACGCTGCGCTCCGTCTGCAGGGGTGCTGAAGACGTCGTGCAGCTTGGCGTCTTTGACCGTGTCCATCAGGGCTCTGGATGTGGCGTCCAGTTTACTGTCCCCCCCGCCGGATCGTCCGTCTGCATCGATGCTATAGTTGAAGTCTCCGGCCAGAATGACCGGCCTGGACGTAGCCAGCAACAGTGGAAGCTGTTGCAGGACGGCCAACCGTTCACTCTTACCCGCTGGGGCGTACACGTTGATTAGTCTCACGGGAGCGTTTCTGTATGTAACATCAGCAACGAGGAGGCGCCCGCCCACCACCTCCTTAACCTCGGAGATGGTGAAGTTGCCTCCCCGTAACAGAAAACCCAGGCCCGAGGAGCGGTTATCGTTGCCCCCCGACCACACTGACGGCCCATGGGCCCACAAGCTCGACCATCTCCTGTAACTGCTGAGGTGCGGTTTCCCACACTCCTGCAGAAACAGGACATCAGCTTTCACGTTGGCCAGGAAGGCCAGTGTTGAAACACATCACGCAGCAGATTTTATGCTGTGCACATTGATAGTTGCAATTTTAAACCCCATTTTGTTAACAGGTTGTAAGGTTACCCATGTCCGATTGTCGCTGGTCCTGCCCCTCTGGGGTAGCTGTCTGCATCCCCGTGCAGTACGCAAACTGCTGGACCCTCGCTGGGCTGAGGTAGCTGTCCAGTTCCTCACTCGGCCCATTTGCCCGCTTCGGTGTCATCGGGCCGAGACCAGGGTCCACGCTGTCTGTTTCTATATCTGACAGCAGGGCTGTCAGAGGGTCGCTGCTCCCAGTGACCTGGAGCTGTGTGGCGGCGGGGCCCTCCTGGCTTTCACCTGGTGGGGGGTGGTGGTTTCCCATTTCCTCAGGAGGCTCGTCCCTTGGTTGGCAGTTGCTGCTCTCCTTTCTCCTCGCAGCGCTCTGCCTCTTCTTTTGGTGACGACCCTCCTTTCTTCCGTCCTCACTCTCCGAAGAGCTGTCCGTGTCTTCCACCTGCAGCTGCCTTTTCCCCTTTTTCTGGGAGGTCTTGGTGACCGGGTGGGTTTTCCTCTTCCTGTTTTTCACCACGGTCCATTCCTTTGTCTCCTTCTTTCCCTTCTCCGCCTCCTCCTCCTGTCCTGTCGGAGCTTCGCTCTGCAGCTGTACCTCTCCGGTAACTGTCATCTGCTCTGCTCCGGCCTGTCCTTCCTGTTGCGTGCCCCCTGACACCATTCCCTTGCCGGTTTGCGGTGCCTTGCCGTCTTTTTGTGGCCCGCCTCCGGCCATCTGCGCGTAGGTGGCGGCCCCTCGTCTTGGGCAGGCCCTGTACACGTGGCCCGCCTCCCCGCACAGATTGCAGTTCTTTTCCTCCTTGCACTCTTTGGTCGGGTGGCCCTCCTTCTTGCAATTGCGACAGATCGTGACCTTGCAGTCCGCCGCCATGTGGCCTGACCTCCCACAGGTTCGGCACACTTTCGGCTGCCCTGCATAAGTAAGGTACCCTCTGCTCCCTCCGATAGCAAAGCTGGAGGGTGGGTGGAGGATATTCCCGCTGGCGTCCACCCTCAGGGTTACCTTGACCTGTCGTTTGCTGGTCCAGATCCCGAAAGGGTCAACCACGTCGATGCTTTGACCCTCGACCTGCACATATCTTCCCAGGAACGTCAGGACATCAGTTGCTGGCACGTAGGGGTTGTACATGTGGATTGTAACAACCTGGCACTGGATATACTGACGGTGAAGGGTCAGTGATCAGAGCGGACTGTCCCTGTAGTTCTGTTCCCGACTCTCCACCTCCCGCTCTGTTAGTAACCTCTCAGTCTCCTGGGAATTGCATGGTTCCCAATTTTGCCGGATTCCAGGCCTTTAACCTTGGCTGAGCAGACAGTCGATGGTCTGAGGAATATCATTCCCAAACGTCTCATGTCCGAGGTAATAACAATTAATAACGATGTCTGTGCATCCTCCTCATAATCTGTGAAAATCATTGTTGCGCACTGTAGGAACATTTATTGACCGAAATTGAGGAGGTTTTGAACCAGATCAAACTCTTATTAATTAAGAAGATGGTCTAGATCCTTTTTTCTTTTCTCCTGAAGGCAAATGTACGGCAATGCAATTCAATTGGTGAAACTTCCAGGCTTGAACCGAAACACAATTTACTTCGCACTATCGTTGTAACACAAACAAAAAACAAAGTGTGGACGAACCCAACTCTATTGGAAAACTGAACGAAATGAAACATCATTTAACTACGAAACAGTCAATGTTCGAATATAGTAACATTGCATAAACCATACAAAACTGGTCGTCCTCCTACCGGAATGATATTATGAAACGTGAATGGATGAGGAAAAGTTATAATGTGATGTTTGTAATTCTTAAGCTTCCAAATGGATTTGAGGTGCGAATGTATTTTAACCTTGAAGAAATTTGACGCATTTAAACCTCCTTCCTGTCCACGATAGAAGCTGTTGAATCTGTTCCGAATTTCCAGCGGCTTCTGTAATTATTTAAGGTTTCTGACGATAGCAATCTCTCACTTTTCCAACAAAACAAAACGAACCTTATGTTGCGAACAATATTCAAATAAGCAATGGGCAGCAGAGAGGAAAGCTTTCGAGCAACGCTGCCCGGATTGTCTCGGCAATTAACAGGAACCAACGCCATGAAAACCCGAAAGCAACCTGACAAATCCATTTCGCCACAGAATGCAACGTTGGTGCTCAAGACTTTTCCTTACAAAACCACAGGAAAAGCCACAACACTGCGATGGCCGGGAATCGAACCCAGGTCAACTGCTTGGAAGGCAGCTATGCTCACCACTACACCACCACCGCGCTAGTAACGAAATTGTCCCTTTTCCCAAACGCACATAACAAGGCCGTGATCGTCACCAACTGAACTGGGGATGAAAGCAAAACAAGACATTGGTTGTAAAACGTCACCAGGTCTGAAAACACCAGAATCAGAAGCCTTCAGATCTTCAGAACAATCACTGGATCCAAAAGGTTCACTCCCCACAAATGCTGCCGGACCTGCTGAGTTTCCCAGCAATCTTTGTGCTGTCTCTCAGATCTGCAACATCTGCAGTTCTTTGTCAGATAGAAAACAACCGTTGACCCATTGAAGGGGATATTTGATCAGGTGATAGTCCTCTTCATCCACAGAGATAGATGGGATGGAGCATAGGATCATAAAATTCTTACAGTGTAGAAACAGGCTATTCGGCTCATCATGCATCCCACCAAGTCTCACCCTCTCCGCTATTCCTGTAACCCCGCATTCCTCATGGATAACCATATATCAACACTCACCTGGACACTATTGACTCTTGAGCGTTGCAAATCCACCCTAACCTGCGCATCGTTGGACTGTGCGAGGAAACTGGAGCACCCAGAGGAAACTCACGCAGACAGGGGAGAATGTCCAAACTCCACACAGACAGTCTTCAATCAGACAGGGATCTGGGTAATTGGAGAGGTTTCAAGAGGGAGTGCAGACTGGTTTGTGAATGATGGGCCGAAAGCCTGATCTCAGTGCTGTAAAGGCTCTACAGTAACATGATTCCCTACATCCAGCATTCAACACAATTTGCATTTTGTTTTAATCCGTGCTGTTATTGACATTATTCTGAGTGAAATGTATAGAGAGAGGTTGTTTGAGCATTCACACAGATCTGTGTTGTGATGGGTCAGGAGCAACATACAAAACAACAACTGGTGGAGGGAGAATTGAATTCCCCTTCCGAATCTGCCGAGGACATCCAGGACCTGGAACTTCTTTATCACCACTCACTCACCATCCGGCGCCTGGAGGAAGAACGCCTGATCTTCCTCCTCAGGAACCTCCAACCCCAGGGCATCAATGTGGCCTTTACCATTAGCCTGATTTGCCCCTCCGACCACCTTATCCGAGTTCCATCCTGCCAGCTCGGCACCATCCTCGTGGCCTGTCCTACCTGCCAATCTTCCTTCCCACCTATCCGCTCCACCGTCCTCTCCGACCAATCACCTTTACACCCACCTCCATCCATCAATTGCGCTCTCCGCTCCATTCTCCGCAGCCCCACTCCCTCCCATTTATCTGTCCACGATGGACACTCCCAGCCTCATTCCCCATGATGGTGTTTTGCCCGAAATGTCGACTCTCCTGCTCCTCCGATGCTACCTGACCTGCTGTGCTTTTCCTGTACTACTCTAATCTTGACACTGATCTACAGAATCTGCAGTCCTCACTTTCACCTCGCATGACTGAATTCCTGCCCCTTACAGATCGAATTGGGTCTCGTGTTTTCATCATGAATTTTAATATATTTTATTTTAAAAATCATCACAATATATTGATGCCCTCATGAGCATGTAATGCATTTGGACAGAACAATGCCTCCTTTCTCTGTGAACAATTAGAATTAAAGGAGTCGGTTTGGAAAATGTTTTTTCTCACAAAAACAGGAATAGGGAGTTATAATGCTCTCTGAAATAAACACAGGCCATTCAGAGGAATCTGATAAGGTCATGCAACATCTGCCGAGAGAAGGGAAAGGTTAGCTCATATGTTATGAGAGTAGGGGAATTCAGCAGAGCGGTAGGAAGTTAGAAAAGTAATAATTAGTGAACAATTGGAATGGGGATAACGCTGAAGAAAAAATGAGAGCCTGTTTAACATGTTCATTCTGTTCTAGTAGTCAATCCAATCAAAGCTAAAGTTAGATTTCATATCCAGTTTGCTGTCCAATCCACATATTCCGTGACTCCCTGAGAAACCAGCAATCTGTGCCTTCCAATCTGAAATGCACTCAGTGAGGGTGCATCAACAATCGTCAGTGACAGAGAATATTAAAGACTCAGAAGCCTTAGAGTTAATCGCTCTCTCCCCATCTCATTCCCAAATAACCTGCCCTTTCCCTGAGGGTGTGTCAATAATAATCAAAAGATCTGTAAATGATGTAATTTTAACACTGACTTCTCTTCGCAGATTCTGTCAGACTTGCTGAGCTTTTCCGCAACTCCTGAAACTGTGTTATCGTGTTTCAGATACCCAGACCCACAGGATCAATTTCTCACCATCTACCCTCTGAAGCCTGTTCAGAATTTGATGCATTCAAATGAAATCGTATTTCAATTTTCTCGAATATAGACACAATTTATTCAAAGCTCAGCATTGGAGCACGTGAGTTTCAAACAGTGACCTTTATTTTGTGGTTCATTAACGTGTTTGGCTCATTGCCGCTGGGTTACCACGTATTGCTTAGATATAATTGTTCTGACGAAGTTGACGATGAGTTAGCGTCTTGAACTGCTGCCATTCATTTTGTCCAGATAAACCCATAATGATGTAAGGGAGGGAGTTCGAGGATTTCCAACCAATGGCACTTGTGGAACTGAGACGTTTTTCTGAGCCAGGGTGGCGAGTGGCTTGGTGTGGAATTGTCAATTGGTGTCCCATGTATCTGCTGTGCTCAGTGTTCCACGCGATAATGCTGTGGTTCGGGAAGCTGCTCTGTGAGGAACTTTGGGGAATTTCTACAGTGCATCTTGTCAGTGGTGTATTCCACTGCTACTGAGTGTGGATGGTGGAGACAGAATATATTTGTGACTGTGGTGCTGAGCAAGCTGCACTGCAAGTTAATTCTACCTAATTATGGAGAACATATAGACAGCTACTTCAGGCTGCAGCGCAACATAGATAGGATGCAGATCTGGGCATGGCAACCTGGATAAACGCGAAGTGATGCATTTTGGAAGGAGGAACACGAATGCTGAATATAAGCTTAAAGACAGGTTCCTTGGCAGTGTGGATGAGGAGAGGGATCTGGATATGCAAGTATATAGATCCCTCAAAGTTGTCACCCAAGTGGATAGGGTTATTAAGAAAACATATGGAGTACTGGTTTTCAATAAGGGGGATTGAGGTTTAGAGCTGCGAGGTTTTGCTGCAGCTCTACAAGTCCCTGGTGAAACCACTCTTTGAATATTGTATCCAGTTCTGGTCTCCCTACTATAGGAAAATACCGAGGCTTCGGAGAAAGCGCAAAGATGGTTTACCAGGATGCTGCCTGGACTGGAGGGCTTGCCTTATGAAGAACGTTGGAATAAGCTCGGACTTTTCTCTCTGTAGAGAAGGAGGAAGAGTGGAGACCTGTTCGAGGGATAGAAAATAATGTGTGGAATAGATACAATCAATAGGAAGAGACTTTCCCCCCGGACATGATTGACTGGTATGAGAAGTCAAAGTTTGAAGATATTAGGAGGAAGGTATAAAGGTGATGTCAGAGGTAGGTTCTTTACGCAGAGAGTTGTGAATGCATAGACTCGGTTGCCAGCTGTGGTCATGGAAGCAGAATCATTGGGGACATTGGTGCGACTCCTGGACATGCACATGGATAGCAGTGAGTTCAGGGGTGCGTAGGTTAAGTTACTATATTATCCATTAGGATTAAATCTCGTGGGCCAAAGGGCCTGTTCTGTGTTGTACTTTTCTATGTTCTATGTTCTATGACTGCGTACACTTGGTATATCTAAACGTAAGGTGTCAACCTGGTGAAGCTACGACACAGAAATAGTTGCGTGCCAGAAACCATAAGAAGCAAAGGACAGACAAGGCTAATTGACTTTATCACTCACGGATCAGACATAATGTCTGCAGTCCTGCCACCTCCCATCACAAATGATGCGGGACAATATAATAAATCATTTCTTTCACATGAACGTCGAGGCTGAGGGACCGGAAATAGATCCTTTCGAAATTATAACAGGCATGGAAGTAATGGATAATGGAAGTATTTTACACAGACCTCAGGAGACATAGGTTTAAAGTGTTATCGAGCAGACCAGACCCAGATGTATGGTATGCAGATTGATTTTGCTTGTTTTATGATAGTCATACATTCTGAGAAACAGTGAAGAATATTGTGTTGCATTCTCTCCAGTACAAATCATACCTGACATAAGAACATCAGTTTAATATAGTTTCACAGCTTTTGAACAGGTGAAGAAAAGGATCAACTCTATATATGACAGGTCCATTCATAAGTTTGATAACAGCACGGAAGAAATTGTTCCTGAATCCATTGGTGCGTATTTTCAAACATTTGCATCTTCTGTCCGATGGAAGAGGTTGGGAAAGAGCATTGCGGTGGTGGGAGGGGCCTTTGATTGTGTTGGCTGCATTCCTGAAGCAGTGGGAATTCAAGATTGAGTCAATGGAAGGAAATATGATTTGTGTGATGGATTTTGTTAAGGTACATGCATCTCTGCAATTTCTTGCAGTACGACCAGAGCAGTTACCATACGAAGCGTCTGGATAGAATGTTTTCTGCAGTGCAATATTAAAATTGATCAGAGTCATTGCCAAAATGCTAAATTTTCTTCCCCGTCTGAGGTGGTAGATGCATTTATGTACTTTCTTGGCTGTAGAGTTGACATGGATAGACTGATTGTTTGTGATATTTATTACTCGGAACTTGAAGCTGTCCATCACCTCCAAATCAGCACCAATTACAGAGATCAGTGTGTGTCCTTCAGTCCAGTTCCTGAAGTCAATGGCCAGTTCCCTTGTTTTGCTGACATTGAGGGAAAAATTGTTATCTTTACACCATGTCACTAAGCTCTATTTATTGTAGGAGAAAGTGAGGACTGCAGATGCTGGAGATCAGAGCTGAAAAATGTGTTGCTGGAAAAGCGCAGCAGGCCAGACAGTATCCAAGAAGCAGGAGAATCGACGTTTCGGGAATAAGCCCTTCTTCATGAATGAGGAGGGTGTGCCAAGCAGGTTAAGATAAAAGGTAGGGAGGAGGTACTTGGGGGAGGGGCGTTGGGACTGCGTAGGTGGAAGGAGGTTAAGCTGAGGGTGATAGGCCGGAGTGGGGGTGGAGGCGGAGAGGTCAGGAAGAAGATTGCAGGTCATGAAGGCGGTACTGAGTCCGAGGGTTGGCACTGAGATAAGGTGGGGGGAGGGGAAATGAGGAAGCTGGAGAAATCTGCATTCATCTCTTGTGGTTGGAGGGTTCCTCGGCGGAAGATGAGGTGCTCTTCCTCCAGGGGTCTGTTGCCATCGTCTGGCGATGGAGAAGGCCAAAGATCTGCATAGCCTTGTCGGAGTGGGAGGGGGATTTAAAGTGTTCAGTCACAACGCGGCTGGGTTGTTTGGTGCGGGTTTCCCAGAGGTGTTCTCTGAAATGTTCTGCAAGTAAGCGGCCTGTCTCCCCAATGTAGAGGAGGCCACATCGGGTGCAGTGGATGCAGTAAATGTTGTGTGTGTGGAGGTGCAGGTGAATTTGTGACGGATATGGGAGGATCCCTTGGGGCCTTCGAGAGAAGTGAGGGGGAGGTGTGGGCGCAAGTTTTGCATTTCTTGCGGTTGCAGAGGAAAGTGATGGGAGTAGCAGTTGAGTTGGTGGGGGTTGTGAAACTGACGAGGGAGTCGCCGAGGGAGTGGTCTTTCCAGAACACTGGTAGGGGATGGGAGGGAAACATGTCCTTGGTGATAGGGCCTGTTTGGAGGTGGCAGAAATGACGAAGGATGATACGATATTTGGAAGTTGGTGGGGTGGTAGGTGAGGACCAGTGGGGTTCGGTCCTCGTGGTGATTGGACGGGCGGGGTTCAAGGGCGGAGGAGCGGGAAGTGTAGAAGATGCGGTGGACAGCATCGTCAACCACGTCTGAGGGGAAATTGCGGACTTTGAAGAAGGAGGCCATCTGGGTTGTTCGGTATTGGAATTTGTCCACCTGGGAGCAGATGCGGTGTAGGTGAAGGAATTGGGAATATGGGATGGCGTTTTTACAGAGGGCAGGGTGGAAGGAGATGTAATCTAGGTCGGTTTTGAGACCTACCCACTATCGTGGTGTCATTAGTAAATCTGTAAATGGAGTTAGAGCTGAATTTGGCGGGACAGTCACGAGAGGGTAAGTAATATTGAAGGGGGCTGAGTACACAGCCTTGAAGGGCACCAGTATTAGGTATTATTGAAGAGGAGGAGTTTCCAACTCTCCTCATTCATTGTGATCTGCAGGTCAGAAAGTTAAAGATCCGGTTCTCGATTTGAGGAAAGTCCTAGGACTCAGAAATGTCGATGAGCCTTGTTGGCATTCGGGTCTTCAAGGCAGAGCTAAAGCCAATATACAGAAGTCTGATGTAGGTGTCCATGTTATCCAGATGTTCCAGAGATGAGTGAAGTGCCAGAGAGATGGGGTCTGCATGGATATATTACGATCGTGGCGAATTATCGAGGACCTCAGCAAATTGGGAGTTAATGTTTACCATTCCTAACCTCTTAAAGCACTTCATAGATGAGAACGGCCATGATTGTATTAAAGATCGGAGCAGGTTCGAGGAGCCGAATTCCAGACTCATGCTCCTATTTCTTGTGTTCATTTGTTCTTTATAGCTCAGAGGGAAACATGTTAATGAATGGTCCTGGCAAACAATGAAGATCCACACACTCAAATCCCATTTCTCGGCTATAAGCCCATCGTCCTGAAGGTTTCAGCAATGCACGGGATTATTAAAATACCCCACAGGTAATATGAATGCTTATGATTCAAACATTCATCCTAGTAATGAGTGTGAGACTTTACGTTCTTCTGGGTGTATGGTAGCCGACTGAAAAATGAACCTCAGCAGGAACTGCAAAGAGGAGGGTATCAGAGTAAGGAGCACAAGCAGTCCAAGAGCTGCAAATGTTGTTAGGAAGAGGGCAACCTGCACAAGAACTAACCAAGACAGGGGAGGGGGAGCCTGGGAGTGAGGGTGTCTATCCAACATTACCAGAAATGTTAACGTGATCTTATTAATTGGATCTTATTAATTGATTCGACATCATTGTCCCCCGCCTTGGACACAAATCGGTAGAGTTAAAGTGATGGCGTCACCAATGAATTAATTAAAATTTGATGAAGAAATGTATCTGACTCTCTCTGTCAGTCTGTCCCTTTTTTTAAAGTGACAAAATACCGCCCTCTGCTGGCCTCCCAGTGTCACTGTACAAGCAGCAGATTTTTTTCTCTCTCTGGGACACTTTGCTCCTGTCCCTGTACATTCTATTATTTCTGACAGTCTCACAATGCCCTGAATGACGCAAAGGCGCAAGCGGCTGCGCAGTGACGTCACAAAAAGGTTGGCCACAACCAGCGGGGAAAGTCTGACACAGAGGAAGCGAGAGGAGGCAACAGGTGACTCGTGCCAGGGCCGTGGGGTGAGGGAGAGCGATCCCCTCTGGCCGCTACGAGAGGAACCAGCAACTACTTTCTGAAAGAAAGCAACTAGATATTTTTGGAGAACTATATCGTTTATTCTCATTTCATCATTCCGTAACAAGGCAGCACCCACCCCCTGAAATACTTCAATACTATAGTACAGGAAATGTATAAATGTTAGGAACCACAGAACGATGAAAAGGTTTAACATTGTTGCTTGGACAGAATTTCAGCATTGGTCCTGTTTTCTGCCTCCCTCCATTTTCAAATCGAGAAGTTGCATTTGTTGCTTCCAAGTTTAAATGAACCTTCTCTGAATTTAATGAAGGAAAACAAAATAAGTGGTGAGCAATAGTGATAAGGGCATTGCATTGTTCGGGCATCAGGCAGATGTCTGTGACAGTGCAGATGCGACACCAGGTAGCACGCTGCCTCCCTGAGTCTGGGATGTCAATGAGTGGCTGAAGGGCAGTCTGAAAAGGATACAGCAAATATAAGATATGGCAACGGTTGGAGCCTTGAAAACAGTACATAGGAAGCTGTGAGATTAATTGACAACACAGGGTTAAATACAGAGTAAAGTTCCCTCGATATGCCTAACCAAACATTTTGAAGATATGTATAGTCTGAGAAGTGATAGAGATTTAACTCACACTCAACTATCACCACAGAAACACACGAGCATATGCGCGCGCAAGCGCGGGCACACACACACATACGCAGTAATTCTCGATTGTTATCCAAGAGGGTCCCCATTTTGAACGAAAATAGATGTATTCCAGAACTTCATCACAGAGTTCTTTACTGGAATGTTTCTGTTCAATTTGGATTCTAAATTAGATTCCTGATTCGAAATATCCCCATGGACAATTTTCCTCAACCCATGTGCTGTGTCCTGCTCACAAAAACTGCATTTGATTCCAATACCGTATGTTGTTTGATACAGGAATCTTTCTGTGTCGGGGGAATTGAGTCTTGAGTCCGATCGAGGTGTGTGAATGTCCTGTTTATCTGACATCCAGGATTGTTTAATGAAGCTTCGATGTTTGGAAATCCCGATGTCATTTTTTTTACAGTCCTTTAGTAGAACTGTATTTATTTTCAGTCAAGTACTCCTTTAATCTGGATCTTATTAATTGATTCAACATCATTGTGCACAACCTTGGACACAAATCGGGAGAGTTAAAGTGATGGCGTCACCAAATATTTGGACAGTTTGGCAATTATAACCAGGACTTGGGCCGAGGGAGGTGAAGACGTTTTACTGTGATCGTACAGGAGGTATGGACACCATGAAGCATCTCCAAAATGATAACGGATGAATGTGGCAATTCACAGATATTCTGGGCGAGCAGAGCGAAACAGGCAGACACACTGAATAAGGAACAGAGAGCGACAGAAGGATTTTGAGATTTCCAAAAGGCATCTGCTCAAGTCAGTCTTGATCTAAAAACTGAGTATATTATTGGTGAAACTAGTTCACAAGTAAATTGTGAAGTGGAAGTAAGCTGCTGTCAAACAGATCGATGTAGCGATGGTAAGTGAATGGGCAAAGCCCTGTCCATTACAATATAAAGTGGAGTCTGTCAGGGAGAATCGACAGAGAATTTAGTTTAAATGGGGAGATGTTCTAGGACTCTGACGTCGAGAGGGATCTGTGTGTCCTGGGATATTAAAACACATTGAGTTATTTTGCAGGGGCAGCAAGGTATTAGCAAAGCAAAGGGATGAAGTTTTCGTTTGTTCATCGGACGTGGGCATCACTGGCTGGGCTCAGCATTTATCCCTCATTCCCATCAGCCCTTGAGAAGATGGTAGTGAACTGCCTGATTGAACTGATGTACTCCATAAAACTTTAGTTTTGGAGAAACTGAATATCGCAGAATTAAAATGCAGCTTTTATATTTCCAGTCCCAATTTTAAACTTAACTGTTTGGGTGGCACAGTGACTCAGTGGTTAGCATTGCTGCCTCAGAGTTCCAGGGACTCGTGTTTGATTCCAGTATCGTGCGACTGTAAATGGAGTTTGTAAGTTCTCCCCGTGTTTGCGTGGGGTTCTTTCGGATGGTCTGGTTTGCTTCGACATGTGTGGGTAAGTAATATTGGCCATGCTAAATTGCCCACAGTGATCAGACATGTGAAGGTTAGGTGCATTAGTCAGGGAAATATACAGTGATAGGGCAGGGGAATTTCACACCGCTGGGATTATATATTCATTTACTCTAGTCTGAGTGAGAGACTGGAATTCCATGTGTTGTCAGCAAGCTTATGTACAACAGAATAAAGTCTCTAAGCTAATTGAGGGGAGCAATTCGTAGAACAGGAAGAGAATAGGAAAAAAAACAAATTGCTCATAAAAGCTCAGCAGTTTTGGCAACATCTGAACAGAGAAACCAGAGTTACCACGTCGTATCCAGTCACCGTTTATCTGAGCCAGACCTGAAACTTTAACGCTGATTTCTCTTCAAAGATGCTGCCAGACCTGCTGAGGTTTTTCAGTAACTTTTGGTTTTGTTTCTGATTGACAGCAACTGCAGTTCTTTCAGATTGTATTTAGGTAGTGAATGGGGTTAAGTTCAGAGTAAAGCTGTTTCTGCACTTCAGCTTATTAACTCCCAGACCATGTTCACGTGGAATAAGATAATGACGAAGTCAACCCCTATCCCCACACTGTCCCTATCAAATGCACTTAGCATAGTTATATCACTGGCTTATAGGCAGAGTACATTTCCCTGTACACTTTCTCCAACTAAACCTCCTAGGGTCAGGGAAAAATAGGGTTACATACAATGTACAGATATGTCCACAAACACTCCCGTGTCAGGGAAGCTCTGTGTTAGATTACAGAGTAAAGCTGCCTCTACAGTGTCTATCACAAACTCGTACATAGCTCATACGCACAGGATCACTGTCATGCAGTCACACATGTTCAGTCACACGCACAGCAGAGCATTGCAAACTCCCGATCTCAGAATCTCACACTCTAACACATCGTCTCACTCAGCCAATCTCAGCCACCAACTCTCAGTCAATCAGTCACAGACACCTCAAAGCCACACTCGCTCATTCACATACACAGTTACTCTTTCACAAATGTATACTAATGATGCACAATCCGAGAGGTTTGCTTAATGGTAAATCAATTTCTTTATTTTTAGAGAACACAAAATTTGAAGGCAAATTACGTCAGGCTGGTCCTTGATAAATGCCTGTTATCTGGATAAAATACATCTTACTCCACGCTAAATCTCTGGCAGATTCTGAACAAGACCACGCACCTACAATTCAGGAGCTGACCTGCCATATTACTGTCGTATTTTCGTCTTGAAGTTTGGAAAGTTAGACAGACTTTTAAACATCTCAGGGCACGGACTTTAAAAGGATTCTGGAATCTGCATCTTAATCAATGGAAACTTTGTAACAGAGTTCTCCATATCCTGCTTTTACAGGTTAATTTGTAAATTAACATTTCTACACTGTAGGAATGTTTGAATGGAAAAAACGCTTTTCACACATTTGCCCCTCACCTGTGCTGACAGAATTCAGACTCAAACTGAAGCTTCTCTGCTCCTGCATCCAGTTTACCATTGTACCATTTGGTTTAGATTATCCCTCCTCTAACATTGAAATTGCATCGATTTACATCCCAGTTTATTTCATCTGCAGGAGGCCGAGAAATGAAAATATATAAAGTGTGCGATGTGTTTTAATCTGTCAAACGAGGACAAATGATTCCAAAAGTGTCAGTAGCCATTTTAGGTTTGTTTCAGGTAGCCATTTCATGTCAGCACAGCGCTGACAGCGACTTTATAAACAGGGAAAGGCAAGAACGGGTTGGGGACTTGGGAGTCCATGTGCAAATGAATGCAGCGTAGATTCACAGAACTATAGTTGGACGGCACGGATTCAATGGCCATGGAAATGATACAAGCCAAGGACTGTATCCCTGGAATTTTGAATAGTCTAAAATGATGAAAGTTTGAGAGTCAATGACAGGAACTGCAGGATTAGATGGGGAGAAAATATCGTTGTTCTGGAATCTATAAATAGGTTCAGTGTCGAGTAATCTAACAATAGACTGGAACCCTTTGAAATCTCAGGCCACGTTCAGCATGAGGTTAGGTTTTGTTTTAATCACCCAACACTGTCCCCATCAATCTTTAACACAGGCATAGGGTTCAGTACAGATTAAAGCCCAATTACACTGTTCCCATCAACCACTCCCAGGACAGGAACAGCACTGAGTTAGATAAAGAATAAATCTCCCTCTGCATTTTCCACATCAAACCCTCCCAGGACAGGGATAATACTGTGCCAGATAGTAAACAAAACATCGTCCATATAACCAGAAAATGACTGCATTCCATCTGTTGCTGCCTTGCCTATTGTGGGTCACAGAGTGAGCTCCGAAACACCTCCAGGACATTCTTATCCTGTACCTGTGGCTGTGGCTCTCTATCTGTGTCTGTGAGTCTCGGTTTCTGAAATTAGCTCCCATTCCCTCGACAATGTTGAATAAATTTCAAAACCGTTCAATTACGTTTAAAACATTTTCGGATACCCTTAAGATTTTTTTGCAGGGTTTATAAATATCCATCCTCACGTTACTTGCGGATATCCAGTGTAATTCCTCTACATCTATATAGTCCGTAATCCACAAAGCAAATTAACATCTAGGGTCCGTGAACAATCCGGAAGTTCCATGAAGTGTCTCTCTTTATTGCATGCGATTGGCCATTAACAGTAAAGAAACGTTCCTATGATTTTTTTCACTGAGATGCCATCAGGAGTCCTGAGGACCACTTTGATTCTCAGACTGACTGTTCATCGTCACTGCAAAGAAAAATCAAATTTTCAAGATGCAGGAAAATCTTAACGAAAACAACTGCTGATGTGCTTTCCCAATGTAATCACTGATACTTTTTAGGATGATATTTTGAGGCGGACATTTAGCTGAATGAAACCAGGAGCAGGACGAAGCCATTCAGCTCCGACAGCCTGCTCTCCATTCAATGTGATCATGCCTGATTCCCTATCTCAACGCTATATTCCCACTTGCTCTCCAGAGGTCGTGGTAGAGAATGGTACAATTACAACAATTTGTTCACGTTTGTCGGAGGAATCGAACAGAAACTGAATGATCCCGTTGAAAATGGTGAGAAGTTCTTAAACGTTATCGTTCAGGGGGATATCTGGTATCAGAACTCTAACTGACAGTGGAGTCAATAATGTGGAGGACAATTGATACAGAAGAGTACAGTGCAGGCCCTTCAGCCCTCGATGATGTGCTGATCGGTTAATCTACTTTAAGATCAAACTGATCTGCATAACGTATCTACCATGTGCCTATCCTAGAGTCGCGTAAACATCCATAATGCATCTGATTGAACTACCACCGCCACAGAGTCTGGTCGGTGCATAGAAAGAACTTACCTCTCATCTCACCAATAATCTTCCTACAATCACTTTTAAATTATGCCCCCTTATGAAGACATTTCTGTACTGGGAAGAAGTCTCTGGCTATTCATTCTATCTGTGGTTCTTATCATCATATACACCCTTATCAATTCACCCCGCATCCTTCTTCACTCCAATGAGAAAAGCCCTCGGCCCCTTCAATATTACTTCAGAAGAAATGCCCTCCAGTCCAGGAAGCATGGTGGTAAATCTTCTCTGCAGCGTCTCTAAAACTTCTGCCTTCAGGATCAATCTAGTCAGATTGCAGATTTTAAAAAAAACTGTGACTGATTCTGAACAGGCTTCACGTGGAATATGCTTTTCAAATCACAATCCAGGTCGTTGGAGGTTTTGCCATGTCAGAGTGTGATTTTGATTAAATACAGGAAATGTTGCTCCCCCACGGTCATTGCGTGACTGTTTTGTTCTTTATGACAAACAGAAAGCTCTCGCCTCTCTCGTGTCTGTTTCACAGGAATTCTGTGCTTCATATTAATTGGCCACGAACAATAAGGAAGTCTGGCTCTGATTAGTTCATTGTGAGGATATCAGGAATCCTGTGGACCACGTTCATCCTCAGACCTACGAGAAATAACTTCTGCATGTGTCCTCCTAAATTCTGCTACTCTTCTCTTCCCTGTTTCCTGCATTTTCAATTTGAGTCATTTGCAAATTCTGATGACATGTCCTGTTGTCTGGAGGTTGACAGTGAGTAAAGCTCGATGTCCACAACAAAAACTCCCAAGCTCAGCGTCAGCATGCTGACATCTCTTGATGTCAGTGACCAAGTCCTCATTGACAAAATGGGAGTTTGAGATTCAGAAACTAAATAACTGCGACACTCTGTTCTGTCCATTGAGTCTCCACCCCTCAGTGAAATTCAAATAATGACCTAGTTCCCTGTTAAAAGCGTCAGTTGGAGCCGCCTCCATTAGAACTCCAGCAGGACCCTCCACACAAACACCAAGCGTTGTGTCAACAAAGAACATCTCTTACTACACATCTGTTACTTTTGCAGATAATTACAGCCTGTGTTGTCTCATTCTTGAACCTTATATTCGGTGAACAGTTTCTCCCAGAGGTGTCATGATTTTTGAAAATCCCATCAGAATCCCAATCTGAAAAGTTCCATTCTTTCCAATCCGTTCCCATGATTGAAGGTGCGGACCCAGGAACAAATGCACACAATATTCCAGTAATCTGAAGTGATTAAGCAAGTGAGCTCACTCTCCACCATCTTCTCGGGAGGAATAAGTGACAGCACAGACAGTGAAGACCACATTCTTTAGGAGGGTCTCCCCATCAGAGTTTTCAGGTCCCTAGTTGATTAGAACAGAGTCTATGTCCAGGTTTTTGCAGGGGCCTGACATGCAATGCCAGCCTGTGCTTCTCCAACAAATACCTGACCAATGGAATGATTCCTTTATGAATGAGTTAATGCAGAGAAATATTTATACTTTTCAGTGTAATTCTCTGGTTGTACAATCGACTAGAATCTGCTGTAAATGATAGTCTCCATGACGTGTTCGGAAGTATATCAGGTATTCGTACAGTAGATATTCGACCCTTTTGAATGGCTGGATTTAACCCAGTGGAAGAGTTCCTGTCCTAAACACACGCAGGGTCAATTCCCAAGCAAAGTCACAGGGCACAGGTGTCACATCGGTTCCCTTGGAACTGGTTGTCCAAGTTCCGTGTGTAATTGTCAGTGTCCCTCTGTGCAGCCTATAGTGAGGCCCGCAGTGACTCCTTCTTGGATGTGCCTTTCCCCTTGGGGAACACTGAGACATGGAGATTCTACAGAGGCTGCGCAGTGGGGCCTGACCCCTGAGTACGATCAACCTGCGGCTGGGTCTCTGACCTCACAATGGGAGATAACCCTCTCTCAGCTCGAGCTGGAGATTCAACAACAGCCAATAGTATTTCCCCCTGGAGCACGGCTGCTTAAAAATGAAGGAAAGGAAATCAGAGAAAGTTGCTCGGATGAAGAGAGCAGTCGGGAGAGAAACTGAAGTTCTCACGTGTCCAAAGTCAGGTTGGAGTGCAGTGACTTCAGTGACTCGAGCTGTCTTTTGCCATTTGAACTGAATTGATTCTTAAATATGAAAGTTAAATCGAGGAACATACTTCGTGTCAATAAGGGGGAAAGTGGACTTTATATTCCAACATCAATAAGTGTTAAGTGTAATTTTTAATGAATCCTAATCATAGGCTACTTACTTTATTGCAAATTAACAAATGTTCACAATCTGCTGTAGACACTTACTTTGTCTGAGTTCCATACGCTTTCGTCAAAAATTAAAAATGCAGCAATTAAAAGGATTTAGTGACAAAGAACAAAGAGGGGAACCGGAGGGAACGAAAACAAAATGGAAGTGCAGGAATGATGAGATAACAAAATGATAAGGGGGCAAAACAGAACCTCTGCATCCCAACTTTCTTGTCCAAGTTGCTTGGAAGCACAAAGTAATAGGTCGGGAATGGGCTTTGTGGTGGAATTGAGCATAAGTGCCAAAATATTACTGGAAGCTATGAAATGCTGGGACTAGGATTGGAATCAGGAGGTGTGGCCACGTGGGCAGGGTAGGAATCGTCTAGAATGCAACATTGTCAGAACTGGTCAATTAACGGTCGGTCAGCAGGCGGCGTCGTTCAATCAATGTGGGCAGAGGATGTTCCGGTTCAGAGAATGCAGCAATCATATTTAAAGGCTGTTACCTATACTTTCAAACAACAGCTCTGGAGAGACATTGGCTACTAACAAACATTTAGCATCAATTAGATTCAGATTGCTCCCTGATTCTTTAAAGTTCCTGCAGGGTGCTTGGGCACAGGAACAGTCCCTGTTCTATCAAGGCTAGAGAAGATCAATAAGTCAATGTGGGCAAGTTCAAGTAGAGATTGCTGAGGTGGTGAGTACGTGTGGGGAAGCTGGTTCAGTTGACAAAAAGGGATCAGCGAGCGGACATTTTCTGGAAGGGTTTCAAGGTTAAACTGCAGAACTTACATGTGGCCAGAGATGAAAGTGACATTGAAATTAAAACACATCATATCTAGCCATTGCCAAATTTATGACAGCAGACGGTCCTTCCAAAAGGTCAGGGCAAGGAGGATCCAGTGTACCCTGACAGGGTAGATCAGCTGCTGACTGCGGTAATTTCATTATGGGGAGTTGTGGGGTTTCGGGAGAGTGGGGGTTGGGGACCTCACAGTCACTTCCCGTGACCAACAGCAGCTCCTCATTCCCTCTGAAAAGTAGACCAGAAACCACGCAGAAAGCTCCCAGGTTGTAGGCACCCTCTCGTCCTCAGGCAATCAGAGGAGTGCCAGAATGATCAAAACCAATGGAGAAAACAGATAGCAGCTTGACGTCACTTCAGCTGTCAGTGCAGAGGTACAACAACATCATAGCACCCGCATTTGGTAAGAAGGTCACCTTGAAGACCTTAGATTTCACAAGAATCTAGATGGCCCTGGGCGACATTGCGTGTACGAGCACTGTCTCACTCAGTGTTCCAGTTTCCCACTGTTCCAGCACTGCCTTCTTTAAATTGCCCTCGCTTGCTGTACTGGCCTGGCGGTGTCCCTGTGGTTGTCAGGTTGCGCGAGGCAGTCGAATGTCCCCGTCCGTTTTGGTGTAGTGAACAGCCCATTCCCGTCCAAGTTACCACGTTAAATTAAAGTGTCCGTCCAGCTCGTCGTTTGATTGTGCAACGTGAAAACGTGAGCATAAGTAATGTCTGCACGGCAAGCTTTTCGTTCTCTGCTAATGGAATGCCCGACGAGGAATCCTCGACCTCGCTAAAGCGGACAATGACATCGAGTAAGTGCTTGGCTGCTCTGCAGACACTGGGTAACAGCCCAAATTCGTCGTACAGTCTAGCACTAGCCGTTATTGCATCCTTCACGGTGCTGTCCAGCCATTTTTCCCCAGTCTGAATCGGTGTCCCAGGGTTAGATGGGGATGTCAATAACAGGGCTAACGGTCACCCAGCGGGTTATATGCGCAAGCTGCAATATGGTCTGCACATCTTGAGACAGACAGTTGTATATACCGGAAATTTCGATGACTCAATTGGAGAACGGGAGCAGTCAATTCAACGGATCTGGGGCATCTTGTCGCATGGCCCAGACCTCTGCTTGGATCCAGGTCTTATACAGGGGAGTGGACCCTATCATGATGCGGGGAAACTGACAGTTGGTGCCCTGGTAATTTCGGCAAACAGTCGGGCTTCTTGTGAGTTTGGAGTTATCGTTTGTTTTGGGCAGCAGTGGTAATTCATACTGCCCACCGGTAATGTGTCCCATGGCGGTCTTGCTATGCAATGCATGGTAAAAAAAAATGAGCCACTTCATTCAGGCCCAACGGGCCTGGCTTTGAAGACAGTATGGGAAATTTCGGGTACTGCGGGGCATACGGCGGTGTGGCCGAATCTGGAATTATTGGGGTCTCAGTGTCGATTTTATTGCAGCAGTCTTTCGCCTTTGCGGCCTGATACTGCTGGGCAACCTGTCGAAACTTTGCAAGACACTTCAGCATGTAGAGAGGGACACAGGAGGGGTCATCATGCCCTCCCATAATGGCTGTGGTCCAATAATCAAGCTTATCGAATTTAAAGGACCCCCACCCCCCCGCCCCATATAGCCCATTTCCTTGTGGCCATGTATAAAATTCTCCTGTAAAGTGGAGAAAGTGAGGACTGCCGATGCTGGAGATCAGAGCAGAAAATGTGTTGCTGGAAAAGCGCAGCAGATCAGGCAGCATCCAAAGAGGACAGGCCGCCTACTTGCAGAACATTTCAGAGAACACCTCTGGGACACCCGGACCAACCAACCCAACCATCCGTAGCCCAACACTTTAACTCTCCCTCCCACTCCACCAAGGACATGCAGGTCCTTGGACTCCTCCATCGCCAGACCATATCAACACGACGGCTGGAGGAAGAGCGCCTTATCTTCCACCTAGGAACCCTCCAACCACAAGGGATGAATTCAGATTTCTCCAGTTTCCTCATTTCCCCTCCCTCCACCTTGTCTCAGTCCCAATCCTTGAAGTCAGCACCGCCTTCGTAACCTGCAATCTTCTTCCTCACCTCTCCGCCCCCACCCCCACTCCGGCCTATCATCCTCACCTTAACCTCCTTCCACCTATCGCATTACCAACACCCCTCCCCCAAGTTCCTCCTCCCTACCTTTTATGTTAGCCTGCAGGGCACACTTTCCTCATTCCTGAAGAAGGCCTCATGCCCGAAACGTAGATTCTCCTGCTCCTTGAATGCTGCCTGACCTGCTGCGCTTTTCCTGTAAAGTGGGTAATGTAACCGCCATCCGCTGTCTCTTTCAGCCCAGTGTCTGCCAGTGAATCAGGCATTACAAGAGAATCTCCTATCTTTATTTTGATTTTCACGTATTTGCAGGGCGACGTCGTTATCACTGCTACCTCACAGCGCCAGGGTCCCAGGTTCGATTTCAGCCTTGGGCGACTGTCTGTGTGCAGTTTGCACATTCTCCCCATGTCTGCCTGGGACTTCTCCGTGTGCTCCGGTTTCGTCACACAATCACACGTGGTGAAATGTGCACGTCAGGTGAAATGGCAGTGATAAATTGTCCATAGTGTCAGGTGCATTAGTGGGAGGGAAATGGGTCTGCGTGGCTTACTCTTCTGAGGGTCGGTGTGGACTGGTTTCTACACTGTAGGGAATCTAAACTTACATGCCTCCTCAATATCGTCTTGGACAATTTCGGTCCTGGCCCGTTCTCACCACATAGTTGGAGTTGCCCAGCTCGCACATCCCAGCAGTGGGTGGAATTCCCTCCCCCCATGGCATACTGGACGTCCTACGTTGACTGCTTAGCATTGCACTTCGGCTTTCGAGGAAAGACAGAGGGAGTACTCACAGAACACACAAGCAATGAATGATTGACAGGTCAAGCAATAAAGGATTACTGAGCGCACAATCGCTCACTGCACTGTAAACAAACACTTGTCTGGTGGATAAACACACTTAGACGAGACACCTGAAACTGACAAGACATGCCGTTAGCAACCGCAAAACAAGCAGACACATCCAATGCAAATGCTCAGAAACCACAAGACAGAAACAAAAGTGAACTGGTGGAGCCCCTGTCAATTTCCTTCGAGCTGAGGAATCTCTTAGGATTGAAGCGAAAAATTTTATCAACAGTCTCTCCTTCTATTTTGCCAGGCTTCCCTTGCCCGTCCGGCTTTCCCCTGGCTGGATCCAGATTACGGCACAAGCTCTGGACGTGATTAATACAATCAAGACACAATCAAGCCTCCGGCAGCATTAATCAGTTCGAGAATGGGATCGGGGGTTCCAGCACTCTTCGTGGGTATTTGAGAATGTCGCTTTCCTTGGCTGTAAGGTGATACCATTGTTGCTCTCCAGAGATGAGCAATGTATTCTGGTGCATCCTTGGCTGACCTGAGCTTCATGTGGCTTTGATATCACTGGGGTATTAGATTACACTTCGGCCTTTGGGACACGTATGTTTATCGGGTCGAGGAAGTTTATTGGTAGTTTGTCTTGGGAAGTGCATTCCCTGGTTTGTGAATGACTGTGGTCATGAATAGTTTCCCTTGTCAGCCTGTTTGGTCAATACTGAGGCATTTTGGGTGTTCCTTGTAAGGCCTGGACAGGCTTGATTTTCTGTGTTCTTATTGGCCATGCTGTCTGTAGGCAGGTTTGCAAGTCATTTCCCATACTGTTGAAAAATAAACTTTAAGATCTTCAAAGGTTTTAATTTCAAAATCTTAATTCAACATCAACCTGTTCACATGGGGACAAGCCACTCAGCTGTTCCATGGACGGGAAGGTATTCACTCGGGGATCAATCCTAATGGCACGCGAACGACTTCAACAAAGGGAGAGAAAATATGTCTGCTCCGTTTGGTAAGTGATTATCTTCACAACCCCGCCTAATGTCACCCAATCGACATGACACTGGAAAGACACCATTCTTCTGCTCTGTGTCTGAAAAGGAATTTATTAAATCAGCAAAGCTTCAGATAAAGAAGAATGGGCACACTGTAGAGAGGCCTGCACTGAGTGTGGAAAGAGATTCACCTGGTCATCTCTATTCAGTGAGCACGAGCATATTCACACGAGCGAGAAACATTTACTTGCTCCTTGCCTGGGAAGTGATTCACTCGGGTCTCCAATCTCAGCAGATATGGACTTGTTCCCACAATGAGAGAAAATTTTAATGGTCTGACTTTGAAAAGAGCTTAAGGAGTAGCAATGATGTGATGGAACACCAGAAAACACATGAGAATCCCTGCAGTGCAACAACAGGCCCTTCGGCCCATCAAGTCCACTCAATCCCTCCAAAGAACACTCAAACCCATTACCCTCCCTTATATTTACCCCCAACTATTAACCTACGGTATGGGTAATATATCATGTCCAATTCACCTAACAGGCGTACCGTTTTGTCTTGTGGGATGAAATTTGAGGACCTGGAGGAAACTCACGCAGACACGTGGAGAACGTGCAAACTCCACACAGAGAGGCCTCCGAGGCTGGTATCGACGCCAGCCCCTCATGCTCTGAGGCAGCAGTGCTAAAGACTGAGGCACTGTGCGTGGAGAGGCAGTTAATTTGCACTGTGGGTAGCAAGGGATTAAATTACTCATTCACACGCGTGACAGCCCATTCAGCTGGAATCTGTTTCGCTCAGTTGGCTGCTTTGTTGGCTTATAAAGCAGTGTGATGCTCGCAATGTGGTTCCAATTCCTATCACTGGTTTGAGGTTAAATTAAAGGTTGTTCATCACTAAATATTCTCTGACCTGTGGGCTGGTGGTGCTCTGGTTAAATCACCACCAGCCCCTTCTTTCTCGAATGAAGGCAGCAGCCTCTGCGGTCTGGAAAGATGGTAATAGTGCAAACAATCCAGTGAGGTCGCATGTGAATGCGATATAGTGTTATTGCATCGAGAATTGAACTGTGTTCATTCTGTCAGTAGGGGTTTACTTCATTGAATGTGTTTAATCTCTTTAATTGATCTGGTGTTTAATTGTTCAGTTTTCAATCACATCAAATTCAAAGACTTTTTCCCCTGATTTCGGTACAATTAGAGGAGACTGCTAGATATCCAGTAACTGCCCTGTTCTTGACACTTTTGTTTATTGTTAAGTGTGGATTTGTACTTAAAAATATTTCGATGCATTCAGCATTTCTGAATGCTCTTCACCTCGAAATGAAGACCTTGTGAAGGGTATTCACTTATATCCGAGAAACAACAGTCCCACAGTGAGAGCACAAGATTGTGTTCTCATCAGCGTGAACATGTTTATGGGACCTCAATTAATGGAACCTTTTAAAGCACTTCCCACACTGCGTCATTAAAACAAATTATTGTCACAGTGAACCCGTTGGTGTATCAGGAGGATGGATGACTGAAGTGCATCCTTTCCCCAATTCAGAACATATGAATGGCCACCCGCCAATATGAATTCGCTCGTCTTTCAGTAAGTTTGAGAAACGTAAGAGCAGGTGAATGGTCTCTTTTCAGTGTGAACTCTCTTGTATTTCAGCAGATTGCCTGAATCAAATAATTACTTCAAATCACAGAGGACGAATGATCTCTTCGCTCTTGGAACTCACTGGTGTCTCAGCAGACTGAATGACTGAATGAATCCTTTCCCATTCTTCGAACAGGCGAACGGTCTCTGTCCACTGGGTTCGCAGATGTAAAGTGAGATCAAATGACGGCCTGAACCCACTCCTTCTGTGAGAACACTTGAATGGTTTCTCATCAACGTGAACACTTGATGGTACAGCAGTTCGTCAAAACGTTTGAAGCGTTTTCCATATTAGAACATAGAACATAGAACATAGAAGAATACAGCGCAGTACAGGCCCTTGGGCCCTCGATGTTGCGCCGATCCAAGCCCACCTAAACTACACTAACCCACTATCCTCCATATACCTATCCAATGCCCTCTTAAATGCCCATAAAGAGGGAGAGTCCACCACTGTTACTGGCAGGGCATTCCATGAACTAACGACTCGCTGAGTGAAGAACCTACCCCTAACATCAGTCCTATATCTACCCCCCCCTTAATTTAAAGCTATGCCCCCTTGTAATACCCGACTCAATACGCGGGAAAAGGTTCATACTGTCGACCCTATCTAACCCCCTAATCATCTTGTACACCTCAATCAAGTCACCCCTAAACCTTCTTTTCTCTAGTGAAAACAGCCCCAAGTGCCTCAGTCTTTCCTCATACGATTTTCCTTCCATACCAGGCAACATCCTGGTAAACCTCCTCTGCACCCGTTCCAATGCCTCCACATCCTTCCTATAGTATGGCGACCAAAACTGCACACAATATTCCAGATGCGGCCGTACCAGAGTCTTATACAACTGCATCATGACCTCAGGACTCCGGAACTCAATTCCTCTACCAATAAAAGCCAGTACGCCATATGCCTTCCTCACCGCACTATTTACCTGGGTGGCAACTTTCAGAGATCTGTGTACATGGACACCAAGATCCCTCTGCTCATCCACACTACCAAGTATCCGACCATTAGCCCAGTACCCCATCTTTTTGTTATTCTTCCCAAAGTGAATCACCTCGCACTTAGCTACATTGAATTCCATCTGCCACCTTTCTGCCCAGCTCTGCAGCTTCTCTATATCCTGCTGTAACCTGCCACATGCTTCCTCACTGTCAACAACTCCTCCTCCTCAGCCCTAGCTTAAAAAAAAACATTTATTGATGTAGCATCAGTTACTTCGTTGGGCAAGCAGTTCCACAGAGTAACATCCCTCTGGGTGAAGAAATTCCTTCTCAATTCAGTCCTAAATCGGCTCCTACTAGTCTTGAGGCTGTGCCCTCTTGTCCTAGTTTCATCCGCCCATGGAAGCATGCTCTCTACTTCTATCTCACACATGCCCTTCATAATTTTATATGTTTACATAAGATCCGGCCTCATTCTTCTGAATTTTCGGTATAATCCTATTCTACATAATCTCCTGTCATCAGCGAACACCTTCAAATCCGGAATTCCATCCGCCAGAATATTGCCCATTGACCCAATATTTCAATGTTCCTCTGCAAAGTTTCACGGTTCTCCGCATACTTTGCTCAGCTACTCACCTTTGTGTCAACTGCAGACATTCACACGATGCACATGGCTCCAATATCCAAACCATTCATATAAGTTGTAAGTAATTGCGGTCCCAGTACCAATCACTGTGGCACACTGTTGATGGTCAATAGAATAGCACTGATTTATTCCCGCTCTGCGCTTCCTGTTGGACAAACAATCCTGAATCCATTCTCATACTTTACCCTTTACAGCTCGCATCCGTTTGCTGTCAGCCCCTGAACGGCACCTTGTCGAGGGCATTTTGAATATCTAGGTGCACCAATTCACTGGGTCCCGTTATACACCATGCTCGTAATGCCATCATAGAATTCGAAAAGATTTTGAAGGCATGACCTGCCCTTCATTAACCCATGCTACATCTGTCCAATTTCTGTCGAGATGCCCTGCTATTTCTTCCTCAATAATAGACTCAAGAAATATCTGCTCTACAGAGGTTAAACATACTTCTATAATGTCGGGGAATGGGTCTGGGTGAGTTGCAAATCAGCGGTCGGTGTGGACTTGTTGGGGCGAAGGTCCTGTTTCGAAACTGTAAGTAATCTGATCTAATTCCTCATATTTTATCTGCCTCCCTTTTTAAACAGTGATGTCATATGTGTTTTCCAATTGGCTGGGACTACCCCAGAGACCAACGAATTTTGTAAAAATACCGCCAGCGCAGTTCTTTTTAACACACCATCATGTTTAATACCCTGCGATGCATTCCATCACGGCCTGGAGATGTAACCATCCTTTGCTAAATTAGCTCCAACAATCCAATACTAGCTCTTTTGTGATAATGACTGTTCCCAGGTCGTCACCAATCGTCATCTCTTTGTCAACTGTTGGCATGTAATTGATATCCTCCACTGTGAATACCGACACAAATGCCTGTTCAATGTCACGGCTATTTCCACATATCCCATAAGTAAATGCCCCTTCTTATCCACGAAAGTGTCAACGTTTACTTTCTCCACTTTTTTTTATATTTTAATAGAAAACTTCTGCTATCGATCTTTATATTCTGTGCTAATTTTTAATGCCATGTTCTTTCTCACATTTGTTCTGCATTAAATTCCATTTGCCAACTCTCAGCCCAGCTCTGCAGCATACCTGTGTCCCTGTGTAACCCAAAATATCCTTCAGCACTATGCACAACTGTACTGAACTTAGTGTCGTCCGCAAATTTACGAACCCATCCTTATACGCCCCCATCCAGGTCGTTTATAAAAAATGACAAAACGCTGTGAACCGAAAACAGATCGTTGCAGTACACTAAAAGCAACTGAATTCCAGGATGACGTTTTCCCATCCAATAACACCCTCTGTCTTCTTTCATCTGGCTAATTTCTGGTCCAAAGCACGAAATACTCCTCAAGCCCATACCTCAGGATTTTGTGCGGAATTTATCAAACGGCTAACTGAAATCCAAACGTTCATTACATGAACGACTCTTTCCTCATCTACCAGTTTAGTCACCTGGTGCGTTTTGACAAGATTTGTAGCTCAGGTTTAGCTTCCAAATGAAGATTTGCTCGCTGATCTGGAAGGCTCATTTCCAGACGTTTCGTTACCCTCCTGGGTAACATCTTCAGTGGGCCTTCGGGCGACGTACTGTTCATGACTTCTGCTTTCCATTTACATGTTTGGGGTTCTTTGGGTTGGTCATGTCATTTCCTGTAGTGATTTCATTTCCTGTTCTTTTTCTCAGGGGGTTGTAGATGGGGTCTACCTCGATGTGCGTTTTGATAGATTTCCGGTTGGAATGCCATGCTTGTCGGAATTCTCGTGTCTGTCTCTGTTTCACTTGTGATCGGATGGATCCGTTGTCCAAGTCAAAGTGGTGCCTTTCCATATCTGTATGTAAGGATACCAGTGAGAGAGGGTCACGTTGTTTTGTGGCTAATTGATGTTCATATATCCTGGTGTCTCGTGTTCTGCCGATTTGTCCACATGCAAAACATGATGACATTTACAAGATACCGTGCAAGAACTGTAACAAACACTACATTAGACAAACACGACAGTGGACTGAGCCAACATATCCGTCCGAGGACAAGCCAAACAGATACATCCAGAAGAATTCCTCAAAGCATGGCATTCCGACAAGAACTCTACCAACAAACACTTCGAGCTCGACGCCATCGACGACCCCCTGAGGAAAAAGAACAGGAATGACATCACCAACGAAAATGACATCATCAACGCAAAGAAACCCAAACATATACATAGAAAGCAGGAATCATGAACAGTGCTTCGCCTGGAGACCCACTGAAAATGTTACCTAGTAGGGTGATGAATCGTCTCGAAATGAACTTTCCAATTGAGTGAGCAAACCGACATCTAGTTTAATGACCTACTCAAATAACTTAATAATGTTTGTGAGTCTCGACCTCACATTCACAAAACCGGCTTGACTGTCCCATATAAACTAATTCCAATCGAGATGATTACAAGTCTTATCTCTTAGAACTTTTCCAACACATTACCCACAACGACGGAAGGGTCAATGGTCTATAATTTCCATGGTTTACTCTACTTCCCTTCTTGAATGAGGGAACAACTTTGACTATCCTGTAGTGTTCTGGTACTATACCTTTGGACAATGACAACATAAAGATCAAAGGTGAAGGCTCGGAAATCAGATTCTTGGTTTCCCAGAGAATGCAAGGATAAATCTCATCTGGCCCACGGGAATATATATATTTTCACATTTTCAGAGTTTGTAACACCTCGTCCTTGGGAACTTCAATCCGATCTCCTCTAGTGGACTGTTTCTCAGTATTGTCCTCGACAATATATTGTTTTTCCAGTGCGAAGTCTGACGAAAGATATTGCTTTTGCGCTTCCCCCATCACTTCTGACTCCACGTACTACTTACCAAGACTGTCCTTCATTGGCCATATTTTATTCCATTCATTGTTTTAATCCTTACATACCTATGGAAAGCTTTAGGATTTTCCCTTATCCTATCTGTTAACAAATTCTCAGCTCCTCTCTTGGCTCATCTTCAGTCTCTCCTCAGGACTTTCCTGTTTAACTTGTAACTCTCAATGGCCCGAACTGAGCCTTCACATCTCATGCTAACACACGCCTTCTTCATCTTAAGAGATTCGACTTCCTCAGAAATCATGACTCCTGCGCTTGACAATTTGCTCCCTCTCTGACAGGTACATACTTATCAAAGACACACAGAACCTGCTCCTTGAATCAGCTCCACATTTCTATTCTGCCCATTCCCTGCCGTTTCCTTGCTCAACCAGTGCATGCGTAATCTTATCTAGTAGAATTGCAATTTTCTTTGCCCCAGCAGTAACGCTTGCCCTCCGCTGTATTACTATCTCATTGAAAAGCTCAAGTAAACATAACTGAATTTTGGTAACTATTACCAAAGTGCTCACCTACCGCCAAATCTAACACCTTGCTGTGTTCATTACCTAGTATCAAATCTAATTTGGCCTCTCCCCTTGTTGACCTGTTCCATTGCACAGTGTTTGAGGAATCTATCACAGATACTCAATACTCTCCTCGTCATGGCTACCCTGACTGAGCTGCTTCGACCGATTGACATGTTGTTTAAAATCCTGCTTGATAATTGCCATACCATTTTTTCAGGTATTATTTATGCCTTTGTTTACTGCCCTCCCCAATGTGATCTGAAAATATGGAGCCGGATAGACTCCGACAATCAGTGACATTTTCTTCTTAGAACTTCTAATTTCCTCTCAAATGGATTCAAACCTATTCTCCATAGAACGTATATCATCTGTCAGCATCGGTCTGAGGTTGTCCTTGAATGTTTGAGTTACACCAACTTCCTTACCATCCTTTCTTTCCTTCCAAATTGTCTCATGCCCGTGAAAATTTACCTCCCAGTCTTGACTATGCTGTCTCCTTGCCTCTGCAATGTCTACTAAATCGTATTTGTTCGTGATAATTTATGCTGATATATCCCCAATCTTTTTCCGAAATGTACGAGCATTCAGGTATAGTGCCTTTATGGTCGCTTTCTTATCCATTGATTAACAACATCTCTAATACTATCTTCTACGCTATCCTTTCTTCTTGCTTCTTGCTTCTCCTCACTTGTCAATTTCTGAACTCCCTGCTTCGTACACAAGTGCTCAAATACACCTTCCACGTGAAGCAACACTTTCCCTACACTTTGCACAATCCAGTCGAATAGATTCGCTGCTCTTATTGTGGTCGCCACTACCTTCGGAAATGAAGTGTGGACTGAATGACCGTTTTGCACAATACAAAGTTCTATTGCCAAATATGTCCCTGAGCTTCAGGTTGACTGCTCCTTTCGCACAGAACCATGTTTCCAAGCCAACGTCTCTATCTCAGGCTTACTGCAGTGTCCAACCATAGCTCAGCGCATGCTGTAAAAGCAACGACGATTTTCTGCTTGAGGACCCCGCAACCCTCCATATCAATTTCAGTCATTTTAGAGGCCTGAAGTCTCCCATGTCCTGGCCCCTGACACACCCCCAGGCCTAGTCATAGCAAAGCAGCCATTACACAATACCTATGGTTAGTCATAAACAGTCTCCGTGAACAGTTGTTAATGCTCCAAACAAATCATTCTCAATTCCTATGCCAAACATTTAGTTTCTCTCTTTCGGCTCTATCCCAACATCTTGTTTCCTCATAATTACTGCGCCCCCACATATCTTCTGCATGTATACGAAAATTTTACTGGAAACCATCAGTGCTAAGGACGGCGTCACTGCACCGAAAATGTTAACTCCGATTTCTCTTTCCAGCATCTTTTGGTCTTGCCCCTGAGGAAGCTTGATACTGTGCTTGTGTAATGACCCCCTGCACATAAGACACAACTGTGTTAATCCTGAAAAGTTCTCTTGTTGATGAATCCCATTACAATGTGAGGCATTGGCATCAACTTCGTCGCTCAATAAATATAGAAATCATATGCTAGGATTTGTGCCGGAGTTCTGTTCTGTATATGATAAACAACAGAGAGCAAAATCTCGGTCATGTTGGATGTGAACAGATAGGAATCTCCGCAAGAGGTGGAATAAAAAGAATGTTTTTCAGTTAGAGAAAATTCAAACCATTTCTCACTGTAATAGCCTGTGGCTATCAAGCAAAGTGTTTTATAACCACAAAGGCTGAATACAGCGTTTTCGAGTTAAAATATCTGAATGATCACCTTCCAGTGTGACAGTACAGAAATGTCAGCAAATGGGATAACTGAGTGAATCACTTTACTTTTTCAGCTAGCAAACATTCCTCTTGTGGGAAGATATAGGGGCAGATTAATGGAAGAGGGATGGAAAGGTTCTGAAGAAGTTTGGCACGGGGACTGAGGAAGTGTTCGTGGTTCTGACCGGCTTGAAGTGGGCATATTCCCAATTCAGGACGCACTTGCACCTTATGTTCCTCTCTGTGACAAGGGAGGATATTACAGGTGTTCTGAGCAATGTTTTACTTTCCTCTTTGGGTTTGTAGTGGACTGGGCCAATGCAGTTCCACTTTTCAGCAAGATTGGGAGAGATAAACCAGCGAATCACACAACATTCAGTCTCACATCAGTCGGAGGGAACCTTGTGGAGCAAACCCTGAAGGAGAGAGTTAACTGCCACTTGTCCAGGCAACATTTCATCAGGAAGAGTCATCACGGTTTTGTTACAGAATGTCATGCCTAACAGATTGGATGAAGTATATTTGATTGGCAAGTGATCGGGTTTTTTAACGAGGGCAGTAAAGTTGATGTTGTTTGTGTGGATTTCAACATCGCCTTTAACACGACACCACACTGGAGACTGGTAAGAGGATAAAAGTGAAAAGGGATTTAAGGTCCCCTGGCAAGTTGGAGCCAAACTTAATTTGTTGGTGGTAGGAGATACAGGATGGTGATGAAGGCTGTTTGTGTGATTGGAACTGGTATTCAATGGTGTAACACAAGGATGAATGCTGGGTCACATGTCGTTTGTGAATGTATGTAAAGAATATAGAACAGGTTAGCGGGAAATGAGAAGCAGAGTTGTCCATGATACGAAAATTAGCAAAGTGGTTAATAGTGAGGAAGAAGGTCAGAGGATGGTGGAGATCAGAGATGGATTTGTCAAATGTCAAATTCAGATAGGGGATGTTGAAACGAACCATGAAAAACGTGAGGTGATGCACATTGGAAGTAACACATGAACGGATGATTCAATGAATGGCAGGACACGCGGAAACCCAGAGGAACAGAGAGATTTTGCATGTTGAGCCACATGTCCGTCAAGGCAGCAGAACATCGTGACAATCATAACTTTATCAGTCAAGGCAAAATATATAAAAGCAGATAAAGTGGTGTCACAAGTAGACAAGATGGTGAAGAAAGTACTTGGCACGCTTTTTGTCATTCGTCAGAAAGTCGATTATCCAAGTTGGAATGTCATGCTGTGACGATATAGAGCATTGGTGAGATCACATTTAGAATACTGATTGCAATTATGGTCAACTTCTGCAGGAAGGATTTTGTGAAAATTGAAACTGTCCACGAATGATTTACAAGGATGTTGCGGGGACCTGAGAGCTGGATTTAAGCGTGGAGATGGGGTAGGCAGGAGCTTTTTAGCTGGTATGTTCCAGGCAGCGCTTCACAATCTCACCGTTTATAAAATCTTGACGGGTATGGATAGGCAACTGTACTAAATCGTTTGCACAGAATGGTGAAGTTCAAAACTAAGGGCACAGGTTTATGGTGACAGGCACTGAGACACACTAAAAAAGGTATAGAGAGTGAGATAATGATGGTTGATTTCCAACAGGCATTGCTTCAGCTCAGTCTACGGTTTTAAAAATAAACATTTTTTTTCTTGAAAGTCGTTTGGTAGTGAAGTCGTGAATTGAACGTTATGGGTACTAAAATTGAGTGATGTACCGATGAATAAGTGAGTGTGTACAATACTGTCCAATGCACTTTGAAATGGAGAATGCCATATTTATAAGGAACAATCAATAAAGATCATTTAAATTAAATGTGATGTTGCAGGACTCTGAAATACACACCGAACTGGCTGTGCTGGGATATGAGTCACATTGACTTTTCTGCAGGAGCATCAAATGATTCCGAAGGCAAAATGATATGTTTCATCTGTTCAGCAGTGGCGAAGTCAATATACATTCCTCCATTCCTATCAGCACTTGACAAGGTGAGCATGCATTGCCTGATCGAAACATTCCAGTTCATTAAACTAGTTTTTCTTTTCAGAATCAGAATGTAGCAGTTATTAAACTGCAGTTTTCTCTTTTCCTTTACCAAGATTAATATTCAGACATTCAGTTGAACTGACGGAATGCTGAATTCTTCAACAATTATTTATTTTCTCTCAGACATTCAGCCTCTGCATTTTTCTTTTCTTTAGTGATCTGAATGACCTGATATTTATGGGGAAATGAATGTTGCAGTTTGTCTCGCATGCGACAGAAGAATCAACTGAGTGGTGACAGGTGCATCTTAATTTTCCTATGCAGTTGAGCTGAGGTGGTGTCGAGTTAAAAGTGTGGATCCTGAAAAGTACACCATGTAAGGCAGCATCCATGGAGCAGGAAAGTCGATGTTTCGAGCATAAGTTCTTCGTCAGGAATGTTGGAAACATTGACACTTCTGGTCCTCAGATATTGCCTAACCTCTGTGCTTTCTAGCGCCATCCTTCCTGACTCTAATCTCTCGCATCTGCAATCCTCGCCTTCTCCTCAGGTGTGGTAGTGTTTGATATTGTTCCTGAGATGTAACAACATGTTCGTAATGATAGGTTTGATATGCGGTTGGAAGCTCATCATTGATGCAATTCATTCTCCCCCTCCCAATCTGCCAAGCACATGCAGGTCCTGCGCCTCCTTCATTGACATTCCCTAAACACCTGACGACTGAAAGAAGAAGGCCTCATCTTCCCCTTGGGACCTTGATGCCACATGGGATCACCAATTTCCTCATTCGCCCTTCACTCATATTATTCTACTTTCATGATTCCAACTCAGCATTGCACTCATGACCTGCACATCACCTTTCCAACCTATTCGCTCCACCTCGTGTCAGAACCAGTATCTTATTCTTCACATTTATCTTCTCATCGCATTCTCAGCTATCACGCGCCCAAACTCCCTAAACCGCCCATTTATCTCTCAGCCCCCATGGCCACGAACCTCATTCCTGATGAAGGGTTTATGCCCAAATCATCAACTCTCCCGCTCCTCGCATGCTGCCTGACCTATTGTGTTTTCTATCACCACAGTGTCGACTCTGAGTTCTAACATCTGCAGTTCTCACTTTCTCCACGGGGCAGTATTGTGTAAAAGTCATATTATTGGAAAAGTGCAGTTTCTGTGGTTTTCTAAGTTGTTAATTTCATTTGCCCAATCGGCTCTAGCTGGAGTATTGTGTGGCTTTCTGCACTTATTACAACAGGGGTGTGATTGCATTGGTAACGGTGCAGAACAGATTTACCAGGATATTGTCTGTTCGAAGAGTTTCACTTGTGAAGATAGTTTGGACGGACTGGGCTCTCACAAAGATGTTCTCTTTTATATAAAAAAACGGAGCTGTTGTGTCTTGATATCTTTTTTATCAAAGGCGTTGTAAAACAATTCAGGCTCCGAATCGGATTAAGTATTACAGAGATAAAAGTGTAAGCCTCTCCGTAAACAGCTGAGGCTTAAGGCCAAAGATTTTATGTTTTAGAAATGAACTGTATAATGGAATAGGAGTGGTCATTCTGGAAAGCTGAATTCTGGTTTTGAGATCCTTCAGCAGTGGTGCACTAACTAATAACCTTTCTCCTTCTGCCCTTCTAATTTTTACCTATAAGCTTCTGTTTCATTTTTACTGTGTTTAAGGTTCTTGTTTATTTCGGATTGCTGTGTATTTTCAGAACAGCATAAGTAAGTCTACTTTGGATAGACTAGGTTCTGTGGGTATTCTATATTCTGGTTTTCGTTTTTCAATCCATCATTATGTGAATAATTTTTGTAACTAGCTTCCTCGGGTAATTTTCACTATACAATTAACGAAAAAAATATAACGTTACGGTCTGGGTTGTCTGCTTAATAACATTTTGAATGGGTTAACCTCCTCCATAACAAATTGAGAGGTAGTTGATGCATTAAAAGAACAACTGATAGGTGCTTGCGTCTTTATTTCGGGTGTTGATTTGGATTGGGGTAGACAATGCTTGAGAAAGCAATGTCTCATTTAGATACAAAGAGTTGTATGGCTATGGACGATGTAAAGTTGGTAATCTTACATTAAATAATTCAGGCCTGGCTTAAGGAATTAGCAGACATGCTGGGGTTGTATTTGCCTCTTTCTGTGAGGAAAGGAGAGATCATTCCCGCAATAGCTCAGAATTTAACTAAGCTGGAAAATCCATAAGAATCTGTAGAGATGGTTAAGATTTATTTGAAAATGAAGCAGCTTGAGTTAGGCGCGAGAGATAAGGAAAGGACACCAGATTTGAAGCAGTTTCAGATACGATTCGAAGTAGAGAGAGGGAAGAAGAGAAAGCAGCAGAGCAGAAAGAAAGGGAGACAGGGTTTGAACTTCAGAAATTGGCAATTATTAAAGGAATTCACCTTAAAAGGTTGGAGAGAAAGGCTGAAGATAAGCTTAATCTGGAAGAGCATATTGTTGAAACGACAAGGTTAGCAGCTGAAATGGCTGATTGTTATGAAGTGGTCAATAAAATAAGGATGGGTTTCCAGAATCATGTTAATTCTGAGGGATCGAAATTGGGGCAAAGAGAAATCCTCACGTGGAACGGGAAAGTTTAATCTCTGTGAACGTCATTAGGATAACTTCTCACAGGGTAAATAGGGAACTCTTGAAAGGAACAAGATCTGAGGATTTCATTACAACAAAGTAGGCCACATGAAATCAGTTTTGGAGAACTAGGGAAAGCACTGGAAAGTCAGATGTAGGAAAACGATCAAGCCTGGATGTTTTGTTGGCATGGCAATAGAAAGCACAGTGGAGTGTGGAAAGCTGCATCAGAGTGCAGAAGTCGATCAGAGGTTGGAAAGGGGGAAGTGCCACATCTGCTTTAAAAATATACCTGCAAAGGTAAAGTTTATTTACCTTGGCCAAGAGTAGCAGATAGAGAGATAACAATATTCAGGGACACAGGATCGTGCCTGTCTGTGATGCAGAAGGAGGGGAAAATATGTAGTCCTGAAGCACTATGTGCACGGGAATTCATGGTGGGACGAAACATTGCTCAGTAATGTACAGTGAGGCTAGAGTGGGCAAACAAGAGTGGAGAATTTGTGGTGGGAGTTCTAGAAAAACTCTCAGCTCCAAGAATACAATTTGTGCTTGCAAATGATGTAGCTCAATCACCGGTAAGCGTGCTGCCTAATCCAGTTGAAAAACCAGTCGAGATGTTCGCAAGTGCAGCAATGCAGGAAGTTTATCAAGGAATTTTCCCAGATTGTGTCTTAACGCGATCACAGAGTCACAAGCTGAAGCAGGGGAAATCAAAAGGCAGGGATAAGGAAGCTGAAATATGATTACAAAATATTTTTAAAATCAGATCAGTGGGACATAGCAGGGGACAAGCGTTAAGAATGCAAGTATGTTCAGCTCTGCTGTGCTGCTGACTTACAGCAGAAAGATGAAAAATTAAAGCAGTTGGATCAGAAGACCTGTACCTGGAAGGAGAGTGAATGCATCCCCGTGTGATATTACGTAGCAAATGATATGTTAAGGAGGAAATGGAGAGCAACACATATTCAAGCAAGTGAGAAATGGGCAGAATTTCTTTCCTGTAGGGTACAGAAAAGTGGTGCTGCGAGTTCCGCATGTGCCACAAATTGGAGGTTACCTAGGCGTGAGGAAAACGGAGGCTAAAATACAAAGACATTTTTTACTGGCCTGGATTGCAGGGGAATGCATTTGAATTTTGCCAGACGTGTCATATATTTTGGCTAATAGGAAAACCTTGGGAAATAGCAAATCCTGCACCTTTAATACCTATTCCAGTGTTCGAGGAATCTTTCTTAAGTGGCTTCATTCATTGTGTAGGTTCCCTACATCCAATAAGCGATGGGAATAAGTATTAATTAACAGGAATGGATGTATTGACGAGATTTCCAAATGTTGTTCAATCGTGCAATATGACAGCTAAAAGGATTGTGGAATAATTACGATTTTTTGACAAATGAGATTAAGACTGCCATCAGAGATACAATTGGCTCAAGGGTCAAACTTCACATCTGAACTTTTCAAGGAATATATAGATAGCTTGGAAATAAAACGATTCAAATCTACTGTGTACTATCAAGAATCACAGGGTGCACTGAAAAGGTGACGTCAATTATTAAAGACTATTTTGAGGTTTTATGGTTCGGAGGAGCCAGATTATTTCCATAAGGGAGTTGTATCAGTGCTGTTTGCGATCTGAGATGTACCAAAAGAATCCACCAAACTAAGTCCGTCTGAAACCAATTGTGGGCATAAAGCAAGAGGACCATTAAAATTTATTAAGGCAAAATTAGTAAGTCAGATTGTAGAGACCACGCATTTGGACGATGTGTCAAATTTTAGAGTTGGACTAAATCATGTTGGGGAGTTGTCAGGACAGTATTTAAAAGTATCGCAGCAAATGGTGAAGCAGGAAGTGTATGAGAAATCAAAAAATCACAATTTTGCCCCTCGGAATAATGTATTTATTTAAATTTCATTAATCAGTGAAAATTTAAAGTAAGGTGTAGAAGACCTTATTTAATTGAGAGGAACTTGAGTGAGGTTAGCTACTTGATAGCGACTCCAGGCATGAAGGAATCTCACAGGATGTGCGATGGGATTATGCTCTAACGGTATTTTGGCAGAGAACGAACACAAGAGGAGAATGTGTTATTGACTACGACACACTGGGAAGAACCAATGTCATGGAATTCTGCATTGGACGTTCCTGAAATAAAATTGGACAATGCAAAAGTTGTCCAATATTGGTAAAGTTATTCAGTTATCTTCCAGAAGAAAATCGGAAGTTATTACTCTTGCATGGGGAGGTCTGCTGAAATATACTGGGTATTAATAATCTAATTGTAGATGATGTAAATATAGGAGATGTTGTTCTGACTTTGTAACATCCTTGCAGGCATAACCCTCTAAAGTTGTACAAGTTCATAAGGAGATGTCACGTGTGCTCCAAAATTGCATAACCGAAGTGAGTCTCAATGAATGGAGTTCACCCACCATCATGGTGCCAAAGCCAGAAAAGACCCAACAGTTATGTGTGGACTATCACAAAATCAATGTTGTTAGAAAGACTGATGCATATACATATATGCAGCTGGAAGACTGTGTGGAAAAAATTGGAGGAGCAACTTGCATTTCCAAGTTGGACTTCCTCAAAGGTTACTGGCAGTGAACTTTGTCAGAAAGATCAAAGGCAATTTTGTAACGCCAGCTGGCTTGCAGAAATTTAAACTAATGCCGTTTGTACAGAAAACACTTCAGCCACATTTCAGAGGTTAACTGAGAGGGTAATTGCCGAATACGCAACTGATTGGTGTATATTGTGCCTGGTGACTAAGAGTCTCTCATGGATTGAATATTTACAGCATTTATCGGGCTTGTTTGATCGAATTCGGAAGTCAAACCGGTTTGTAAACCTAGCTGAAAGTGAATCTGCCAAAGCCAAAGTCACCTTCCTGGGATATGTCATTGAAGACGGACACATACCCCCACGGGATGCGAAATCGTAAGTTACAGGGGCCTTTTACACATTGTTGACGAAAAGAGCAGTACTACGATTGAGTGGCTTTTACTGAAAGTTTGTGCTGAATGTTAGCAATGGAACTGTTCCACTCACCGAATTGTTAAAAACAGGCAAAAAATTTCAGTGAACACAAGACTTTCAAAATGTATTTGACAACCTAAATACTTTGATAACCATTGCTAAAGTATCAGCAACATCTAATTACACGAAGGCTTTCCAGGTGCCTATCTATGCCAGTGATGTGCGTGTCTCTCTTCTTCTGCCCCTCTAATTTCGACCTGTAAACCTGTTTCATGTTTCCTCTGTGTTTATCGGGTTTAATTATCAGGACTGTTGTGTTTTTTTGGAAAAGCATAATTAAGTCTATTTTGGGTAGCCGAGTTCTGTGGGTATTCTATATTCTGTTCACTGTGTTTCATCCCTTAATATTGTGAATAATTATCTCTCTGTTTTAAAAAACTGGCAGTCAACCTAGCTAAAGTATTCCGAGTAAATTTTACTATATATTCACCAAAACAAATAACGACGTTACGCTCTGGATTGCCTACATAAGAATGTTTTGAGTGGTGTGGCCTCGGAAAAACGGGGGTTGTTTTTCTCAGAGCAGAGCTGATTGTGAGGAGACATGATCGACGTGTACGAAATAATGAGGAGCATGGAATGACAGATTGAAGGACACATTTGCTCTTGATCGATCACCAGGGTTTGTAGATTTCAGATAAGATGCAGAAAGTTTTGAATAGACTGGTAGGAAAAAAATATCAGTCAGCAGGTGGTAGAGTCTGGAACTGACTCTCTATAAAGATCATTTGGACAGTTAACCCTTCATTCTTCTCTGATTCCACTGGCCAAAGAGTTTCGAAAAGTTCTCAAAGCCGAGCATTCTCGGGAGCAACAGTTATTCGATCTGTGGCTTTATGAAATGGAAAGGTGCCATGAGCAACGTGTACGACTATTCGGCTTCCCTCCTGTGATGACGCTGGAACATTGACTCTCATGTTCTTGGGGACATTTAATGAAGGCATTCTCGGTCCTGGCGATGAGGAACTCATACCTTATTTTGGCTTCAGAAAAATCGGTTTTTATGCTTATTATAAGTTTGCACTATCCCCGAGCCAGGCGCGTTATCCATTGCGCCACTGGCCCGATGCCTACAGCTGACCTTAAGAGCCATGATGTTAACACGTACATGGTTAATAGCAGTCATGTTCACCAGTTGAACAAGCGAAAAAGATAATCATTGTCACTGCTTCAGTCCAATCTTCTTCACCTTTCAAAGCAGCGAATTTACCAAAAAATGTCCTCATGAAGCTTCCATTCACACTCTGTCTGCTCAGTCAGTCAATGCTGATCTGATGAATTTCGAATCTACTTCTTCAGCATAACTGACGTGAATGTGAGCCTAATCACCACATTGTATATACCAGTTAACTTTCAGAGATTGCGATTACAGTAACGACCTTTGCGAGTATGCAGGAAAGTGAATACTGTGAACCGAGCAAAAAAATCCCTTCATGGAAATTAATCCAGTGCAAAGTCAACCATATAAGGACGGGCAGATGACGTACAATATTCCTCTGCTTCTCTCTACACAGATGTTTCTCCAAGAATTGACGCTTTGAAGAATTCTTCATTGTAATTTAGACTTTCCCAGTTGCAGATATTCCCCCAATCCACAAACAAGTATCCTGCTGAAACCTACTTCACTCAAGATTAAAATAGGTGACTGTCTTTTCGCCCAGCTGTTGTCCCAATGTTCCCTGTTCTATGTCAATACAAGTTCTTGCAGGTGAAATTGGAGCTCCCAGCCTGATGTCCCACTGCTCCTTGATGCGTGGGAATTGAAGCCGCTGTCGTTAAGGCGGGAGCTTTTATCCTCGATACTTCACGTGTCTTTGTATCACCAGAGAATGGCATTCCGCTGACCAATTGAATTTTTGCATCCACATGCTCGCGCTCAACGCCATCACAATTTCCAATTCGTATTGGGTGCAGTGCGACTCAAATTCTCTGATTCCACGCCCTTGAATTGGGATGATATGATATGCCATGACATGATCACATCAATGAGTGAGGAAATTGTTGAAGTAACCGATGTTAAAATACAGTGTTATTGAGAAATACATTTCAGCAATACCCTGCAGTATCCCATGACCCTTTGAAGTTTTGTAGATATCTCGCAAACGTGATCTCCGACAACCTCAGTGTTGCAAACTCTACAGTCTCTCGGGACATAGAAGCTAAAGATTCAACCGAATCTGAGTTCCCACATCTCAGTCACTGTTTGACTAGTATTCCTTTGTGTGAGTGGTTCTGTTCCTGGCATAAGCTCTGCCACGATCCTCATTGCTTTTTGCATCGTGCTTTTCCATGTGGCGCCAGGATCATGAAATGGTTCTTCCTTGGCATTGTCAACACAGCAAGTTCTACTCGAATCACTGTGTCACCAATCGGAATTTTTCCCATTTTACTCCATGTAATATGTGCTTAGCTAACGCTGTGAAAATCAATCTTTTTTTTACATAAAAATATTCTTCGTGCTGATAAGTTTCCTTCTTCAAACACCCGCTGTCTCACATCTTTGCGTTTCACATATCATAACCACCCTTTATCGGAGAAATCTCTCCCTCCCACAAGAACTAACTCGCCAAAACATCCACCCTCCCATTTCACTGAGGTATTGCGCAATATAATACTCACATTTACACTGTTCATTCTGTACAATTGCGGTCACTGTTTTGGGTGAAAGTGCGAAATCCCACGGTCGGCATCTTCAAGCAATTCAATCCATTTAGATGCAGCTGTTCTGTAAATAATCCTCGTGGAGCAGCTTTTACTGACACGGACAAGAGATTACTGGAGCATCGGGCTCAGGATAAGTGCACAGCGCAGGATTGAGCAAAATATGTTTTATTGGAAACGACAAGTTTCTGTGGCTTTCTCTAGTCATTTATTTCATTTGTTCATTCGGTTCCCCCGAAATATTGCGTGCAGTTCTGCAACTCACATTACAGTAGTCATGTGATCGCACTGGAAACCGTGCAGAAATTGACCAAGTTGAAAAGTTTAGGTTATGAAAACAGATTGTTTTGACTGGGGTTGTTTTCTTAAGGCAGAGGAAACTGTGACGATATTTGTTTCATATGCACTAAGTAATGAGCGACATGGACAATGCAAGCTAAAAGAAAAGTTTCCTCTTGACCGATCAACAGGGGCATAGACTGAAGCTAAGAGGTGGAAAGGGTTGAGGAGATATGCAGAAAAATCTCATCAGCAAGCGTATGGTTGAATCTGGATTCACTGTATGAAGAGATGCACAGAGGCAAACCCACATCACCGTCAGAAATACACGAATCTGAACTTGAGTTGTGTATGCAAACAAGGGGAAGTGATGAAAATGAATAAAGATAGTTAAGCGATTGCACCTGACGAAAGCATGTACAACGACCTTGAGGGCTGTCATTCTACACATACGTGGTATTCGTGTAGCTGTCCGTGGTGGCGAGCAGTTCCATTTTTGTTTTGCTTCCTTCGCTGTGACCCGGCTTTGATTCTCAGTCCGGGAGTTGGGGTTTGTTTCGATTCTGACAACGACATCAGCAAAAGCAGACCACCTGCAAGTGGAGTGTTTTTAGTACCTCGGATCAATTAATGACATCGAGAAATGAGAGACGATATCCCAGTCTCTTAAAGAAGGGGGACGGTGCCTCGGCAGTCTCTGCTCATTCAAACAGTTCACTCTCCATTCTCCTCTGATTCTGATTCCTAACGATTTTCCCAAAATTTTCAAAGCTGAGACTTGGCTCTGTGTCTTGTTTCCTTCACAATCGCAGGTGCCACAGTGAACCTCGGAAAGTTGACAGGTGTAAAGGGCAGCGTGAGTGACGAATTCAGCTACCACCCCCCCCCCTCCCCCACCAGTGATGACTCTGGGATATTGACTCTGACGGTCGCAGGGGCATTTAGTGAAGGGACTCTTGACCCTGCAGTTCAAGGTGTAAACTTCAATTGGGCTTCAGAACAGTCAGTTTTCAGTGCAATAATGTCAGCGCTGCCCGCAAGCCAGGTTGGAATCGAAACTCCACTCAGCAGATCTGTAGTTAGGCATGTTATCCATTGTGTCACTGGCCCGTTGTATGTGCTACATTGTGCGGGAGATTAGCTTGTATGTGCATTTGAAGCCTGCCAGTCTTGCTCTTGAACCAAGTCGAAACCTTAACTACAATCTCTGGACCGTAACCAAGCGTATTATCCATTGTGACACTGTGCTCGCGCGTGCTTGAGGTTGGCATTCTGCAGAGTTGTGATCTAAACACGGACATGACCAATCGTACTCATGTTCACAAGTTGAATAACCAGGTAAGATAACCACCGTTACTGCTTCATTCCAATCATCCGCTCATTGCGCAGTGGGAGGTTTTGTAACGAAAAGACATTCATCCTCATGAAACTTCCATTCACTTTGTGTCTACTCAGCCATTCAATGCTATCTCCGCTCATCTGATGAATTTCAAATTCACTTTACTGATTTTGCTCCATCACTTTTGATAAACTAATGCCTAATCACAACATCGCATTCAAGCTAATTTTCGAAGTTTGAAAGTACTTTAACGACCTGTGCGAGTTTACAAGAAATTCGATAAAATGAAATGAGCAAAAAAAAAACCCCTCCTGCCAGAGCAGAGTTAGCCATATGAGAAAGGTCAGAGAGCGAAAACATTACCTCCGTATCTCTCTGTGCAGATGTCAATAGAAGCCGCTCCAGGTAAAGTTGGAACTACCGGCTTGATGTCCCAGTGCTCCCAACTTCGTGTCAATGGAGGCTGCTGCGGTTCACGTTGGAGCTCCCAGCCTGATGCGACGTATACCACATCAATAGAATCTGCTCCACGCAATGTTGGAACTCCCAGTTCCCGGCATTTCAATTCACTCTATACTTTCAGCGAAATACTTCACACTCACTGATTTCATTACTGAACCCATATCTGCTGGCTCATCCCCATCCCCATGTCCAGTTTGATCTTCGCTGTTGCACCATACAGTTTTTCGTATTCCAGGCTTGAAACCTGGCACTATATGATATTCCACAGCAGTGGTCACTTGCTTGCATGACGAAATTGGTTAAGAAACCGAAGGTAAACTACATTTCTTTTGCAGAAATACGTTCCAGCAATTCCCTGCACTATTCCCTGAGGCTTTCATTTTCTGGAGAACTATATCAACCTTCGCCTTCAACAAACTAAGTGATGAAATATTCATCGGCTCTGGAGATACTAAAGTTAACCATTCAGCCCACCATGATTTTGCATGTCTCAGTCACTGTTTGTCAAGTATTACTACTGTTCATGTAGTCCTGTTCCTAACATATCCTCTGCCACTATCTTTGCTGCTTTTTGCATCATGCTATTCCATGTGGTGCCGGTATCGTGCAGTGGTTAGCATTTTGCGTAGTGGCAGCAGAAAGATCATCTCCAATTTGACTTCCAGTATTGTCACTTGTTATCGTTTTATGCAGAGTAAGACTAAGCTTAACAAAAGCAGGAGCGAATCAATCTTTTTTGACATGAAAATATTCGTCGAGGTGATGATTTTGCTCCTTCAAACCCTCGCCCTTTCACATCTCTGCTGTCTATGTCTCAGGATTCATACCCACCAATTCTGGGAGATTTCTCCCCATTCCACGATCAGTAACCCTGCTTTAGGTCGCTCCTCCAATTTCCCTGAGGCATTTGGCAATCAATTACTCGAACTGACATTGTTCAGTCTGTGCAGCTGCAGTCAATGTTGTTGGGCGAACGTGACCCAATCCCACAATTAGGACCTTAAAACCAATCGATCCATTAACATACTGCTGTTGTGAGATCAGTGCTCATGTACCAATTTTTACTGGCATGTTCCGGAGATCACTAGAACATCATGCTCAGAAAAAGGACACAATGCAGTATTCAGCAAAGGGTGTTTTTTTTGGAAACGATCAGTTTCTCTGATCTAATTTCAATGGAGAAGAGGAGATTGTGATGAAACATGATTGAATTGTGCAAAACAATGAGAGATAAAGGCATGTTCGGATGAAAGAAATGGTATCTCTCGGTCAAACGCCATGTGGCGTAGACTAAATGGAAGATACAGAAAGTTTTCAGTATATAAGCAGTAAAAACTTTATCCACCAGTGGTGGTGGATAAATCTGCAACTCATTGTGATGAAATCATCACAACCTTCTGAGGTATTCAGTCTGTATTTATCATGCTAAGTCATACAAGGCAAAGAGATGGAAAATGGAATGAGGATAGTAAAGCAGTTGTTTCTGCAAAGAACGCGTCCAACACATTTGAGAGCTGTCACTCTACGTCCGTCTGACCGCTGTACTCGTCCCTGGTCGTGTCGTGGTTCTGAATTGGCACTTTTACCACTGCAGCCCGGGTTCAATTCCCAGTAAGGGCTGTTTTGTTCAGCATCAACAGCGTGGGCATCTGTGATAGGATTCCCTTCAATGCTTCGAATCAATCAATGTCTCCACGAACATCAGAGTCAATGTTCCAGCCTTTTAAAGAAGGAGAAGGTGCCTCGGCACTCCATGATCCAACATGAGACTGAGATATTTATTTCGTTTCCTTGCCATTTCGAGGAGCTGCAGCGATTGGGTCGATGGCTCTGTGAAATTGAAAAGTGCCGATTCGCAGTGTGTGGGACTATTTGGTCTTCCTCACTTGTGATGACGCGGCGACATTGACTGTGATGTTCTCCGGGACATGTACTGAAAGAGATTCTCGTGTCTGCATATCAGGAGCTCAAACTTCATCTCGGCTTCAGAACAATGAGGAAGGTTAGGTTGTTAGTGTAATAAATACCTGCATTAACCTCGAGCTCGGGAGGAGTGAAACCTACAATGTTCAGATCTGGAGTCAGGCACGTTAGACTTTGCGCCACGTGTCCCACGTGTTCTTCACGCTTTCATGCTTCAGAGTTGTGATGTTAACATGGACAGGAGAAATAGCAGTCACATTCAAAAATTTAAACAGGAAAGAAAATCACCACCACTGCTTCAGTCCAATCCTCCCCACTTCGTGTTTCAGCGCGATTCATAATGAAAACATATCTGTCATGATGAAGCTTCCATTCAGCCTCTTGTCTGTTCAGCCATTGAATGGGATCATCGGTGATTCTGTAAATTTCAACATCAGTTTCCTGCTTTTCCTCCATAAATCAAGATAAACTCGAGCATAATGGCAACATCAAATAGAGTCATAGAGTCAGAGAGATGTACAGCATGGAAACAGACCTTTTGGTCCTACTCGTCCATTTTGACCAGATATCCCAACCCAATCTAGTCCCATCTGCCATCACCCCGTCCATATCCCTCCAAACCCTTTCTATTCGTATATCCATCCAAATGCCTCTTAAATATTGCAATTGTACCAGCCTCTACCACTTCCTTTGGCAGCACATTCCATGCACTTATCACTCTCTGCGTGATAACGTTGCCCCGTCGGTCTCATTTATATCTTTCCCCTTTCACCCTAAAACTATGCACTCTAATTTTGGACTCACAGACCCCAGGGAAAAGCCTTTTTTCTATTTATCCTATCTTTGACCCTCATAATTTTGAAAACCTCTAGTAAGTCACCCCTCAGCCTCCAACGCTCCAGGGGAAACAGCCCCAGCCTGTTAAGCCTCTCCCTATATTGCAAATCCTCCAACCCTGGCAAAATCCTCATATTTGTTGTCTGACCCCTTTCAAATTTTGTAACTTCTTTCCGATGGGAAGGAGACCAGATAAGCACGCAATATTCCAACAGTGGCCTAACCAATGTCTTGTACAGCCGCAACATTACCACCCAACTCATGTATTCAATACTCTGACCAATCAAGGAAAGCGTACTAAACGCCTTCTTCACTATCCTATCTACCTGCGACTCCACTTTCAAGTTAAATTTCAAATATCAGAATTCTATGAACCTGCACTCCAAGGTCTCTTTGTTCAGTAACACTCCCTCGGACATTACATTAAGTGTTGAAGTCCCGTTATGATTTGCTTTCCCAAAATGCAGCACCTCACATTTATCTCAATTAAACTCCATCTGCCACTTCTCAGACGATTGGCCGAACTTTTCAAGATCCTGTTCTAATCTGTGGTAACTCTCTTTGCTGTCCACTACACCTCCAAATAAATGACAAAAAGTAGAGGACCCAGCACCGATCCTTGTAGCACTCCACTGGTCACGGGACTCCAGTCTGAAAAACAACCCTCCAGCACTAAACTCGGTCCTCCCCCTTTGAGCTAGTTATATACCGTTAATTATTTGAAGTTTAGTTTGCTGGAATGACGTGCGTGCGTTTTCAGGAAATGTAATATCATGACACGAGCTGAAAATCGCTTGCTGCAGTTTAAACAAATACGCAGTCAGTCTTATGATAAAAGTCAGAAAAAGAAAATATTGCCTGCATTTCTTTCTGCACAGATTCTCCTCCACGAGCTGTATCTTTCCCACATTTTCCCTTATTTTTGGGAGATTTCCTTGGGACAGCAATTTACTGAATCTACAAACATGGTTCCTGCTAAATACTAATTTAATTCAGATTAAAATAACTGAGTATCCTTTCTCCCAACTTGATGTCTCATTGCTCCGTGCTGCTTATCAATACAATCTGCTCCAGGGGAGGTTGGAACTTCCAGCCTGCTGCCACAATGCCCCCTGCTTTATGCCAACAGAAGCTACTCCATATAAGTTGGAGGTCCCAATCTGATATCACAATGCTCCTTGCTCCATGTCACCAGAAGTTCCTACAGGTGAGTGTGGAGTCCCAGCCCCGGCATTACATGTACCTTTACACCGGCACAGCGGGCTCATCCTCATGCCCATTTCCAGTTTGATCTTCGCTGCTGCGCCACTCAGTCTCTCTTAGTTTAGCCCTGGGAACACGAGATTATATGATATTCCACAACATTAGTTACTTATGTGGAATATCACAATTCTCCATTTCATAAATCAGAATTCACGCCCACGCATTTTCAGAGATTTGCCTCACTTCCATGGTCACTAACCCTCCTTTACATCGCTCCGTCCATTTCACTGAGGCATTCCATAATCTAACGCGTACATTGGCACCGTTCTATCTGTGCTGCTGCTGTCACTCTTGATGGGTAAACGTGTCCGATCCCATCATCGGGAACATGAAACCACTCGATCCATTTCAATCCCGGTGGTTGTGAAATCAATCATCATGTTGGAGCCTTTACTGTCATAGACCAGAGATGACCTGCTACCAATTTGTCTTGACTTCCTGCCACTAAGCCAGTATGGCACCTCACTCTCTACGTTTCCATTAATGCCACAGACGTTGATCTTTTAACCAGTTTTCGAGGAGAAAGTGAGGACTGCAGATGCTGGAGATCAGAGCTTAAAATGTGTTGCTGGAAAAGCGCAGCAAGTCAGGCAGCATCCAAGGAGCAGGAGAATCGACGTTTCAGCAGGTCAGAAACGTCGATTCCCCTGCTCCTTGGATGCTGCCTGACCTGCTGCCCTTTACCAGCAACACATTTTCAGCTTTTAATCAGTTTGTCATGGTAAAATAAACACACACCAGGTCAACCATACTAGTCTAATTCTTGAGCTAGGTGGCTTTCAGTCTGATGTTAAGCTGACTGGTTTGTGATCTCTACTACGATGATGCTCTCCCGACGCCATTCCTCCTGTTGCGTTCCTCCTGTTGGTCTTGCCATGACTGATCAAAACAGTGCTCTTGAAATCACTTCAAAAATCATTTTGCATTACAATGACATTGGAGTTGTGAAAATCCACTGTTATTTCTACCCTTTTATTTGATCATTATTGAGAGATTAACTGTCATTAGCTCCACTATACCGCTAAGTTGTTCTGGTCTCTGTGGCACTCTTCCAGCACTGTCAATGCATTTTTTGTTCCTTCGCTGAATTTTTACAGTCGCGTTTAATGTTCATTTAAAACATCGTTCCTCAGAACTGCAATTTTTCGATGGAGCAAAATCGCCAGCCTTTTCATTTAAAGTCCCCTCTAATGATATCAAAGGGTGAAAAATGAGAGTTTCAGCAGCAGACGAAATGAGATTCGGACGAGTTATCAATGTCAGCGTGTGGGGCACATGTTATCATGGTGATGATAATATCCAACAGCGCAACCCAGCAGCTTTCATGCTAACATTTGTTTGGTGTTAGCTGCACAAATTGCCAGAGTCATTTCCCTTAATTTCGCAATCTGTCTTTTTGTTTTTGGCTTTTCTTTTCCTCCTGTAGTTCTCCCTTGATGGCAGTAACTCTGTCCGACATTCAAAATGCCTACCATTCTTATACCCCAAAATCAGATTATCTCATTGGTTCGATGTTGGCAGAATAATAAATTCGAAATCTATTTGCTTTTAGTTTTCAGAGACGTAATTGAATCACAATGCTAAACGTTGAATTGTCGTCAAAATGGCAACCATCTCAGGCACCGATTTCACAGCCAAATGTTATATATTTTCAATTTTCCAGTAAACTCTGACACTGCTCTTGTAAGCTCTCAATGTAGAACAACATTCTACCCCTCTTCAAGGTACAGCACACACTTTCAACTTCATAATCCTCTGCAATTCCACATCAGGCTGTAACTGCCCCACCACACACAAAACCAGAAATGCAACCCTCAAACAAAGGACAGTTATAAGTGAATAAAGGAGTAGTAAAATGTGCCATGTCACAATCAAAGTGAAACAGGGGATAGAGAAAGATACTGGACTTGCCAGAAAATAGTCAAGTATTTTGCAGGAATCTACATCATAGTCATGAGAATGAATTGATCTAATTTTTTTTAGATAACATGGTGATGTAGTAGAACTTTATATTAACGCCAAGAGCAGTAGCCTGTATGTTTAATGAAATGCAAGACTGTTTCAGACTCTCTCATTCAGTGTAAAATCCATATTTGGCAGTGTGGGGGGGTGGGGGGGGGGGCGTAAGGAGCGTTCGAATACAGAGAGCAGAAGTAGAGGACTGGGAAGAGCACAGAGGAATGTTGGGCTGGAAGCAGTGGTGGATTAATGGGGTGTAAGACCATGGATGAATTTGAAAACAAATCTGAGAATTATAAAATCAGTGGAGAGTCATCCTCGGAACCAATGCAGATCAGTGAGTTTTATTTAGTCAGAACGGAAGGGAAGTCAACGAGGAAATGACAAGCAGTTAGCTTAACATCTGTCACATGAAAGCTTCTCAATGTTTTTTTTTTAATAAAGTTGTTGAGCAAGGCACTTGGAGAAAGAAAATCAAGGGTATGACGAAAATTCAAGATACTTTGCGAAAGTGTAGTCAGACTTTACCAGATTATTGAAGTTCTTTGTGGAGCTATCGTGTGCTATGGATAAACTGCCATTTACTGACACATTCGTGAGGCTGTCAAACTTCACTTGAAGGCTCCCACCATCCTCCTCACAATATACATTCCGATCCAGTTGGTGTCATCAACAAGTTTGGAAAAATTACAAGATGACCAAATGTCCAAATCATGTATAATGGTTGGGAACAATTTGGTTCAAGCATTGAATCATAGAATCCCTGCAAAGCAGTCACGGCAATGAGGCCCTACTCTCTCCCTATAATGCTGCATTTAGCATGTCCAATCCACTTAGCCTGTACATTCCTGGATATAATAGGCAATTCATCTGAACCGTGAATGTTTGTACTGTGTGCAGAAATAGCAGCATCCGCAGGAATCCCACGCAGACACTGAGAATGTGTACACTTCATGTTGTCAATCACGTGACGGTGGAATTGAACCCTGGTCTCTAGCACTGTGAGGCAGCAGTGCTGTCACTGATCCTTGTGCTACTCCACCAGTAACAGAACACCAACCTGAGAAAATTGCGCTTATTCCTACTCTATGCTTTCCAGCTGGTAAACAATCCTTAATGAATGCTGGTACATTTACAACAACCACATTGTATTTCGTGAAGTTGTGTGAGACCGGATAAGAAGCCTCCTGAACAAGCAAAACAGTGGGGTACCAACGCGAATTCCACTCCACAGGAGACGTTGCAGAGATCACATAACTTGAAAGAGGACTCCCAGCGCATCCACATTCTCTCATTGTCTTCCTCTTTCTTCAACATTTTGGGATAAAGCCTGTCTGGTCTAATTGACTCAAACTTTAGTCCACTTAACTTTTGAAGTACGACCTCTTTCCTGTTCTTATTTGTTTTGCCCCTTGTTTCATATTTTTGGGACATTTAATCTCCCGATGAAGGGCTTCTGATTAGATGTTGACTGACAGCCTGTGTTTTTCCAGTACCACATTCTTCGACACTGATTGCAAGCATTTGCGATCCTCACTTTCTCCTTTTCCACAATCCTGACATTTGCAAAGTTTCTCACTGTGCTGATTCGCTTTGCGTCCTGCCAGGCCAGATGATCAGCTGAAGCCTCGCCCACACACACGTGCTCTGTTTCTCCCGACTTTCAACGAAGTTTGTACCTTTCCTGTTCAGAACACCATACTGTTCAGGTTCGGATAAATGATGTGGCTCAGTCAGACTCTGCTGTGATCATTGATCCAAATTTGCTGAGTGCAAATCAATCCTTCTAATACCGTGTAAAATTGATTTGAAGCATATAATTGTGAGAGAACCCATTCAAACATGCTCTGTCAAGTGCCTAAACAACTCTTTATGTGGCTTAGTGTCAAGTGTTGCCTTTTCACATTCCTGTGAATCATTTTGGACATTTTGACAGATGGAAGACGGGGTAGAATTATAATCTTATGTTGTTGATTTGGATATCCCTTGCAATTCCTTCATCATTTCCAGGTGTTTAACCTGTAACTCCTCACCTGCCAGTAATCTGGCACCACGTGCACTACGTGGACTACAGCAGTTCAAGAAGATCATTTATCGACGTCTACACAGGCAATTGGAGATTGACAATATCAGCCAGTCTTGCTCATGAAAGGGCTGGAGAGTGGGGTGAACTAATCTGCTCAGGAAACCAGCATGAGCACGATGTGCCAAATTACATTTTGTTGCAATCATTCGGTAATTGTGACTAAAATTAAAGAAAAAAAGACTCACACAGGAGGCCATGGATCTGTTTCTGTATCCACCACTCAGTAAGAAAGCAGCTAATCGTTGGAACATCTCTTCTTTTAGACTCAGTACTGTGAGAAACACCTTCAAGAAAATAATAGCAAAATACTGCAGCAGCTGAAATATTTTTTAATAAAACAGGCTATGCTGGAATAACTTAGCTGGTCGGGTTTTATGTGCAGGGAAAGAAGGTAGATGAATGTTTTAGCGTGCGCAGACAGACATCAGGATATAAAAATGAAGCAGATTTTCCTCATCCTCATGATATGAGAAGCAGAAGGAAAATGGAGTTGATTTGTGACAGTCACAGGCTCTGGGGATGGTAATTGGTGGAAAACTCATAAAGACACAGTCGACAAGAGTTATGGTAAAATGACAAAAAGGGGTATCTAAAATTCATCACTGTCAATCCAGATAAGAAATTCAGAAGACACAGATATACCTTGGTTTGGGTTTGGTGTGTGTAAATACTCTCCTCTGAACTCACTAAAATGCAGTTTCGTAAACCCTTCTCTACCAGTCCAGGAGAGAAATTCACAATCATTGTGTCCTGGTCACAGTCTTGTTCCATGTATTCTGCTGTACTGTAAAGTTGGCAGGCGTTATCCCAAGTCCAAATGGCACTCCGTCAGCTCCTAGTAACACCGGATCCATTGCTCTCGCCACCTGAACATGCTTAAGATAGGATAAAGCAAACATGACTGACAAGAGAAGTCAGGGAGACCACAGAAACAAAAGAAAAACACACCATCTGGTATAGAGTAGTGAAACCTAGAGCATTTGGAAGGGTTCAATAACGAGCAGAGAACAACCGAAATGGCAAGATGAGTTATTAAGATTTAGTACGTAAGTGTGTGAACTTGAAATATAAAGAATGGTGCAAGAGTTTGTTCACATATTTAAAAGGTTACAGAGAGAATAGTAAGGTAAAACAATGACTGCAGATGCTGGAAACCAGATTCTTGAGTAGAGTGGTGATGGAAAAGCACAGCAGTTCAGGCTGCATCCGAGTAGCAGGAAATTCCGACGTTTTGGGCAAAAGCCCTTCATCAGGAGAACAGGCAGAGAGCCTGAAGGGTGGAGAGATAAATGTGAGGAGGGTGGGGGTGGGGAGAAAGTAGAATAGAATACAATAGGTGAGTGTGGGTGGGGATGAAGGTGACAGGTCAGTGAGGAGAGTGGGGGAAGGTAGCTTCAGGGCAGAGGAAATGACCTGGGAGTTCCAGTGGAAGAGATTGTTGTACAGACAGGTGGAAAATTTCTTCAAGGCAGGCATCCTTGCAAGAGGATTCGCAGTAGGGTTAAAGTCAACTCGGTAAAAACAATTACTGCAGATGCTGGAAACCAGATTCTGGAGTAGAGTGGTGCTGGAAAAGCACAGCAGTTCAGGCATCTTCCGAGGAGCTGGAAAATCCGACGTTTCGGGCAAAAGCCCGTCATCAGAAATTCATCAATTCAGGCAGAGCGCCTGAATGATGGAGAGACAACAGAGAGAAGAGTGCAAATTGGAGCACTGGAGAAGACGTAATGGGGAACAACGAAATGGTGCAGTTTAACAAGTACTTTGCATCAGTTTTCACAGTGGAAGACAACAACAAAATATGTGAATTAATAGACACGTAGGGAAGAAGTGAATGAAATGCCAACAATAACCAGAAGATGCCAGGGAAGCTGCAAGATCTGAAGGGATTAAGTCACTGAGACCAGATGGACTGCATTCCTGATTTCTAAAGGAGATTGCTGAGGAGATTGTGGAGACATTGGTCGTGATCATTCAGGAGTCATCGGCGTCAGGGTGGGTCCAAGATGAGTGGAAATTTTTAAATGCAACACCCCTGCTGAAAGAAAGGGGAGAGGCAGACACAGACTACTGTCGGCCATGCTAACGACAGTGTTGCACAGTATTTGGAAATGAATGGTAAAATACAGCAAAGTCTGCATGTCTTCATCACGTCACCGTTATGTCTGACAGCTATGCTAGATCTCTTTGAGGAAGTATCAAGTAAGTTAGGCAAAGCAGAGCCGGTGGACGTGATCTAATTCAATACTCATAAGTCATGTGATAAAGTGCCATACAGCAGACTGCTAAATAAGGTAAAAGCATGCTGTTAGTGACAAGGAGGGGATTGGCTGACTGGCTGAGTGAGAACAGAGGGGTCTTTTACAGGATGGCAGCTACTGATTTTTTCAGACTTGCACAGCCATCGGTGTTGAGAGCATAACTATTCACGTTACACGTAGTTGGAGAGACAGGTCGTGCCAAGAAAGCTGGGAAACTTCATAAGATGCTAGGCAGGCGCAGAGAGTGGGCAAATAAGTGGCAAATGCAATACAAAATGGGATGTGTCAGGTTATGCGGTATGAGAGGAAGAAGGCAGGCTTCGACTAATTTCTGTTCACGGAAAACCTTCGGAAATCCGAAGCACAAAGTGACTTGGGAGCCCTAGATCAGGCAGGTTCAGTTGGAATTAAGGAAGGAAAATTCAATTTTATAATTCATATCAAGGGGCCTCGTATACAAGAGCAGAGTTGTCCAGTTGAGCATTTACATAGTCTGGTCAGACTGCATTTGGAATATTGCAGGAAGTTAGTCCCGATATCTAAGGGTATTTCAGAGTCCTACAGCAGTTTAGCAGACCATTCACTCCATAGAAACCATGCAGAACTCATTGCTAAATTAAAATAGACCCGCCTGCCTGCCGTTGGCCCAAAAACTTCCAATACATTCCTAATCAGTTACTTATCCAAATGACTTTGAAATAATTTAACTGTAGTTGCATCCATCACTTCCTCTAGCGGTTTATTGCACACAGTGACCAACGGGTGTAAAACAAAAGCTGCCACTCATGTCCTTTATAAATCTTCCTTCTCGTACTTTAAACATATGCCCCTGGATTCGAACTCCCTCACCTTTGATAGTAATCTTATTTATGCTCCTCGTGATCTTACAAATCTCTATAAGGCCAAACGTCGAAGTCCTCTGCTCCAGTGAAAAAGAAACCGCAGCCTATTTTTATAACAGAAGACTTCCATTCATGACATCATCCTGGTAAATACTTTCTGAACCCTCTCCAAAATAATAAAATCCTTCTCGTAACGAGGAAACAAGAACTGCACACAATACTCCAGAAGATATGACGACATTGGAGAGGGTCCAAAGAAGGTTTAAAAGAATGATCCTGGGGGGAAGAAATGCTTGTCATAAAATGTTGAAAACTCGGAGGCTGTACTTGATGCAATTTAGAAGTTTGAGGAGAATCTGATTGAAACTTAAACATTACAGAGAGGGGCAATGGAGAAGATTTTCAACTCGCACGAGAGACCAGGAGCCGACTGCACAGTATATAGAGAAAGGATGACCATTTTGAAGTGAGATGCGGAGGAATTTCTTCAGCAAGAGGCTAGTCATTCTTTAGAACACTTTGCCGTAGAGGGCTTAGTGGTCAAGTCATTGCAATTTTTCAAGACAGACATAAATAGGTCCCTGATTGATGAGAGGATCAACAGTTACAGGAGATGGCAGAAAGCCGAAGAATGAGGTTGAGAAACATATCAACCATGACCAAATATTGGAGAGGTCTCGATAGGTTGAATGGCCTAATTCTGCTCCTTTATCTTGTGGCCTTCTCGCTATTGCGTGTGACTTTAATCTGCCCATAGACTGAGTAAGTCAGATCAGGAACAATACTATGGAGGAGACTTACGTGGTGAATGTATGAGACGGTTTTCTGAGTCGCTACATTAAGGACACAAATGGAGGACACCTTTGTAATCATTAAAAACACGGAAATAGGGAAAACACACCGGATCATCAACTCCACGCTCACAGGAATCCGATTCACGAGAGAGGAAGAAAAGGACAACCAACTCCCATTCCTAGACGTGATGGTACAGAGAACACCAAACGGAGAATTCACCACAAAGGTACACAGGAAAGCCACACACAGACAGACCAAGTCCTCAGCTACGAAAGCAACCACCCCAATACACACAAACGAAGTTGCATCAAGACACTATTCAAAAGGGCCACAACACACTGCAGCACACCAGAACTGCAAAAAGAGGAAGAGGAACACCTATACAAGGTATTCGCCAAAAACGTAATTACATCAACAGATGCCTAAGGGAAAAACAACAGAACGAGGACATGCCGCAACCCAAAGGACTAGCCACACTACCATACATCAACAACATCTCTGAACTGACAGCCAGACTACTGCAACCACTAGGATTTATAACAGCACACAAACCAACAGCCACACTCAAACAACAACTCACCAGAATGAAGGACCGGATACCCAGCATGAGGAAAACTAATGTAGTGTACAAAATCCCATGCAAGGACTGAACAAAACATTATATAGGACAAACAGGAAGACAGCTAACGATCCGCATCCATGAACACCAACTAGCCACGAAACGACATGACCAGCTATCCCTAGTAGCCACACACGCAGACGACAAGCAACATGAATTCGACTGGGACAACACTACCATTATAGGGCAAGCCAAACAAAGAACAGCCAGGGAATTCCAAGAAGCATGGCACTCATCCACAAACTCCATCAACAAACACATCGACCTGGACTCAATATACCGGCCACTACAGCGGACAGCTGAAACTGACAACCGGAAGCGGCAGGGACAGGCCACTATAAATGCCGGAGGAAAAACCACAGAAGCGCTTCACAGGAGGCTCCCAAGCACTGAGAATGTCACCTAGGCAGGGGACGAAACGTTTGCAACAAAACTTCCAGCTCGGCGAACAGAACCACAGCAACGAGCACCCAAGCTAATCGCTTTGGATTAGCATCATCAAGACTTCTTCTTACCTCATTAAAAAAATCGCCAGAAAGTTCACCACAATTTTCTATGAACAATTCTATTTTAACCATCCTGAATGAAACACATATTTCTTCACGTGGCACCTCATTTCGTCTGGTATGACTCTTTGCAACATGTTTCATACAGCTTTAAACGGTTATTCTGTCAGTACTGAATTAATTGACAAAACGTTTCTCATGGCAAAGCGTGCATACATTTTAAAGATGAGGAAATGTGTCTGAATGAGTTGTGACTTGGACATTAGTTATCGTGAATACAAAGTAAAGACAATCAAGTTGTGATGTTGTTGACCTCTACCACACATTCAGAAGCTGCCTGACAAGCTGAATACTTCCAGCATTTTCTGTTTTTTAAAAAAAATATATATCAGATTGCCAGTATTTGGCTTCTGCACTTGTTTTGGGGACAAAAGGGATGAAAGGTGGGTCGGAAGCAGGAGCAGTCACCTCCTTCAGTCATGCAACTCCCAGCTCTTCCTCTGGTTTTGTAATTTTGTGACAACACTAACTGGCTTGATTATTGGATTTTAATGATAATCTAAGTGTTTACATGTTACACTTTCAGCCCAAATACGGAAGAAAAAAACATCAATTTATATCAATTTCACAATTTATGTGTGCATGTCCAGGTCATAATTCTACTTTTGAGGGGAAGGCAGCATTTCATACTGGTAACAATAAATGCTAACGTTTTGCAGGCCATGGCTGTGAGAGCACGGAATCCAAATGACTGGATTCCAGGGACAGTCGCTGTGTCTATCAACATGGGCACTGTCTGATTCGGCATTACAGTCTCTCATCCTTCTGCTCATGATGCCTTCAGTTCTGTCTTGGTTTTGTTTCGACTGGTTTCTAATGCACGGGCTATCCAATCATCTATTATGTTGCTTTTTTCTAAAGAGTGAGAATCCTTCTTTCAGAGCACACTGCCTCCGTAGCTCAATGCTTAGATAGGGGAGGAATACGGACAGGGGAATGGCTGGATGCTTCGTTTCTTTGCTGCAACCAAACTCTGGCGTTGAAATTTGAAATGGGACAAAATAAGCCAATTGACAGCAATCCTATTTTCTGGCTGATCTCTCCAAAGGCCACAGTCACTTCGCCAGAACGTGTCTGTGTGTTTGCCTCTGTAAGTGAAATGGGGTTTAGATCACCGAGGGGGTGTGAACACAGGTTATCCATCTTAAACTTCAGTCGCATACATTGTAAAACGTGCCTGGATGATAGCATTGCGACGAGTGCTTGAAACATTTGAGAACACAAGGGGAGAGGCCAAGAGCTGAAAACTTGGATGATGGGCCTCTTTCCATTCTGTAAACAGTCGATGACTTGCTCAAACTTATGCACTGATAAATTAAATGCCATATGCTTTGGCATTAAGAATCAGTTCAACAGCTTGCGAGACAGCACTGGTGATGTATTGGTTAAGAGTTGGTGTTTTCTTCACTGCGGCCAGGGTTGGGTGCCTGGTCAGGGAATCAGGTTATATTGTTGCTGACAGTGACAACAACGACAGTGGAGCAGCTCTGATGGGAATGCTTCAATATCTCAGATCAGTTCATGCCTCTAGAACATCAGAAATCATGTCCCTGCTCCTTCAAGAAGGGGAAGGTACCTTGACAGTCTCTGCTCATTCGGTCAGTTCATCCTTCATTCTCATAAAGATTCACAGAGTTGAAACGGGGCTCTTTTAAATTGTTTCCTTAAACCTCCCACGGGTTGCAGGTATTGGATTGGTTTGAAATTGATAATGTGCACAAGAGCACCGTGCGACACGCTCCTAACTTCCCCTCCTCTGACAGCGGTCTGAGATTGATTCTGATATTCTCGGTTGCATTCATCGATCGGAGACATTAATCGGTATATTAAGAAGTGCCACAAATAATTCAAACAGAATGAAATTCATTCAAATGTTCTGGCTACAAAGTACTCAGAAACAGCTCATTTTTGATAGATATTTAGGAAAACCGAGTTTAATAAGATAAACAACTTGCTTTGCAAGCTGCTTCCAATGAAGACGTCAATTCTTTTGAACGATTCGGTGGAATTTTAGTTCTTTCTATTACCACAGACACATCTTGCGAGAGTGACAAATGCCTCAGAAAATTAGGAATTTAACCATTTGGCTACTTCTTCCTTCACTTTAGACTTGAAAACCAGAGCCTGGTTACGTAAGCAAAGAGGTAAACAGGCACCAGGCTGCCATTCGAGAACAGGCCCAGCCATTAAGAATTGATACACGTTGAACGTATACCTCCTGAGGCAGCCTGGTTTCCTGTAATCTCCCATCCTCCTGCCTGTTTACTTTGGATTCCTCTAGTTGTGTTGTCGTTACAAAGGAAGAGAAGCATTAAGCCGCTTCCCGTATGTCTCCTCCCCAACTGTTTCCCCGTTACTCTACAGCTTCTACTCTCTCATGTTGCTCTTCCTGCCAAACTGGAGCATTCTTCGCGTCAGCTGCTTGTTATCCACATGTTCCTCGAAGGAGAAACACAGAAGCGGAATTTCAAACTCAAACAGATTAGCCCTGGAGGAAACTACTTCACGCTTTTTCATCAGAAATAATGACCACCCTATCTAACCCTATGATTATCTTATATGTCTCTGTTAAGTCACCTCTCAACCTTCTTCTCGCCCACGTAAACAGCTTCAAGTCCCTCAGCCTTTCCTCGTAAGATCTTCCCTTCATACCAGGCAACATCCGAGGAAATCGGCATGCTTTCCAAAGTTTCCACATCCTTCTTTTAATGTGGTGAACAGAACTGTACACGATGTTCCAAGTGCGGCCGAACCAGAGTTTTTTTACTGCTGTTTCATCACCTCATGGTTCCGAAACTCGATCCCTCTATTAATGAAAGCTAAAACACTGTATGCTTTTGTAACAACCCTGTTAACCTGGGTAGCAAATTTCAAGGATCTCTGTTCCTGAACACCGAGATCTCTCTGCACATCTCCACTTCCAAGATACTTACCATTAGCACAATACTTTGCACTCCGGTTACTCCGACCAACAAGAATCACCTCACACTTGTCCGCAGTAAACTCCATTTGCCACCTCTCAGCACAGCTCTGTAGCTTATCTATGTCTCTCTGTAAACTATAACATCCGTCGTCACTATCCACAACTCCACCGACCTTAGTGTCGTCTGCAAATTTACTAACCCACCCTTCTACGCCCTCATCCAGGTCGTTTATTAAAATGAAGAGCAGCAGTGGACCCAACACCGACCGTGGCGGTACACCACTGGGAACTGGTGTCCAGGGTGAACATTTCCCATCAACTACCGTCTTCTGTCTTCTTTCAGCAAACCAATTACTGATGCAAACTGCTATATGTCCCGTAATCCCATTCCTCCGCATTTTGTACAACAGCCTACTCTGGGGAACCTTATCGAACGCCTTGCTGAAAACCAGATACACTAAATCAACCGGTTTACTCTCATCTACCTGTTTGGTCACCTTCTCAAAGAACTCAATAAAGGTTGTGAGGCACGACCTACCCTTCACAAAACTGTGCTGACTATCCCTAATCAAGTTATTCTTTTCCAGATGATTATAACTCCTGTCTCTTATAACCTTTTCCAAGGCTAACTGGTCTGTAATTACCAGGTTGTCTCTACTCCCCTTCTTGAACAGATGAACCACATTTGTTGTCCTCCAGTTTCTGGCACTCTTCCTGTGGACAATGACGATTTAAAGATCAATGTCAAAGACTCGGCAAACTCCTCTCTGGCTCCACAGAGGATCCTAGGATAAATCCCGTCCGGCCCAGGGGTCTTATCTACTTTCACACTCTGCAGGATTTCTAATATCTCTTCCTTGTGAACCTCAATCCCACTTAGTCTAGTAACCTGTATCTCAATATTCTCCTCGAAAACATGGTCGTTTTCTAGGAGAATACTGTCGAAAGATATTCATTTAGCGCTTCCCCTATGCCCTCTTCTCCACACACAACTTCCCACGACTATCATTGATTGGCGCTAATCTTCCTCTTGTCATTCTTTTATTCTTTAAATACCTGTAGAAAGCCTCAGGGTTTATGCTGACCCTATCCACCAACAACGTCTCATGTCTCCTCCTGGTTCTTCTGAGTTCACTCTTTAGGTTTTTCCTGGCTGTCTTGTCATCCTCAAGCGGCCTAACTGAGCCTTCACATCTCATCTGAACATAAGCCTTTTTCTTCCTCGTGACCAGAGATTCAACTTCCTTCATATACTACAGCTCCCGCGCTCTACAGCTTCCTCCATGCCTGGCAGGTGCATACTTATGTTAGACACTCAGGAGCTTTTCCTTGATTAAGCTCCACATTTCTAATGTGCCCAAAACCTGCAGATTCCTTCCCCATATGATGCTTTCTAAATCGTGCCTAATCGTAACGTAATTGCCTTTTCCCAAGCTGTAGATATTGCCCAGTGGTATGCAGCTGTCCGTTTCTATCACTAAAGTAAACATAACAGAATTGTGATCGCTATCACCAAAGTGCTCACCTATTTCCAAATCTAACTCCTGGCCGGGCTCATTACACAGTACCAAATCTAATGTGGTTTCACCCCGTGTTGGCCTGTCTACATACTGTGTCAGGATGCCCTCCTGCACATATTGGACAAAAACGGATCCATCTATAGTACTCGTACTATAGTGTTTCTAGTCAATATTTGGAAAGTTTAAGTCCCCCATGACAACTACCTTGCCTGTCTCATTGCTATCGAGAATCATCTTTGCTATCCTTTCCCCAATATCTCTGGAAGTATTCGGAGGCCTATAGAAAACTCCCAACAGGGTGACCTCTCCTTTCATGTTTATAACCTCAGCCCATACTACCCCAGTTGACGAGTCCCCAAACATCCTTTCTGCAACTGCAATGCTGTCCCTTGACCAAGAATGCCTCCTTTACAATCTTCTCTGTTTAGATTAGATTAGATTACTTACGGTTTGGAAACAGGCCCTTTGGCCCAACAAGTCCACACCGACCCTCCGAAGAGCAACCCACCCAGACCCATTCCCCTACACCTAACACTAGGGGCAATTTAGCATGGCCAATTAACCTAACCTGCACATACTTTGGACTGTGGGAGGAAACCGGAGCACGCGGAGGAAACCCACGCAGGCACGGGGAGACTGTGCAAACTTCACACAGACAGTCGCCCAAGGTGGGAATTGAACCTGGGTCGTCTGGCGCTGTGAGGCAGCAGTGCTAAACACTGTGCCACCGTGGCGCCCACTGTTCTTACTGAAACATCTAAATCCTGGGACCTGCAACAACCATTCCTGTGCCTGCTCTATCCATGCCTCCGAAATGGCCACAACATCGACGTCCCAGGTACCAACCCATGCTGCAAGTTCATCCACTTATTCTGGATGCCCCTGGCGTTGAAGTAGACACACTTCAAACCTACATCTTGCTTGCCGGTGCCATCTTGCATCCCTGATACTTGATTTCGGATCTCCATACTCTCAACCTTTTCTATACTCGAACTACAATTTTGGTTCCCACCCCCCTGCTGGATTAGTTTAAACCCACCCCCAAAAGCCTTAGCGAATATCACCCTCCCCCCCCCCCCCCCCCCCAGGATATTGGTACCCTTCTGGTTCAGACGAAGACCATCCTGCTTGTGCAGGTCCCACCTACCCCAGGAAGAGCCCCAATTATCCAAGAATCCAAAACCCTGCCGCCTGCACCATCCCTGTAGCCACGTGTTGAATTCCAATCTCTCCCTATTCCTCGCCTTACGAGCACGTGGCACGGACAAACAAACAGAGACAACAACTCTGTTCGTCCTAGCTCTAAGCTTCCATCCTAGCTCCCTGAATTTCTGCCTTAAATCCCCATCTCTCTTCCTACCTATATCGGTGGTGCTCGATGGACCATGACCTGGGGCTGCTCCAGTTCCCACTTAAGGATCCCAAAAACACGATCAGAGACATTACGAATCCTGGCACCTGGGAGGCAACACACCAACGGTGAGTCTCTTTCGTCCCCACAGAACCTTCTATCTGTCCCCTAACTATGGAGCCCCCAATGACTACTGCTCTGCTCCTCTCCCCCCTTCCCTTCTAACCAGCATGGACAGACACTGTGCCATAGCCCTGTGTCCCACTGCTTTCCCCTGGTAAGTCGTCCCCCACAATAGTTTTCAAAACGGTATACTTATTGTTGAGGGGAATGGCCACAGGGGATCCCTGCAGTGCCTGCCGGTTCCACTTCCGTCACCTGACTGTAACCATTTTGCCTTTTACTTGTACCTGAGGAGTGACTACCTCCCTGTAACTCCCCTCAATAACCCTCTTTGCCTCCCGAATGATCCAAAGTTCATACAGCTCTAGCTTTAATTCCCTAACGCGGTTTTCGTGGAGCTGGAGTTGGGTGCACTTCCCGCAGATGTAGTCAGCAGGGACAGTAGTCATGATGCTTAACTCCCACATTCGGCAGGAGGAACATTCAAATGCCCTTACCTCCATTCCCACGATTCTAAATTCCCAAAGAGACTATTGAAAAAACAAAGAATTAAAAAAACTCGTTATCTTACCAATCTTACATTACCCACACCTCAACCCACCTATCACACTCTCAGATACCTTGCCTTCTCCGATTTGTCTCTGTACCGCCTCGGTTCACAAACCTCATTCCAAATTAAGAGCTCTTGTCTGAAACGTCGATTCTCTTGCTTCTCAGGTGCTACCTGCCCTGCTGTGCCTTTCCAAGTCCACAATCTCTACTCAGTGGCGAGGCAGTAGATTTGTGTTGGGGACTGAAGATAGAGGCCTCACTTTTGCACGATTCAATTGTAGGAAATGTCTGCTCCAACAGGACATGATATCAGAGAAGTCCGGACAGTGTTTGACCTCGAGCGAACAGGGATTTGATGGTGATCACATCCATCTGTTGACCTGCTCCTTCTCAGAAGTGGAGGCTGTGTGTCTGAAAGATTCTTGCAAATTTCCTGTCAAATTGTTGGTTCCTAAATCCCTTAACTGCAATCCTAACTTCAGGCACAATCCACAGTCTGTGAGAGACTCTTTCTCATTCTCTTGATTTAAAAAAAATTATAACATCAGTTTCACAGCATATTAGAAGGGGAAGTTTTAATAAACAATCACTCCACCATGAAAGATGAAGTCGCGCATTTTATCCGAAATAGAACTTGATCAGAGTTTGAACATGGAAGGAAAAGGCTCCGGTTACGGTGGGAGAGAATCCTTCACTTGTGTGTGTGGACAAGGCTTCTGCGCCCACCACAGCTCACAAACTACAATTGTAGTCATATTTAAGTGAGACTGTAGACAAGTGATGATTCATTTCTCCATCTGAGCTGAAACCCCATGAAAGCAATGACATCAGGAACAAGCTCAATGTGTGGGAAGGGATACACTCCTTCTCTGACCCACTGCGACACCTGCTCGATCACAATGACGAGAAATCATTTCAATGTCTGGATTGCGGAAAATGCGATGACACGTCCTGTGATTGGATTATCTAACACCATGCTCATACCCATGAGAAACCTTTCATCTGTCCAGACTTTCGAAAATATTATCATACCTCTGTGTAGTTGATGCATGGGAAATGTGCTCACACGAATGAAAGTCCTTTAGAACTTCTGGGGGCCTGGAGTCCGATCCACGTGCTCACCCAGAGGACAGACATCTTCAATTCCACAACTGTGGGACGTGCTGCAAATGTCCGATCGACGTGAAGTCCCATCAACATTACTAACTGGTCTTTTCAACGCCCAGGCCGTGACGAGTGCTGCAAATGTTCCTGGGGACTGACATGGCATCAACGTATTCACAAAGAAGAGACCCTTCAAATGCTGAGATTGTGGTAATCACTATACAAGTTCCTTCGGATCATTTAATCATGAACGTCTTCACATTGTGGAGAGACTATCAAATATCCGGTGTGTGGGATGTGCTCTCCAGTCCCTGCAGGACTGCTGTTCCATCGACATTTTCACAAGTTGAGAGACACTTCAATTGTTTTCACTGTGGGACTCGGTTCGGGCGATCATCTCAACTCTCAGTACACCAGCGAGTTTGCAGTGGGCGGAATGTATTTTCATGCTTCATTTGAGATTAGCTCACTCATTGACCCTGCTGAAACCGCAGGGAGATCCACTGGGGGAAGGAATTCACTCATCGAGCCTGCTGAGAGAGCTCAGAGCGCAGAGTTCAACTGCAATTGGACTTTGTTGTTCGTGACATTCAGGACAGAAAGCAAAGTTTTAAAATTTTAGATAAATGTCAAACAAATCAATTTTGTATTCAATAGCGTATGAGAGGTCAATATAAGGATGGGGTTCCGTAGTACTTGAAGCATCAACACAGGTTCTTAAGGACAAATGTAATAGAATTCTGTGAGGAGGTAATAAGCAAGTGAGAAACAGTATATTCTGTGAATGTGATCAGCTTGAATTCGCAGCTGGCATTTGTCAAGGTGCAGTATCGGAAGCTGCGAAATAAGGGTCTATGGTGTCAAGGGCAAAGTACTGGCATGGCTTGAGTTTTGGCTGACTGGCTGAAAACAGTTTGGTGAAAGGGTCTTTTCCAGGATGGCAGCGCGTGACGTGTGGCGTTCAACAAGAGTCAGTTTTGGCACCACAACTATTCCCGTTATGCGTGAATGATCGGGTCAAAGGACCTGAGAGTTTTGTTGATATTTAGCAGAATACACAACAACAGGTGGAAGGACAGATGGTTTTGAGGAAGTGGGCAGGCTGCAGAATGACATGGACTTAATGAATGCATGGATAAAGAATTGTTGCAGTTAGAACACTGTGTGGAAAAGGGAGGTCAGAAAGTAATGGCATGATTAGAAGCATAGACCATTTTGTGATGGGGAAAGGCTTCAGAGATCCCTCGGTTAAAGGCACTTGAGAGATCTAGCTGAGGTTTCTCTTATGTTTAACATGCAGGTTCTGTTGGCCGTTAGGAGGGTAAATGCAATGTTGGCATTCATTCAAGCGAGTTAAGAACCAACTGCAGAAGTTTGCAACTGACGCGAGAAGAGGCTCGCGTCAGACGCATTTGGATTATCTGGAATAGCTTTTGCCCTCATGTCTAAGGGAGATATATTATGAGTGGTGGATAGGAGGATTACAATGGCTGACACAGTGGAAGCACTGCTGTCTTCCAGCCTCAGCAACGCTGGTTCAATTTCTTCATCGGGCGACTATCTGCAGTTTGCACCTTCTTTTCGTGTCTACGTGAGTTTTCTCCACAGAAGGGAAATACGTTGTTGACGTCATTTGGCCGTGGGAAATGCAGAGTTACAGGAATCGGGTAGAGGTGTGAGCTTATGTGCAATGATCTTCGAATGTTTCATGGGTTCTTCTTGGGCTGATTTGCCTTTTCGCACATTGTCAGGATTCTATTAGAACAACGATGATCGCAGGGATGAAGGACTTGTCGTCTAAGAATTTATTTTTTTTAAAAAAACACAGTTTCCATGTAAACATGCGATCTCAAGTCAATCTCATGAACAATATGAGGAGTGGAGGGGCATTCTTCAAAGGAAATCATGAAGGCAAAGCGAGCATATTAGATAGCCTTAGCACATAAATGTAAGGATAAAGTAAAGATATTTTATAAGTACATTCAGTGCTCGAGACCAAATCGGATCCCAGGAAGATACAAGAGCTAACATTTGTCTTGTACCTCAGCAGATGGGAGAGACACTAAATGTTCATTTCACATTAGTGAACGAAATGGAGGCGACAAACATTTATGTTTTGAAAGTAGTTCACATTGAAAAGAGGAAGTTCCGGAAGACTTGGAAAATATAAAGTTGGATATTTCTCTGGGATCTGATCTCGTGCAGCAAGGGCTTTGTGGGAAAACATGGAAATAAACTGTTGGGCCCTTGGTAGAAATATTTGCATCACCTATTACTGCGAGTGATGTGCCCAATAAATACAGTGTAGTTTTGTTGAGGAAGGGATGAATGGAGAAAACTGAAAATGATATACCTGTGACGCTTGCTAAGGTCGTGGGTAAGTTGTTGGAAGCAATTCTGAGCAATCGGATTTATATGTATTTTGAGAGACGAGTAATGAATAGGGCTAATCAGTTTGGTTTTGTGCGAGGGAGTTTCTGTCCCACAAACATGGTTGGGTTATTTGAGGACGTAACCAAGACAATTGATGATGACTAAGTGGTAAGTACTGTTCAGTTGGAATTTAATAAATCCTTTTAAAAGGTTCCACAAGGTTGATTAATTTTTAACATAGAATTCAACGTAAGCTTTACAATTAGATATAAAATTAATTTAATGGTAGAAGGCATGAACGGTGGTGGAAGGTAGTGTTCTGACTGGAGGACTGTTACCAGCTGTGTTCCACAGGGTTCAATACTGAGCCCACTTTCGTTTTTCATTCATACAAATGATTTAGATAAAAATGTATAAAACATGGTCAGTGAGTTTGCAGATGATATCAAGATTGGTAGTAGAGTGGACAGTACAAAAGATTGTGTCAGATTGTAACAGTAGATTATCAGTAAAAACTACTGAAGTAATTTATTTGATTTCCTCTTGCTAATCAAATGTTGGACCCGGCAGCTCGAACGAAATCAGAAGCACTGTGGTCAAAGCAAACGTTCACACTTGAGGAAATGCCCGGGAATCAGGGTGATGTTACTGAGCAATTGCCTGTTTGTGATGACATCGCCCACATGAATACACAGCATTTGGGTTTGCGCAAACAGGTGATCTCGACAAAGAATGTGAATGTCTGTGGAGAAATCGAAAAGGAGATTTATCAGAACAGTCAAAGAAATGCGGAATATTATATCTAAGTTCAGGGTGGAGAAGTTGAAGTTGTTCTACAGAGATCAAAAACGATTCAGGTGTGATTTGTTCAACATGTCCTTCCAGAAAATTAACCGACTGCAGTGTCAGAATATGAGAAATATCAGAGTGCAATGATATTTAGTCCATTTCAATATGCACAGATACTCCCACACGAGCTGAGTCTTTGCAAAATGTTTATTTAAAATTGTGACAATTCCCTGGGGAAGATCCTCCCTCAATCCACAAAAATGTATGCTGCCGAAAACTATTTCAGTTCAGATTGAAATGGCTCAGGGTACTTTCCATCAACCCAATGTTTCCTGCGCCATGTCAATTGAACTGTATCCAGATGAGGTTAGAACTCCCAGCCTCTTCTCCCAATGCTCCCTATTCCATGTCAACAGAAGTTGCTCCAGCCGAGTTTGGAGCTCCCAGCCTGGGCGTTTCACGCGCCTCTCTGCGTTCATAGAAGAAATGCATGCTCACGGACTTTGTCAATGGCAGATGGAGTAGAGATCCACGTCTTCAATCCACTCCCAATTTCCGATCAGATCTTCGCCACTGCACCACTAAATTTCTCTGATTCCAGACCTGGGAACTGGTGTGATGTGAGTGTTCAACAGTTATTACTATGTGGTCCCTCTGTACTGATAAAGTAACGATGTGAAACTTCGTTGTTTTTCAGACTTACATTTCAATAATTTGTGTACCAGCGCCTGTACATTTAATCTTTGCTAGAAATCTATTGAACTCAGTCTTCAACATTCTCAATGATGGAATCCCCACAGCCAATGAGGGCATCGAAGATGACGATTCATTCCAATCTCAGTTCGTTGTCCTCTTGTGCATGTGGTGCTGTTCCTCGCCAATCTCAGCCAGTGCATTTATTGCTTTTACTGTTGGGTTTTTCATGTGATCGTTTAGTGGCTCATCCTCTGTATTGTGGCCGAAGCAACCTCCATTCAAATCCGAGTATCAGTAATGCGCATTTGTTCCATGTTACTTCACATAACCCTTGCAAAACAAACGCAGAAAGGAAACAATCAATTTTAATGTGAAAGTACTCTCTAAGGTGATGATTTATTTGCTTCAAACTTTCTCTGCATCGAATCTCGGAGAATTTTCTCCCTTTCACAATCACTATTCTTCCTTTCCATCCCTCCTCCCATGTCTCTGGGGCATTGCACAAATTAACATTCACTTTCACATTGACACCGGTAGGTTAGTGTTTCAGCTGTCACTCTTGTTAGGTGAACATGCCCGAATACCACCATGAGGACATTTAAGCCACTTTATGCAATCAGATAATGTGGTTGGTTATCAATCCTCATGTACAGTGTTTGATTTGCATGGACCAGAGTTCATTGGAGCACTGGGTTCATGGAAGGATACAGAACAATTTCGAGGGAAAGAGACTTTATTGGAAAAGACCAATGTTTGTGAATTCCCCACATTTATTTCAAGTCTTTATTCGTCTCTCACTAGAGTATTATGTACAATGCTGCAATTCACATAAACGATGCGATATGACAGCTGTGGAAACGGTGCAGAAGTGATTTGCCAATATATTGTCTGGATTGAAGAACTTCAGCTATGATAGAGTTCATTTAGACTGGCCTTGTTTTTCTGAGAGCTGTAGAGGTTGAGAGGAGATAGTATTGAGATGTAGGAAATAATGAGTGGAATGGATTGGATACACTTAACGAAAACTTTCCCTGTGATGGAGGGATCAATCAAACGGTAACCATAGATTTAAGATAAGGGTCATAAATGTTCGAGTAGCTGTACATAGAAAACTTTATCAGCTGGGGAGTGGTTGGAATCTGGACATCACTGTTTGTATATGTCAGTGCGGCAGAAATTCTCACAATTTTTAGAGATATTTAACTGTGAATTTGTAATGCTTAAGGCATACAACGTTAAATGATGGAAAATGGGATGAGGATAATCAAGCAGGTGTTATTGACAAGAACATGCGCAAGTAGCTTGCAGGCTCAGTTAGCTCTGACATCCACCATGTGGCGTTTGGTAACCTCAGTTGTCACGTGGGAGGCCAGGGTTCATTATCCCGCTGGGGCGGCTCTGACTGTTTCAGGGTTTCAAGGCTTGTGTTAAGATCTGCAGTTCCAGTGAAGGGTGCAGATGGTGTGCGGATGTTTGGTGGTTTTGGGAAGTTGATTGGCGGCCGTTTCCTCCAGTTTCTCGGTGATATCCTCAAGGCAGATGAAACTCGTGTGAAGCGCTGCTATCCTGAAGCGTTTCGAATTGGTTTGATTTCCTTCCCACAGCTTTCAGTTGCTGGTTCTTGTCGTCCTTTGCATGTCCCAGTATGTTGGGTCCAAATCAACTGTTTTTTGATGGAGTCATTGGATGAGTCTCGTCAGTCTTGAAATTCTCTGGCTGCACTTTATTTAGCTTGTCCTATTATTTTTGCGTTGATCCAGTCGAATTTGTTGTCCTCGTCATCGCTGTTCATTGCTACTCAGAACAGCTGGTTGTGTTGTTTACTGGATCCTCCAGAAATACTTTGCAACATTCGATATTGTCGCAGATCCCTTGCCAAGATCAACGCGAGGAGGACATGCCATGACCCAACACACCAATCACTCTACATTATAGGTAAAAAATGTCTCAGCACGTACAGGCAGACACCTCTGACCATTCGGATTTAGGAGAAATCATAAACCGAAAGCCACGTTTGACAACATTTCACCAAAAAATGGCCCAATACCCATCATCTGCAGTACACATTTGGACAAACAATGTTGTACGTAGTGACTGCAGGAAACATTATAATGGACAGACAACTCACGATACGCATTCATGAAGATCAACTTGACGCAAAACACCACTGACAGGTGTCCTCAGTAGGTTGACTCATGACACTGAGTGTCGCTGATTCCGTGGCTCGAGGTTCGGTTGTGTGACAGTCTGATCAATGGAGAGTGCGTTGCTGAAAAAGTACAGCAGGTTCGGCAGCATCCAAGAAGCAGGGGAATGGACGTTTCTGACATGAGTACTTCATCAGGCATTCGGCCAAAACGTCGATTATCATGCTCCTCGGATGCTGCCTGACCTTCTGTGTTTTCCAGCACCACACTCTCGATTCTGACCTCCAGTATCTACTGTCCTCACTTTCTCCTCCGTCTGCAGCAATATTTAGTTCCTTGTGTGAGGGAACTGTTGAGATCACCAATGTAAAATTCGTTTGCTGATTGAGATATACAACCAGGTACGTAACCCAAAAGAGTGTTTATGTTGTTTTGAGTTCCCTGGCTGCTCAATGTGTGCTTCTGTGATCGCACAGTTTGCAGTACACTGGAGAGCGGCTGCAGTTATCTGCATTTAGAACCGAGATGCTATTGGTGCTGTTTGATTTGTTCTTGATTTGTGCAACAATAACACAAAGACGGATCAACTGATATTGCAAGAAGGCTAACAGGCGTGGAAAATATCGAGGTTCTGGTGACATTTGATTAGAGATCACTGAAATCAAGGAGAAAATAATTTTGAATTCTTTCGGGTCGTGATGAAGAACAACCAAAGAAATAAGTCACCAGCGGGTACAGTTTACAAGGGCACTCACAGGAACCAAAATGCGAAATAAACCGTACAAAATGACGTAGACAGATGAAGGATGATAGTAATCATGGGTAACCTGACTTCCACTCCCCCGGTTCCTAGCTCCCACTCCCAGCACCATTGTAAACAAATGTTAGCGAGCCATAAACATCAACGTCGTCCATTGGAACGATCCAAGTCTTTTCTAAGTTTTCGATTAGGCTATTAGTTTCAGTTATTTTTCTTTCCTGGGAAACAATATTTTTCATTGTCAGCATTCGGAAAGGAAGCCATGCTTTTTGTCAGGGAAAGAATATGATACTAAACTTTGTGTCGTGTATAATATTCTTCTGCGTCACATGTTTCTTCTACTTTCTCTCGATTTTAATAGTAATAGACTCTTCCGACCAAAGTGCATGACCTCATAATCCGGACATGAAACTGCACCTGAATAGTTTGTCCCCACTCACCCAACCTATCTATATGCCTAGGCATATTGCCATGATGTTATCATAACATGCGCTCCCACGAGTGTGAATTGTCAGCAAATTTGGACACATTTCACACTGCCACTTGCTCCATGCTATTAACAGAGAGATAATTGAAGCCTTGAACATACCAGTCTTGACAGGCCTTGGCTGTAAATACTTCTACATACTTGCTACTCACTGAATGTGAGAACATTCTCCTCATTTGTTTCTTAAGAGGGTAACGCCTTCCCCTGAGATTGGGATCACTGGTCCTGCACAATTCTGGATATAAACAAGAGCAGGACAAACTTTTAAAGTAAAACATAATCTCACTGGCGTTTCCAGTGCCAGTTCTGAGTTTTCTTTTTTGACCTCTGTTTGAACAAACTGCCTTGATTAGCACATTATTATTGACAATGACATATCTGCTTCACAGGTACTTCAGTGCCTGTGATTAAAGTGGAGCTGAAAAGCGCGATAGAAGTGCATCTTTATTCCTCGAACATTGCCGTGTTATTAATCTCTCTGCTCATGAAAAGGGATCCTTCATATTCATTCTATCTTTCATCAATACCGAGCATGTTTCCCTCACAGTTGATTTTAAATGTTTTCTTGTTGGAAGAGTTATCGCTGCAACTCCAGAAAACCCGCCGAAACAACTCGATATGTTCTCAGGTCTACTCATTTTTTGACATGCAGGAAACTTACGTTCTGAACAAGAAACGGACCTGACTCAAAATGGACCTGTTTCTCTATCCACAGAAGATAAAAAAAAGCATGGGATATATGTAGGTTTCACTGAGTTTATTTGAAACAAGTCGTCTTTTTCCATTAAACGCCTTCACTCCTCGTTCTCTGGTCAATTACCCTGGTCAGAGGCAGCAGTTCCTCCTGACCATTAATCCGCCCATCCACAGCTCTTTCGCCGACATCATTATAAACGTCCCCAAGAAATTTCCCATTAATCTTCTTTGCTCCAAATAAAACATTCCCAGGGTCGTGAATCTCTGTACATGGTGCAAAGCAGAGGATTGTGAAAAGATTCTGGGAAAATGTTGCCAATTGTCAAGTGGGAAAACTGTCAACAAGCAAAGCAGAAATACCAGACTCGAGCTTTCTGAATCTTTAGATATTCCTTGGGCCGCGGATTCAGTGGAAAATGAAGGGTGAAATGTCCGACTGGACAGAGACAGTTTAGAAATCTTTCCTTTCTTTCGGAGGCAGATACTTTGACTCTGATGTTCTCCGGACATGAAATGGTCGATGATAGTGAAGGATTCTCGACCCTATACGTCAGGATGTCAAATCTCATCTCAGCTCCAGGGCAATTCGAAAACGCAGGAACAGATAGGACACTGAAAGGCTGCAAGTGAGACAATCCCGGTTGGAGAAAAACTGATTCCGGTGTCATGGGTGCGTCTATAGAGGGTGGGATCAGACTATTCCCATGTCTTCACCGTGAATTTCCCTGGATTTATTTCGGAAAAATGCTAATTAAGAATTATTGTCAATATGGGAGGGGCAAGCTGCAGCTTGCAATCGGGGGTCATTGAAGCCGTTGGCTCATTAGTCTCTGTGACGATGTTAGTCAGTGCGTTCGACTCTTCACTGACAGGTTGCTGTTCTCCTACGAACCAGGAACAGAGCGAGAGCTGTTCTCACACCATCTTTTTTTTTTGTCCGCACAGTTTTGGGTTTTTACCAAGGTCAGGAAAATGTTCCTCAGAAGGCTCAAAGGGAGAATTTCCCCGTTTTAGGAGAGCTGTTTCCCGGTGACATGTATGTGTTTGCAAAGCATGAGATCAGACTGTTCCTATTGTCCACAATGAATGCTCCAGGATTCATTTTGGAAACTTTAACCAATTGAGGGCACTTTTCATTCTGCGAAGAGCAGGCGAAAGCTTGAATTCACTGACAGTCTGCTTTAGGAGACCCTACAAGGGGCCTGCTACAAGGGACTACCAAGTCTCTGTGGAGCAATTCGTCCTCTCGTTTGGCTGTTAACCGAGAAAGTGTACACACGCATGGAGCGGCCGGTGTTCTTATCCATCCGACTCCTTTGCTGTGCACTTTCGGGTTTTTAATAGGGTCAGGGATATGCACCCAAACGGAAAGCAAATCCAATGAGGAACCACAAATGCGTTACTGTATTGTTGACTGGCTAGTTGTGGACACTCGGAATCTAAAACAAAAACAGAAACTGATGAAGGAACTCGGCAGGTTTGCCAGTACCTGTAGGAGAAAACAGAGTTCGGAAAAACTCCTGAAGAAGTTCTGATTCGTTGTCTCTATTTGTCTCTCCCCAGATGCTGCCAGATCTGTTTATTTTCTCCTGCAATCCCTACTTTTCTTTTTAACTGAATGACCATTTCAACCATCGAGAATGATTACACAGACCAAACATGTCCTGACATTTCACCCTGTCGAAACTGTGGTGATTGAATTCAAACAAACCGAACAATGATTGCCTGTCCCTCAGCTCCACAGGGAGGGAGTACTTGAAACCAGTTTAGTAGCACGCTTCTGCAGATGTGGCCATGTAGTTTAGGCGATGGGCGTTAAATGCAATGTGGATTCCTCATTCAGTTAAGCATTTTGTTGACTGTGATTGAAAGCCGCGTGTGAACTTGAAGAATGCTTGTTCTCTGCTTTCTTATTTGAAGTTCAAATCGCAGGATTAAGTGAAATGCGTAAAACTCAAATAAGGAACGTTGGGAATCTGCAACTAACTGCCTGTCAGAATGGAAAAGGCAGAAAACTCCAGAGCAGGTAAGACCCATTTAGTTGTACACTTCCATGACTGAATACATTTGCCCCTCTCAACCAATTGACGCCAAATGAGATAAGAACAGTTCAGGGGATTGTGTTGGACTGGTGCACACATATGGGCCAAAGGATATTATTGTACTAGACACTTCCATGGCCAGCTTCGAGGAGGTCATTTTGTCAAGTAACAGGACATTCTTTACAAAATGTCCCTCGGCGAGGAAGGGGTCGAAACTACTCTCCACTGATCTTTCTGTCAGTCATGGTATTCATTGGGACATTTCAATTGGTAATAACTGTTGCGTTGCATATTTGTGAAATCAGTCTATATGATAATGAGGACAACGAGACCGTGATGTTTCGTTACCCAGCAGAGAGCAAGCCCTTGAAGCTCACATTCCCTGGCTCAGCTTTTGAAATAAAGATTACTTTCTCGATGTGCCTGTGTTTGTATCAAACAGCTCATTGACATTGGGACTAGACATTCATAGGAAGCTAGAGGTGTGACAGCGACAGAAAAAGAACAAGACGAGGCATGAAAGTGTTTAGATTTTGCCGTGTGTCCGTTGTTTTTCGGGAGGAATGTCTGCTGGGCGCTAACCTGTCAGGTCCCAGGAGCCAGAGGGCTTGTTGTGGTGGGATTTGTGTTATTGAAAGTTTCACATGAGAAGCGTTTGGGACCATTTCAGCTCAGTATCCATTTACTATCGCGGCTCACAGCAACGGTGCACATTTTCCGGCGAAGTGCCTTGCCACTCAGGTGGATAGAGCTTGTAAGAAGGCCTATGGTGTATTAGCGTTCATTAGCAGAGGGATTGAATTCAAGAGTCGTGAAGTGATGTTGCAACTGTACAGGGCTTAGGTTCGGCCACATTTGGAGTACTGTGTGCAGTTCTGGTCGCCTCACTTTAGGAAAGATGTGGAAGCTTTGGAGAGGGTGCAGAAAAAATTTACCAGGATGTTGCCTGGAATAGAGAATAGGTCGTACGAGGATAGGTTGAGAGTGCTAGGCCTTTTCTCGTTGGAACGGCGAAGGATGAGGGGTGACTTGATAGAGGTTCATAAGATGATCAGATGAATAGATAGAGTAGACAGTCAGAAACTTTTTCCCCGGGTACAACAGAGTGTTACAAGGGGACATAAATTTAAGGTGAAGGATGGAAGGTATGGGGAGATGTCAGGGTGGGTTCTTTACCCAGAGAGTGGTGGGTGCATGGAATGCACTGCCTGTGGGAGTGCTAGAGTCAGAATCTTTGGTGACCTTTAAGTGGCAATTGGATAGGTACATGGATGGGTGCTTAAGCTAGGACAAATGTTCGGCACAACATCGTGGGCCGAAGGGCCTGTTCTGTGCTGTATTGTTCTATGTTCTATGTTCTATGTTCTATTCCACTTAAATCCGCCTTTCTCCGGAGATACTTGTAGACATTATGCACATGGAATGGGTATAATCCTGAGGACTCTGTCACTATCGGGGAATGTGCCTGCGTGACAACCTCTGTATTTGAACATGAGAATACGTTCCTCAAAGGGGTTACAACAGTGTGACCAGGTCAACGTTCAGTACCATTGTTATGTCATTTCAGATCACATAGACAATCTCATTGCTGCAAACTGGGACGAGAATAGATGGATGCCTGATAACGTACGCTTCACGATGGACGAATGGCCCTTCACAACTCCTCCCCCACACGCTTTTTAAACTCGAGGCCAGAGAAAAACTGACCTGACGAGAAAATCGCTTCACAACCTTCCAGAACCTTATTATTATCCATTCTACTACCAATTTTGCAAACTTACTTACCATGCTTTCTATCTTCCCAAATACATCATTTATTTAAATGAAAAATAAAATGAATGTGCGCTCAGCCAATGGGATACCATTGGTAACAGTCCTCCAGTCTGAAAACTACCTTCCACCACCATTCTCAGCATCCTGCTATCGAACTAATTTTATATCGAATTGGAATCCTTACATTTAACTTATGCGATTTAACTTTATGAATTAGTCAACCATGTGGAACAGTGTAAAAGCTTTTATTAAAGCCCAAGTGTGCAAACTCTACCATTATGTCCTCATTGATCTTCTTGGTTACGCCTTCAAAAAACTCAATCAATTTTGTGCAAAACCATGCTGATTATCCCGATTCATTCCTTGTATCTAAAAATTCAAATAAATCCTATCGTTTCGAATTGCATTCAACAACTTACCCACGACCATAACCAGACACACAGGTCTATCGATCCCAAACTTCTCCATGAATTCCTTTCTAAACCAAGGCACAACATTAGCCATCCCCCAGTCATTCAGCGCCTCACTCGTAATAATAGATGATAAAAATATTTCTACGAAGGGCGCAACAGTTTCATTCCCTAACTTCCCACAAGTTTCCGGGATACAGGAGATCAGATCCCAGAGAAATATCCAACTTTATATTTTCCAGGTCCTCCAGCACTTCCCCTTTTCAATGTGAACTACTTTCAAAACATCAGTATTTAGGTGTACCCGCCATTTCGTTCTCCACAGTGTAAACTGACGCGAAATGAATATTATATGTTTCTCCATCTGCTGAGGATTAAGACATAGGTGTGCCTTTTCATCTTAAAGTGGGCCTATTTGGTCTCAATTTCTTAATGTACTTGCAGAATCTCTTTAGATTATACTAAACTTTATTATCTGAGGCTAGTTAATATTCTCCATTGACCTTTATGATGTCCTCCTCAAATATGTCCCTCCACTCCTTATATCGATCAAGACGTTCACTTGAAACCATGTGTTTATAAAGAAGGTGTCACCTCCGTTAAAAAAAACCTTATGACAAGGCCTAAATCCCTGCGATCAACGTTGTTGTAATGGAATACCTAAAATGTGCAAACCGGACATTTGGACCAAGAAACCCCCACGAATCATGCGACGGGAATCGCAAACAACTCACACATCTACCCAATTCCTGTAACTCTGAATTTCCCATGACGAAAGAACGTCCCCAGCCATACATCTTTAGTCTTGGGAGGAAACGCAGGCTGGAATGGACAGGATGTGCCAACTCCAAATTCACATTCGTCCAAAGTAGATATTGAACAAACATCGCAGAGGCTGCAAGACATTACTACTCACCACTGAGTCAGCCATTATAAACCTCCTATCAACCACGCAAAACATACCATCTCTTAGATATGGGGCCAAAACCTACTCTCAATGTTCCAAATGCAATGGTCCAGAGCCTCCTATTGACTGAGGCCTAAACCTCTGCCCGTGCTTTTTAATTTGCTTGAACTGAACGCCGACATTTTATTTGCCTTCCTAAACACCAACTGAAACTGCATGCTAAACATAAGAGAAAATTGAACTTGGAATTCTTTCTGCTTTCAGAAAATTGTCTATGCCTCTACTCTTTCCACCACACATATGACCTCATATTTTCCACAAAGTATGGCAACTACAACGTTTTTCGAAGCACTCAATCCGTTCAAGTCATTCTGCAGCATGCCCGCTTCATCAATAAGATCTGGCCTTCCACCTATCATTGTGTCTTCTTCAAATGGAGCGATAACACCCTCAGTTCCTTTGAATGGATCATTCATACATAATGTGAATAGCTGTGGTGCAAACCCTGACTCATTTGAACTCCACTAGTCACGGGCTGCCATCCTGGAAGAGACCTCTTTACCGAACTGCCTGCCTTCTGCCAGTCATCCAAACCTCAATCCATGGCCTCTTATTTAGCAGTTTGCCATACTGCACCTTGACATATGTCTATGGAAATTCAAGCCGGTCACCTCCACAGGCTTGACTTCGTCTCACTTGCTCATTACCTCCTCAAAGCATTCTAATATATTTGTCAAATGTGATTTCTCCTTGACAACCTGTGCTGATGCTTCACGTACTCTATAATCCCATCCTTCCAATGACCTTTGATGCTGTGTTTAACACAAAGTTGATTTCTTTGATTGTTATCTAGAATATTAAAACGTTGCTTTCAGACCTGAATGAGAAGAACAAAGTTCAATCGGTGTTGAGATATGTAAATTCTACACTGTCTCTTTAGGGTCGATGAGTGAGTGAATTCCATCCCTCAGTGGGATCCCTCTACTCTCTCAGCAGGTTCGATGAGTGACCTAACTGTTTTTCTCACATGGAGCAGGTAAATGCTTGCTGACAACTGCAAAATAAATGGTGTACTGAGAGTTGAGATGATTACTTGAACCTCTTCCTGGAATAAATACACTTGAAACGTCTCTCACACTTCGAAAATATCGATGGGACATCAGTTCCACAGAGACTAGAGAGCACATCCCACAGACTACATGTTTGAAAGGTCTCTCCTCAATGTGAAGACGTTCATGATATACTGTCCCCAGGAACGTTTATCGTGTTTAATGTCTATCTTCAGTGTGAACACGTTGATGACACGTTAGTATTCAGGAAAGAGTGCAGCACTTCCCGCAGTCAGGGCATTTAGAAAGACCTGTTAATACTGTGTGAAAGGTGATGAGCCATCCGGTCGCTCGGACGTTACAGCAAGTCCCACAGATTTGGAACTGGAGATGTCTCTCCTCCGCGTGAGCACGTGGATCACACGTCAGGTCTTTATGATTCTTAATGGACTCTTATTTATGTGAGCATATTTCTCAAAGATGAAGCACATAAAGGGTTGATAACATTTTCCAAAATTCGGAGAGATAAAAGGTTCCTTATTAGTATGAGCGATGTGTTCGGTTCTCCAATCGCTGGACGTTTTAAAGCATTTTCCGCAGTTCAGACATTGAAATAGTTTCTCATCATTTTGAACGAGTAGGTGTCGCAGCAGGTCAGAGACAGAGTGAATCCCTTCCCACACTCTGAGCAGGTGAATGGCTTCTTCCTGGTATCATTGCTTCCCCTGGAATTCAGCTCAGACAGGGAGTGGATCCCCATGTTTCCCCAGTCTTTCCTCAGTATGACTACAATTGAGGTGTGTAAGGTCTGATGACAGGTAGAAGCCTCGTCCACACACACAATAAGTGAACGATTTATCTCCTACTGCAACCAGAGCTTTTTCATTTCATGTTCGAAATCTGATCAAGTTGTATTCGGGATAAACTGCGTGGCTTCATCAGATTATGTTGGAGAGGTTGGTTTGTAAATCTTCCCCTTCTAAAATCCTGCGAAAGTGATGTTATCCAAAAATGAGTGTGAAACCGTCTTTCACAAGACTCTAGATTCTGTCTGAAGATAAGGTCTGAAGGTAAGGGATTTTCGACACGAAGAATTTGAAGAGAATTTTGTCAGAATCTTTCATGCACACAGCCTCCACCACAGAGACAAGCGGGTCAGCAGGTGGATATGAACACGATCACCTCCATGTTCCCTCCAGGTCAAACACTGTCTTGACATGTCTGACATCCAGTCCTGATGGAGCAGACATTTCTTACAATTGAATCATTGCAAAACTGAGGCATCTGACTTCTGTCCCGAACTCAAAACCCACTGCCTCGCCACCACTGAGTTGGAAGTGTGATATTGGAAGAACACAGCAGGGCAGGCAGCATACAATGAGCAAGACAATCGACGTTTCGGGCACGAGCCTTCATCAGAAAAGAGGCTCGTGAAGCGAGGGGGTAGAGAGACAAATCGGAGCGTGTGTGGCTGGGACAAAGTAGCTGAGAGCGTGATAGGAGGATGGAGATGGGGGTAATGATTATAGGTCGCAGCGCAGGGTAGAGCAGATAGGTGGGAAGGAAGATGGGCAGACAGGACAGTTCATGAGAGCGGCAGAAGCCCTGGACCTGAATGAACTTGGCTGTGTGGGAGGGAGAGTTGATATGTTCGGCCAGGAGCCAGTGGTGTTGTTTCGTATGGGTGTCCCGGGGAAGTTTCCAGAAGTGGTCTGTAATTAGGCATCCGATCTCCTCAGTGTCGAGGACACTGCAAAGGGAACAATGGATACAGTAAATGACATGCATGGAAATGCAGGTGAAACTCTGATGGACATGGAAGGGTTCTTTGGGGCCTTGGACAGAGTTGAGGGCGGAGGTGTGGATGGATGTTTTGCAAATTCCGTGTTGGAATGAGACGTTTGCTGGGAGCGGATGGGAGGGTGATTTGGCGGGGGCGTGCACCACCAAGAAGTCGAAGAGGGAATGATATTTACAGAAAGTGGGTATGGGTGGGGAGGGAAACACATCTTAGTTGGTGGGTTTCATTTGCAGCTGACGGAAATACCGGAGGATGACATGATGTCTACAGAGGGTGCTGGATTTTGAAGTGATGTAGAAGGGAGTTCCATCCTCGTCTCAGTTGGAAGGATGAGTTTTGGGAGCGGAGTTGAGGGAAGTGGATGTGAAGCTGGAAGGCATCATCGACCAAGTCCTAGGAGAAAATGCCTCCCCACTGATTCAATCTCCTCCCTGGTAATTGTCTGAGTCTGAACAGGCACGTCATAACCATGGTGACATACTTCAATTTCTGATGTGTTTTTAACCACATATCCCCAACATCACCACGTCAGCCGACTTGCACTTCATTACATAATTAACTCTTCCACAACTCTGCTCTTCTCCAGCTCAAACTCGAATCCATTCGTTTGGAAGCCACGGTCATAATACACTTCCATCCGTCCTTTCAAATTCCCTCCCTGCTGTTGTGCTCGTGATGCAAGGAATATGGAGAGAGTGGAGTTGAACACGTGGCTACAGGGATGGTGCAGGAGGGAGGGTTTTGGATTCTTGGATAATTGGGGATCTTTCTGGGGGAGGTGGATGGTCTTCATCTGATCCAGAGGGGTACCATTATCCTGGGGGAAAATTCGCTAAGACTATTGGGGTGTGTTTACACTAATCCAGCAGAGGGATGGGAACCAAAATTGTAGTTCAAGTATCGAAAAGTTTGAGAGTAGGGAGGTCCAAAACAAGTTTCAGGGTCGCAAGATTGCACTGGGAAGCAAGATGTTGGTTTGGAGTATGTCCACTTCAACGCCAGGAGCATCTGGAGTAAGGTCGATGACGTTACAGGATTGGTTGGTACCTGGGAATTCGGTGTTGTGGCCATTTCGTAGACATGAATAGAACAGGGACATGAATAGTTGCTGCAGATTCCAGGATTTAGATGTTTCAGTAAGAACAGAGAAGAATGTAAAAGAGGGGGGACCTGTGGCAGTGTTGGTCAAGGACAGTATTACAGTTGCAGAAAAGATGCTTGGAGACCGTCAACCGAGGTAATATGGGCTGAAGTTAGAAACCGGAAATGAGATGTCACCCTGTTGGTTATTTTCTATAGGCCTCCGAATAGTTCCAGAGATGTAGAGGAAAGGATAGCAAAGATGATTCTCGATAGCAGTGAGAATGACAGCGTAGTTGTTATGGGCGATTTCAACTTTCCAAATATTGACTGGGAACACTATTGTGCGAGTACTATAGATGGGTCAGTTTTCGTCCAATGTGTGCAGGAGGGCTTTCTCACACAGTATGTAGACAGGCCAACAAGGGGCGAGGCTACATTAGATTTGGTACTGTGTAATGAGCTCGGCCAGTTGTTAGAGTTGGAAGTAGGTGACCACTTTGGTGATAGCGATCACAATTCTTTTATGTTTACTTTTGACAGAGAAATGGGTAGGTGTGTACCACTGGGCAAGAGTTACAGCTGGGGGAAAGACAATTATGATGCGATTAGGTCAGATTTAGGAAGCATAGGATGGAGAAGGAAACTGCAGTGGATAGGCACATTAGAAATGTGGAGCTTATTCAAGAAAACGCGACTGTGTTTCCGAGATAAGTATGTACCTGTCAGGCAGAGTGAAAGCTGTCGAGAGCGGGAGCCGTGGTTACCGAAGGAAGTAGACTGTCTGGTCAAGAGGAAGAAGAAGGCTTATATTAGGATGAGAGGCGAAGGCTCAGTTAGGGCGCTTGAGTGTTACAAGTTAGCCAGGAAAGACCGAAAGAGAGAGCTCAGATGAGCCAGGAGGAGACATGAGAAGTTTTTGGTGGATAGGGTCATGGTCAACACTAAGGCTTTCTATCGGTATTTAAGGAATAAATGAATGACGAGAGTAAGATTTTGGCCAATCAGCAATAGCAATGGAAAGTTGTGTGTGGAGTCAGAGGAGATGGGGGAAGCACTAAATGAATACTTTTCAACAGTATTCAGTCTAGAAAACGACAATGTTGTCGATGAGAATACTGAGATACAGGCTACTAGGAGGAGATATTAGAAATCTTGCAGAATGTGAAAATAGATAAGCCCCCTGGGCCGGATGAGCTTTATCCTAGGATCTTCTGGGAAGCCGGGGGGAGATTGCCGAGCGTTTGGCATTGAACTTTAAATCGTCATTGTCTCCAGGAATAGTGCCATGAGACCTGAGGATAGCAAATATGGTTCCCATGTTCAAGAAGGGGAGTAGGGACAATCCTGTTAATTTTAGATCAGTGAGCCTCACTTCAGTTGTTGGTAAATTGTTGGAAAAGGTTATAAGAGATAGCATTTATAACCATCTGGAAAGGAATAATTTGTTCAGGGATTGTAAGCATGGTTTTGTGAAGGGTAGGTCGTGCCTCACAAAACGAACTGATTTCTTTGAGGTGACCAAGCAGTTCGATTGGAGTAAACCGGTTGAAGTTGTGTATATGGATTTCAGCAAGTCGTTCGATAAGGTTCTCCACAGTAGGCTATTGCACAAAATGCGGACGAATGGGATTTTGGGAGATGTAGCAGTTTGTATCAGTTATTGGCTTGCTTAAAGAAGACAGAGGGTGGTGGTTGATGGGAAATGTTCATCCTGAAGTCCAGTTACCAGTGGTATACCGCCAGGGTCGGTGTTGGGTCCACTGCTGTTCGTTATTTTTTATAAACGACCTGGATGAGGGCGTAGAAGGGTGGGTTAGTAAATTTGCAGACGACACTAAGGTCGGTGGTGTTGTAGATAGTGATGAAGGATGATGTAGTTTACAGACAGACATAGATGAGCTACCAAGCTGGGCTGAGAGGTGGCAAATGGAGTTCAATGCCGACAAGTGAGAGGTGATTCCTTTTGATGGGAACAACCGGAATGCAAAGTATTGTGCTAATGGTAAGTTTTTCTTGGTAGTGTAGGTGAGCAGAGAGATCTCGGTGTTCAGGTAGAGAGACCTTTGAAATTTGCCATCCAGGTTGACAAGTTTGTTAAGAAGGCATACAGTAATTTAGCTTTTATTAATTGAGGGATCGAGTTCTGGAACCATGAGGTTATGCTACAGCTGGACAAAACTCTAATGCGGCCGCACTTCGACTATTGTACACCGTTCTGGTCACAACACTATAAGAAAGATGATGAAGCTTTGGAAAAGGTGCAGAAGAGATTTACTCGTATGTTGCATGGTATGAAGGGAAGGTCTTACGAGAAAAGGGTGAGGGACTTGTGTTTTTTTTCGTCAGAGAGAAGAAGGTTGAGAGGTGACTTAATAGAGACATATAATATAATCATTGGGTTTAGATAGGGTGGACAGGGAGAGCCTTCTTCCAAGAATGGTGACGGCGAGCACGAGGGGGCATAGAATTAAATTGAGGGGTGATAGATACAGGACAGATGTCAGAGGTAGTTTAGTTACTCAGAGAGTAGTAAGTGTATGGAATGCTTTGCCTGCAACGGTAGTAGATTCGCCAACTGTAAGTACATTTAAGTCGTCATTGGACAAGCATGTAGACGTACATGGAATAGTGTAGGTTAGATGGACTTCAGATTGGTATGACAGGTTGGCGCAACATCGAGGGCCGAAGGGACTGGACTGCGCTGTAATGTTCTCTGTTCTATGTTCTATGGTCTAACTCCTCTGCTTCTATTTGCGTGTACTTGCGTTCTGTTCACTGTTTCATTGTGCATTATCTGAATGGCATTTTTACGAACGCCCATTTTCCCAAACGTGCACTGCGGCCTTCGCAGTTTTATCTTTCCACAAGGGCTCCCACAGGGTGGAATGGAAGGAGTTGCAGGTTATTCACCCAATGATGTAATCCTGAGGTCTTCCAATACCTCTCCAGCATGTGGGAGTACTCACAATAAGGGTTGCTCATCCATCACCGGGCGGCAAAATTTCAAATTTTTCATCATGTTCTACAAATCTCTTGACTGTCTTCCCTCTAACTATCACTGTCATGTCTCCAGCCCACTCAAGAGCAAATAGAGCTGGTCAATAGGATTCCAACCCAGCCAGCGGACACGACACCCAAGATTATGTTTTAAAGTTCACTCTCAGATATTCTGAATTCCCTCGAATTCCAAGTTCTGGAGCACGTTCGATTTGAACTGTTTCACGTTTGGTGCCTAAAAGTCACCTGCCAAGACCATAAATTATGAATTCCCGTGGCAACGTAAATCGCACCAGGCAAAAGGAAAGGAATTACTCACCAAGTGATTAAGAAAAACTGCAATACATGCTGAAATCAAGGGTAATGAGCTGGTATCAATACTACATCGTGCCTTTTATATAAAAGAAGCTTCAAAGCTTTTACTTTGTGTGAGTTTAAACAAATGTTGATCCCTGTCACATTATGAGATATTGGGAAGCTGACAAAGTGTTATATCAAACAAGTGATCAAAGAAGTGAGTTTCAAGTCGTATTTTGTCACACAAAACGAAGCTTGTATCACAAAACTGAGATGACCGAAGTTTTTCTGCTAGATGTCATCATCTTTTGTCAGTCTCAAAACGCTTCATATGTTAGTGCTGCCATAGCTCAGTGGTTCGAGCCCGGGGTTGTAACCTCGATTCACACTGCAGCCTTGCTGAATTTTCTTGAAACTAATGCAGCAAGCATCCGAAGGTGCGTTCTCCATGTTGTTCGGAATTATTTTTGAAGGCATAGCTGGAAGTCATTTTATAGGCAGACCACCCGCCCCCCCACCCCCCCTCCCCCCCCCCCCCCCCCCACCCCTAGGCCCCATTTCTTTCAGTTTGGAAGTCTACATACGTGTTTTTCCTTCGAGGATCATGAGGATGACAAGCTTCTGATGCGAAGAATGCCTTCGTTTGGCAGGAAGAACAACGTGATTCATGAAAAGCAGAAAAGTAACGGTGAAACAATGGGGGAAGAAACGTACAGGGATGTGGTTGAATGCTTCTGTTCCTTATGTAGAGACATGAATCTGCTGGAATCCATTTAAAGAGGCAGGAAGTTGGAAGACCGCAGCTTGCCAGGCTGCCTCAGAGTTGGAGAAGTCAACATTTAGCAGGTATCAATTATTGCCGATTGGGACAATCCTTGAGGGACAGCCTCCCGCCTGTTTACCCTTCTGCTTATGTAAACAGAATCGGGTTTTAAAGCGAGTCATGAAGACAGAATAGTCCAAACGGGTCAATTCCTCATTTTTTGGAAGTTGGGCTCTCCTGAGACCTTCGTCACTTTCAAACGATGTGTCTGTATAGTTCCCTCTATGGGTCAAAATGGGGATCAGTTGTCCCGCAGTTCATGAACAAATTTGACGGTATCTGACTTCAGTCTCATTCATGGTTCAGTTGAGATTAAAACTTTGCAGGGAAAGCCTCATTCAGATGAACATTTCAGACGTCAGGCTGTGGGCCAATGAGTGGAAAGTGGAAACGAGAATATTTGGATGTTTGATGACTGGCACTGACATAATGTATTATTCTGTGCTGTAAAAGGACGGTGTCACAAACACTCTTTTTTGGAAGGAATTTCTCATCGCAGGAAAAGAAACCTGTGCTGTTAAGAGAAGACGCAATTGCACATGCCGTCCTTCCTGGTCGACTAGTGGTTACCACACAGCGCTTTCACCGCTGTGGTTTGGGTTAATTTCTTGGTCAGGGAATCTGGATTTATTGTTCCTGATAAGGGCAAGAACAAAAGTGAGCGTCTTTGACATTTCAAACGCGTCCGCATGTGCCTTGCATAATTGTGCAGGGCCGCAAGGTGGCTCACTGGTTATCACTGCTGCCTCACAGCGCCACAGATATGATTTGCCTACAACTGGGTCGACTGTCAGTAAGGTGCCTTATTCAGGAGCAAATAAAGAGAAAAAGGGTAAGGAATTGTTCTGTGAGGGTTAATTCCCGGAGGATTGGTGTGCATTTGTTGCATCGAATAGGCAATTTCTGAACTGTAGGCATTCCATGTTCCCTTATTGTGTTGCTTTAGCACATGTTCAGACAAGTGAGAAAAGTGAGGAAAAACAGGCACGACCAAATCAGTGATTGATCCATTGTGCAACAACCAACGAATTCACTTTTGACTGAACTAGCTCCCATTTTCCCTACATTGGTAATGGTAGTATGCAGCATTAGAACGGGTTTTCATGTGTTGTTTTGGCGCCAGCATCCTTTCTCAACATGGACTATACTGGGACAGAAAGAGATGATAAAAGACATGGATGGCGATGACTGGAATGAAAAGACATCAGGAAGAATGGACAGCGTTTACTTGGAAACAGAAAAATGGAAAGGAAGCCAACGATGTAGTGGGAGAGAATGCCATTTGAAAAGACAAAGCGGGGTTTCTTGGGATGGTGGAAAAGACGAATAGATCATGTGGCGTGAAACCAGGTAAAACTGAGTTGTGTCCGTATAGAAGGTTTCTAGGCGATGTGAATTTGGTGAGAGCAAACAGGAGGGAAATTCCCTCATTCGGATGGATCTAAATCTAGAGTATAGAACTTGAAAACCAGCGATGAATGATAAAGAGAAGTTTGGAGCTGGCATTCTTTTTCTTTCTACAGCTATTGAATTCGAAAATGATTACTTTTTCTCAGGAAAAATTATTCAGAAGCTTATTCTAAAACATTTGTAAAGACGCGTGCAGACACACAAGGAGTGAATTTCACCGGGATATGGAGTCTGGGCGGCTAGAATGGGTACAAAAGGTGCACACTCTCTAATTGGTTAACGTTAATTGGAAAGAAACCTCATAACTCCTGCAACTGAGCATGACTAAGTGTAGAATGAGCTGATTGTGAGGAAAGGTTGAGCAACTTGTTCGACGTGAACTTCTATAAAATGTAAAAGAACTGAGCAGTTTGTGTTAGCTCAGCATTAAAGGGAAGCCGGTTAGCACAGTCTGCTGCATAACTGGTTTTTGATATAAAGTTATGCCAACAGTGTGGGAATAATTTGCGCAATGTCTCAGCATACCGTCAGGATCCTGATCTCCCAACTCAGCTCATAAATTAGACGGTGGCGATAATCAAAGTGAAACTATACTATCGTGAGTTGGAACTGACCTGCCGATGTGATGCACCTTTGTTCTTTCATTTGTTGCATTGGAAAATTTGGCTGCAATCACAGAGAAGGGAGTGAGTTCATTTGCAGCTCACTCATCTCCCCCAACCATATCTAGTGACAAGGCACGAAAAAAAATCCTGTTTGAATTCTGTAATCTTCATAGCAGGACTTAAAAACATCTTTGTCATTTCTATTCCAGTTTTTCTGATAACAACCAACATGTCCAATGAGATAAACCTAATAATTTTCGGATTGTTTTAATGGACTGTGCGAGTTTGCAGTAATATCAGTAATATGATACGAGCTAAACATCCTTTCCAGAATTTAACACAGCGCAGGATCAGCGACATGAGAAACGTCATCGACTTAAAAAATCACCTCTGTATCTCTAGTGAGTGATGGATATTCACTCAGGGAGTCTTTATGGCTGGTCTTAAGTAACTGAGGTATTTCCCAAGGACAGAACACTCCACAAAATCAGATATTTTTTGACTAAAAGCTGTTTTACTCAATGTTCTTTTGCAACTTACATATATATATGCACACACACACACACATACATGCATGCATGCGCACACACATTCATATATATATATATATATATATATATATACACATATATATATATATATATATATATATATATATATATATATATATATATATTATGGGCGGTACGGTGGCACAGTGGTTAGCACGGCTGCCTCACAGCGTCAGAGACCCGAGTTCAATTCCCGCCTCAGGCGACTGACTGTGTGGAGTTTGCACGTTCTCCCCGTGTCTGCGTGGGTTTCCTCCGGGTGCTCCGGTTTCCTCCCACAGTCCAAAGATGTGCAGGTCAGGTGAATTGGCCATGCTAAATTGCCCGTAGTGTTAGCTAAGGGGTAAATGTAGGGGTATGGGTGGGTTGCGCTTCGGCGGTGCGGTGTGGACTTGTTGGGCCGAAGGGCCTGTTTCCACACTGTAAGTAATCTAATCTATATTCCATTCCAAATTTTCTGAATTCACACACACACGCATATGTGTGTGTGAATTCAGAATATTCGGAATGGATGGTCGGCCATTTGAATGTTATTCCTATAGAATGTGCGAGCGAAGAGTTTTCAGTAATGTCTCTGACATTTGAATCTACGGGAAGTGCACCCAACTCCATCTCCTTGGTAACAGCTTTAGGGAACTGGAGCTGGACATTGGATCTTTCGGAAGTCTGAGGTGAATTGAGAGGAGTTATAGGGAGGCAGTTACACTTCAGGTAAAAGAAAAAGGTCGATGGGATACAGTCGGGAGACGATAAGGGAACAGGCAGCCAGTGCAGGCATCCGCTTTGGCTGTGCCCATCTGTAAGAAGCATACCGTATTTGTTACTTTTTGGGGGGATGACATATGAGGGGTAAGCCATGGGGTACAGATCTCTGGCACAGTGTTTGTCCCTGTGATCAGAAGGGTAGGGGAGAGGGGAGGAGAGCAATAGTTATTGGGGACTACATAGTAAGGGGGACAGACTGCAGTTTCTGTGGGTACAGGGCAGGCTCATGATTGATGTGATACCTCCAAGTTACCAAGGTTTGTGATGTCTCGCAGCGTGTTTTCAGGATCCTTAAGGGGAGGGGGAGCAGCCCGTGGTCATGTTTCACATATGCACTGACAACATATGTAATAAAAGTGATGTGGATGTATGGCAGAAATTCAGGGATCCAGGGTGACAACTTAGATCTAGATCAAACAGAGTTGTTCTCTCTGATTTGTTACACATGCCACGTTGGAGTGAGGGAAAAAAATAGGGAGAGAGCAGATGAACGCGTGGTTGTAAGGATGGTGCAGCTGATAGGGATTTGGATATCTGGATAGTTGGGGATCATTCTGGAGTCGGTTGGATCTCAATAAACAGGATTGTCTTCACCTGACCCGGAAGGGTACCAACATCCTGAGTGGATAATTTTCTAAATCTCCTCAGGAGGGTTTAAACGAATTCAGCAGCTGAGTGCGAACCTGAATTTTAGCTGCAGTTTGCTGGAAGTTTTGAGTGGTTAGGACATAAATAGGTTTTCGGGTTTGCGAGTGAATGCTGGCAAGAATGAAGGTGGTTTGAAGTCTGTCTACTTCACCTTTAGGAGCATCTGGGATAAAGCAGGTGTCATTGGTTGTTAACTGGGACTTCAATATTGTGGCCATTTCAGAGACATGAATGGAGCACTGAAATGAATGTTTTTTCCTGGCACCTCAGTTTCGATTTTTCAGTAAGAACAGGGAAGTCGTTAAAGAGGGGGAGATGTGGCATTTTTAGTCAAAGACAGTGCTATGGTAGCAGAAAGGATATTTGGTGAGGACCCGACTAAATCTGCTGAACTAGAATGGGCTGAGATTAAAATCAGGCAAGTGGAGGTCACCACCAAAATGTTCTAGAGATATGGAGGAAAAGATTGCAAAGATGATACTGGATAGGAACGGAAGTAACAAGGTAGTTGTCGTGGAGAAGTTTAACTTTCCAAATATTGATTGGAAATGTTATTGTTTGATGAGTTCTGATTGGTCAGTCTTTGTCCAATGTGTGCAGGAGGGTTTCGTGACGCAGCATGTAGACAGGCCAACAAGAATCAAAAACATTGGATTTGGTACTGCGTAATGAAGCAAGTCAACTGTTCGATTTGGAGATAATTGAGCACTTTGGTGATAGTGACCACAATTCGGTATGTTTGTTTAGTGATGGATAGGTATATATATATATATTATATATATATATATCTCGCAGAGCATGAGGTACCGCTGGGAGAAAGGCCACTATGATGCGATCAGGCAAGAGTTAGGATGCACCAGATGGAAAAGTAAACGCAGGGGTTTTGCACACCTGAAATATGGAGCTTGTTCAGGGAAGCGCTCATGCATGTACTTGATAAGTGTGTGTGCGTCATGCAGGGAATATGAGGTTGAGACAGGGAGCCATTTTTACTCAAAAAGTTGAATTTCTTGTCAAAATGGAGAAGGCGGTGCATGTAAACATGTAATATGAAAGCTGAGTTAGTGCACTTGAAAGTTAAAAGGAAGGGCCAAAAGAGAGAGCTACTCAGAGCAAAGAGGGGACATTAAAAGTATTTAGCTGGTAGGGTCATTTAAAACCCTGAAGCTTTCTCTTGTCATTTCAAGAATAAAATAATATCTAGGATATGATTAGGGCCTGTCAAGAACAGTAGGAGGACGTCGTCAACGGAGTCCGAGGATAGGAGAGGCGCTGAATGTATATTTTTCATCATATCTCAAATGAAAAAGACAATGCTGTCGAAGAGAATTTTGAGATGCAATCTGTTAGAATAAACGAAATTGATATTCATAAAGACGAGTTGTTCGCAATTCTTGAAAGCCTGAAAATAGATTGTCCCCTGGGCTTGAGGGGATGCATCATCGGATTCTCTGGGAATCGTGGGAGGAGATTGCAGAACTTTTGACTACCAACTTTATTTCGTCAGTGTCTATGTGATTAGTGCGAGAAGACTCGAGTTCAGCAAATATTGTCCCCTTCTTCACGAAGAGGAGTAGTGAGAACGCTGGAAATTATAGAACAGTGAGCCGCATTTCCTTGTAGTTGAAGTTTTGGGAAAGGTTATGAGAGATATGATTAATGATCACCTAAGCAGGAAGAAGTTGATTCGCTGCAGTCAACACGATTTTGCGAATAGCAGGTTGTGCCTCACAAACTTTATTGAGTTCTTTGAAAAGGTCAACAAACAAGTGGATGAGAGTAAAGTGGTTAACATGGTGGATATGATTTTCACGAATGCACGGTCGGCTGTTGCATAAAATACAGAGACATGGGATTGAGGGTGATTTCGCGGTTTAGATCAGTAATTGGCTCGCTGAAAGAACACGGAGTGTGGTAGTTAATGGAAAATATTCATCCTGGAGTTCAGTTACTCATGCTGTACCACAAGGTTCCTTTTTGGGTCCACTGCTGTTTGTCACCTTTATAAATGACCTGGGTTCGAGCATGGGATAATGGATGAGTAAATTCGCAGAACACACTAAGTCGATGGAGTTGTCAACAGTGCCGAAGTCTGCTGCAGGTTACAGACGGACTTGAATAATCTGTAGATCGGGGCTCAGAGGTGGCATATGGAGGTTATTGTGGAAAAGTGTGAGGTGATTTACTTTGGAATGAACAACAAGAATAAGAAGTTCTGGGCTAATTGTAATATTCTTGGAAGTTTAGGTGAGCAGAGCGATCTCGGCGTCCATGTATATAAAACTCTGAAAGTTAACACACATGTTGATGAATTTGTTTGCAATGAGCACAGTGTGTTAGTTTTTATTGGGAGAGGGATTGAGTTTCAGGGCCAAACGATCCCCTTGCAGCTCCAGAAATTTGTCTGGTATGGCCAAACTTGTCGAGTTGCGTGCGGTTCTGGTCGCCACATTATAGGACGGATGTGAAAGCATTGGAAAGGTTGTAGACGAGATTTCCTCGGATGTTGCCTTCTGTGAAGGGAAGGTCTTACGAGGAAAGGCTGAGGGACTTGAGGCTGTTTTTGATTGAGATAAGAATTTTGAGAGGTGAATTAATAGAGACATAAAAGATAATCAGAGGTTGCTTTAAGGTGGACAGTGAAGGCCTTTTTCTTCAAATGGTGATGGTTGGCACAATGGCACATCGACGTAATTTGAGTGTGATTGATGCCGAGGTCGATTCCTTTCTCAGAGAGTAGTAAGGGTGCAGAATGCCTTGCCTTCAACAGTCGGAGACTCACCAAAATTCAGGACAATTAAATGATCATTGGATACATTTACGGCTTATAATGCCAAAATGCTGGTCAGATGGACTTCAGATTGGCGTCACAGGTCGGTGCAACATTAGTGCCAAAAGCACTTTATTGCGGTGTAATATTCCGTGTTTGAACTGTTCTTCAGCTTGAAGTTGCAATCATCTCTGTTCACTATCAGTAAAACAAACACCTGGCGAGAATCCAATGCGCAATTTTGGCAGTGCATGTACTGCCATTCTGTAATGCAACTACAGCAAGCTAACTAATTACACCGCTGGATCTGCCGTCAAATGATGACAAACTGGGACCCTCAACCCAATTACTCATTTTTTTTCTGTGGACCTGAAATGAAACATAGTGCAGAGGTGGTTATACTGATAATGAATCACCGATTATGAAGCATCAACTTCAGGAAAATGGCACAGAAAATGTGGTGAAAATCGATTTTATTGAATACTGCGTACGTTTTCCGTGGCTTCCTGCATTGATCACAGGAAATGTTATGTCGCCACTGTACTGGGATTTTCCTTCTATTGGCGTCAATTCGTCAGAGGATTCGATTCACTGACATTTCACCAACTTCCTTTGGCATGTTCATATGACACATCCACTCACACTGCACATAACATCAACAATGTTCAGCATACTACATCCAAGAGCATGTGGCATGGTTTTCATAAACAGTGAAGTTTGGATAATGTTATGCAAAGGCAAATTGAAATTCAGTTTAATTAGTAAAGTCGCAAGAATCCAGAGTAAAATTCAAAATGTCAGAAATTCACGTTCATTACCTTGGGCAGAATTCCAGCCCAGCAAAGGGAAAATCTGCCCCTGAATCCCCAGCATCCATGCAATTGATTGCTCCATGTGTCTACTTGGAAACATATTTGAAGGAACGTTCAGCCTGAAGGAGAACTTGTGAGAATCCTCCACTGTCTGATCTAAAGCTGAAACAAGAGCTGTCTATTCCAGCTGGGAGGGAAGCGAGGTGGAGATGAGACCAAAATATTACTTGGCGTTTAATTCATATTGTCCTCATTGTGATTGTTTAAAAACCTGGGCCAGAAATGGCACAGACACAAAGGAGCAGAAGGAGGCCATTCTTAACACCGATCCTGCCCCGCCACGTCATTCGATATCATCATGGCTGGCACAACAATGTTAAGTCTTTTTCCAGCCCATCCACGACATCGTGTTGCCGAGTGGCTAACAGATATTTATCGATCTCTATCATAAATAGACATCGAAAATGTAAATCTGTGAGAGGAAAATGTTCCGTTTCGAGACAGTTGGGTTTATTCACGAATATTACTGGTTTTGCAGATGAGCAGCCGAGTCTGTTCTGACCACTTTGCAAAACATAAATTAAAACTCGACTCTGATGGGATTCGAGCCCACAACCGTTGAATAGCAGCCTGCAGAGAAATATAGAAGTCCAACACGCTTTCCATTGCGCCACAGAGCTGCGCAAGCACTGCGCTTTAAACACACAAGTTTGCCTTTGACGCATTGAGTTCAGGACACCCATCTCGCGCCTGTCTGTCCTCGTCACACTTTCCGGTACCTGGTCCTTATCCACTTGTGCTCTGGCTCATCAAGTGTTCGGTGACAGATGCTGAAACGTTCCCATGATACTTAGCTTTACCACATGTTCAGATAATGATTTCCAGATAATCAATATTCTCTAGATGAAAGCATTCTTCCTAAATCTAATCCTTGTCTCCTGTCTTTCATTTATGTTACTCTGTTCCTTCCCAATACAGGCTTATCCCTGTCACCCATATTTATCCTCTTCATAAAATGAGCACGTTAATCGGTTTCTCATTCAACCTTCTCTGCGGTTAGATTAACATCCCCAGCCGAGCTCGTGTACCTTCACAATGGGAGAGGTCCAGCCCTTGCCATTCTTTGCATCTCCAGTGAAATTCTCCTCCTGAAATCAGACGCTTCCAGCAGTCTGGCGATTACAACGGAAAAGCAAAGTTCTCAGGAGGAAAGCCAAAAGGTGTGAACAAAATCAACAGCTCTTGTCCATCTCTGAATAGAAAGGAAAGTTAACGTTTCGAGTCCAATGATCCATCTTCGGAAATGATGGGAAGGGCGGGTGGCCGAAGAACGTGGAAGAGGGTGGACGGTTTCTAAAATGATTGAACTCGATGTTGGGTCCTAATGTTTGCATGGTCTGTCGGTAGAAAATGAGTTGCTGGTCTTCCAGATTGTGTTGTTTCTTGAAGAGCACAGCAGCAGACCAGAAACTGAAATGATTGCATGGGAACACAGTGTCTAGATTAGAGTGGTGCTGGAAAAACACAGCAGTTCAAGCAGCATCCGAGGAGCAGTAAAATCGACATTTCGGGCAACAGCCCTTCATCAGGAATACAGACAGAGACCCAGAAGGGTGGGAACACATTGTAATGTTGAAGTACAGAAGACTGGAAGATCGGGATAGTTTTTATTCATTCTGGACAAAACGTAAGTGATCTCAGCTTTGTCACCGACACTATTTTCCTCTCTCCATTGGAGAAAGGTCACATTCTGAGCAGAAAATAAAGTTGCCTCGATTAAATGAAGTGCAGACAAATCTCTGGAAGATGTGACGACAAGCTTCCACAGTAAGTAGAGATATCGGAAACCAGCAGGAAATGTAACTTACAACAAAGAACGTTACAATGCAGTACAGGCACTTCGGCCCTGGCTATTGCCGCGACCTGTAAAATAATGTGATGTCCATTGTAAGGGAAAATTAACATTTATTTTGAAACCAAAAAAAGCACAGGGAAACAAATAAGTAAGTACCTGACTTTACAGAGGCAAGTGTTGCACACAGACTGAAAAAAATGTAAAGTTAAACCGAAATGATAGCAGACTGACAAGGCCAGCAAACTACCATATCAACAGTCAAGAATGAGAAAAAACAACTCCGTATCTGGAAACTAACCCGAATGTTTCAGGCCCCTGAACTTGAGATTTTGATAAGAAGAAGCGAATTCTAGTATCAAGGGAAAATGTATTATTTGTGGAAGGTGAGCTAGTTACCTTTTTGGTAGATACAGGAGCAACATATTCAGTCCTTAAATCAACGCAGTTGAGAGAGTCGACGCAGTGGATGCTTCAGGAGTCGTGATATGAGAAAGCTTAACCGCACCACTATTGTGCGGAACCAGTAACTGTGAAACATTCCAATTCTCATTTCTATTGTCGGAAATCTGTCCTTTAAATCAGATGGCTCGTGATCACATTGTGAGATTGGGGTCGGGTTGTGCAGTACCCCGACAGGCTTGCAGGTAATACGAAAAGATTTACCAGCGCAAGCTGTAAATTACGACTCACGACCCCGATGCATGTCTATGAGTGGCGATTAAGCCAGAGAGCCATAAGTTCAGTAAGTGATTCGCTCGGCCAGCAATCAAGTAACCATGGTAATTCCATTAACACAGATTTTCTTGCTGAGGATATGCTGCACTCAACAGCACACATACACCGTGATGGCCCTTACAAATCATATGAGAAGGATTGTTTGAGGAGATTGGTTAAACCAGATCAGTTAGTGTTGTGCGAAGTTTATTGGAATGATCACAGATGTGCAGTCAGTGTTAACTTGTCCAAAGTATCTGTGACGGCAAGTAGACCCTATCCTTTTGATGTGGAAGGCACCTTTCCTCATGTCCCATTGGCGAAGGCATCCAGCGACAGGTGGCAGGATTTGGGACCATGGGTACTATAGGCACAAAAACGAAAGATTGTGTCTTCAGGAACGATATGCGTATCTGCTTCAATGCAGATATAAGGACAGATGTGAAGAAACTAAATTGGCTATCTCAGGCAGATAGGGCAGTCCAGGTAACCCCCGCCAAAAGGGTAGCCTGGCGATTAGCTATGGTAGATGTTTCGGATCCAAGATTAAGAAGGGGCCCTACTGAGTGCAGGGCAAAAGGCAAACGTGGTATGGGGTTTATACGAAGCTGTGAACCCATAACAATAACCCCAGAAGTCTGAGTATCGGCCTTGCAGAACACAAGACCCGTTAAAACCCGAGGCTCTCAAAGGAATTACTTTGCATACCTCCTGAAGGCTTGAGTGATAATTCCCTGTGGATAATCATCATCGGTAAGAGCCACATTTTTTCCGGTCAAAAAGGCAAACATTCCAGGTGAATCATGGAAACGGAGCTTTGTTCAAGACCTACAGGTAGTCAATTATGCTATTGTTCCGCCCGCCCCAAATGTTCCTAATCCTTGTACTATATTAGCTCAAATTCCAGCTGACAGCAAATGTTTCTCTGCTATGGATTTAGCAAAAGCCTTCTTTAGCGTACCGGTACACCCAGAAAGTCAATTCTGGTTCACTTTTCCATTCAAAGGCAAATCGTGTACATTCACGCGACTTTGTCAAGATTACTGTGAGTCCCCACCATAATTAATGAGGTTCTATGCAGGAGTCTGGAGATTCTTGTTTTAACCCCGGGGTCAGCGCTTCTGCAGTATTTAGACGAATGTTTAATAGCAGCACCAAGAGAGGAACAATGTGAGAAAGATACGCTTGCGTTGCTCTGCCATCTAGCCAGGAATGGGCACAACGCTAGTTTCGCAAAACTACAATTTGTGCAACAACAGGTGAAGTTCTTAGGTCACTTCTTGTCTGAACAAGGGAAGGCCATTGGTCAAGACAGAGTTCAAGCGATCCAGCAAATTCCAAAGCCTCACACAAAGAAACAATTGCTATTCTTTTTGGTCATGCGTTCCTACTGTAGAATGTTTATCCCACATTACACAACCCTTGAGGCCCCCCGCAAGTGAAATTTCCAATGGCTAAGAGTTGCAGATCCAGAGACCGTAGCAGTTGAATTGAAAATGTCGCTCCAAACTACACCGACACTGGGGATTCCGAATGTAAACAAGCCTTTTGTACAAACGGTAGATGAGAAGCGTGGCTGCATGACATCTGTGCTGATGCAGGATAATGTGGGAAAATTGAGCAGGTAGCTTACATTTTGGCTAATCTTAGACCTCGCAGCGGCAGGATTGCCTGTATGCCTGCGAGTCGTGGCTGCAGCTGAAAATGTTTGCTGTAGCGTCCAGGGACACAGTCGGCTGTGGAGAATTAACCCCACTGTTCCCACATGCATGCTTACTGTTTTCCGAGCAAAACACAGCACACATGTCGGCAGCACGTTGGCTCAGATACAATACTGTGCTATTGGAGATGCCTAACATTACAATAACGAAATGTAACGTCCTTCATGCTGCTTGCCTTCTCGCCACAACAGGAGACAGAGACCCACATGACTGTGTCGCTGTAACGAATGAAATTTGCAGCCCAATACCAGACGTGCAGGATTCACAAACTCAGAATCAGGATATTCTGAGTTTTTTTTGTGGATTGGTCAGCATTCAGGAGAAAACAGACAGGCCAGAATTGTGGTTGGTATGCTGTAGTAACTATCCACGAGGTAGTCAAAGCAGAATGACTCCCTTGTCATCAGTCAGCTCAAGGAGCAGAGCTGATTGCCTTGACTGAGGCATCTAAATTGACTGAGTGAAGGATAGTGAATATTTACAACGACAGCAGATATGCATTCGGGCCTGTACATAATTTTGGAACCCTGTGGAAACACAGGGGCTTCTGGACCTACACTGTTAAGCCCAACGTACACCGTGACCTGATTTCTGACCCCCTGGAAGCGGTCCTACCGCCTAAATCATTCGCTGTCTGTAAATGTGAAGTCCACACGAAAACGTATGATTCCCTTTCTCAAGGCAATGCGAATGCAAACTCAGTGGGAAGAACGGCAGCCCAGCAGCCGCCAAATGATCAGTTGACATATGTATGTCAAATATTTATAATCCAAAGCAGACTTATGGGAGTTAGAGTCGCAGGCCACGCCGAGGGAGAAGCGTGAATGGACAATGGCAAGGTGCAGAATGAGGGAATGGGTATGCTGTAGCCCCATTGGTAAACCCTGTCTACCGCGATCATTATTCCCATTCCATGCCAATTAACACACAGTGAGTACCATGTGTCAAAAGGGGCGATGCACGACAGTATTTCAGCGCACTGGTACACGAAGAGATCTACTCATTACTCGTGAAAATATTGTGAATGATGCGTTTTCTGTGCCACTAATAATGTTGGGAAGGGAATACAGATGAGTCAAGCAGAACACCCTCAATCTCGAAAACCCTTTGAACATTAACAGATGTATTTTATTGAACTAATACCTAGCGAAGGGAAAAGGCATTGTCTGTTAATAATTGATATGTTTTCCAAATGGGTTGAAGCACTCCCCACGTATAAATAGGATGTCATTGCAGGAACCAAGGCTTTGCTAACTGAAAGAATTCCGAGATGGGGAATTCCTCAATGGCTTAGCAGGGACAATGCGACACCATTTGTCACTATTGCCGTGGAGTAGATCAGTGATTACTTGGGAATAAACGTGAGACAACACTGTGCCTACCACCCAACAAGCGGTGTTAGTGGAAAGAGAAATGCAACCTTAAAAAATAAATTGACAAACATTGTGAGCAACTCGGGGTGGCAAGGACAAAGGCACTTCCAATTGTGATTAAGTATATGAGATCTAGAAGAAGAGGAACAGCCAATCTTAGCCCTTTATAGATTTTGTTTGGTAGGCCGCCCAATACAGGAATTGGCCAAAACCCTAAGGTAAACCGATAAAGGATCACTGTGAGGATGAGATTACTTGCAGTGTAGAAACAGGCCCTTCGGCCCAACAAGTCCACCCCGACCCTCCGAAGAGCAGCCCACCCAGAACCACTCCCCTACATCTAACACTACAGACAATTTAACATGGCCAATTCACCTAATCTGCACATTTTTGGACTGTGGGTGGAAACTGGAGCACCCGGAGGAAACCCAGGCAGATACGGGGAGAATGTGCAAACTCCAGAGAGACAGTTGCCTGAGACGGGAACCGAATCCAGGTCTCGGGCGCTTTGAGGTAGCAGTGCTTACCACCGTGCCACCATGCAACGGTCTGCACTTTCGTCTCAAATACAGAACTGAAGGCAGCACTACCCAAATCAGCAGAAGGGAAGATGCACGACCTAGAACCTGGAGACTGGATAGTGCTGAAAGACTTCAGGAGTAAACGCTGGAATGCGAAGAGGTGGGAGGGACCGTTTGAAGTGCTGCTTACAACACAGACAGCTGTTAGTCGAGTCACTGCAGGACAGCGATGAAAAGGGTTCCATGATCCCTCTCCGACCCGCACAGCTGCTGGGATGTGCCCGGCTACATTGTCAATTTCGCAGCAGATAATGATAGCCCATCAATCCAGACAAAAATCAATGGTAAGCTGAGTCTATCTTCTCAGACTCTTTTCAGCTACAAATGTATCTGTGAGTGCGTGAGAATATATATTCGCTTATGATTTGGTGAAATAACCATGAGCTGCTTGACATTACTGCAATTTCGATTCTTGCTTTTCTAAATGATTTCACCCATGACTCGAAACAGGACGACTTTCACGTTTACACGGAACACGAAACACACCGGACTACAGGGAAAATGCACAAAGCTGAGCAGGCCGTGTTCCACATCATACCGTGCAGCATAGTTTCAGTCACTGTGTCTGTTTTGCAGAATAAGAGTCCCAAAGAATGTTCTCCACCCTAAAACCGGAGGTAGCATTACAATGCTAGAACGACAGATCACATAATGAGGATGCTCTGACGTCTGGGCCAGTTCTAGATGCCACATTCCTTGCCTTTTACCTGAACCGTGCAATTTGCTGCAGAGATGTTCACTCCTGGACATGATCCACATGGATACCAACTGAGTTGGAAACCTGTGTGGGAATCGACGAGAAGCGACTCACTAAATTTTGCTAAATTCCATGGTGTTTATTAGAAATGCAGTTTCTGTTCACACCAATCTAAAAGCCAGTTTCTGAACATAGTAACAGAAGCCAAAAGGTAATTACCTCACCCCACCCCCACTCCGGAAGAGGTGCTAACTGCCCTTGAGTGCTTTTTGTTCTCGATGTGAAGAGCTCTCACGCCTGAGTCACCTTCACGTCTCTTGTGGCTGAGTAATCACAAAGAAGGAGTTTCACCAGAGCTGCAACTGCCTCACTTCTCCACTCGCCCTCCCCGTTTACATTTTCCTCCTCGTCAGTGATTTAAAGAAAACCAAATGGATGCGATGTCATTCTGTAATCTCTCTGTCGATTCCTCCGTTTCAGTTCCAACATGACTTAGATCTCGGGGCGCACCTTAATACTAGCGACACTATGACAGCACAAGTCCCAAGGTTCCTCTGAGAGTGTAATTTCTTTCATTGCTGTTGCTGATTGAATGAGCCACTAACGTGCGAATTGCTCCAAAACATGATTCAGGACCTCTGGTGCCAATTCTCGCACGTTGAATAACGACAGACAGCTTCCAAATGAGGCCTTTCAGAGACGACTTTGGGGTACATTTGACAGACAGACAAGTTCAGGAATTCGTGGTGCTCTGTGACACCAGCGCATCAGCTTCTTCCCTGTCTTTGAACCGAGCCGCCTGCACAAGGAATGCAAATGCGGTACTGCTTTTCGTGGAAGGATCAGAACGTGGTAACTACACTCTCAAACAGAATGGCACATGATCAGAACCAGGTTGGAGAAAAACTTTACAATGCTTTGCACAGTAATTAAATGGAATTGCATTATATTTCACTACGACAGTAGATTTGTTCCAGCAAATTTGTAGGCAGGTTTGCAGGTGGGAAATCAGGCAAGAAAGCTCCGTTCTTGTCCATGCAAAAGGATGCAGTTGAAGAACAAAGCAGTTTCTGCCCAGTTTCGAACTGGGGACTTTTCGCATGTGAGGCGAAAGTGATGAGCACTACATTACCGAAACAAGCATCAGCTGCCCGCCCAGCGCCTCAGTGGCATCCAGCACTGAAAGTAGAAGGCATTCGACGTTTCACCTTTCTGTTTCCAAGAGCTCGTTGTTTTCCAGCGTAATTGACATCTAGAAAACATTAAAAAAGACACGTGAAATTGATGACAAAATATAGACAAGGATGTCGTCAATGTTTGGACTGTAGGGCGACGTGGACGAGTCGAGTCACCATCGGACTTTGTTTTACAACAGCGATGAATTAACAGTCTTCATTCAGTTCCAGTAATAACTCAACTTGCCTGGAACATAAAGCAACAGCAGAGCTGTTTGCAATTTTCTGCGCGGGAGGCGAACACGATCATTGCAGCACAGGCACCTTGGAAAATTGGGCCCTTTCCCACACCACAGTTAATTCCGCGGGAAGCAAACCCATTTTTCTTTTGGTATGTACATCAATACAGTGGGGATCGAGACAGCATTTTAACAAGCTGCAGAGTTAGAGGTGATTAGCAGGACACTGGTGTGGTTCGAAATCACGCCCCTGTTGAGGCTGGAATCTGAATCCAGCGACTTTACAGCAGGGCAAGTCCAAACTCCGCGTTCGATTTTGTCTCAGCCTTAGTGCGCTACCACTTCCCAGAAAGTGCTGGAAAGAGAGAAAGAAAGAACATAATCAGAATGGGCCATAAAAAGTGAATTTCATAAATCCCAGTCTCGATTAGATTATCTTTCCCTTTTGTCTTTCGGACAGAAATGATGGAAATGATTGGACACACGACATCGCAAACTTTTAACATTCGCCAAAACACCAAATAACGATGAGTCGAGTCACCGCAGGACTTTGTTTCACAACAGCGTTGGTATAAGAGTCTGCATTCGGCTCCAGTGAAAACTCAACTTTTCTGAAACGAAACAGTTGCGGTCGGGCAGCTTGAGCCCGCGATTTTTCGTACGGGACGTGAACACTGTTACGTCAGCACAGGTACTGACCCCTTTGCCTGAGTCTATATTCGCACCCACCACTGTCAAGTCTTTGAGAAGCAAACCCCAACTTTATAACTTTGACCCACATTTGAACATGCTGTAGCATTACAGTTCATCCACCGAAATGGCAACGCAGGCATTCGAATTCACACAACCGAGATTCAAAAACCTCAACGCACCTGTTTAGCCCACTCCGCCATGTGACCTTGCTGGATGCTTTCGTACGTTTTCAGATATGCCTCTGTAATTTAATAGAAGCGCGTTCCCAGGGAAAGGGTTCCATAATCCATCTCCTGCTTCAACAGCTTCTGGGAAATCCTGGCTCCAATATCAATTTCGCAGCAGATAAGGATAGCCCATTAATCCAGACATAAATCAATGGTTATCTGAATCTATTTTCTGAGACGCTTTTCAGCTGCAAGTGTATATGTGCGTGTAAGAATGTATGTTCGGTTTTGATTTCATAATATAACAATGAGCTGCATGAGGTCAAGATGCACTCGGTAAAGTTGGATATCCCAGCCTGATGTCCCAATGTTCCAGTTCCATGTCAATCAAAGCAGCTCCAGGTGAGTTTTGAGCTCCCAGCCTGATGTCCCAATGTTCCCTGCTCCATGTCAATCGAAGCTTCTCCAGGTGCGGTTGGAGCTTACCGTCTGGTGTCCCAATGAGCCCTGCTGCGCTATGTCAATAGAAACCGCTCCATGTGAGGGTGGAGCTCCAAGCCTGATGCCCCAATGCTCCCTGCTGCTCCATGTCAATAGAAGTTGCTCAAGCTGCTATTTGAACAGAAGTCTCGGCCTCTATGCGCCTCTATGCGATCATAGAAGTAGCGTGCGCTCACTGATTGCATCCCTGGGGGCCACAGAGTAGTTGCACGAGAAAGTTGTATCCAAATACAGGTGTATTTTCCGCAACATGCGAACCTTATCTTATTTGTAATCACCGCCCAAGTATACTTTGTGAAAGACTTTCTTTCCAAAGCCTTGGTTAACATGCGCCTATTGCACTCAATGCGACATAAGGTAATAGTGCTAAATGGCGGATTTTCAATAAATATTGCATCACATGATTCATGCTGTGTAACTGCTATTTAACAAGGAGAATGTATTTGAGGAAATCAGCAGTTTTATTTCCTGTGAGGGAATGAGGTTTGTATTCATTAAATTGAACTTGTTAAATGTGTAAAATGATCACAATAGATCTCAATTTGAAAAATATTCGGTAATGTTGTTATCCAACATGAAATGAGGCGTTGTCTTATGTTGGCCACACGGTTGTTAGAACTAACTACCCATTAATGACAAGAGAATAAATGAAATTTAAATAATTTCACATGTTTGTTCTACATTAGTCAGCGGTTATTGATCCACAGTTTTGGTCAGTCCCTGCAGTTAACATGATGTCTGCTCCAATTGTTCATAAAGAGAGGGAGCTGGCTTCCCACTCATATTCAGCATTCATCACTGGCAAGAGCAATGAGAAAGGGAGAGACCAATGTGTAACTGTGTCCACGCCCATGCACAGTACCTGCATTACCAAGTTCTCTGCTGTGCATTTACAGCCAGTACTCGGTGTCCCTGAACCCTTCCTCTGCCCCTTTCGAAATATCTCCATTATTTTCTGCTATCTGTCTGTGCTTTTGTCACTAAGATGAATCACTTCTACCCACTCTGCTACAGGTTTCAACTGACAAAATACTCATTAACAATCCATTGGATAAACATGCGCTTGCCATCTCTCGTTATTTGCTTTTCCTGGATCTCATTCATTCCATGAAAGCTCGCAATAACTTGTCTTCGAAAGGAAAACCGTGTTCCTTTTCATTATCCGAAGGCAGTCTGCATTTCAATACAGTTTAAGCAACAGATTCGACTAATTAATGAAGACTTTACTGCAGCGTCGATGGCAATAAACTGACCAGTCGTCCTCCAATTTAGCCGAGACTCAAACCAAAGCAGCGTCATGAACGACTGCACTCCATAAGCGACGAGAGTGCGACTCGATCCCACGCCTGCAGAGAACAATGTGTCAGTAGTCAATCACTTTCACCACTCAGACACCACGTCGGAGATGCAATGCGCATCTTTTAGATTTAGATTAGATTACAGTGTGCAAACAGGCCCTTCGGGGCCAACAAGTCCACACCGACCCGCCGAAGCGCAACCCATCTTTGGACTGTGGGAGAAAACCGGAGCACCCGGAGGAATCCCACGCAGACACAGGGAGAACGAGCAAACTCCTCACAGTCAGTCGCCTGAGGTGTCAATTGAACCCGAGTCTCAGCCGCTAGCCCAGATCTAGCAGTGCTTACCAATGTGCCACCGTGCCGCCCACAACCAAATGTTTAACTGAGTTGAGTAAATTGTGCATAGAAGCGGATACTTCTCCTGAGTGTTGGTGAAATGATAAATAGCACAGTCCAGTTCATAAAGAATGGCCTCACCTCTGCTTGATGGGGCAAGCGCTTTCCCAATGTGGCAATCTGCTCACATGGTCTGAACAGAAATAAAGAAATGACTAAGAAACAATATCTGTTTAATTGAATTCTATCAAGAATTGGAGCTGATGGAATGAAAAGCCTTGTGACGGGGCCGATGTAACACTGTCTCTGAAGAATTATTTCCCCGACTCGAGGACAGTCCACAGTACTTAGTGGCATAACTAGCGCTCCCTCCCTTCTGGACAGATATTTTTGACCGATCACACTTATGTACAGAGCGAACAAGTTCAAAATCTTAAATAAGACTAACTGAAAATTGAAGTGAACAACGCAAAAGACGACTAGAGCGACACTTTACAATAAAGTTATTTTGCTCAACCTTGGCCTGTGTTCTTTTCCTGGGCCAGGTGACACCAAGTCACTGTACAAGCACAGCAACACAGTGAGTAAATGGCAGAGGGAAAATGTGTGTAGTACCACAGGGCATGTTGGGAGCAGCAGCAGATACACATGGAAGTTAATTTCCCACAACGGGAACACTTCCCAAACAGCGGACTGAGATGGAAGATCTCAGAGTGTTATGAAATGTTATAATTGATTCCTCAGGCACTGCGGGGATCAGTCATTGACTCTGTTCAAAATGAAAATTAAAATATTTCTACGGATTAAAATCAAAATAAAAAAGTCCTGGGGTTAGTGGACGTAAATATTGCAATTATATTATTAAATAATTAACTCATCTTAGCAATGAGCAGCTCATCCATTTCCTCATAGAACGTTGGAGCCACTGGTAAAGGCGTTCATATAATTCCAGGTACCAGCCGTGGAAGCAGAGATACTCGTTGTCCCATCCGTTTTGATACAACCAGGAATTTAGCGATAAGCTTTAATGCATGGATCCAGTGCAGCAGGTAATCAGTAGATGGTATCTCTGTGCCAATGTAGTAGGCTGTGTTTTAAATTTGATTGGAGGTTTTAAATTTGATTGTCACATGGAGTTGCTTCAATTTGTCATTGTGTTGAAGTTTCATGACGGAAGGCGTTCAGCAAAGCCAAGTTGATTGGAAAGTATCAGTTTTTTGAATTGAGAAACGACCTTTTTTGGAAAATGACTCATTACCAACAAACCTTCTGCAAATTTTTAAAACGTCACAACATGTGTGGACAGAGTACCGAAAATAATTTTTCAACAAATGGATGGCGTTTCCCATGTGCACTGCGTTAAATTCAGAGAAAACAAAACATGTTGAGCCCGTTTTATGTTACTCAATTTGCTGTAAACTCGCAAAAGTCATTGTAATAATCAAAAAGGAATTAGATTGATCACAAGGGACCGTTCAAATATTGCATTCAGTTTTGGTCAGAGCTTCTTTCAGCTTAAAATTGCGTGCTGTAGGAAAGAACAGAGGGCTAAAAAAGATAGAGACAACTTTGAGAATTTAATGGATGGAGATCAGAAATCATGAAATATACGTAACATGATGTAAATGTGGTAAAATCATTTAGCAGGTATTATTTCTCCTAGCGACAATTCAATTCTTTCTCATGAGGAAATAACTTTTGTTTGCAATCTTCGAGAAGATCAATTCCATTTACAATGTTTCACGTTGAATAATATGCAATACCTTTCAAATTCATGAATATTTTATATTCCATCTTATCCAGCTGGACGTTTTCATGAAAAGTCTTTTTTGATAAGTCAACAAAATGCGAAATTTTTACACACACTTTGACTTTTTCCCAATGGTAAATTCGCTACTTGTGTTCTTGTTGATGTGTCTTATAAAACACTCTGGACTCAGCTACTATCATTCTTTGTGGAAATTCTTTTAGGATTTAAATAGCTCTTGAGCAGACGAAACTCTGACTCAAGCTTTTCTGGATCATTGACCAATGGTTTTGAACCTGAGACTCTATTTATTTATTTACTCAAAAGAGGGAATACCGCTGATTTAGTCACTTCAATCCTTGTGTTATGTGAAAGATCTATTTAGTTTACTTCCCAAACTTGCATGTTTCTGGTACAGCATTTTAAAAACCACGTGAATAAAATCCCTCATTCTGTCTATCATCTTCATAAAACCGGTTTGTATCATTTCTAATATTTTTATGCCTCAGTAAACCTCAACCCTGAGTTTCCTCGTGCCTTTCTATACAGGAAATTGTGGCTGTGCCCTTTCTAATGTCTTTCCTTTTTTTTGTTGGAGAGTGAGGACAAGGATTACAAACAATGTATGCACTTAGTTTGACCTTTAGATTTTACAGTTACACTATGAACTCTTTGCTTTGTAATACAATTTCCCTATTCATAAATTCAAACAACATTCATTATTATCTAACCAGATCATGAACAACCTCCCCATGAAAACTTCCTTTGTACTTCCAAGGAATTTGGGAAAAGGGTTGTAAGGCCAGCATCCCTAAATCCCCTCGACCTGAGTGAGTCTCAGCTTTTTCTAAAGGTAACTGAGATTCAATCACATCACAGTGGGGCTGCAGTTGTTCTCTGTGCAGACTTGTTGTGGACATGAAATACCTGTAACCAAAGACTACCGTGGATCTAAAATCAAAACTTTCCAAAACACAATTATCATATCTATTGTTTATCATCTTTCTGTGTTCTTGTTTGGTTTGTTCGTGTGTCCCTGTGTTAAATCCTACCCAACGTTTAATTTGTGAATGGAGACATTCCCTTCACCACTCATGTTTGGAAACCCCATTCGACATTGAATGATTTTACCCATATGCTCCAGGAGGACAGTCCTCCCATTACTGAGATGAATCCAGTGAACATTCTCAACGGATCTTCAAAGCCAAGGATTCCCTTCTCCGAGTTGGGGATCGGTTCTGCACTGAACTCAATGTGTGTGCTCATTAAAAGCTAAACAATTGCAGCAAGATTTTCAGATTAAGATTTTGCAATCTGCTTGAATAACGTTTGTCCCAAAAGTTACATTCCTTATTGTCGTTTGTTTGTGGATGATAAGATTTCCTGAATCTTTCTGTTTTTATTTCATATTGGCGGATGTTACAGCAATTTATAAGCATAGTGATTTCTAGAAGCCATCAGAGAGCACAGTAGCTGATCATGTGAAATGAGACCGCAGTTACGATTGGCCTCAGAATGAAGGTGTCGCTGGTTTGCAGTGATGACGGTGTGGCTGAGTTTCATATTTATTTTGGAGGAGGACAGGTTGGGTCTAAGATGAGCGCTTAAAACCGAAGCAAGGGGAATGGTATCAGATAGCGAAGTTAGGGTGAGCTGAATTGAAGTGGAAAATTGCATCAGAAGATGGAGCAGTACAGCTTCATCATGTCACGCAGACTGTAAAAGCCACGCAGAAGAAGCAAAACACCTTCAGTGCGGGCACAATGACAGGTCAAGTGGGAAGGAAACAAAGCAAGACACTAAGATGGAATACAACAAGTTATGTGAAAAGTTTCGCAATATATCCTTTTTTAAATGCTGACTGCCCTCTCGTTGGAAAATTGAATGTCCTGCAGTGTAACGGCGATATTTACCATGCTACAACACAAGGAAAAGAGACAAGGACACATTACCTTTTGTAATGTTGTGGCCTTGTGAAAGCACGCTAGGCCCATCAACCAGAATTCAAGACTTCAAAGATCTCTTCTGTGCTATTCAACGTATTTGCTGCTCCTGCAGTCAGATCTCAATAGCTTTACCTTGTCTCTTCCTCAGCTCCCTGCTTCCCGTAAACACTTCAAATGTGAACAAATCATCAGTATTTCCACTTCCAATCATTGTTCGTAACTCCCGCGCTGACAAAACGTACAATTAACCAATTTGCCTTCTCTGGCTCTCACTCTGGCATACTCGGAATAGTGAAGTGCATTGTGTCTGATCCGCAGGACACCCTGCAGGATTTTCAAACAGCGCCATCATCCCTGTGACATGTACGTGCCGGGTAATATTCAGTTGTGTAGATGTGTCCTGGCTTTGCCAATATCACTGTTATCTAACTCCCTGCATTCTGTTGGTCGAATTGTGGTTCCACTCAGAATCACAAATGTGTCACAAACTACCTTAGCTGTGCTGTCTCTCCACAGAGATAAATGTGCTTCTCTGTTGGTATCATTCTCTTGCCTTCTCCCTGAAACTATGCACATTTTTACTTTTAACATAAACATCGAATTATTTTTTAAACAACTCGATTGAAACTGTGTCTTTGTCAACGTCAGGCAGTGGTTTACAGACCCTAACCACTCCATACGTACATTATTCTTCTTTTACTAATGACATTTAAACTCTACCGAATCGTTCTCGATCCCTTCAGGCATGGGGAGCATTCTCCCTTCCTTATTTCCTCTGTCTAATCCACTCATGTCTTGGAAAGTTTAACAAGGCCAGTTTTCGGCCTTCTGCTCTCCAAGGAGAAGTATCCCAACTTTCCAAATGACCTTTATTTTTGCCATTCCTCATACACCACACCATTATCATCAACCTGTTCAGCGCTGTTTCCAATCATTTCACGTTCTCATTTCCGAAAGGTCAACATTCAGAACTGTGCGAACATCCAGATGGTGGATTTATTCAGAGTGGGATTGTGCGTGTGAACATCCTGAAACATTTGTTTCACTTTCACCACATATGGTACTGTGTCATGCCCACTACAATGACACTTCTGACCCCAAAACACAAAGTTATTTTAAGGGGTGCAACTTCATAATTTGCACTTTTTTAAAATTTAACAGTTGATAGGGCGACCGAGCAGAAGTGAAATCAAACAACCAAGGCTCGAAGACGACTTGAAGTACGAATTCTCACATGCCAGTATTAACACAAGCTGCGAAGCGAAGATCATACCCCCAAACACTCTTCCATTTCCAACACTAAACCATCTGAGAGTCACTCAGATCCAACTACATCCCACTTTGCTCTCGGATTTCGAAGCAGCAAAGAGTTTCAAGAATATCACCTACTCATTTCCTCTCCTTGTTCACGGGACGGTGCTGTTTATCCCTTCCATTTGGACTGAGCTGTGTCAATCGGCAGATTATTCATCTATTTCCATCCACCTGCAGGTAATGTGAGGGGAGGCAAGCGCGAATACGCTCTAAAGCTCTCTCTCATCGGCACAACCAGGTCCCTCAACCGCTGGAAATCAGCAAGTTTGATTGGGAACTTCCTCCCAATATATTTATCTGAGAGAGCGACAAAGATGTTGTGATAGTGGGAAATATAGAAATGTACTCCGGATACTTTTCCCTCAGGTAAATTCATGTGAGGGCATTTTTGTGCAGACCGTTTGGTGTTCAGAATCCATCTTCACACAGCAATTCTGCAGAGAAGTTTTTTTCTAATACAGACATCTGTTTCTTTGCTGCAATCGGGCAGCAATTAGCATCTGAGCCCCAACTGTCCGAGATGAAGAGAATCCGAGTAAAACCCTCACTCACTGAGAGCCATTCCCACAGCCCTGAGCTGCGGGCTGCAAATAATCTAACGCGGAATGAGGGTTAAAGATAAGACATTGTTTCACCCTCAGTCACTCTGCCCCAGAAACAGGAGGAGGGACAGCATCAATGTGTGGCGTCACTCACGCCCCGGCAGAAGCCGTTCAGCCCATCGAGTCCACTGCGACTCTGTGTCGCTTGTATATCTCTGTGGTTATTCATAATTGGTGATGTATGTCCTAATAATGCGGAACTGTGCATGTGTCGTAATGCTGTCTCGAACAAGATGATCCAATTGCCATTCATGGCTTTTCATTTCACAGGGAGGACAGTGCAGTGTGAATCAGCGTAGGGAATGAATGCAGGGCGTCATGCGCACAGAGCACTCTGCAACTGATATATCTTACCTACACGAGTTTATTCCCAACTCTGGCAAGTGATTTTGCGAATCAGATCAGAGAAGACAGAGAACAGGAAAAGAGATTCCAGAAATTCACAAGTGTGTTTCCTCACCTGTGTAAATTTTGCGGTGTATCATTACGAGATATTCATTTTAGATACATTGAGGGAAAGGAAGTGGAAATTGAAACAACATGCAATACGTTGAATGAAGCTATATTATAGAGGAAGACTGGCGGGGCAGTACACACACTGAAACCTGGAATTGTCAACGAGCAGAGGATGTTTTCAGTCCATTAATATCTGGGTTATGAGCCCAGTACGTTCCCGCTGGGTCGCTCTGTTAGCGCTGACTACAGCAGTTTCCAGCGATCTTCAGTTTTTAATCTGGCATGTGGCATGTGCCGCAGAGGATGATTTCAAGAAGGACTTCATTATTATTGTGTGATACACTGTGGCGCAGATGTGTCCCGGCTGTGTCAACATAACCTGTGAGCAACTTCCCACATTCTTTTGGTTTAACTGTGATTTCACTCAGAATCAAGAAATAGTGCAAAGTGAGGCCATACAACCCACCTTCGCTGTGCTGGCCCCAAACAATAAGGAAATGTCTGTATCGTTCGTTTGATTGATTACATTTGCTTGATTGATTGTCACATTTACCTGAGTGCAGTGAAAACCTTTGCAATTGGTAAAGGCAGATCATAGTAATCAAGGACATGCAGAACACAGCGTGAGAAAAACAAGGCATTCAGATTACTCCGTACAGGACGCGCACTCGGCAAGATCCACATTAACAGGATCGGCATCATTTGAAGTTAGTAAATCCATTTCTCAGTCTAGTTACCGCCTACAAGAAGCAGCTGGTATGTGTCTTGAAGATTCAGTATCTTGAGCTGACCTCGAGCTCATCGAAATCATACTTTCTGAGTCAAAAATGGGACCGGATTCAAACTCCAGGGCTCAAGTGTAACTTCTCGCATGTACATCACCTACCCGAGGCGATGTCACACCCAAGACCAACGAGCCATAACTGCACCTTAAGCGTGATCTATAAATCAGGTGAGTCTCCTTGTTTAAAAAAGGCTTTTTCTTTTGTTTCGGAGTGAAGGCAGCACTGAGTTTTAACAATAGATCCTTGCCATTCTGCCTCCCGTTTCCCAGGAGGCTGCGCCAGCCCTTCCCCCGCTGGCAGCTGGACGAACTCATCTTCTATTGGCAATCAGTGTTGTGGGACAGCAAGGTGAATGCGCTCTTCAGCTCCCTATCAAACACCGGCTTCTGCAGCGGGGGAGGTGGCTCGTGGGAGTGGGAGTTATGGAAATTCTGGAAAGCTGTACAAAAGGGAGATCTTGCATGCACAGGAACTCATATTCTATTCGGATAATTGTCCAAATAATTCCATCTGAGATAGATAGAAAAGTGCAGAAATGCTGGGAAAGAGAGAATCTCTCCCAGTAATCGCGAACAGTGTCTGTGTACTTCTCGAATTCACAGCTAGGGCTCTGCTGTCTGAATCAACATGGGATGTTACTGCAGCGAGTCCTGTCGCTCAGGCACTTTGCATCTGATATGCATAAACTTTACCACGTTACCCCCAGCTCAGAGAAGAGTTTTCACAGCTCACATCATCCCAGAGTGACAGGGAGCCGAAGAAAGCGATTCAGACCAGCATCTTACCACCTGCTGGGGAGAATAGAGATTTCGGAGAGCCGACAGTCTCTACCAGTGCATGTTTCCATCATTTACAATCTTGGTCTGTGTGACAACAAAAGTAGGAACCAGGAACTGTTTATCTTGCTTCTTAAAACAGGCGTGGAAATTTTGCAGAGCATAGATACATCTACTTGCTGTTAGTGAAATGATGAATAGCAGAGTACAGTGCACAGAGTATGGTCTGACCTCTGTTTTATGGGACCAGCACTCTCCAACTGTGACCCTTTGCTCACATGATTTGAACACAAACAAATAATCGACTCAGTAACAAAACTTGTTAAATCGGATTCTATGAGGAATTGAATGCGATGGAATGAAATCCCCTTGAATGCGGGGATGTTACATTATCTTAGAGGAGTTTTCCAAACTCGAGGAGAGTGTGCAGTGCTGCTTCCATGGATCAATACCAGGATAGATAGATTGAATCAGCGTCGGATGTTATTGTAGGGAGCCCTGTTGCTTAGACACACTGCATCTTTTGTACAATGGTGCAAAAGCATGGAACTTTTGCGTCGAGGGGACAACTTCAAAATCGTTAATGAGACAAAATGCACAAATGAGTGAAACAACACAGCAACCACAGAAACTGGTATTACATAAGGGAGTAAACTCCTCTGCTAATGTAAACAAGCAAAACAGAAAGGATTCACCTCGTGCTGTATTGTGTTAAAATTCAAGAGACAAACAACTATAGCAAGAATTAAGTTAAAAATAACAACTTTATTACATTTTTACATTTTACAGAGAATAATTAACTTACAACTACTTACACTCCTTTCTGTAAACCTGTCTTTAACCTTCTGCTCTACAATACTGGTCTGAAAAGCCTTCCCCAACCCCGACCCCATTAATATTTACAAAAATATTCATATTTAAAAACCAGCCAGTTGTCGAGTTTTCTCGTTGTATCTTCCTCTCCAGATTTTCTCTCCAGGTCGGTGTCGATGCTTTTTTCTATGCAATCTATTTCTCCAGATAGTCACTCCTCGGAGATCTTACGAGCATCCGACATCTGTTGGTCTTTTACCTTCGCTCTTTGCTGTTCTTTGCCACTCTGGGTAACTGTTCAACATGTCTGATATTTGTTCCACAAACAATCGGATCGTTTCACTGATTTTGATATTGTTGAAATACCATATTCAAACTTGATTGGGGCATAATTTAAACTGATTAGGCGAATTCGAATTTGTTTTTTTTAATCCATGTAACAAAGCTGTTAGTTGTTTCGACCAAATGTTATGTTGTTTCCTTATTCTGGACTCCTTGTGCTAGCCAGAAATTTCAGCACCCTTTAAAGTACATTGCACACACAACTTCATAGCACTGGGTTTTGCCAAGACAGTCTATTATGCTCAACATCGCTCTCTGTCAATCTCATGAGCCTGAGATTTGAACAATCTCTGGTCTAAGTTATTCAAACGACCCTGATCTCATAACCTCAGATTTAACACGCCCCCGTATGTATGCCTTGCAATATTAATTGATTCCTCACTGTGTTACTTCAGCATACGTTGAGAAGAAATTAGAAATGAACACAACTTTCACCTATGTGACTGCGATTTGACCCAATGTTGCTGCAGCCAACCGATTCAGCTGTCAGTGAAATAGCCCACATCTTTCCTGTACCGGCAATGAGATTGCATAGCATAGTGGTAAGTTTTCATGCTTTGAATTTGACCCAACATCATTTCTGAGGACGAAATTTACTGGCATATGAAGATATGATGAGATACATGGGGGTTGGGGGTTGGAATATGGTCAGGAAGGATATGGTGATACAAAATCGTTCGAGACAACGGAAATGAGATTTACTGGGAGATAAAGCCAAGAGATAAGAAATTAAAGAGTTTAATGGGATGTTGGGATAGATGAATAATAAGCGGAACAAATCAGGAATGACTGAGTTGTGTCCTAATGGAGGTTTTTCAGCTGATGGGAGGTTGGTAAGGGTAAATAGGAGGGAAATTCCATCGTTGAAGTGAGTGTATAACTAAAGGTTAGAGCTTCAAAACCAGCGAGGGATGACAAATAAGTTTACAGCAGGTACTTTTTATTCTGAGAGTTATTGAAATCGGAGATGATTTTTCCGAAAGAAAAGAAAAATTCGAAGCTGATTCCAGAATATTTGAAAAGCCACATTTGCAGGCACACAACGAGCGAACTTAACAGGGACAGGGATTCTGGGCTGCTTGGATGGGGATGCAAAAGTGGCACACTCACGAATTCTTTCGCATTCATTGGAAATAAATTGTATAACACCTGCAACTGAAGAAGTTAAGTATAAGAAAAGCTGGTGGTGTTGAAATGTGTCACTGCTGATACTACGTGAACTACTACATATTGTTAATATACTGATCTTTATGTTATAGCTTTGCAGTAAACTGAAGCCAGTTAGCTCAGTCCGCTGGCTAACTAGTTTATGGTATAGAGTGAGACAAACAACGTGGGATTAATTGTCGCACTGTCTCAGGTTGCCATAAAGATCATCATCTCTTCCACTCACCTGATCTGTAATACAATGGTGACTCTAGTGAGTAGGAATGGCCCTGTGGATATCAAGCATCATCATCATTGCCATCTGTTGCCTTGAACATTTGGTCACAATAACCAGGAACGGAACTGAGTTCATTTAATACTCACTAACCTCCGCGTGAAAAACCCAGCAAAAAGACTCGTCCTTATTCCTGTTTGAACGCTCTGTTCTGCACAACAGCAAAATTATTTGTTATGGCTTTACCAGATTCACTGACAACATTCAATCTACTCAAAGAGATAAATCTAATTCCTTTCGAACAGTTTAATGAACTGTGCGAGTTTGCAGCAAATGGGATAATATGAAACGAGTTTAACAGCCTTTCCAAGAATGGTATACAGTGGAGGGTCAAAGATTTGAAAAGTGTCATCATGCTATAACATTACCTCAGTTTCTCGATCCACAGATGGATAATCGCCGGGAATATGGACAGCTTTCCGGCTGATAATTGACACATTTCCCAAATGCAGAAAAATCCCACAAATCAGAAACTGGAGGCTTGCTGATGCTTTATTCGACGTTATGTTTCAAATTCACTTCAGTCTGGTGCTCCAATGATCCCTGATCAACATCAGGAAAAGCAGCTTCAGATAATAATTGAACTTACAGCTGCAGCATTTCACACGCTGTTAAGTGATGATGAATTGGTCCATGGGAGCAGCAGAGCGCCAACCTGTAACATGCGCTATTCGTACCTCTGGGACCTTCGACCAACCTGTTCTACTTTTGTTGTAGTCCTGAAATTAAAGTTAAGGCAGTGGAGGAGGAACTGACCTGTGACTATTGGAGCACCAGGTTCAGGAAAGGGACATAGAAAAATGTCGTGCAAATTAGACTTGATTGAAAGCTGCGTTTCTGTGTGTCACTGTCCTGTTTACAGACAATGTTACATTATCGCTGTCACAGGGCTTTTCATTCGGTCGGCTTCAATTCGGCACAGAATTTGATTCAAAGACACTTCACTAACTTCCTTCTAACAGTTCATACAGACAACATGAAACATACTGCACTCATCATCAATCTTCACCAGGGCTACATCCGAGGACGTTGCACAGTTTTCATGAATACTAAAGATATAAGAAAGTTAAACAAGAGTAAATTGAATTTCAGTTTAAATTGTAAAATGATAAGAATGCATAATAAGATACAGAATCGGTTAAATTCATGTTCATTAACGTGGCCAGAACTCTAGCCCAGGAAAGAGGAAATCTGTCCCTGAATCCCCAATATCCACACGGCGGTTTGCTCCATGTGCCCAGTTGGAAACCTGTGTGAAGGAACACGCAGTCCAACAGAGCGCCTGGGAGAATCCTCCACTGTCTGATCAAAGCTGCAACAGGAGCTGTGTATTCCAGCTGTGAAAGCGGTGGGATAAAGGGGAGGTCCTTGATATTCAGTGGTGTACATTCACAGTGTCCCCATAATTGTTATTGTTATTGTTTAATTTCCTCTGTCAGAAACAGCACAGACAGCGGGAGGAGCAAGAGGAGGCAATTTCACCCGCCGGCGCTACCCCGTCATTTGAGACCATTTTGGCTGACCAAACACATCAATATCTTTTCCAAACCTATCCACATCAACCTGTCACCCAATGGGAAAAAGACAGTGAATAAACCGAAAAACTCTGTGCAACTGTGGGTGGGAAATGTGTTTAGAGACAGTGGGCTTTTGCAGTGGGTTTTGTGAATGTGCAGCCGATTCTGGCCTGATCATGTTTCAAATGATACGATTCCCTCAAAGCTCACCCCCAAGAAGGTGAGGAATTTCCTCTGGTCAGTAGCAGGGGCGAGAACTCCAGATGAGTGGAATTGACGATGAATCAGTCGAACAATCATTGATTCCGCTGAAATGTGAAATAAATTGATAAGCACATGGATGATTTTGGAATAATATAGGGAGACGCAGTGAGAATAGTTCACAGGTCAGCCCAACATCGAGGGGCGAAGGGCCTATTCTGTGCTGTATTGTTCTATGTTCTAGATTCCGAATCTGGTGGGACTCAAACAAACAATCCTTGAATCGCAATCTTAACAACGCAGTGGAATTCTAAAACATCTTTCATTTCGCCACAGAGGTGCGCTAGCCCCCCTTTTGCTGCACTCAAAGATATGGTTTCAAGTCTTTCATCGAACATCTTGCCCCATTTTCCAGTACCTCCTCATTAAGGCCTAGCTCCTCAAATGTTCGGCTAAATAATCCGGAAATGTTCTGATGACTCTGAGCTTTACCACACGTTCAAACAGTGAGTTCCAGACAAACAATACTCTCAGGATGAAAGCATTCTTCCTAAATCTTCTCTGAATATCCTCTCTCTTGCTATATCCCTGGTTATTAACCCTTCCCGTGAGAAGTTTATTCCTATCACATATATCTATCCCCTTTCTGTGCACGTTAATCAGTTCCTAGATCAGCTTTCTCCACTGTCAGATAAAGATCGCCAGCCGAGCTCATCTATCTTTGCAGTGGCAACAGTGCAGTGCGCTAATAGCACAGCATGTCAGGCAGCATCCGGGAGCAGGAGAATCGACGTTCTGTGCATGAGCCCTTTATCAGGAATGAGGCTTGTAGGTAGGGGTTGAGATATAAGTGGGAAGGGGGTTCTATTGGTGGTAAAGTATCTGGGAAAGCGACAGGTGGATGAAGATGAAGGAGAAAGTGTTAATTCAGAGGGGTGTTTGATCGACGGGTCAAGAGAGTAGTGCCTAGTTGGAGGCTTGCCACTGGTATAATGTGGGAGGAAGTGAAATGAGGAAGCTGTTCAAGTACACATTAATCCCATATGGTTGCATAGTCCGAAGGCGGAATCGTGGGCGGCACGGTGGCACAGTGGTTAGCACTGCTGCCTCACAGTGCCAGAGACCCGGGTTCAATTCCCGCCTCAGGCGACTCTCTGTGTGGAGTTTGCACATTCTCCTCGTGTCTGTGTGGGTTTCCTCCGGGTGCTCCGGTTTCCTCCCACAATGTAAAATTGACCATGCTAAATTGTCCGTAGTGTTAGGTGAAGGGGTAAGTGTAGGAGTATGGGTCTGGGTGGTATACGCTTCGGCGGGTCGGTGTGGACTTGTTGGGCCGAAGGGCCTGTTTCCACACTGTAAGTAATCTAATCATCTAATCTAATCTAAAATCTAATGAGACGTTCTTCCTCCACGCATCCGGTGGTAATGGAATGGCGGTGGTTTGTGACAGAAACATTGCTCCTCCTGCTCTTAAGATGCTGCCTGACCGACTGCGATTTTCCAGCACTACACTCTCGACTCTGGGCTCCATCACCTGAAGCCCTCACTTCCACCTGTCTTCGCAGTGGGAATGGTCGAGCCCTGGCAGTACCTTGAACACCCTCTCGTGCAAACACACGCTTCCTGAAGTCTGGCGATCAGAACAGAACAAGTTCTCGAATAAAAAGCAGAAATATCTGAACAAAATCAGCAGGTCGAGTGAGTCTGGGAGAGAGTTCTTCCAGCCTAACGATTTACCTTTGGAACTGATGGTCCGTGTAGGTTGGGCAGCAACGTGAAAGAAGGTGGAGAGGGTCTAAAATGATTGAACCCGATTTTGGGTCCTGCAGGTTGCACGGTCTCTCACTAGAAAATGACGTGCCAATCTTCTAACTTGCGCTATGCTATGTGGGAGTCTGCAGCAGACCAGAAACTGAAATGAAGTCATGAGAACACAGTGGGATGTTGCAGTGACAGGAACCTGGAAGCTCAGAGTTCTTTTTTGCTTGCAGACAGAACGTAGGTTTACTCAAATTTATCATCCACTCTGTTTTTCTCCCTTCAGTCTTGATTGATGTGATATTGTGAGCAGGAAATGTAATCTGCTAAATTGAATGAGGTGAAAATGTGTTGCTGGAAAAGCGCAGCAGGTCAGGCAGGGCAGGGAACAGGAGAATCGACGTTTCGGGCATAAGCCCTTCTTCTGGAATGAGGATTCCAGAACACATTTTTTCCAGCAACACATTTTCAACTCTGATCTCCAGCGTCTGCAGACCTCACTCTCTCCTAAATTGAGTGAGGGGAAGATAATTCACTGGAACCTTAAACAGTGAGGAGAGACATCGTAAACGAGCAGCATTACACCTTCTGAAATTTTGTGGAATGGTGCCATATGGGAAGTGCTGGGGCGTCAAGGAGCATTGGACGAGGATGTACAGAGAGAAACTTTCCTGCATAGAGCTGGTATTCAGTGGTATGCTCTATTGGAAAGGTCAGTAAAATGGCAGAATGGAAAGGGCAGTAAAATGTATATCTTCCTGAGCTTCCTGTTATAAGTAAACACCTCACTACAGAGCAAAAGTATCTTATGATTTTCATTCCAACACCGACACGAGGTCCAGCTTACAGAAGTCATGTGTTTGCACTGTCACTGTCAGTCTGTCTCCCCCGGAGCAGTAGTGCTCCCCCACCTAGATTCAGATAGTACAGTTCTTCCTGTGACATGTCCCGTCGAGAATGGAAGGACAGATATTAATAATCCACACTTGGAACGGAGTATCTGTATAGCTCAATAAAAATCACTTAACTATCCTAACTCCTTTTCAAATCACTTGACTCATAGCCTTGTATGCGTCTCCGAGCCTTGCATGCACTGTGTTCCAGATTTCAGCCACCCACTGTTTGAAAACTTTTTCCACGCATTCACTGTATTCTTTCCAGCTCTGACCTTAAATCGATGGCCCCACCGTGATCGAAATCTCCATCAAAGTGAAACATGTATTTCAGTCTACAATATCCATATCCCTCAGTATTTTGTACATCTTAATCATGCCCCCCCCCCCCCCTCAATCTCTTCTGCTCTAAGAAAAACAACTCCAGTTTGTCCAAACTCGGGAGAGATTTTCGAGCAAAACGATACACCTTTGGAACGAATGGTATGTGTAGGTGGGGCAGGAACGTGAAAGAGGGTGGACAGGGTCTAAAATGATTGGACTCGATGTTGGGTCCTGAAGATTGCACGGTCTTTCAGTAGGAAATGACGTGCCGCTCTTGCAATTTGCGCTGTCCTCTGCGGGAGCTCTGCAGCAGACCAAACTGAAATGAAGGCATGGGAACACAGTGCAATGTTGCAGTGACAGGAACCTGGAAGCTCAGTGTCTTTTTTTTGCTTGCAACAGAACGTAGGTGTACTCACGTTTGTCACCCGCTCTGTTTTTTGTCTCCCCAATCCAGACGATATCACTTTGTGAGCTGGAAATGTAGTTTTCTAAATTGTGTAATGGTCAGACAAGTCAATGGAACCTTACACAGTGAGGAGAGACATCGTAAACGAGCAGCATTACACCTTCAGGGATTTCGTAGTATGGTGCCATATGGGGAAGGGCTGGGGGTCAAGGAGGATTGGACCAGGGTGTATAGAGAGAAATTTTCTGCATAGTGTCGGTAATGGGTGGCATTCAGTGGGATGAGCTCGTGTGGAAAGTGCAGTAGAAGGTATATCTTCCTGACGTTCCTGCTATAAGTTCGAAGCAAAACTATCTAATGATTTTCATTCCAACACGGATACTAGGTCCAGCTTGCCGAAGTCACGTCTTTGCACTTTCTCTTTCACTGTGTCTCCCCGGGATCTGTAATACTTCCCCACGCTGATTCAGACAGAACCTGTGACATGCCACTTCGAGAAAGGAAGGACAGGCATCAATAACCCGCACTTAAGATCAGAATATCTGTACTGTTCAATAACAATTGACCCATAGCCTCATATGTCTTGGCATCATAAATTCACATCTGAATACTTCAGAAAATTATGTGGATTTCTGCCTCTCAGTTGCTTGCATACACTGAGTTCCAGATTTCAACGTTTTTTCACGCATTCACTCTAATCTTTCTGCCTCTGACCTTAAATCGATAGCCCTCCGTGATCGAAATGTCTATCAAATGAACATTTATTTCAGTGTATGCTATCCATATCCCTCAGTATTTTGTACATCTGAATCATAACCCCTCTCAATCTCCTCTGCTCTAAGTAAAACAACTCCAGTTTGACCAATCTCCCTTATTCAGCCCACACAATATCCTGGCAAATCTCCCCTGCATCGTTTCCAGTGCTATCACATCCCTGGTATAACCTGAATTGCATAACCACAACACAATAGTCTCGCTGGAGCGGAATGATAGCGTGAAATAAATGATGTGGAAATCCACAGAAACTGATGTTTTTTGAATAACTGTTGTTTTCCTGAATGCTGCCATGTGTCCTTTTCCTGAGCCAGATGTTTAAATAATCGCTGATCCATGTCAGTTAAAAGCTGCTACATGAGGATTGATCTCACAACCGCGGTATTGAAATGGATCAACGAGTGTGAAGGTCCTGATGATGAAACTTGGTCATGGTCATCCAGCAACAGTGATCACAGCAGCACAGATTGAACAGGGGGCAATGTGAAAGTGATTATAAGGGAAATGGGAGGGAGAACTTAAAGGAGGTAAATGATTGTGGGAGGGAGAGGATTCTCCGAGAATGAGTGAGTCTGAATCCTGATATATGACTCTCAGAAATGTGTGAGAGAGGGGATTGATGGAAAAAGTCATAATCTCGGAGAATATTTTTACGTAAAGTCAACTAATTCCTTTGTGTCTTTCTACAGCATGTGTCACTAGGTGTAAAATGGTGGAACGTTAACTGCAGTGACTCGGATTCGAAAGTGGTTACTGTGCCAACAATGTAGAATATTTTAACATTAAAACCATCACTGAGTCATGCAGAGACATCCGTTTAAAACCAGCAATAATTACAGTGACAGAGGATATGTTAGGAAAAGTAGCAGATTCACAACAGGAATATGAGGCGAGCGATAGTAGACATGTAGGGATTCAGAATTGGCTGAATCTTTAAATTCGATATCCCCAAACGCTGTGGTGGTTCCATAGAGTACTATATGTTGAGTAATGAGTTTGGTAGATTTCCAGAAAAAATGATGGTTCAGGGGATAGTGCGGGATATTGTTGCACTGTGTATTTCAATAACAATGGTTTCAATAACAATGGCTTCACCAACTTCCCCACACAAGGAAGTACCTTTTGCTGCAGTCGGTCACATCATCCCAGTTCCTAGAACTGCTATCAGTCAAACCTCGTGGCGCAGCGTGAATACCAAATCGGAAGTGGCGTTGGAAATGAACACGTGGAGCTGTTCTGTGGCACCAGAAACGTAATTGGTAAAGGTGCAGTCCTTCTATGACGCGATAGAAGCCGGTGAAATTCTGAGGCTGGGAGTACTCTTGGTCAAATGCGGGATGGCAGACCATATTGGTCTCCATTTACTATATTATTAAGATTCTGCAGCAGCATCAACCCGCACTCTAGGTTGGCTCAGAGGAAGCGTATTGGAGCCCTAAGTGAGAGGTCGATGCATTGAAAGCAGCCTATGAAATTTTCCTTAACCAGCAGTGTTTGGTTTCTTTGACAGTAAGAGTTGTGTTTGCTCACATTGTCCCCACATCAGTCTCTTGCTCCAGTAAGCACTCCAATCCAGCGTACATTGCTTCCATTCCAACACAGAAACGCGTCCTATTCTCTCTCCATTTTGGATAATCTGAATTGACAATGTCATTCTTTGAATGGAGAAATGCAGCAGTGACGATATATTGGGCTAGCAATCTTTGGCGACTGGAACATGGCAGCTGTTGTTATTTAAATTCATGAATAAAATATGGAAAATATACCCAATCTCAGGAACAGAGACGATAACTTTAATTTACTGAAAACTCATTCATTCATGTCCCTTTGAAAGGGAAATCTGCTGACCGTAATGAGCCCTGCCAACATGTGACTCCAGATCTACAACAGTGCGATTCACCAATAAGTGCTCTCTGACTCAGTTCAAGGGGAATTAAGAATGAACAACAAATGCTCTTCAGACCAATGCTAACCACATTCCGTGGGAGAATAATGAAGAATAAAAATACGTGGACGACGGGGAAAATGGGAATTGTGTCCGTGTGGACTCGAATTCAACTGATTATCCAAACTAAATAGAAACAAGGAAACCCATGTCACCAAGAAGTCAGGTCCATAGGATGACTGCAGGATGGGATTCAATTATCTGTTGAGGTCTAAACTCACTTGCAAAGTAATAATGCGCACAGGTCCTTCACCACTCCAATATGTGAGAAGTGATCACTCAGGAGACCAACTGGCAGAATCACCAGCAAGTTTACAAATGACAGCAGGGGATCGATTCTGCTATTATTGCATTTGTTAATCCCAACCAGCAATATAACCATATTTGGATGCCTGTTTCCAGTGGTGTTCCACTGTTTTCTGATGTAGATCAATGATTTAGACTTAGTTGTAGGAACCCTGATTGAGACGTTTGCTGATAATGCAAAAATTGGTCGTGTATTTGACAGTGACGAAGAAAGCCAGGGACTGCAGGGATGCATCAATCAGGTGGAAAGGTAAAATGGTGAATCGAATTGAATCCAGACCAATGAGTGTTAATAAATTTGTGGAGAAGAAACAATAACAGTGAGTATTCTGTGTGGTGTAGACGAACAAAGAGATCTTGGAGTGTACTTTTACGATCGCTGAAGATCAATGGACAGGGGAATCAGTTGGGCGGAAGTGCTTACTGCAGATGCTGGAGATCAGAGTCAAGATTAGAGTAGAGTTGAGGAAGTACAGCAGGTCAGGCAGCATCCGAGCTTCAGGAAATATTCACGCTTTTGGCAAAAGCCCATCATCAGAAATAAGGCTGCCAGCCTCGAGGGTTGAGAGATAAATGGGAAGGGGTGGCGCTGGGGAGAATTTAGTTAAGAGTGCAATAGATGGATGGAGGTGGGGACAAAGATGATAGATCAGAAAAGAGGGTGGAGCGGATAGGTGGGAAAGAAGATAGACAGGTAATACACGTGAGTAAGATTAGATTAGATTAGATTACATTATAGTGTGGAAACAGGCCCTTCGGCCCAACAAGTCCACACCGACCCGCAACCCACCCATACCCCTACATTTACCCCTTATCTAACACTATGGGCAATTTAGCATGGCCAATTTCCCTGATCTGCACATCTTTGGACTGTGGGAGGAAACCGGAGCACCCGGAGGAAACCCACACAGACACGGGGACAAAGTGCAAACTCCACACAGTCAGTCGCCTGAGGCGGGAATTGAACCCGGATCTCCGGCGCTGTGAGGCAGCAATGCTAACCACTGTGCCACCGTGCCTAAGACGGGGCCAAGCTGGAAGATTGGAAATAGAGTAAGGTGAGGGGGGAATGAGGAAACTAGTGAAATCCACATTGATACCATGGGGTTATAGGGTCCCGAGGCGGAAGATGAGGCGTTCTTCCACCAGGCGTCGGGTGGTGAGGGAGTGGCAGTGGAGGAGGCCCAGGACCTTCATTCCCTTGGTAGAGTGGGGGAGTTGAAGTGTTCGGTCACAGGTCATTGCGTTTGATTGTTGATGGATGTCCTGGAGATGTTCACTGAAGCACTCTGCAAGAAGGTGTCCTGTAGCCCTAATGTGCCGGGGGGAAGAGTGGATCATTGGAGGTCGTGGACTTGACTAGGTAGTTGTGGGGGGATTGGACTTTGGGGAAAGTGGATAGGCATGGAGAGGGACATATATCCCTGGTGGTGGGATCCGTTTAGATGTGGCGAATCTGTTGGTGGATGATATGATTTATGTGGAGGTTGATGGAATGGAAGGTGAGGACCAGGGGTTTCTGTCCTTTTTGTGGTTGGAGGTGTGGCGTTCGTGGGCGCAGGGGCGGGGCATGGAACAGATGTATTGGAGGGCATTTGAACCCCATGGGAAGGTAAGTTCTGGTCTTTAAAGAAGAAGGGGATCTGGTGTGTTCTGTGTTGGAACTGGTCCTTTGGGAGCAGATGGGGTGGAGGCAGAGGAATTGGGAATACAGGGTAGCATTACTGCAGGAGGTGGAGTGGGTGGAGGTGTAATCCAGATAGCTGTGGAAATCAATGGATTAGTAGAAAAATGTCAGTAACACTGACCTCCTGGGATAATTTCCCTCCCCACCACTATCCACTTTGAAATAAGACGGTTCAATTCACAAATACCTAGTCAAGTCCACGCCCTGCAACGACCCACTCTCCCATCCCAGTACCTTCCTCTGCCACTGCAGGAATTGCAAAACCTGTGCTCACACCCCTCACCTCTGTCCAATGCCCCAAAGGAGCCTTGCACATCCATCAAAGGTTCACCTGCACTTCCACATATATCATTTATTGCGTCAGTTGCTCCCGATGTGGTCTCCTTGAAATTGGGGAGACTGGATGTCTTCTCACAGAGCACTTCAGAGAACATCTCCAGGATACCCGCAAGAATCAACCCCACTGCTTCTTGGCCAAATATTTCAACTCCCCCTCCCAGTCTCCCGAGGAAATGCAGGTCCTGGGCCTCCTCCATCGCCAGTGTCTCACCACCCGATGCCTGGATTAAGAAACCCTTATCCTTTGCCTTGGGACTCTTCAACCCCATGGCATCAATGTGCACTTCATCAGTTTTCTCATTCCCATTCCTCCCACGTTACCTCAGTTCCAACCTTCCAGCTCAACACCGTCCTCCTGACCTGTCCCATCTGTGTATCTTCATCCCTACCTATCCGCTCCACTTTCTTCTGTGACATATCACCTTCACCCCTCCTCCATCCACTTACTGCACTGTCAGCTAACTTCTTCACAGCCTCACCCACTCCCATTTATCTCTCCACCTCATAGGCTCCCAGTCTCATTCGTGATGAAGGAGTTTTGCCTGAAACGTCGATTTTTCCTGCTCCTCTGATGCTGCCGGACCGGCTGTGCTTCTCCAGCACCACTCTAATCTTGAGGGGAATCAGTTGATTCAGAGGGTTTTGGGATATTTGCTGTTGTCGACCACACTCTGTGTAGGATAGTAGAACTTTTGTAGTTTAGGGAACAGCAAAAGGACTGAGCACAAGTCTGGTCACTGCATGAATCAACATTTTTTAAATTTGTAAAATAAAAGATGGTGGGCTGAATTATACAACTTCGCCCATTAAGACCGCTTCACGACTCAATTAGTTTATCACTGATATCTCTCCAAGTCAGGGTGCTATGTGCCTTCGTGGATAACTTGCAAATGGTGGCGTTTCAATGCATCACCCTTATAGATGTTGAGCTTCGAAGGTCCTGTCAAAAACGCCAGGATGACTTACTCCAATGCATCTTGTAGTTGGTGCACTCTGCTGCAATTGTGCCTTCGCAGTGATGGGAATGAATATTCAGGTATTGAAGAGGGTACAATCAAGTGACTGCATTGTCGTGGAGGGTGTACAGTTCTTTAAGTGTAATTGAAGCTACACCCATCCAGGGAAATGGAGAGAGTTCTGTTCCACATCTCAATTGTGCCTTACAAACTATCCAGGCTTCACAGAGGCAAGAGTTGAGTTTGTAAACAAAAATATCTACCAACGCACAAGTTTCTGCTGTCAAAGTGATTATATAGCCAGTCGCAGTCCGTTTTTCCTAAATACTAGCTCCGCGAATGATTACATGAGGGTTAAGTTACAGTAAATCCACTGAATGTCAATGGGATATGATTAGATTCTCATTTGTCAGAGTTCTCATTACGGTATTTAGTTATTGTGTGGACCAATCCGATTCCTATCCTTACCTGATTTCAATTTCCTGTTCCTGATTTTGCCTAAAATTTCAACTGTTGCCTCTCATTTATGCCTCTACCTGCCTTAATAATACGCAATGATGCTGCAGGGATTTACGAATATGTTGCCAACATTGGATAAAATGGAACTTCTTGGAAAGATTGGTTCGGCTGGGATTAATCTCCTTGAAGCAAAGGAGGCGGGGAGGGGGGAGGAGAGAGAGCTCTATAATCACGTAATATCATCTATAAACGTTAAATATCCATGGGATTTTGACACGGTAGATATGGACATGTGGTTTCCCTTTGGTGTGAGGACAGCACCAGAGGACACAATCTCAGAATTAGATATTGCCTACTTAATTCGGAAATGAAGAGTAATCTCGATGCTTAGGGGCCAGTGAATCTGTGGACCTCTTTTCCGAAACTGCTGTTGAGGCTGAGTTGTTGGGTATTTTCAAACTGTGTCAGACATATATTTAATCAGAAAGACGATGAATCTTTGTCGAGGCAATACAGCAGAATGGAGTTGAAGATTATCAGATCAGCCATGAGTTCATTGAATGTTCGAGCAGACTCGATGGTCTGAATGGCCGACTTCCACTATTGCATCATTTGGTCTAACTACTTCTTTTATTGATAAGTTTAGAATTCCGACGGGATAGGATGAAGTGATCGGCAAGCTTTCTCAAACTGATCAAACAGATCAGGAACTAGCCTCATAAGCTCATGAAAAAGAAATGTGCAACTGGCTAATTAATACGGCTCTGTATAGTGCTATGGTTTTAATTGGTCATTTTGTTGGTATTGCGATAGTGAAGTGTATTATTGCGAAAATATTAACTTCTAATGACAATATTGGTCTACCCAGAAAATGTTTCTCCTCCACTTAGATGAAGATGAAGAAACACCATTGCCTGCCCTTGGTTCCTCTTCGAAGGAAGAGGAAGTAATGCACTCTTTTACGGCCATCGAATTGGAATGAATAGTTCCATGCCTTTATGAGTTGGTCATAGAATGAGCAAAGGGGGAGATGAGGGTCTAAAATTTGAGTTTAGTTTATTGCTTGAAGCAATAAGTATATGTGGATTTTTGATTAGCACAATTTGTTTTCAATTTAAAGATAACGATGAAATGGCTGAGAATAGTGTTTGAATCCTGTGAACTTGTACTGGTGATTTGCATAATTAAGCTGAAATTCTAAGCAAAGAGAACAACAGAGTTTGCATAAAATGAATACTGACACATTAATTGACCATTTGAAATAACCTTGAACTCTCGCCATGGCATGACAACTTATGTAAATAAAATTTCTTTTCCAAGGGAATTACCATTGGATTAATATGCTGTCAATCTTGCCTCCATATTACAGTTGATTGGGCGTTTTTGTAATTAAGAACTCTTTCCCAGGAATTGTCATTGGATTAACTTGCTGCAAATCGTGTCACAATATTATATGTGATTAGTCTTTCTTGTAATTAATGCTGTAGTATTTCTCAAAAACAACCGTGTAAAAAAAGCCTAATTTTCAAATATAACTGTGCAATTTCACCACGGAACACAGAAGCTCTAACCCCTGTGTTGCTGGATAGAATTGCTTCAAGGTACCTTAATTCAATAAACTAATGACACGTGCTTTTTGGACAGACCGCATTCGTTGGTTCTTTTGACCGATCTCGAACCAAAAGGCCCCTCTTGAGGGGTCTAAGATCTTCAAGACCTGGAGGCAACAAATGACAATGGACACACCACAAATGGATATATGCAGAAGCTGTGATTGCTAAAGAAAATTGGTGAACCTTATATTGTTGGCAACTTTGTGATAACGCTGGATGATGGTTCGCAGTATTATTCACACACAGCAAAAAGTTGTGGAAGAATGAAAGGTTCGTTTCATTGCCTAGGTTTTCTGCGGGTCCAATTACAATTGACTGTTTGAAATACTGGTCAGTGAGGAGTGTTACGATAAAACAGTAATTCACAATCCCACTGTATAAATTATTGCTCCCATTCTCTCCTTATTTGTTTCTCCTTCATTCGATGTAAACTCCTAGAAAGGAGGAAAGAAATGTTGCATTGACTTTCATTATCCCAATTTAACTTTCAACAGAATCGAAATGCTTTATTTCGACTTTGATGTGGTTTCAATTACTCGTGAACCTCCCATACAGTGCAAGACAAGAGCAACGTTCTCAATCCCATGTCAACTAAAGAATAGAAGACCCAAAGGAAAACTACATCTGTGTTTAATGGAAGGAGAAAGCAGAGTAGGATTCGAACGCACACGTACTCAATGAGTTATCAACCAACCACTTTAACCTCTTGGCCACTTAATGGCTTGCAAAATGTGCTGACATGTAATACATCAAGAGTATGTATGGTGAAGGTCGGGGATGAGAAATTCCCTGAGCAGAATCGAATCCACACCATTACGTTCCTGCTTTCAGCGGAATAATACCAGTAAAATTCAAGAAATCAACGTGGTCCTTGGAAGGAACAGCTGTCCTTAATCCATTCCGAGTGAGAACTGTCTCAGAATGAACCTTCGAACAAGAAATGCCCGTCACATTCACACGTACGTTTCGCCTCGACTCAAAATTTATTCAGTCAGATTCTCTCGCACGTGAAGAAGCATATATGAAGAGAGAAGTGAAGGTAATGTTATAGCTCGATGGCCTTTCTCCTATGGCTGAACCTGAACTGGGTAAAATTCCTGGAAAAATTGTTTTGTTCGTTTCATTTTATTAATTTTGCTGAACCATCACTCTGTGCAGTGCAATGACCGGAAGTCAATTGGATATACTTCATTGGAACGTTTAAAGATGTATTAAATTTTACTTCGAATTTATTTCAGCTTAAATGAAACACTGATGAGAAAAACAGAAGGTTAAACCGCAAAAACAAAATGCCCGTTTTGGTGCTCAGTGACATTGGCCGATTTCAGTGGGTATCAAATGAACCCAACATCGTGGTGATTGTCCTCAAATCTTTAAGGCATGTGATTAAAGCAGGAAATCGATCTCCAAACGACGGGTTACTTCACGTGGAATATTAATGCAAATTCTTCAAACTCGTTGGTTTTTTTGGTCGAATCTTATTCATCTGCACCCGTTCACGATATTTCTTTACATTTAAAGTCATCCAAATTAGACATCGCATTTTCCATCCTCCACACCCCACTTTGTCACTTACACCCCGCCACAGGCTGTCTCTCTCCTAGTGAAACTCACTGCTTGTATATCTCCAAATGTGCCTTTCCAAATGTTTTGGAAACGGATTCTCTGAGTGACAGAAGATTATCTCAACCAGACATAGACCCTCTTTCTATCCCCGTATATTTCACCTGAAGAAGGGACAGCCCTCTGGCATGTGATTTCAAATAACTCTGCTGGATTATAAACTGGTGTCGTGTTACTGCTGACCGTATCCCCGCATTACGCATGGCTAATTAACTTAACGTATTGCATTCACTCCATGGACACGAGAGTGCAATTTAACATGGCCAATCCACCTAACCTGCAGACCTAACAGCAGTGCTAACCACTGAGCAAATGTACCATCACAATAAGCACTATGCCTCTCATTTTAATGGTTTTATAACCTGGTAACTCAGCTTAGTGAAAGCAAGCTGCGCCCATCAACCCGAATTCAAAGCATCCAAACGCGACTCTGTGCTGTGGAACCTCATTATTGCTGCAAGAAATATTTCTGCACTCAGATCTGAATCGCTGTACCATGTTTCTACTTCAGCTTCATGCTTCCAGTAAACACTTCAATCTGGAGTAAGTCCATCAAATGGTTTTCATTCCAACACAGACACAGTGTGAAGCTTGCAGAAGTCACGTCTTTGCACTTTCACCTACATTCTATCTGCACGGGAGCTGCAGTCCTTCCCCACACTGATTCAGAGAGCACTGTACTTTCTGTGACATGTCCAATCGAGAATGGAACGCCAAACATTAATAATCTTCACTGGGGAACAGAGCGATTGTTTTAAAATATTTACAATGCCCCCTGCGGGGATTTAAACCCTGTGACAGGCGGGGACACTAACCACGATACTACCGACGAAAACAATGTCGAAGGAAGTCCTTCAGCCTGTTGTAGCCGTATTTGCAAAAAAACAGCTGGTTACAACTGGTCTACCACACGTATCTGTTTTGGGACCTGTGCTGTTTGTAATTTTTATAAATGACTTAGACGAAGGCATAGGTGGCTGAATTAGTAAGTTTCCAGACGATACGAAAGTTGATGGAGTAGTGGAGAGTGTGGAAGAATGTTACAGGTTGCAGGGGGATTTTCATAAACTGCAGAATTGGATTGAGAGTTGGTAAATGGAGTTCAATGCAGTTAAATGTGAGGTGATGCTCTTTGGGAAGGATAACGGGAAGGCAGAGTACTGGGTCGATGGAAAGATTCTTGGTAGTGTGGATGTGCAGAGGGATCTTTGAGTCCATGTACATAGATCCCTGAAAGTTGCCACTCAGGTGGATAGTGCTCTTAAGAAGGCATACAATGTGTTAGGTTTCATTTGTAGATGGATTGAGTTCCAGAGCCGCAATATCATGCTGCAAATGTACAAAACGTTGGTGCGGCCACACTTGGAATTTTGTGTACAGTTTTTTGCCCCATATTTCGGTGAAGGATGTGGAAGCATTGGAAAAAGTGAACAGAAGATTTACCAGGATGTTGCCTGGTCTGGAGGGAAGGTCTTCTGAGTAAAGGCTGAAAGACTTGAACCTGCTCTCATTTGGCAAGAAGAAAGCTAAGAGGGGATTTAATAGAGACATACAAGATAATCAGAGGATTAGATAGGGTGCACAGTGGAAATCTTTTTTCTAGGATGATGACGTCAGCGTGTACGAGGGGGCATAGTAACAAATTGAGGAGTAATAGATTTGACAGGTGACAGAGGCAGGTTCTTTACGCAGAGTGGTAAGGGTGTAGAATGCCCGACCTGCTCATGTAGTCAACTCAGCCATATTAGGGAGATTTAATCAATCCTTAGATAAGCACTTGGATGATTTTGGGATAGTGTAGGGGGACGAGCTGAGAATAGTTCACAGGTCGGTGCAACATCGAATGCTGAAGGGCCTACACTGCACTGTATTGTTCTATGTTCTATGTTCTATCTACTTAACGATCTGAATCAATTTTTCCATCGTTTAGCCCATAGCCTTATATGTCTTTGCATCACCAATTCACATCTGGATATTTCTTCAGGTTATGAGGAGTTCTGTCTCTCTGACCCTTACGGACAGTGCATTCCAAATTCCAACCACCCGCTGGCTGATAAAGCTATTGAAACCTTGCTGATTTTTCCTGAAATCTCTGGCCCCCAATGATCGATCTGTCCATCAGTAGGAAAAGTTTCTTTCTATCACTATCCCTCATTATTTTGTTCATCTCAATCATGTCTTCTCTCAATCTCCTCTGCTCGGCGACAAACAACCCATGCCTGTCCTGTCTCCCTTCATAACTGAAAATCATCAGCCCGCAAAATATCCTAGCGAATCTCTCCTGCACCATTCCCAGTGCGGTGACTTCCATGCTATAATATGAATTGTAGAACTGCACTCAATACAATGGGTAGAGCCAAATGACATTTTAAAAAATTCTGCTACAGGATAATGTGTGTCGCTGGCTCGGTAGCATTTAATGCTAACTCTAATTGCCCAGCAAGCAGTTGATACTGAACCATATCACAACGGCCCGACCAGGTAAGAATGGCGGTTTCCATCCTCAAATGACATTAATGAACCGGATGGTTTTGTTTTTTCAACAATTGTAAAAAAAAGTTTAGAAGTTACTGCATTTGTAGTACACGATATTTCATGCAACCCAATTCTACCACCTCGCACAGTTGGAGTGGAACCCGAAACCCGGGCACATTAACTCGGGGTCTGAAATAGCAGCCGAGTGAGAGGAGCACTCGGCCGTTGCAGAAAGATGCTGAACCCGTCTTTTCCAATAAAGTCACTTATTCCCTTTCCTGCCGTGTCTCATTTCCCCGAACCTCATGCTCCAATAATCTCTGGTCATTTCAGTAAAAGCTGCTACATGAAGACAGATCTCATAACCGTGGCATCCAAATGGATCAGCTAGTTTGAAGGCCCTGATCGTAAGATTAGGACACATTCACCCAACAACAGTGTGGGGGGCACGGTGGCACAGTGGTTAGCACTGCTGCCTCACAGCGACAGAGACCCAGGTTCAATTCCCGACTCAGGCGACTGACTTTGTGGAGTTTGCACATTCTCCCCGTGTCTGCGTAGGTTTCCTCCGGGTGCTCGGGTTTCCTTCCACAGTCCAAAGATGTGCACGTCCGGTGAATTGGCCATGCTAAATTGCCCGTAGTGTTAGGTAAAGGGGTAAAGGTACGGGAATGGGTGGGTTACGCTTCGGCGGGTCGGTGTGGACTTGTTGGGCCGAAGGGCCGTTTTCCACACTGTACGTAATCTAATCAACAGTGACACAGCAGCACAGACTGAGTGGTGTCAATGTGAGATTGAGTTTTCGATTAGTGAAAAAGGAAATTACTCAACAACCACATGATAACGGAGCAGCGCTCCAAAACCTCGAACTTCCAAATAACCTGAAAGACGAAAACCTGGTATTGTATGATTTTTAACTTAGTAAACCCCAGTCCAACGCCAGCATCTCCAAATTAATGAAATGGGGTGGGGGGTGTGGGCGGACGGAAAGGACGGTTAGTGAGGGAGAGAACGGCTGGATTTGAATTCTGACAAATGATACGCAGAGATGTGAGCGAGTGGAATTTGCAGTCAATAGAAACATTTCTTCCAAGAATATTACCATGTAAAAACAATTGATTTCTTAGGTGTAACACAAACGCTGGAGCAGGAGCAGAAAAAAAAGTAGCGCCGAGACTCGGATTTGAGCCGAAGTTGTGACGGTTATAACGCAGAGTACCAACCACTACACGATCACGGCACGCCATAGACAATGATTAAAAGCCAGCGCTATAGTCGCAGAGGAAATGTTAAGCAGAGCTCCAAATGCACAACATCAGTAATTCTCAGAACAGTGACAGACATGCAGGAACTCAGAATGGGCTGAACGTTTAACATCAGTGTCCCGAGAGGCCCTGGTGATTCAATCATTAATATGCAGAAGGCTGAGATTGATAGATCTCTCTAAAATATCAAAGACCCGGGGGACAGTGAAGGTTTTGTTGAAATGTACGCTTCAATAGCAATGCATTTAACTTCGGCTACTTCATCAGTTTCTCCACACAAGGCAGTAACCACTGCTGCCACATAGTCCCAATTCCCAGCCCCAGATTCAGAGGAACTGAGGGAGCAGTCGCGAAGATTCAACTGGAAATCGGGACGGGAACGAGATCGCAGAGCTACTCGATGATTCCAGTGATGCAATCGGTGAATGACAAGCAACATGAATTCGAATGGGACAACACTACCATTATAGGGCAAGCCAAACAGAGAACAGCCAGTAGAATTCCTCGAGGCATGGCACTCATCCACAGACTCTATCAATAAAATCATCGACCTGGACCCAATATACCGGCCACTACAGCGGACAGCTGGAACTGACAACCGGAAGTGGCAGAGACAGGCCACTAGAAATGCTGGAGGAAACAACACAGAAGCGCTTCACAGGAGGCTCCCAAGCACTGAGGATGTCACCTAGACAGGGGACGAAACGTTTGCAAGACAAATTCCCAGCTCGGCGAACAGAACCACAACAACAGTTTTCCATGTTGTGAATGGGCTTTCTTTTTCCGTATTCCGCCACAGGGTGTGGCGATCGCTGGTTAAGACAACGTTTATTTAGTCCTTAGTTCAATGTTGTCTGGCTGCATCCGGTTTCGATCCTAGCCTCGGGTGTCTGTTTGTGTGCAGTCTGCACATTTTCTGTGTTTTTGTGTTATTTTCTACCGTCTGAACAAAAATGTGCCAGTTACAGGGATCAGCAATAGGAAATCCAAGCTTATGGGCGAGAGGTCTGGTTGGATGCGTTTCGGAGAGATGGTGTGGACTGGAAGGGCCGAATAGCCTGAATCCCCACACGGTGGGGATTCCCTAATTAAGGGGCAGCTAATTTTTTTCTGGTCCTGGAGTCACACGTAAGCAGGACTGTGTAATGATGGTAGAATCCCCTGCATAAGGGACATGAATGAATAGGATTTCAGGAAATTAAAGTAATGATCTCTGTTCGTGAGGTCAGGCCTGCATTCCAAGTTTAATACATCGAACTTAAACATCACCAGTTCCATGTCACAGTCGCTAAGGATGACTAGTATAAAATATTGCCTCCTCGCAGAGCGCTTCGGAGAACATCTCTGAGACACCCTCACCAATCATCCCCACCGCTCCGTGGCCTAACATTTCAACTCCCCCTCCAACTCTCCTGAGGACATGCAGGTCCCGGGCTTCCTCCACCGCCGCTCCTTAACCACCCGAAGCCTGGAGGAAGAAGACCTCACATTCCATTTCGGAACATGTCAACCCGAGGGCATCAATGTGTACTTCACCAGTTTCCTCATTTCCCCTCCCACCACTGTACCTCCTTTCCAACCTTCTAGCTCAGCATTGTCCTCATGACCTGTCCTACTTGCCAATCTCCCTTCCAACCTGTCCGCTACACCCTCCCCTCTGACCTATCATCTCCATCTCCAACCCATTCACCTTTTGTACTTTTGCTCCCTTACCCCACCCTCCTCTCTGACGTATCACCACCATCCCCACACCTATTCACCTTTGTACGCTTTGCTATATTCTCCTTAGCCCCACCCACACCCCATTTATCTCTCCACCCTGGAGGTTTCCTGCTTCTATTCCTGATGAAGGGCTTTTGCCCAAAGCGTCGATTTTCCTGCTCCTCGGATGCTGCCTGACCTACTGTGCTTTTCCAGCACCACTCTGATCTATACTCTTGTTTCCAGCATTTGCAGTTCTCACTTTTGCCTCGTTCAAAATATCACCCCAACACCAACTTCTCTAGGCTGAAGTCTTTACTGTGAGGAAGAAACTCATTCTGAGCTGATGCGAGCAAAAGGAGCTGCCACCGCCAGTGTCGGAAACGCAGATCCAAATTGCATAATCAGCTTTTACATCCCCACTACACAGTTAAGAGCTCAACACGTTCCAGTTGTGCCACTCAGCTGTCTCGGCAAGATGCACTATAGATCGCTATGAAAGTATAAACGGGGACAAATATTCTCTTGATCAAGAGCACTCACAACCTCGGAATTTCTTGCGCCTCTTTTCCAACATAGAAGGACCGCACGGTCACCTATTGCATGACTGGAGCCAGAGAGTAACTCCGCGCACTCATTCCCATCCCCATTTCCGGTTGGACCTGGGCAGCTGCGTCACTGTTTCTCTGATTCCGGGACTGGGAACTGGGATTATGTGTGATTATCTGCAGTACTGATTACTGCCTTGAGTTGGGTAGCTGGTGAAGTCACTGATGTTAAACTACAATGCTATTGAAGCACACATTTCAACAATATCCTGCACTGTCCCCCGAGGCTTTGATACTTTGTGGAAATCCACAAATGTCAGTTTTCAACATTCTCATTCAGGAGATCTCCACAGCTTCTGAGGATATTGAAGTTAAACATTCAGTTCATTCTCAGTTCTCACATGTCTGTCAAGTCCGCTGAGTAATGATATTGTATATTTGTTGTTCTTCAGAACATTTCCTCTGTTAGCATACTTATTGCTGCTTTGCAGCATGGTGTTGTGTGGTTGCTGTGATCATAGTTCACTGTATTTTGCATTGTGACAACAGCAACCTCGATACGAAACCAAATCATGACACTAAGTATTCACTCCGTTGTCCTTTCATTGACACCTGCTAAGAAATTAATTGTTTTACTTTCAAATTCCGTTCTTTCCCATCTCTGCGTTTCATATATCAGAATTCAAACACACCCAATGTCGGAGATTCCTCTCCTTCCCACGATCATTAAACCTCCTTTCAGTCCCTCCTTCCATTTCTCTGAGGCAATGCACAATCTATCACTCTTCTTCACATTTATACTGTTCTGTCTGTGCTGCTGTCACTGTTTTTTAGTGAACGTGCCCCCATCCCACCATCGGGACCTTCACACAAGTCTGTCTGTTTGTATATCGCGGTTGTGAAATCAATCCCCATGTAGCAGCTTTTACTGACATAGACCAGAGACAATTGGAGCATCAGGGTCTTGAAAATGACCTTGGGCAGTTTGGGGGGAATTAGATTTTATTGGAAAAGATCAGCTTTTGTGCCTTTCTGCGATGGTGTCGTGGTAATTTCGTAGGACTGACAATCCAGAGACCCATTTAATAGTCTGGGTATAAGGATTTGAATCCCACCATGCCAAGATTGTAAAATTTGGATTCAATAAATATCTGCAATGAAGAAGTTAATGAATACTATATATCCATTGATAATTGTTGGAGGTAAAAAATCCATCTGGTTCACTGATGTCATTTCGGGATAGCATCTGCTATTCTTACTTTGTCTGACCTGCATGTGACTTCAGGCTTATAACGATATGGTTGAGTCTCAACAGCCCTCTGGGCAATTCGGAACGGGTAGTAAATGTTGCCTAGCTAAAATCACCCTCAGACTAATACAGAATAATTAAAACAAATGCTCATTAGGCTCTAGCTAGAGCAGGGTGTGCAGTTTTGCAATTCCCATTAGATCAGGGATGTGATCACCCAGAGAAACTTGCAGGAGATATTTACCGGCATATTGTTTGGAATGAAGAATTTCAGTAAGGAAGAAATACATGACAGAGTGAAGTGTTCATCGCAGTGCAAAGGAGATGTAGATAAAACATGATTGAGCTGAAAATGTGTTGCTGGAAAAGCGCAACAGGTCAGGCAGCATCTGAGGAACAGGATAATCGACGTTTCGAGCATAAGCCCTTCTTCAGCTCTTTCTCCTCGAAAACATGATTGAGTAAAGGTATGGACAGGGTAGACTAAAAGAGTTTCCCATTGATGGAGGGATCGATCAACGGGTGATAGAGAGTCAAGGGAAAAGGCAGGAAGGTTTGAGAAGATGTGCAGAAAAGCTTTATCAGCCAGCGGGTTGTTCGGAATTTGCAATACACTGTCTGTAATTTTCAGAGAGGCAGAAACCCTTTTAACCTAAAGAAATATTCAGATGTGAATTTGTGATGCCAAGACAAATAAGGCTGTGGAATAAACGCTGTGAAAGGAATTCAGTTAGTTAAACAGTTGTTTTGACAAATATAGCCACAATTGGATGAAGGGCCTCCTTTGACACTCTTGTTCTCGGTAGTATAATGGTTTGTGACCCCGCCTGTCACAAGGTTCAATTCTCTGCTGACGACAGTGTAAATATTTTAAAACTGTCGCCCCGTTCCCAAGTGCGGGTATTGATACTTGTCCTTCTATTCTCGATAGGGCATGTCACAGGAAGGGCAGTGCTGCCTGAATCAAGATGGGGAAGGGTTGCAGCTCTCAGGAAGGCAGAATGTCAGTGAAAGTGCAAACATGTGACTTCTGCAAGCTGCATTCTTTGTCTGTATTGGAATGAAAACCATTTGACAGACTTGTTCTGGTTTGAAGTGTTTATTGGAAGCAGGAAGTTGAGAAAGAATTAGGGTAAAAGCATTCTAATGCGAGTGTAGAATCATTTCCTGCAGCACTAATGAGACTGTAAAGCACAGAGTAGTGTTTAGATACGTTGAATTTGGGTTCATGGGGCGCAGCTGGACTTGATGAGGCTGAGTTAGGAGGGTATAAAACCATTAAAAATGATGCAGATTTTGCTCACTGTGATAGAACATTGGCTCAGTAGTTAGCACCGCTGTCAGGGCTGAGGGTTAGGTAGATTGGCCAAGTTAAATTGCCCTCTCGTATCCAGGGATTGAATTAAGTAAGTTAAGTGAATTAGCCACGGGTAGCGAGGAATAAGGTCAGAAGTTACAGGACATCAGGATATAGTCCAACAGGTTTATTTGAAATCATAAAAGGGAGAGCTGTCCTTTCTTCAGGTGAAATATACAGGAAGAGGGAAGGGACCTAGATCTGGGTGAGATGCTCTTCCGAGAGTCGACACGGACTGGATTGACTGAAATGCTCTTTCTGCGCTGTAGAATACCGTGATTCTATCGGAGAGGATAGTAATGGCGTTTACGGAGGTGTAATGTCATTAGAGACGATGCTGACGGAGTTTACTGAAGACGAGATTTTATTAACTTGTTTTCTTGGGAAATTTATAACAGTTATCCCTGAACCAAGGAAGACTTAATGGAGGTTTTCCAGGTTATGTAATGCTTGGACAGAATAAATTTGTGGAAAATTCCCTCTTTCAAGTGAGTAAATATCTAAACGTCAAACCTTCAAAACCTTTGATGAAACCTTTGAGGGACAAAGAAATGATGATACAGAATCGCTGACACTCCGAGAACCTGTTTTTCAAAATATTTGGAAAGGCACATTTGGTGACATACAAGGAATAAATTTCAAAAGTAGAGAAATAGTCTGTGGCGAGGTAAAGTTGTAGGGGTGGGGTGTAGTCGGTTGGAAGCCGCGGGGAAACAATGTCTCAGTTGGTTGACTTTAGAAGTATAGAAATTTGGCGAACAGGCACGGCTGAATAAGATTTTGTTTCAAATACCCTGGATTTGGAAAGATTTGACATACTATGCCACCTGAAGCTTTGTAAATGGAACATAGTGGATTTTTTTCGTGAAAAGGAAAGATATTACATAATGAATAGTAAGTGACCCATTGGTTGGACATCGACTTCCTGCTTTAATCACGTGGCTAAAAGATGTGATCCCCATGATGTTTGGTCCATTTAATGATCAGTGAAATCTGCCAATGCACGAGCAACAAACTATTGGTTTTTCTTTTGGACTTTAATCGTCTCTTTTTTTATGCAGTATTTTCTTTCAGCTGAAATAAATTCGGAACAAATTTGCATATATCATTAATCGTTCCAATAAGATAAATCTAATTCACTTCCGATTATTACAATGAACAGTGTGACTTTCAGTTGAATTAATAAAATGAAACGAACAAGACAGCGTTTCTTGCGATTTAACCCAATTCAGTTAAGCCATATGAGAACGGCTATTGAACCACAACTTCGCCTTTATATCCCTCTCCATGCCGACTTCTTCACGTGAGAGAGAACGTGACTGATGAAATTATGAGTCAAGGCAAAAAGTGGGTGTGAAAATGACGGGAAATCCTTGTTCAATGCTTCATTCTGATACAGTTCTGATTCAGAATGAATCAATGACAGATGTTCATTCCGACGAGCATGGCTATTTCTTGGATTTTGCTGTTATTGTAATTCTGGTGAAAGCAGAAACACAATGATGTGGATTCAATTTAGCTCTAGAAATTTCTCATCCACGACTTTCATCACATGTAACATTGATGAGGTCGCATGTCACCCCTTTCCAAAACGTGCTGAGGAGACCGAGAGATTACGGTGGTGGGTTATTATACTATCGTGCTCCGCATTCACGAGTTCAAGTCACATAGAACATAGAACATAGAAGAATACAGCGCAGTACAGGCCCTTCGGCCCTCGATGTTGCGCCGATCCAAGCCCACCTAACCTACACTAGCCCACTATCCTCCATATGCCTATCCAATGCCCGCTTAAATGCCCATAATGAGGGAGAGTCCACCACTGCTACTGGCAGGGCATTCCATGAACTCACGACTCGCTGAGTAAAGAACCTACCCCTAACATCTGTCCTATACCTACCACCCCCCCCCCTTAATTTAAAGCTATGCCCCCTTGTAATAGCTGACTCCATACGAGGAAAACGATTCTCACTGTCGACCCTATCTAAACCCCTAATCATCTCATACACCTCTATCAAGTCACCCCTAAACCTTCTTTTCTCCAATGAAAACAACCCCAAGTGCCTCAGCCTTTCCTCATACGATCTTTAAATTTTGGTTGTTAATTCCACAAACCACTACTGCATTTTTATTATTTTCTCAAATCTCTGGTATACACTGAATCGAGAATTTTGTTCTTGCCCTTCACTGCACGGGAGATTCACGAATAATAAACACCACATTAAAGTTGAAATAAAGAATGAGAGCAGATGTTCTATTCAGTTGTAAATTAAATTGGTGTAATGAGAAGGAACACATTTTTTTCTTTATGTCACTCATTCAATCTTGTCTTTCTATGAATTTACATCGACAGAAAGAGAAATAACGAACAAGTGATCGGGAGCACAAATTTATCCAGTGGGATTGTTCATGATTATTTTAACCTAAAAGTCCACACAATGATCTGAACAGTATTTCAAACAGTCACTCGGAATTGGAACCGCAGAAAACTGCTCAAATGAAACGAACGTTTCATTCTTTCACATGCAGCGTGATGACTGACTTGCTAACTGTACAAGGTCGACCAATTTTCTTCAGCAATCACAGCTTCTGTAAATAGCCACCTGTGCTGTGCAGAGTGTCATTTGTTGCCCCCAGGTCACAGCACATTTCTTCTTCATGAGCTTATAAGTTTCGTTCCTGATCTGTTTCTAAACCTTTTCTATCACTTCATTCCATCTGAACTTATGAATAAAATTTGGCGTTAGACCAAATGTTACACAAAGTGGACGGAGGCCATTCAGCTCAACGAGTCTTCCCCACCATACAACGAACTCATGGTTGATCTGATAATCTTCAACTCCATTCTGCTCACTTACCTCGACAAACTTCACCATCTTTCTGATTAAATACCTGACACAGTTTGAAAATACCCAACAACTTAGCCTCTACTTCGGTTGCCAAAAAAAAAGCCAAAAATTCTCTGAGCATGGAAATTACTCTTCATTTCTGAATTAAATGGGCGATATCTCATTCTTAGATTATCTCCTCTGGTGCTCTCCTCAGAGCATAGGGCAAGGCACCTGCCTGTTTCTACCCTATAAAGATCCCACGATTTTGTTTCAAGGAGAATAATCCCAGCCTGAACAATCATTACACGAAGCACCATTTCATCCAAAGTTGACAACATCCTCATAAATCTCTGCTGTCCCTTACAGCACGGGAATTGGAACTTGAAATCAGATAGCCATTGGAATCGTATTAGTCCACAAATGGACCAAATACAGTAATGATAACTTTGACAAATGAGAATCAAATGATATTCTATTGACATTCAATGGCCCTCGGAGCTGATATTTAGGAGAAATGGAACCTGACCGTCCATATAAAGAAGTTGACTACAAAAAAAAGGTCTGTCAGTCGACTTTGTTTGATTATTAACATAACTCGTGTATCCGTGAAGCATGCATCATCTGCAAGGCACAAATTAGATGTGTAAAAGAACTCTCTCCATTTGCCTGGATGTGTGCAGTTTCAATACCACTGAAGGAACTGGACATCCTCCCCGACAATGGAGTCACCTAACTGTACCACGTTCAATACCTGAATGTTTATTACCTTAACGCGAAGGTCCAATTGCAGTAGAGTACACCACCTACAAGATGCGGTGGAGTAAGTCATCCAGGCTGTGTTGAGAAAATTTTCAAAGCTCAAAAACTGTGCTGACTGTAAGGACAAGGTTGAAGATGCACTGAAACGCTACCATTTGCAAATTGCCCTCCAAGGCGCATACCGGCATGACTTGGAGATGTATTAGTGGTAAATTCATTGAGTGATGAAGCGGTCTTGATGGTCAAAGTGGTATACTTCAGCCCTCCATCCTTTATCTTACAATTTTTTAAAATGTTGATGATTGCATTGACCAGACTTGTGCTCATTCTTTTAGTTGTGTCCTAAACTGGCGGTTACTAAAGATCGAATATCATCCACAGTCTGAGGTCAACAACCGAAAATATCCAAAAATACTCTCGACCAACTGAGCTCCCTGTCCAAAAATCTTCAGTGATCTGTGAATATCCACTCCAAAATCTCTTTGTTCCTGTTTGTTCTGTTCACCACTCAGAATCCTCACTGTTATTGTTTCAACTCCCCAATTTCGTTACCACTTATTGGTCTGGATTAAATTCCATTCGCCGTTTTTATTTTCCACCTGATTGATAGATCTCTGCAGGCCCTGACGTTATTCATCATAGTCAAATACACGACCAATTATTGCATCCTCTGTAAACTTCTAAATCATGACTCCTGCAACTAAGTCTGAATCATTGATCTACATCAGGAAACAGTGTAACTCGACTGGAAACAGGCGTCCAATCATGGTTCATTGCTGGATGTGATGAACGCCTGCAATAACAGCACAATCGGACCCCTGATGTCATTTGTAAACATGCTGGTGATTCTGCCAGTTGGCCTCCTCAGTGATCCCTTCTCACATATGGGAGTGGTGAATGACGTGTCCAAATTGTGCCTGGGCACGTAGGTTTACACTTCAGCGGATAATTGAACCCTTTCCTGAAGTCCCCCTATGGACCTGACTTCTTGGCGGTGTGTGTATCCATGTGTCTATTTAGCTTGGATAATCAGTTGAAATTGAGTCCACGCAGAGATGACTCCCAAGTTTCCCCATCATCCATGTATTTTTTTTTATTCTACTTTATTCTCCAACGGAGTGTGGCCACCATGGTCTGAATATTATTTGTTGTTCATTCTTAATTCACCTTGAACTGAGTCAGAGGGATTCTAAGGGTGAACCGGACTGTTGTGAGTCTGGAGTCATATGTTGGCAGGTCTCGTTAAGGACGGCAAATTTCCCTTTCAAAGGGACAAGAACGAATGGGTTTTCAGCAAATTAAAACTTTTTGCCTCTGTTCCTCTGATCGGGGTTAATATTCCAGATTTTATTCATCGATTTAAATACCAGCAGCTGCCATGTTCCAGTCTCCAAAGGTTGCTAGCCCAGTGTATCGCCAAAACATTTGCATTTGACACGAAGCTTGGTGAGTAGCAGAAAGCATAGAGGTCAGTCAAATAATGAAGAAGAATATAGATAGACAGGAGAGTTGAGCGGAGAAGTGGCAGACAGAGTTCAATCGAGGCAAATGTGAAGTGATGCATTTTGGGAAGCCTAATTCTAGAACCAACTACACTGTAAACGGAACAGCCTTGGAGAAATTTGATGAGCAGAGAAATCTGAGAGTTCAGGTCCTTTGTACCATGACGATGGCGGCACAGGTGGATAGAGCGGTCAAGAAAGCATATGGCATGCTTGTCGTCATAGGATCGGGCTTTGAGTGTAAGAGCTGGTAGGTCATGCTAAAATTGTACAAGATCTTGGTTCGGCCGCGTTTAGAATACTGTGCACAGTTCTGGTCGTCAAGTTACCAAAAGGAAGTGGACGATTAGGAGAGGGTGCAGATAAGGTTTAGGAGGATGTTGCTGGTATGGAAGATGCTTTCTGTAAAGAAAGGTTAAGAAGTTTATGATTGTTTTCAGTCGAAATAAAGAGATTGAGGGGTCCTGATTGAGGTCTACAAAATCTGGAAGGGTACAGACCGGGTGTATAGAGATAGGTATTTTCTCCAGGTGAGGGGTTCAATAATGAGAGGTCACACATTCAAATTGAGAGGTGAAACGTTTAAAGAGGATAGATGTAGAAATTATTTAGCACAGAGGGCGGTAGGTGCCTGGAACACGTTGCTAACAGAGGTAGTAGAGACAGGCACGGTCGTTTCATTCAAGGTGCGCCTTGATAGATGTGTAAGTGGGGAGCAGATGGAAACAGATGCTGAGGAATTGGGTGATAGGTTTAGACAGTTGATTTGGTTCAGCCCAGGCTTGGAGGTCAAAAGGGCCTGTTCCTGGGCTATAAATGTTCTGTGTTCTTTGTTCTTCTTTGTTCACTACACTACCATCTCAATGCTACGTTTCTCCATCTCAGAGAATGACATTGGCAATTCAAATAATCTCAGAGGGAGTGAGAATATTACATGTGGCTGTGTCGGAATGAAACTGATGTACGCTGTACTGGAGTGTTTGCTGGGAGTAAGAGGATGATGTGATTAAAAAAAAAACAGTTCTTACTGTCAAAATAACAAAACAGTGCATCATTAAGGAAAGTTGTACTGAATGCTTGCAATACATCGAGCTCTCGCTTGAGGCTGCAGCACGCTTCCGGTGAGTCAATCTGCAGTGCGGGTTAATGCTGCTGTTGTATCTTAATAATCTAATAACTGGAGACAAATATGCCCTTCCTCCCCGCCATTGACCAGGAGAACTCCCAGCCTCGGAATTTCATGCGCCTCGGTACCATCATAGAAGTACCATGTGCTCACCGATCGCATCATTGGTGCGACACAGTAGCTTCACGTGCTCATTTCCATCCCAATTTTCAGTTTTATCTTTGCATTGGTTCTGGGTGGAGGAACTGGGATTATGTGATCCACTGCAGAAATGGGTACTTCCTTGTGTGGGGAAGCTCGTGAGGCAACAAATGTGAAACCTCATTGCTGTTGAAACATACATTTCAACAATATCCTGCAGTATCCCTTGAGAATTTGATGTTTTGTAAAAATCTATCACCCTCAGTCTTCAACATGCAGTACTCGATGGAACTTCCTCAGCCTCTTGAAACATCCAATTTGAATATACAGCCAATTCTGAGTTCCCACATGTCTATTATTGCTCGCCAAATAGTCCTGTTGTGTCTCCGAAGACTTCCTAACATGTCGTATGTCACTGTAGTTACTGCTCTTTTCAAACACGCATCTCTGCATGGCCCAGGTATCATATAGTGGTGTGCGTTGTGGCCGCAGTAACCTCGTTTGAATCCGAGTTACGGCATGTAACGTTCTCCCCTTTTTAACGCATTGTGGCACATGCCAAAGAAACACAGAAATAAATTAATTGAGTTTACATGAAAACTTTCTCTGATATTATGATTTTTTCCATCAAACCCCTCTCTCGCACATTTCTGTGAGATATATATCAGAATTCAGACTCACCCATTCTTGGAGACTTCTCTCCCTCACACAATCACTGACTTCCTTTAAGTTCACCCTCCCATTTCCCCTACAATCATTTTCACATTGAACCCTGTTCAGTCTGTGCTGCTGCGCTCACTGTTGTTGGGTGAACCTGCCGCAATCATACCATTGCGACCTTCAGACCAGTCAATCCATTTCGATACTGTGGTTTTGAGATCAATGGTCAAGTAGCAGCTTTTAATCACATGGATCAGATATTATTGGAACTTCAGGCTCAGGAAAAGAACACAGGGCAGCACTGAAGAAAAAAAACAACTTTTTTTTCAAATAGACCTCTTTCTGCGGACTCCCACATCATTTATTTCACTTGCTCCTTCGGCTCGATCTAGACTATTGTGTGCAGTTCTGCAATCACATTAGCACTGGAAATGATGCTGGGGTGATTTACCAGGATATTGTCTGGGTAGAAGAGTTTCTGTTATGCAGAGAGATTTGATAGACTGGATATACTTAGAGCAGAAGAGATCGAGAGGAGACATGATTGAGATATACAAAATAATCAGGGATACGGATGGCGGAGACTGAAATAAACGTTTTGCTATAATGGAGAAATCACTCACGGGGTAATAGATTTAAGAACAGAGTAGGAAAGTTTTGAGTGAATGCGCAGACAAACGTTTTGAAATCTGGAACTCAGTGCATGCAAAGGTTGGAGAGGCAGAAATCCTCATAACTTTCAGAAGTCGTCAGATGTGAATTTTCGTTGACAGGCGTACAAGGCTTTCGGTCAAGTGATTTAAAAAAAGAATTCGGATAGTTAATCGATTATTTGATAGTACTGATACATAGGTTTCTTTTTGCATAGAACTCCATGGTAATACCACTGCCTGTCACTGCGTGAGATTGAATTCAATTCGCATCCGGGACGGGCGCTTGCAGCTTGGGAGGGCTAAGAAGCCAGAAACCCGCATTTGATTCCAGACTTATGTGACTGACTTTGTGGAATTTGCACGCTCCTTTTCTCTCTCTTCTGTGTTGGTTTCCTCTGGCTGCTCCGATTCATTCTCACTGTCCAAAGGTGTGCACTTCAGGTAGATGGCAAACCAAACCTGAATGGACTGTATAAGCAAAGACAAAATCAAAGGCAAAAGTTGGAATTGCAGCTTATGGCAAACAGAATGACCATTTGGGGTCAACAGATCATTCCTTGAAACAGATTTTGATTTGCGATGTTAACTCTGATTTCTCTCCACCGATGCTACCTAACCCGCTGAGTTTTTTAACTCATTTCTATTTTTCTAGGTGGATCAATAATGCGGATTTACAAAGATAGGGTGGGGGAGTGTGAATCTCTTCGGCGGCATAGAGCAGACTCAATTGGCCAAATAGTTTCTGTCTGCTTTGTTTCTAATTCCAGTAACTCTGATTCTATAAGTTTTTGTCCTTTTTTCAGTCTTTGGTATTTCACATCTCCCCCGAAATGTGGTTTGCAGAACAGGACAATCGACTTTTCGGGCATAAGCACCGCCAAACCGTTACCACCCGCTGCCTGGAAGAGGAACGCCTCATATTCTGCCTTGGTACCCTGCAACCATACGGGATAAATGTGGATTTCAAATCTTCCTCAATTCCCCTCCCCCCAAATTATCATAATCCGAAGCATCCAACTCAGCACCACACTCCGGGCCTATTAATCTTTTCCCCCTCTGACCTATCACTTTCTCCCCCGCCTCCATCCAATTATCGCTTTCTCAGCTACCTTCCACCCAACCCCAACTGCCGCCCATTCATCTCTCCGCCCCCACCCACACGTCTCATCCCTGATGAAAGGCTATTGCCAAAAGCGTCGGTTCTCCTGCTTCTCGGATGCTGCCTGACCTGCTGTACTTTTCCATCACGACCATCTCGTCATGGTGAAGAAAAATTAGCTTAGCTCAAGCTCTTTATCTGAGATTGAGAAGAGTGAGTGAGAAAGAGATGAAGGTGTACAGTAAGGAGATAGATACATGTTATAGAAATAAATTCCTTATGGGAAATGTTTACAATCATAGATCTACGTTAAACGCAAGGGGCAGGTAGTCAGAGGAGATATAGGAAGAACATTTTCAACCTGAGAGTGCTGTATAATTGGAACTCACTGTTTCAACGTGTGGTAAAACTATGTGTCATCAAAACACTTCAGGAGTATTTAGCCGAATACTTGAGAAGCTAGAGCACACATGGATAAGGACGATGGAAAGTGGGGCGAAGACAAACAGATATCTGATCAAAGATCCGAACACCGTCCGGGAAATACAGAGCATGAAAGCATGTGAACGATAAAAGCATGGATACTACTGTTGATCTGTTACAAGGGATCTGTGGAATTCTACACGAGTCAAAAGGTCACTGTGGCAGGATGGGGCCACTGTGGCTGGATGGGATTATCATAGTGGAATGCTCCTCCACCAATTAACAGAGTCAGACTTGGGATGAACGGTTACTGTGACAGGCTGAGATGATAGCAATTAGTATCGTCAGCCTTGCCAGCTAAATATCATCACGGCTGGTTGGGACAAGTCATGACAATAAATATTTAGGACTTGATTTTAAATATTTGATTGATAGTTAGTAGAGTCAGCCTGCTTGAAACCCTTTTAGCAGAAAAAAGACATTAAATATCTAATCAGCTTGGGACAGGAAAACATTGTGGTAGATGGGGTAGCTAAAAATCTAATCATGACAGGCTAGTCTCGTCTGGAAGATCATTGCAGCAGAGGTGGCAGTAAGATACATAATCGTGACAATAGAAAAACCCTATTGACAGAAGTAGAGCGATAATGGTTTATTGTATTCCTGGAGTCAGTTAATTCTGACTAACACAGTTGCGCATCCTGGTAAGCTAACAAAAATATAATTAAATAAAGGGTATAAAGAGCCACGGATCCTGAGTTTCGGGGTCGTTCAAGACTCTGCTCTCTGAGTGTCACGGTTTTTTGTCTGTTCATAAAAGATCTAGTCCTTGAAGAACTCCTCACATCTCCTGGAGATTGATTACATTTTCTCCACAGCAACCACAATGTTGGGTACAGTAAAATTGTGGCTAGCGCGGCTCGGTGGTGCAATCAAAAGTGCGTTAGATTTCGACAGCATTGTTAACATTGCTATACAAAGTTTGTTGTTTTGGGCTCCACCGCAATCGGAGTTCAGATTTCAGCTGAATCAATTATTATTCTGCTGATACATCGTTAATTCCCATCGTCTGGGGTTCTCGAAATTGCTGTTTCCCACAGAAAATTCCTTACTCCCTTGTTGGTGAGTTTTGACGGAATCATATCATTTGAAGCATGATCAGACCAGAATCAACTGCTCACCCCCGAAACCTGCAAACGTCGTGATGAAACCCACTGTCTCTAAACGCATTTCCCTCCAATAATTGCACAGGCATTATCGATTGCTTAAATATCTTTTTCCCTTTGGGCGACAGTCTGTTGTGGATGGACGGGGGAAAGATATTGATGTATTTGGTCAGTCATGACGATGTCAAATGGCGGGGTAGGACCAGTGTTTGAAATAGCGTCCATCTGTTCCTCTCTGACAGAGCGTTTTCAACAATAATATGTTGGAATGTGAATCTACACTACGGAATACCAAGGTCCTCCCGTTTACCCCACCGCTCTCACAGCCAGAATAGAAATCAGACAAGGTTTAGATCAGACAATCGAGGATTCTCCCAAGCGCTCTGTCAGACTGCATGCTCCTTCACACAGGTTTCCAACTGGACACATCGAGCAAGCAAACGTGGAGATTCAGGGACAAATTACACCTCTGTTCTGCTGCAGTTCTGGACACGGAGACGTATATGAATTTCTGACATTCTGAGCCTTACTGGGCATTCTTCCTACTTTACAATTTAAACTGGATTTGAATTTATTCTTGCATCACATTCTTACATCTTAAGTATTCATGGAAACCGTGCAACGTGTTCATGGATGTAGGAATAGTGAAGATTATTGATGAATGCAGTATGTTTCATGTTACCAGTATGACCTTTCAGAAGGAAGTTGTGAAGTTTTATTGATTCGAATTGAAGCCAATCGAAGGAAAGGCCTGGCGACAGCGGCAATGTAACATTGTCTGTAAACAATGCAGGAACCAAAGGATACCCATTTTTCAATCAAGTCTAATTTGCATATTTTTATGTGTCCCCTTTCCTGAACCTGATACTTCAATAATCACAGGTCCATGTCAATTTCACCTCGTCTGCATTAGCTTTAATTTCAGAACCGCAGCAAAAGTAGAGCAGTGGAGTTAAAGTTCCTAAGGTGTGAGTAGTATATGTGACCAGCTTGCTGTCTGCGGCTTCAATCGCGCAATTCTTTAGCGCCTGCTACTTAAAGGTGCGTAATATGCCATGGTTCTAAGTTCAATGCTCATCTAAAGATGCTGTTACTGACATTGACAAGGGATTATTAGCGCATCATACTAAAAAACAATTGAAATCAATGTTGAGTAAAGTAACATTTATTTGAAAACTCCAGTTTCACATTTTTATCAATTAGAAAACATAGAAACATAGAAACATACAACAATACAGCACAGAACAGGCCCTTCAGCCCACGATGTTGTGCCGAACTTCTAACCTAGATTAAGTACCCATCCATGTACCTATGCAAATGCAGCTTAAAGGTCGCCAATGATTCCGACTCTACCACTCCCACAGGCAGCGCATTCCATGCCCCCACCACTCTCTGGGTAAAGAACCCACCCCTGACATCTCCCCTATACCTTCCACCCTTCACCTTAAATTTATGTCCCCTTGTAACACTCTGTTGTACCCGGGGAAAAAGTTTCTGACTGTCTACTCTATCTATTCCTCTGATCATCTTCTAAACCTCTATCAAGTCACCCCTCATCCTTCGCCGTTCCAACGAGAAAAGGCCGAGAACTCTCAACCTATCCTCGTACGACTTCCTCTCCATTCTAGGCAACATCCTGGTAAATCTTCTCTGCAGCCTCTCCAAAGCTTCCACATCTTTCCTAAAGTGAGGCGACCAGAACTGCAAATAGTACTCCAACTGTGGCCTAACCAAAGTCCTGTACAGCTGCAACATCACTTCACGACTCTTGAATTCAATCCCTCTGCTAATGAACGATAATACTCCATAGGCCTTCTTACAAACTCTATCCACCTGAGTGGCAACCTTCAAAGATCTATGTACATAGACCCCAAGATCCCTCTGTTCCTCCACCTGACTAAGAACCCTACCATTAACCCTGTATTATTATATGAAAAGCTACAGATATTCCCCAGGTGAATATCCATCTGTGGATAGGGAAACAGAGATGAAACTTTTGCTTAATGACTTTCTCAAATCACTCTCCCTGCACTGGATTACATTCTGGGAAAGTCTGTTTACTAATTTAATATCATTCCATTTCCTGCAAACACGCAAAGCTCATTATCTAATCGAAAGTATTAGATTTATCTCTTTGGGGAGTTTGAATGTTGTCAGTAAATCTGGCAAAGGTATAACAAGTAGTTTTTCTGTTGGGAGGAGCAGAGGATGCAACTGGCATAAGGTCGAGTCTTGTCACAGGATTTTTGAAGCGGAGGTCAGTGAGTATTAAATGGACTCACTCTTCTTTCGAGTGATTGTGACCAAATGTTCAAGGCAACAGATGGTAATGATAATGATGTTTTATATCTACAGGCCAAATCTTACTCACTAGAGGCACCATATCATTACAGATCAGGTGAGAGGGGTAGATGATGATCCTTATGCAAACCTGAGACAGTGAGAGAATTAATCCCATGCTGTTGGTCTCACTTTACTCATAACTGGTTCGTCAGCGGACTGAGCTAACCGACTTCCATTCAATGCAGAGCTAAACCAAACAGCTCAGTGTATTTACAATATATAATATTTCATGCAGAATGAGCTGCAACCTCTATCAACGCCAGCAGCTCTTCTGATACTTAACATTTTCAGTTGCAGGTTATGCAATTTCTTTCCGATGAATGTTATCCAATTCGAGAGTATGTCCCTTTTGCCTCGCCATCCGGGGAGCCAAGAATCTCTGTCACTGTTAAATTCACTCCCTGTGTGTCTGCACATGACTTTTGAAATACAATGGAATCAGATCCTAAAATGTTTTTATTTCTGAAAATTCATCTCCGATTTCAATAATTCTCAGAATAAACAAAGTCTGCTCCAAACTTCTTCATCATTCCCCGTTGGTTCTGAAACTCCAACTTCTAATTTCCACTCACCTAAACGAAGGAATTTCCCTCAGATTTACTCTTACCAACGTTACATCAGCTGGATAACCTCCCTTCAGACACAACTAAGTCTTTCCTGATTTCTCCTACATGATTCTTTATCTATCCCACCTTCCCATTAAATCTGCTCTTTCCTTTTCTCGTGGTTTTATCTCAAAGAAAGCGTCATGTCTGTCGTTTCTATCGACTTTGTATCAAGTGAACTCAACCGTATCCGTCCTAACGTATCCTTCCAGTAAACACTACCGTGTCTTTCACCATGCCTTTATATCCCAGTAAATTTCAACCTGAGAAAGAATACTGGGTCCAATTCAACGCATGAAAACTCACCACTAAGCTATGCAATTTCATTTCCAGTACAGGAAAGATGGAAGCAATTTCAATTACAGCTGAATCGATTGGCTGCAGCAGCATCGGGTCAAATCCCAGTCACATACGTGAGTGTTGTTCTTATATTTATTTCTTCTCTACGTGCGCTGAAGTAACACAGTGAAGGATCAATGACTGTTGTCACACATACATGGAGGGGCGTATTAAATACTGAGGTTGCGAGACCAGAGCAGTTTTTATTAACATAGACCATTCACTGTTCGAATCTCAGGCTCAGGAATTTGACAGAGAACGAATTTGAGAGAAAGTTGAGCAGGGGAGTTTACCCCATGACGTAACACGAGTTTCTGCGGTTGCTTTGTTATTCACCTCATTTGTGTGTTTTGCATCATTGGGGATTTTGAAGTTGTCCCCTCTATACAAAAGGCCCGTGCTTTTGCAACATTGTACAAAAGATGCAGTACAATAACAGCCGATGCTGATTCAGTCTACGTATCCAAATATTGACCCCTGGAAACAGCACTGTGCACGCTCCTCGAGTCTGGAAAACATCTTCCTCCCCGATAATGTTACATTCCCGCCCTCATGGCTCTTTTCATTCCATCGGCTTCTGTTTTTCACGGAATCCGATTCAATAGATCTTGTCACTGTCATTTCTTTCCATGTGGTCAGATCTTGTGAACAGAATATAACACAGTGGGAGTGCCCTGGCCCATATCCCAGAAGTCAGACCATACTCAAGGAACCGTACTCTGCTCTTGATCATTTTATGAACAACAGGGAGAAATATCTATGCTCTTCAAAAATTACTCACCTATTTTAAGAAGCAAGATCAGCAGTTCCTGGTTCCTGCTTTTGTTGCCACACGGACCAAGATTGTTAATGCTGGAATCAGTCGAGACTGTCCGCTCTCCCACATCCAAGTTATCCCCAGGTTGTGTTAAGAGGATGGTCAGAATCGCTTCCTTCTCTTCCTTGTCACTTGGAGACGCAACACCTACTTTAAAGATTGTACCACATTCACATAATGTTATGTATATTTCGTACATTCATAACTCCACCCAAGAAATGCACCAAGAAGACTCTGTCCTTTTGTGTTGTTAACCCTCTGTACTTTTCTGCAGCACGTCATTAAAGATAAAATATGCTCAGAACAAAATTCAATTCAATACAATATTCAAACGGTCCTATGTGATTTTTTTTTTAATTATTGCAATAACCTTTGTGAGTTTGTAACAAACTGTGTAACATGAAACCAGTTCAACATCTATTTTCCCGGAATTTGACGCAGTGCACATGGGAAACGTTATCTACCTACTGAAAAATCACCTTTGGCTCTCTCTCCACACATGTCTCTACACGTTTTAGATACTTGCAGTATGTTTGTTGATCAAGGATTCATTATCCAGAAAAGGTCGTTTCTCAATCCACAATCTCGGGTATTTTCCCATAAACTTGGCTTTGCTCAATATCACCTTCGATCCGTCACCCTCAACACGATGACAAATTGAAGCTGCTCCATGTGAGACTCAAACTTAAAACTTCGGCACAGCATAGCCCACTATACTGGAACAGAGATACCGTGCACTGGTCACCTGCAGCACAGGAGCAACACATTAATGCTTACCTCCACATTCCTGGTTCTACCTTAACGTTTGGGAAACCGAGTTTCTCTGATTCCATGGCTAATAACGGGGATTATACGATCATCTTCACCAGTGGTTCTGACCCCGTGTGAGGAAAGTGGTGAGCTACTGATTGCAAAGATGGGTAGATGGTTGAAATATACAATTTCAACATTTGCCTTCACTAACCAATGAACATTTTATTTTGTTTTTCATCTGTAGAAATCTTAACATCTTCATCTTTAACAGACTCAATGACAGATCTCCATTGTGTCTCTGGCATCGAATTCCAAATTGTAAACCCCCTTAGAATTCTTCCACCGCAGTCTGCTGTTTGGGAATTTTTTCTGTTGTGGGAAATGCACTTCCCGTGTGTCAACTGTTGCTCCCAGCATGCGCTCTGGCACTGCAGTCATTTTCCTTCTGACACTTGCTCACTCTGCTGCTGTGATCATACAGTGACTTGGTGTTGCACGGCCCAGGAAAATGATACAGATCAAGGTTTTTGCATTGTTGAATTCAATTGTCAGTTTAGCCTTATTTAGGATTTTGAAATTGTCTGTCCTGTACACAAGTGTGTGTCAAAAATATCTGAATGGAAGAAAGGTGTTCTGAATAATGACATTGAGCACTATGCACTCTCGTCCAGTCTGGAAAACAATTCCTCACAGGCAATTTAATAGACAATAGGTGCAGGAGTAGGCCATTCTGCCCTTCGAGCCAGCACTACCATTCATTATGATCATGGCTGATCATTCTCATTCAGTATCCTGTTCTTGCCTTATCCCCATAACCCTTGATTCCACTACCCTTATGAGCTCTATCCAACTCTTTCTTGAAAGAACACCTCCTGCTTTCTCGGGTTCTTCATTCCGTTGACTTCAAATCTTCACAGAATTCAACAGAACTTGTCACATAGTCTTTTCTTAATTTTTGTTCAAATCACTGTGAGCAGAGTGGGAATGCGTTTGCCCCACAACCCAGAGGTCAGACCATAGTCTTGGAACCGTACTGTACTATTGATCATTTCACCAACACCAGGGAGAAATATCTGCTGTTCTGAATAATTTATACAATTCACTTATTAATAAGGTCATAGCGTTCCGGGTCTATGTGACGAGGTGGCCGAGAGGTTAAGGCGATGGACTGCTAATCCGTTGTGCTCTGCACGCGTGGGTTTGAATCCCACTCTCGTCGCTGTTTCTAATGCTGCTATTTTTGTTCTCTCACTGCTGCCTTATTCAAATTGGAACTCCAATGGTCAGTTTATATGCATCGACGCTATTATAAAATCTCAAAGAATACTTTGAGCCAGTTGCCTAAACTGCATTGAAATGTAGATCGCATTGGGATGATGAAAAGGAACGCGATTTTATTTTTCAAGTCAAGCTGCTGTGACTTCTTATTGTATGAAAGAGATCCAGGAACACCAAATAACTAGAGATGCGAAGTGTATGTTTATGCAGTGGGATTCTTAATGACTGTTTTGTCAGATGAAATCTGGAGCAGGTTGAGTAGAAGTGATTAATCTTGGTGAGAAGAGCACAGAGAGACAGCACAAAACAATGGAGATATTTCAAAAGGGGCAGGACATGGGTGTAGGAGCACCGAGAACTAGCTGTAAATGCACAGTGGCGAATTGCCGATGTTGGTGCCGTGCATGGGCACGGAGAGACTTACGCATTGGTCTCTCCCTCGCCCGTTGCTCTCGCCATTGATGAATGCTGGACATAAGGCACAGATAAACACAAGATGTGGGAAGCAAGCTCCAAAACGTTATGCACACACTGGATGCATCACATTGCACTATGAACAACTGGAGAAGTCAGCATGTTAACTGTAGGGACTGAACCTAAACTGTGGATCAATAACCGCAGATTCATGCAGCATAAGCATGAAAAATGATTTAATGTGTCTTTATACGCATGTCATTAACAGACGTTTCGTTCTAATACCCGTGTGGTTGAAAGAAGAGGACACCACATGTCAAGCTGGATGGCAACGTAACCAACTTTGCTTTGAAATTGAGATCTATTTGATCATTTTACACAGTGAACAAGTTCATTTTAAATAATGCAAACCAAATTCCCTCACCTGGAATAAAAGTGCGATTTAATTATAAACATTGTCCTTGCTAAGTAGCAGTTATTCAACATGAAAAATAGGATGAAATTTATATTGAGCATACATCAATTAGGATCATTCTTTCATTTCGGATTGACTGCAGCATGCACATGCTAAACAATGTATAAGAAAGAATGTCTTTTGGAAATAATGATTCGGTGGTGACTAAAAATAATATAAAATTCACATGATGCGGATATTCCACCAATGGCTCCAGTGGTGGAAATGGTCAGTGGGCAGTATTTCTATGATGATATAGAGGTGTGTAAGCTGCCAGGGATGGGAGCTCCCACCTCATCAAGAGCAGCGTGTGTTGACATGGACAAATAGGAGACTCAGTGTAATACTCTAGCCAATGGGAGTGAATGAGGGGCGTTGCCAATAGGCCAACATGTGACCATGAGCTGTGCAGGTGCAGTGTCACTGGGCGGAGGGTGGGAAGAGACCCAGTGAGCGTGAAGGGAGTGGGAGAGAAATGGAGTCAGTGTGCACTGGGAGGGTTTATAAACACACAATGTAGGCTGCTATACCTGAATTAGAAACTCTCAGTAAATGAAAATCAAAAGAACTGCGGATGCTTAAATCAGAAACAACAACCAGAAGATACTGGAAAAGCTCAGCAGGTCTGGCAGCATCTGTGAAGAGAAATCAGAGTTCACATTTCTGATCCAATGACCCTACCTCAGAAATGATGTGACTGAGAAACAATGTCAGTTTATATGCAGAAGATAGCGGTTAAGGAGTAAATGATAGGTGGGGATAGATTCCAAAGAGAGATATAGGAGCAATTGGACAAAGGAATGGAGAACGATCTGGCTGGCGGAGGGTGATTTGATGTTAATGGAGACTGTTAGTGGCTAACCGTAGGTAGTGTGTAATGGCAGGCTATGCAATAACAAGGCCTGGAGTGTGGGCTGGGGGACTAGGGCGAGAGGACGATTTTTGAGGCCAGAGGGCTGAAGGGTCCCCGAGTACAAAATGAGGTGTTGTTCTTCCAGCTTACGTTAAAGCTTGGCGCAGGAGAAGCACAGCAGGTCCGACAGTATCCAAGGAGCAGGAGAATTGACATATTGGGCCTAAGCCCTTCAGCAGGAATGTGAGGGTGGGGAAGAGGGCTGACAGATAATAGGATGGGTGTGTGGGGCTGGCGGGAAGGTAGTTGGGAAGGCGATAGGAAGATGCTGGTGGAAGGTAATGGTGAGAGGGTGGAGTGGATAATTGGGAAGGAAGATGGACAGATAGGACTGTCCAAGAGGGTGGTGCTGAGTTGGAGGGCTGGATCTGGAATAAGGTGGGGTGAGGGGAAATGATGAAACGTTGATTCTGTGGTTGAAGGGACCCAAGATAGAAGATGAGATATTCTTCCTCCAGGAGTGATGTAGTTAGGATTTTGTGGTGGATGTGGCCCAATGTACAGTAAAATATCTGCTGGATGTGGGCGGAACCTCTGGTGCCTTGGATGGAGGTGAGGGGAAGGTGTGCGCCCAGGTTTTGCACCTCTTGCAATGGCAGGCAAAGATGTTGGGAGTGGAGGATGGGTTGGTGGGGAGCATGGATCTAATGCGGAAGTCACAGGGAATGGTCTCTGATGAATACTGAAAGGGGTGTGGAGGGAAAGGTATCTCTGCTGGTGGGGTCTGATTGTAGGTGGTGGAAATGACAGAGGATGATGTGTTGTATCTGGCTGAAAAGTGAGGACTTGGGGGTTCTATCCTTGCTGCGGTTGGAGTGGTGCGGTTCAATAGCAGAGGTGCGGGAAGTGGTGGAGATACACTGAAGGGTATTGTTGATCACATGGGTGGGGAAATTGCAGTCCTTGAAATGCAGGGCCATTTGGTATGTTCTTGGAGTATTCTGCATCAAGCTTCCCTGGAACACTGTAGTAAGAATAAGACAGATGTTGGCCAGGGAACAGGCTCATGTGTTAAAGTGGCAGGCAACTGGACTCGGGGTCTTTTTTGGTCTGAGAGGGATCGCAGATTTGTCCAAATTACACTTCGTCTCTTTGTAGGGACTGTCAGATTTAGTCCCAATCGCCCACTTCATGATGCTTACCTGTAAACTTCTTATCTTCTATTCCATGCAACTCCTTATGAACACAAATTCCAGTACCTTTTTAGGTGGAATGTTCCAGATTCTAACAACTGTCTGTTCATCCAGAAACTGCTGAGGTCCATGTTGACTCTGCGGTTATAAAGGATTGAATTGAATGATGAGATGCTTTTCCTGAGCTCCCATTGAGATGCATTGGAACAGTACAGGAGGCTGAGGGCAGTGTAGGTGTGAGCAGGCAATGAAAATGTCAGGGCTGCACTGTGAGTGCTGCTTGATTCAATGAGTATTTTCGAGTTGAGTGTAAACAGAGCGTGGTGGGACAGGGAGAATGTGAAGCTGAAACTCATTTTTCTTTCACCCCCCCCCCCCCCATTCAGAAGTTCACATGGTCCCAAACGGAACAGCCAGTTTGTAAGCGATACCTGTGGAGATTTTGTAACAGCTTTTAAGGTATAAAATATCAGCTTAAGTAAAGAACACAGGATTTTGATTATAATGGATATGTTTGAAGGGTAGGAAGATTGCACGCTCAGTTAAATTCTCTTAATAAGAGTAACTACCTGAATCTAGAAAGGCTGTGTGACAGAAGACCTCAGATCCGCGGTGTGCTCCTCTTGTACAATGTGGAAAAATTAGGGATGTTTTCAGTGTCCCTAACGGCTGTGTGTGCAGGAAATGTTCCCATCTGCAGCTACTGGGATACTGCTTTTCAGAGCTGGAGCTGTGAGTGGACTCACTGTGGAGCATCTGCAATACTGAGAATGTTATGGACAGCACGTTCAGTGAGTTAGTCACACTGCAGGTGAGGGTTACACAGGCAGAAAGGGAATGGGTGTGCATCAGATCAAGTAAAAGGCTCAGAAAGGGAGTGCAGGAGTTCCCAGTGATTATTCCCTTCCCAAACAGATAGTGTATACTGCTTGGGATTCGTGTGTGTGTGTGGGTGTGTGTGTCGGTCTCAGGGAAAATCGGCAACAGCCAGTTTCATGACACCATACATAGCTCTGCTGCCCAGAACGGGAAGAAAGAGAGTGACAGGGGATTCAATAGTCAGGATTACAGACAGGCACTTCTCTGGCCACAGCCATGAATCCAAGATGGTATGTTCTCTCCCTGGTGCCAGGATCCGCGATATCATGGTGCGGCTACAGGACATTTTGGAGTTGGAGGGTAAACAGCCCGTGGTTGTGGAACACACAGATACCAACGACATCGCTAAACAGAGGGAGGGGGGTCTGAAAGTTTGATATTGGGAGAGCAGGGACTCATTAAAATGCAGCTCCTGAAATACAATGTCAGACTTACTCCCAGTGCTGTGTGCGAGTGAGAGCAGGAATAAGAGGGTAGATCGGCTGGTTGTGTGGCTGGAGTAATGGTGTACCAGAGAAGAGTTTAGATTCTTCAGGCAGTGGGACTGTTTCTGGGTTAGTTGGGACCTGTACCAGACTGACTGGCTACCCCTGGGCAGACCGAGGTCAACTCTCCTCGTGTGGGCTATTGCCAGTTCTCTTGTTGTGGTTCTACCTAGTCTGGCAGGGGGATGGGAAATAAACTGTCGGTTTAGATGGGTCACATTCAGGACAGGGAATGGGAGGTAGAATATGAGTGATGTAGTCAGCGGCTCAGAAAGCCAAAGGAAAGGAGGATTAAATGAGGATTGAGTCCCTCTTCATCCATCAGTCCTGTCATCCCAGGAATCAGAGACAGCATAGTACGGAGCTGTACAGCTCTCTGTCTCCATGTGCTTCAGCAAAATGGTAGAAATCTGCAATAAAACTAAAAAGTGCTGGAGATCCTCAGCTGGTTGGGCAGCATCTGAAATAGTGACAGCTGCAGGAAATATTGCAGCCTTTTCACTGTCTACTAAACGTCCAATTTTGGCGTCATCTGCAAAATTACTAATAGCTCCTATGTTCACATCCAAATCATTGATATAAATGATGAAAAATAGTGGATCAAGCACCAATCCTTGTGACACTCCACGGGCCTCCAGTCTGAAAAGCATCCCTTCACCACAACTCTCTGTCTTCTACCTTTAAGCCAGTTCTGTACTCAAATAGTTGGTTCCCCTTTATTCCATGAGATATAACCTTGCTAACCAGTCTCCACGAGCGCCTTCCTAAAGTCCACGTTGATCATGTTGACCAGTCTGGCCTCATCAATCATTTTTGTTGCTCCTTCAAGAAACATTCTACCCCCTGGAAATCATAACAGTTACAGCACCGGAATAATCAGCCCACCATGTCTCTGCAGATCATGATGACATTCCAAACTAATTCCAAAGAAACCATGACTAGTCACCCTATCATTGCTCCTCATAATGTTATAAAGTTCGATAAAGCCATCTAAAGTGTCCAGTGCCGCAGGGAAATAGCCTCAGCCTATCCCTATGGTTCAAATGTTCTAATACTGGCGATACCCTTGTAAATCTTTTCTGAACTCTTTCAAATTTCCCAACATCTTTCCTATAGCAGGGAGACTGGAATTGAAGGCATTCTGGGGATTCCAAAAGTGGCCGACCCAATAAACTGTACAACCGAAACATGAACTCCCGAATCCTATACTCAATGCACTACCCAATAACAGCTGGCATACCAAACACCACCTTCACCGACCTGTCTGCCTTCAACTACACTTTCAAGGAACTATTAAACTACACTACACGGTCTGTTTGTTTGTCAACACTTCCCAAGAACTTGCCATTAAGAGGTTGCGTCCTATTCTGGTAACATCTTTCTGAAATCAGAGAGAATACAATTGAATGCAATATTCTAAAACTAGCCTCACCAATGCCCTACCAAGCAACAATGTGACCTCCTAACCCCTACACTCAGTGACAGAATCCCTACAGTGTGGAAGAAGGCCGTTCGGCCCATGAGACCATACCAACCATCGGAACAGCATTCCACTCTAACTCTGTAACCTACCATTACCCAAAGCTAATCCAGCTAACCTGCATGTATTTGGATTTGTGGGAGGAAATTAAGAGCACCCAGAGGAAGCCCACGCAGACACACAGGGAGAATGTGAAAACACCACACAGACAGTGGACTCGAACCAGAGTCCATTCATTGATCAGCACATTCCATTCAATGTTAGTGTCCCAAATGCCACGTTCAGCAGCTGATCTCCCTGAAACTCTACTTTCCAAGAACTATGCAGTTATTCTGAGCCCTCCAGAGAGACTTAAGGTGAGGATGAGAAAACAGGAACAGGGTTGAGTTGTAGATCTATGAAATAACTCTCCATCTTCCCCCTCTGTTCACCCCGTCTCCCCCCGCTCTGTCTGTTCCAGCCTCTTTGTCGGTCGCCCCAACCCCTCATGGGTCGTCCTCCCCCCGTCAGTCTGTTCCCCCATCTGTCGCCCTTTCGGTCTGTCCCTCCTCTCTGTCGTTTGTCCCCTACTGTCGGTCGCCCCCTGTCGGTTGCCCCCTCCTGTCGGTCGCGCCCCCCACCCTGTTGGTCGCACCCCCACCGTCGGTTGCCCCTCCTGTCAGTCGCCCACCCCGTCTCTACTTTCAAGGAACTATGAACCTGCACTCCCAAGGACTCTTTGTTTAGCAGCACTCCCCAGGAACTTACTATTAACTGTATAAGTCCTGGTAAAGTTTGCTTTTCCAAAATGCAGCTCCTCACATTTTCTAAACTGAACTCCTTAGCACATTCACTCATCTGATCCAGATCCCCTTGTACTCTGAGGTAATCTTTTTCACTGTCAACTACATCTCCAATTTTGGTGTCATCTGCAAACTTACTTCCAATACTTCTGTTCACATCGAAATCATGGATATAAATGACGAAAAGTAGTCGATCCAGCACTGATCCTTGTGACACACCACTGGTCACATGCCTCCACACCTGAAAAGTACCCTCTGCCTTTTACTTTCGGGACTGTTCTGTACTCCATGCGATCTAACTTTTCGGACCAGTCTCCCATGAGGAACCTTGTCGAACACATTACTGAATCCATGTAGATCATGTCCATGCTCTGACCTCAGCAATCCTCTTTGTTACTTCTTCAAAATACCTGAGTCAAATTCATGAGATATGATTTCCCATGCACAAAGCTGTTATTAGTATCCAGGATTTAACTCTGTATATTGGGTCTGCGTTGCCCAGTTATAGGTGTTAATATTCTGAAGTTCAAGTACACCAGCATTTTGTCAGTGACTCTGTATTGAGTCTTGTTAATGTCATCAACACAGTTGAGTTCCTTTTGAAAGACAGCCCCTGTATCCCTGTATCCAGGAAATAGTGGCAGTGTCCTTACCTCTGGATCAGGAGGATCGGGTTCAGAGTTGAGAAACAACATCTTTCAAGAGGATGATTAGAAAACATGCCCAAGCCACCAGGCCATGCTGTCTCCCAGCTGTGCCTGCCTGAGCGTCCAAACAGAACCTATCCTGTAGTTTCTCTCCTGTCAGACTCTCCCATTGCTCAGTTTGTCCAGGATCCCCTCCTGCTGCTGCACTGCTCCTGTCCCTCACTGACCTGTCCATCCCGCAGTGGTCTCCACATTCATTCATTGTTTACAATCCCATTGTCCCAGTCCTCCAGCCCTGGCCCCTCCCGTCTATACAGACGGCTCAGTGGTTAGCACAGCTGCCTCACAGCACCAGGTACCCGCGTTCGTTTCCGGCCACGGCCGACTGTCTGTGTGGAGTTTGCGCATTCCCCCCGTGTCAGAGCGAGTTTCCTCCATGTGCTCCGGTTTCTTCCCACAGTCCGAAGATGTGCAGGACGGCTGAATTGGCCATTCTAATTTGCCCATCGTATTAATTACATTAGTTAGGGATAAATATAGTGTCGGGGAATAGGTCTGTGTAAGCTATTGTTTGGAGGGTCGGTATGGACTTGTTTGGCCAAAGGGCCAGTTTCCATACTGTAGGGATTCTGATATATTGGGCAGCAGCTGCTGTCAATCACCCGGACTCCTGTATGATCGGGAGCACGTGCTGTAGGAGGGGAGACAAGTTCATGGGCACAGTGCTGGCCAATTGTGGGATTGGTATAGGTCAGTGCCTGGAAAGGAGGCTGTGGGTGTGAGGGATTAATCTGTCATTGGCACCTTCCTCGCTCTGGGAGCAGGATCCAGGGGAATGGCCCGTTTCCTGGCACCCTGACATGTGATCAGACTATCAGCGGTGCAGCGTTTTGCAGAAAGTTATCAGAACGCTTTTGTGAAGATTCAGGGTTATTATGGAAAGGGACAAGGATGGGCCTGTAATTAGAATTCTAATTTGGCTCATCCTAGTAAGATGGGTTTTGGCCAGAGTGTGCAGGAAGCAGTGTGTGCAGTGTTTCCTTCCTCACCCCCCCACCCCCCCCCCCGCGACCACCGGCGGACGCAGAGTCAGACTCATTGGTTTGGTTCTTAGTCTGCAGACAGGAGCTAGGAAACTGAATTCAAAGAGAGGAGAGAGAGTGTGAAAACCGGGTGTGGAGGAAAGGAGTGAGGAGATTGGTTTGTATTTCAGTCACAGAAGAGAGAAATTGTGAGACTGAGATTTAAAGGTTTGGGGGATCAAGGAAAATACAATTTAACACTATAATTGTCTTATGAATTTCCATCCTGTATTAACAGTGGTACCTTGTTTTCTCTGTTGTAGGGTACTGAAAGGGTGGATTTGTGGTTGAGAAATTCAAATTGAACTTTACGTTCAGATCTGATAGTTACTTGATCCGTGCCGCTCTGAATATCATTGGCCTTTTCACATGGAAGGAAAGGTGTGTATTCTGTCCGTGGGCGAATATTCCAAATCTCAGTGTGACGGTAAAAGTACTGAGATACATCCAAGTCCGTGTCAGCGTGGTGACTGGGGATAGAGATTTCATTTTTTTTTAGAAATTCTGTAAAATCATGGCACATTTCCCAGGAACAATTACGCCACAGCTTTGCTTTGTAGAAGGACAAGCCTTTAATTAACCATGCAACCAGAGAGACACAAGGATACCTGCACCTTGGGAAACACTATGAAAACGGGATTGTTGTAAAGGAGTTAATTCTCGATCATGGATTGTTATCCATGGGCATTGTCACGTCGGTTCCAGCGCCGTGGGGAAACACTGGAAATGTGATGAATGCAGTGTCATTTTCAGTTATTAAACTGTAAAACGTACAGAAAAATTTACAACGATGTTGTCAGGGCTCAAGTTTCTGAGTTATAAGGAGAAGTTGGACAAGCGAGTGTTTTATGTTTAGAGCAGAGGAAACTGAGGGGGTTCTTTTCTAGAAGTGTATAAGACCATGAGAGGCATGGAAAAGGTGAATGCAGTCAGTCTTTTTCCCAGAGACTCAAGGATTGGAGGCCATCAGTTTAAGGTTAAAGGAGAAAGAATGAAAGGGAAGCTGATGGGCAACTGTTTTACACAGAGGGTGGTATGTATATGGAATGAGCTGCCAGTGGAAGTGTTGAAGTGAGTACACTCACATCAGGTACAAGGCATTTGGACAAATACATCTATAGGAAAGGGTCAGAAGCAGATGGGCCAAGTGCAGGGAAATGGGGTTAGCGTGGATGGACATTCTGGTCGGCATGGGCCAGTTTGGGCCAAAGTGCTTGTTCCTACTGCAGAATTCTATGACTCTCAGTGCATTTGCTATTTCTGCCACTAACTCTTTTGGTATCCTGGGATGTATTCCATCAGGGCAATGAGACTTGTGTACCTTTAACTCCGTTAGCTTGCCCATTTCTAACTCTTTCGTGATAATGGTTATTTCTAGGTCCTCACTTTTCTCAGTCTCCTTATCAAATACTGGCATGTTCTTCGTATGCTCCACTGTGAAGACTGACTGCTGTGTACTCATATTCCTGAACCCTGCTGGATAGGAATAACTAGGCACACAACTCTGAGAAGTCTTCTTTGAATCGTTATTGATGAAACATGGCAGTAATATGGATAGTGTACATGCAAAACGCCTTCAGGCAGCATCAGGAAACTCCCTGCCTGTCCGATGTACAGCTCCCATTCTTATACCTTTGTGGGTTGAGACTTTGAATAGAGACTGTCTCTCAGTATTATCTCCATGGCAAAGGCAATTAGAAAGTCTAGTTCAGTTCAGCACTTTGTGGTTAAACCACACACCCCTCCCCCTCGCCCCCGTGGCTCCCTCAAGTATCTGACAGACGCTTAAGTTTCAGTGGGGCTGTCTATCAGGATTCTGATTTGGAGGAGCCAGTGCTGGGGTGGGGTGGACAAACTTATAAATCACAAAACACCAGGTTATAGTCCAACAGGTTTATTTGGCAGTACAAGCTTTTGGGGTGTGATGTGATTTTTAACTTGATCAGGATTATCTCTATGGTAACAGTTAAGTGCTTCAACAATTACAGAGGCCATATGTCCCCCACACATTACGTTCCCCTCGAGCAGTGTAAACTGCTATTCTGGCCCTGGGGAAAGCTCCTCATCACTTTTCTCCCCCAATCCCATCTCGCTTTCTGTTGATCTTTAATGTTTTTCTAATCTCCTAGTTTCTCCTTGGTCTTTGCCAATTTGTATGCTTTCTATTTCAGTTTGATAGACTCCCTTATTTCCTGAGCCACCCATGGCAGATTACGCCTATTCCTACAGTCCTTCCTCTTCCCTGATATATACTTTTGCTGAGCACTTCGAAAAAATGTTTTGATATTCCCGCACTGTCCGTCAACATTCCCACCGTAAAGTCTTTGTTTCCAGTCTACATTCGCCAACTCCTGCCTCCTTTGTAATCTCCTTTGTTTATGCACTTGATCTTGGGATTGGATTTAATCTTCCAGCTTTCCAGCTGTGTTCTAAATTCAACCAGATTTATCAGAAGTCTTTTATCAGATTACGAGGTGAGGCGATGTTTCCTGGGTGTTTTGGTTTTCATTGTCAGTGACCTTGGCTTTGTAATAAAGTACAGGATAGACAATCACAACAGCGTATTCTGGATGTTGTGAATGTACGACACAATCTAAAACCATAAATCACTGTCTCCATTCAGTTTTAAATTGCAAACTCATTATCTCCCACATGCTTCCTCACTATCTAAGTTTGGAACGCTAATCCAGATGACTATCCTGCATTTTCCAAAAATCTCCTTTGGTGAAAGTATGAATTTTGGATTCAGCTTTCCAATTATTACCGTAAAAAGATAAGCACTGGGCACAGGGGAACCAGCCCCACCATTTAATACGGTGATGATTGAGCTCACCTCGGTCTCAACTGGATTTTCCCGCCTGCTCTCTCTCACCCTTCAACTCATTGCAAATTCAACATCTGTATCTCTTCATTAAATTGGTTAATTGTCCTGGCATCCACTGCATTTTGAATAGGGAATTCCACAGATTCACAACACATCGAGACAAGTACATTCTTCTTCCTGAAAATAGAATAGAATCCCTATAGTGCAGAAACAGGGTATTCATCCATCGAATCCAGACCAACCCGAGAATGAACATCCCATCCAGACCCACTTATTCCCTGTATCATTGCATTTCCCATGGCTAATTGTCTAACCGGCACGTGCATGGACACTGTCAGCAATTTAGCATGGGCAATCCATCTAACCTGCACATCTTTGTACTCTGTGAGGAAACTGGAGAACTGCACGAAACCATGCAAACATGGGGACAATGTATAAGCTCCCCACAGTCGCCTAAGGTCTCTGATGCTGTGAGGCAGCAGTGCTAGCCACTGAGCCACCTCTACTTAAAATCTGCTGCCTCTTATTAAATTCCCTAACCCCCAGTTGGCTGAATCTATGTTCCTTACATCAGAAATCAGATTGTCTAAGCGGACGTCTCAGTAAATCCCAGTGACAGCCTACATGCCCCGTATGTCTGAATGGGAATCCAATACACAACATCCTCCACCACACACTTTTCATTCACGTTCCAGCGACCGGGATCCAGTGGCTGCATGGAGACTACAACTTCCAAATTCCAAGGCAGGGACCGCACGTCTGTGGGGAAACCTGCACTGCACACGTACAGAATGTGGGTGGGTTTTGGAGTATGTGCTTTGGGGTAACTAGTGGAAAGTATTTCACACTGCGATTGTCTGGAGGAGGAACGTATTTGCTTGTAGTATTGATCTGTTGGAGGGTCAAAGTGTTACCACACCCACATGGGACCAAGTTCCATCCCCAACTCGTCATAACACTGGAATCGACCAATGAGAAACAACGAAGGATCTGACCCATTCTCCCAGCCTGAAGGTTCCTCCTCTCTCCAGGATCTGCGATCTCCCTTTCTGTTTCCTTGTGTTTCATTCTGCTGTTAAATGTTTGATTTGCAGCAACTGAAGGGAAAGGAAGTGAACCCAGAAAGGGTGCAGAGTCTAACCAGGGACGGGAAGTGGTGGCATGGATCTGCTTATCAGTAACTCCATGAGAATGGGGAGGGTGTACAAAAGGGGGTAGCAGAGACAGAATGGTGAGACAGAGTAAGTGGGCTGGAGGGTTCCAGCTTTGGCCGAAGAAAGGGGGGAAAAGATATTTCAGCAAAACGAGAATTGTCTGTTCTGAATTTCTAATCTGTACATATTCCTTTATACAGGGTGCTAGATGGTGAAGATTTGCAGACTGAAATCTCAGAATAATGCGCAGATCGTGATTAAGTTAACCAGCATTTGAAGAACCAAAGGTGGAGAATCACTCGGCCAAAATCCTGCAACACTCTCCCTCTCAGCATTGTCGGTCTATCTGCACCAAATGGACTGTGAATGGTTCAAGACGGCAGCTCACTACCATCTTCTCAAGGGTAACTAGAGACGGGGAATAAATGCTGGCTGAGCCAGTGATGCCCATATCCTGGAAATTGATTATATTTCTAGTTGCTGAAACCCAGTTGATGTTACTGAGGAACGCTGAGTGCATCCTCCAGGAGGCAGAACATCACGTTACTCCTGCCTCCACCCACACAGTAACGCAGCAACATCACTGGAACAAAAGGCAGTTAAACCAAAGAAGGATATAGTTATTCGAGGAGAAGTCATCAAAGGGGATTGGAGCCGAGCAGGAACATGAGACTGAGCTGGATGCTCAGCTGTTTCACATTGAATGGTGGAGCAGGATTGAAAGCCCGAATGGCCTCCTCCTGCTGCTATGTATATATAGCCATGGAGCCCGGGTAGAAAGAAGTAAGCAGGGCAGGAATTCCCCATGAAATTGCACTTCCACATCAGGCTTCAGTGAGCGATGGTTTGATGGATTTTATTTAACAGGTGTCTTTGACACATAGTTTGTTAATTTGCATTTTTCTTAAAATGTACATATTTATTCCACAATAAATAAAACTAAAAAAAATGAAACTATCTGAATATAACAGTTTTTAGAATTTCAATGTCCTTTAGAACAAAATCCTGTCGATTCCCGGACACCATCACTTTTCAGTTACTCAAACTCCAGGGACATATTCCCTCCCTGTCTGAACCATTGGTTTGATTTAACTTCTTTTCAGTTCTCATTCTGTGAGGTGTGAAGTGTTCTTTTTTTCCCTGTTTCTCTTACCCAGAAGAGTTATCTCACACAGCTGAGCAACCTTCCCAACATCAGAATGGATTATTCCTTTATTTTGCTTTTTGTTAATGTGTAATCACCAGCAGGAACACCCCCGTGTAACCAATTGAAAATTTATAAACAAAGACCATTATGGGCCAAGCAAACCATTACAAGTGACAGGGTGAGAAGGGACTAAATCAAAGTAGAGTTAGGGGTGAGCGGGCAGCGGTGGAGGTAAAGCACTGTATCCCCTGCGGTGCCCACCTCTACATAAAGGCATCGAGAGCATTGATACACACCACATGCTCCTTCTCCAAGGTCACCCTGCTGTACAGCCTTTATCCTCAATCATACAGTAGAATTCCCACAGTGTGGAAGGAGAGCATATAGAACATAGAACATAGAAGAATACAGCGCAGTACAGGCCCCTTTGGCCCTCGATGTTGCGCCGATCCAAGCCCACCTAACCTACACTAGCCCACTATCCTCCATATGCCTATCCAATGCACGTTTAAATGCCCATAATGAAGGAGAGTCCACCACTGCTACTGGCAGGGCATTCCATGAACTCACGACTCGCTGAGTAAAGAATCTACCCCTAACATCTGTCCTATACCTACCCCCCCCCCCTTAATTTAAAGCTATGCCCCCTTGTAATAGCTGACTCCATACGTGGAAAAAGATTCTCACTGTCGACCCTATCTAAATCCCTAATCATCTTGTACACCTCTATCAAGTCACCCCTAAACCTTCTTTTCTCCAATGAAAACAGCCCCAAGTGCCTCAGCCTTTCCTCATACGATCTTCCTACCATACCAGACAACATCCTGGTAAACCTCCTCTGCACCCGTTCCAGTGCCTCCACATCCTTCCTATAGTATGGGGACCAAAACTGCACACAATACTCCAGATGCGGCCGCACCATTCTTATACAACTGCAACATTACCTCAGTACTCCGGAACTCAATTCCTCTACCAATAAAAGCCAGTACGCCATATGCCTTCTTCACCGCACTATTTACCTGGGTGGCAACTTTCAATGATTTGTGTACATGGACACCAAGATCTTTCTGCTCATCCACACTACCAAGTATCCGACCGTTAGCCCAGTACCCCATCTTTTTATTACTCTTACCAAAATAAATCACCTCACACTTAGCTACATTGAACTCCATTTGCCACATTTCTGCCCAGTTCTGCAGCTTATCAATATCCCGCTGTAACCTGCCACATCCTTCCTCACTGTCTACCACTCCTCCGACTTTCGTATCATCCGCAACTTGCTCACCCAACCTTCTAACCCCTCCTCCAGGTCATTTATAAAAATGACAAACAGCAATGGTCCCAAAACAGATCCTTGCGGAACACCGCTAGTGACAGCACTCCAAGATGAACCTTTGCCATCAACTACTACCCTCTGTCTTCTTCCAGCCAGCCAACTCCTAATCCAAACCTCCAACTCACCCTCAATGCCATACCTCCGTATTTTTTGCAGTAGTCTACCATGGGGAACCTTATCAAACGCCTTACTAAAATCCATATACACCACATCTACTGCTTTCCCCTCGTCCACCTCCTTAGTCACCTTCTCAAAGAATTCAATAAGGTTTGTGAGGCACGACCTGCCCTTCACAAAACCATGCTGACTATCCTTGATCACATTATTCCTATCCAGATGTTCATAAATCCTATCCCTTACAATTCTCTCTAAGATTTTACCCACAGCAGAAGTGAGACTCACCGGCCTATAGTTACTAGGGTTATCCCTACTCCCCTTCTTAAACAAGGGAACCACATTTGCTAGCCTGTAATCTTCTGGCACTACTCCTGTAGACAACGAGGACATAAAAATCAAGGCCAATGGCTCTGCAATCTCCTCCCTTGCTTCCCAGTGAATCCTAGGATAAATGCCATCAGGCCCAGGGGACTTATCTATTTTCACCCTTTCCAGGATTTCCAACACCTCTTCTCTACATACCTCAAAGCCATCCATTCTACTTAATTGTGACTCGGTACTCACATCGACAACAATGTCCTGTTCCTGAGTGAATACTGACGAAAAGTATTCATTCAGTGTCTCCCCAATCTCTTCAGCCTCCACACGCAACTTCCCACTACTATCCTTGACTGGACCTATTCCTACCCTAGTCATTCTTTTATTCCTGACATACCTATAGAAAGCCTTAGGGTTTTCCCTAATCCTACCAACTAAGGACCTTTCATGTCCCCTCCTTGCTGCTCTTAGCTCTCTCTTCAGGTCCTTCCTGGCTACCTGATAACTCTCAATCGCCCCAATTGAACCTTCACGCCTCATCTTTACATAGGCCGCCCTCTTCCATTTAACAAGGGATTCCAATTCCTTATTAAACCACGGCTCCCTCACACGACCCTTTCCTCCCTGCCTGACGGGTACATACTTATCAAGGACACTCAATAGTTGCTCCTTGAACAAGCTCCACATATCAATTACACCCTTGCCTTGAAGCTTACTTTTCCAGGCCACACATCCTAAGTCATGCCTCACCGCATCATAATTTCCCTGCCCCCAGCTATAACTCTTGCCCTGTAGTGCACACTTATCCCTCTCCATCACTAGAGTAAAAGTCACCGAATTGTGGTCACTGTCCCCAAAGTGCTCACCTACCTCTAATTCTAACACCTGGCCTGGTTCATTACCCAGAACCAAATCCAGTATGGCCTCACCTCTTGTTGGCCTATCTACATATTGTGTCAGGAAACCCTCCTGCACACATTGGACAAACACTGACCCATCTAACGAACTTGAGCTATAGCTTTCCCAATCAATATCAGCAAAGTTAAAGTCCCCCATAACAACCACCCTATTACTTTCACTCTTCTCTTGAATCATCCTCGCAATCCTTTCTTCTACGTTTCTAGGACATTTAGGGGGCCTGTAAAAAACTCCTAACAGGGTGACCTCACCTTTCCTATTCCTAACCTCAGCCCAAACTACCTCTGATGGCGAGTCTTCATCCATCGTCCTTTCCACAGCTGTAATACTATATTTGACAAGCAATGCCACACCTCCCCCTCTTTTGCCCCCACCTCTGACCCTACTAAAACATTTAAACCCTGGAACTTGCAACAGCCAATCCTGTCCCTGTTCTACCCATGTCTCCGTAATAGCCACAACATCGAAGCCCCAGGTACCAACCCACGCTGCAAGTTCACCTACCTTATTTCGTATACTTCTTGCATTGAAGTATACACACTTCAAGCCACTTCCCTGTTTACAGGCACCCTCCTTTGAAAATGATGCCATGTTCCTAACCTCCCTACACTCCAGGTCCTGCACCCTAAAGCTACAGTCTGGGTTCCCATGCCCCTGCAGAGTTAGTTTAAACCCCCCCCCCCCCCCCCCAAGAGCACTAGCAAACCTCCCACCAAGGATACTGGTGCCCCTCTGGTTCAGGTGCAGACCATCCTGTTTATAGAGGTCCCACCTTCCCCAGAAAGAACCCCAGTTATCCAAATACCGGAATCCCTCCCTCCTGCACCACCCCTGTAGCCACGCATTTAACTGTTCTCTCTCCCTATTCCACGACTCTCTATCACGTGGCACGGGTAACAAACCAGAGACAACAACTCTGTTCGTTCTAACTCTGAGCTTCCAACCTAGCTCCCTGAAAGCCTGTCTCACATCCTCAGCGCTCCTCCGACCTATGTCATTGGTGCCAATGTGGACCACGACTTCGAGCTGCTCCCCCTCCCCCTGAAGGACCCGGAAAACACGATCAGAGACGTCACGTACCCTTGCACCTGGGAGGCAACATACCAAACGTGAGTCTCTGTCGTTCCCACAAAACCGCCTATCTGTGCCCCAAACTGGCGAGTCCCCAATTACTATTGCTCTGCTCTTCTCCACCCTTCCCTTCTGAGTAACGGGGACAGGCTCCGTGCCAGAGGTCTGAGCCCCGTTACTTACCCCTGATACGTCCCCCCCACCACAAGTATCCAAAACGGTATACTTGTTCTTGAGGGGAACGGCCGCAGGGGGTCCCTGCACTGGCTGCTTCCTCCCAGTCCCCCTCACTGTCACCCATCCAGCTGCCATCTTTGGAGTTACTACTTCCCTGAAGCTCCGATCTATGACCCCCTCTGCCTCCCGAATGATCCTAAGTTCATCCAACTCCAGCTCCAGTTCCCGAACGTGGTCTTGGAGGAGCTGAAGATGGGTGCACTTCCTGCAAGTGTAATCAGCAGGGACGTCCATGGCATCCCTCACCTCAAACATGTTGCAAGAGGAACATTGCACTGCCTTCACTGCCATCCCTCTGAAAGTAACCTTTTATATATAAAAAAAAACTGGGTCTAAAGAATACAACAAGCAAAATGCAGCACTTACCTACTTACCACAACGGGTCTTATTATTTAGGTTAGAGGAGGAGGGCGGGTGGGAGGCACTACGTCCGTAGTGCCTCGGGTTCTTCTCCTGCTCGCTTTTATAGGAAAAAACCTTCCCGGCTGCCCCTCTGGTCTTCGTCACTTCCCCCTGCTGCTCCCGCTCTTTCTGTAAAAGAGAGAAAAAAAACACCGCTGCCCGCTACCGGTAAGTAATTTTAAAACAAATAGTCTTACCTTAGCTGCTGCTCGCAGTTAAAGTGACCGTTGGCGTCGAAGGGTGAGTATTTATACTCACTGCTTTCCTTCCCGGCTGCCCCTCCGGTCTTCGTCACTTCCCCCTGCTGCTCCCGCTCTTTCTGTAAAAGAGAGAAAAAAAACACCGCTGCCCGCTACCGGTAAGTAATTTTAAAACAAACAGTCTTACCTTAGCTGCTGCTCGCATTGGCCCATCAAATCCCACCAACCATCTGCAGATATATTTCCCTTCAAAAATGATTGAATTGTCGAGTGTTTACAGCACAGAAATGGGTCCCTTCTTCTCATTCCCAGCACCTGGTCTGTAACCTTGTAAGCTCTGACGTTTCACGTGTTCATCTGAATGCTAATTTCTCTGGAACGTTTTAATCTCGTAAAACACAACAAATGGGATTAAAGTTTGAGATGGAAAAATGTGTTCACATTCAGTCGGGGAACTGAACCCCATTTTTACCCACAGACTGAAGCACGCAGACACATTTCCCCAAGAGTGACACAATCCTCGGGAGAAAACAAGCAGTAAGTAAGATTTCACGGACTTGGCGGATATTGTCCCATTTTAGACTTCAACACCAGTGTCTGGTTACAGCAAAGAAAGGATGCATTCAACCCCATCCCGTCCCAGTGTTCCTTGTGCATTGTTTCACCTTTAATCTGTAGTTTGTACTGCCTCACCTCGTTCTTGATGTCAAACTTGATCATTGATCACGCCCGCTATTTCCTGTCCTGCCGAACGGTTTTCCTGAAGTTCTTGGAATGAAAAACAGGAACGGCCTATTTCAAGCACTTTTCTAGTTTACAAGGCCAGTCTTATCGCCACTGAGCAAGCACATTGCCAGCTCAGAGAGAGGGTCTCATACATTAGAAACTGAAATGCAAAGATGATTGGATAGCCTCAGTATTGTAACCCAACCAACAAGACTGGAATAGAGCCGAGGGGATCATGCACAGAAGAATGAGAGTATAGAATGATGAATCTCATGGTGTCCAGGGTGGTGTTAACAGAAATCTTCCCTGGTAGTGTAGTGATGAGGATTCAATGCTTTCACTGTCATGACTTGTTGAAGATTAACGTTTATAGTAATCAATATGAAATACTGCCTGATATTTCGAAGCAGAATGATGTTGTGCAGAAGACAGAATCGTTTCCCTGCATAACCTAATAAGAGAGCTCGGAAGAGCAAGGAGGAGACATGAGAGCCAGGAGGAGACATGAGAAGTTGTTGGCGGATAGGATCAGCGTTAACCCTAAGGCTTTCCATAGATATGTCAGGAATAAAAGAATGATGAGAGTTAAATTAGGGCCAATAAAGAAAAATAGTGGGAAGTTGTGTGTGGTGTCAGAGGAGACATAAGGAAACACGATATAAATATTGTTCGACAGTGTTCATCTTAGAAAATGAAAATGTTGGCGAGGAAGATACAGAGATTCTTGCATCTGGACTAGAAGAGATTGAGGTTCACAGGGAAGAGGTATTAGAAATACTGCAGAGTGTGAAAATAGACAAGTCCTCTGGGCCGGATGGGATCTATCCTAGGATCCTCTGGGAAGCAAGGGAAGAGATTGCTGAGCCTGTGGCATTGATCTAGAAATCATCATTATCTACAGGAATAGTGCCTGAGGACTGGAGGATTGCAAATGTGCTTCCCTTGTTCAAGATAGATGGTTGAGACAACCCTAGTAATTACAGACCAATGAGTCTCACTTCAGTTGTTGGTAAAGCATTGGAAAAGGTTATAAGAGATAGGATTTATAATCATCTAGAAAATAATAATCTGATGAGGGACAGTCAGCACGGTTTTCTAACGGGTAGGTCGTGCCTAACGAATCTTATTGCGTTTGTTGACAAAGCGACCAAACAGGTAGATGAGCGTAAACAGGTTGATGTGGTGCATATGGATTTCAGCAAGGCGTTCGATAAGGTTCCCCACAGTAAGCTATTATACAAAATGCGGAGGAATGGCATTGTGGGAGACATTGCAGTTTGTATCAGTAATTGGCTCGCTGAAAGAAAACAGAGGGTTGTAGTTGATGTAACATGTTCATCTTGGTATCCAGTTACTAGCGGCGTTCCACAAGGGTCGGTGTTGGGTCCACTGCTATTCGTCATTTTTATAAATGACCTGGATGAGGGCTTAGTAGGGTGGGTTAATAAATTTGCGGACGACACTACGGTCGGTGGAGTTGTGGATAGTGACAAAGGATGTAGTAGGTTGCAGAGAGGCATAGATAGGATTGCAGAGCTGGGCTGAGAGGTGGCAAATAGAGTTTAATGTGGACAAGTGTGAGGTGATGCACTTTGGACGGAGTAATCGGAATGCAAAGTACTGGGCTAATAGTAAGATTCTTGGGAGTGCAGATGAACAGATAGATATCGGTGTCTATGTACACAGATTCCTGAAAGTTGCCACCTAGATTGACAGTGTTGTGAAGAAGACATACAGTGTTTTGGCCTTTATTAATGGAGGGATTGAGTTCCGGAATCAGGAGGTTATGCTGCAGCTGTACAAAGCGCTGTTACGGCCACATTTGGAGTATTGTGATCAGTTCTGTTCACCGCATTATAATAAGGATGTTGAAGCTTTGGAAAGAGTGCAGAGGAGATTTTCTAGGATGTTGCCTGATATGGAAGGAATGTCTTACAAGAAAAGACTGAGGTCCTTGAGGCTGTTCTCGTTAGAGAGAAGAAGATTGAGAGGTGACTTAATGGAGACATACAAGATAATCAGAGGGTTAGATAGGGTGGAAAGGGAGAGCCTTTTTTCCAAGTATGGGGACGGCAAACACGAGGGGACACAACTTTAAAGTGAGGGGAGATAGGTATAAGACAGATGTCAGAGGTAGTTTCTTTAATCAGAGAATAATTAGGGTATGGAATGCTTTGCCTGCAACAGTCGTAGATTCGCCAAGATTAAGTGCATTTAAGTCGTCATTGGAGAGGCATATGGACGTACATGGAATAGTGTAGATAGGATGGACTTCAGATTAGCATGACAGGGCGGCGCAACATCGAGGGCCGAAGGGCCTGTACTGCGTTGTAATGTTCTATGTTCTATATGCTCCAGTTCCACATCAGCAATGTCATCTGCAATTGCCTGACGTTCAATCAGTTTAAAACAAGAACGGAGTGGGCGACAGGAAAACGGAACTACATGCCTCGTGGAGCCAGGTTCAATGGAGATACTGAAAATTGGTTTTCCTGTTGACCTTGGTATACTGATCACTACGGATCAATTACCCAATATTGTCTGCCCTCTTTGTGTTGTTCTTTGTATATTTCACCTCGGTTCAGTGCTCCGGAGGGACCACGTTTTTTTAAAATTTGGCACATTTTACTCAGGTCGGTTTTGCAGCTTCATATTAAGGCCAACGTTTTTAGGAACAGAAAGACATCATTCAGACCATCAAGTCTGCTCCGCTATTGAATGGTTTGATATCTGATCTGATAACCTTGAACTGCACTTTCTTGCCTTTCCCCATAACGCTTGATGTCTTTGCTGCTTGAAGATCTGCCGATCTCAGCCTCATTACACCTAATGACACTTCCTCAACAGCCTTCTGCTACAAGAACGTCCACTGATACAGACCTATCTGATAGAATAAATGCGTCTTCATCTCTATTTTAATTGTGAGATCCGCATTCGAATATGAAATTAAGAATCACACAACGCCAGGTCATAGTCCGACAGTTTTAAAGGAAGCAATAGCTTTTGGAGAGCTGCTCCTTCATCAGTTGGCTGTGAAGCACACAGTGGTAAGGTACAGAATTTATAGCAAAAGGTTACAGTGTAATGTCACTGAAATTATAATTTGAAAAATAACTTGATTGTTTGTTAAGTCTTCTATCTGTTAGAATGACTATGTTAGGATCACTTCTTTCTTATGTAAATCGAAAAATTTTCTTTTAACAGTTACATTCTCAGGTGAACTTTACAAATTAGTGTCAGCACAGATAACAAGTTGAAGGTGTTAGTCGTTGTGTGCTGCGTCCGTGCCATAATGTTTAGACTGACACTAATCTAAAAAAAATAACACGCTGCAGGCAAGGATGCTTTAAGGCATGGTACATTGCTGAAGCCGTGAAGAGGCTACAGCAACGGAATGGGAACTGCACATCAATCAACAGACAGGTATGCCCCTTCCCAGTTGGAGAGCACTTCAGTGGTCCAGGACATTCGTCATCGGTGACAATCCTCCAAGGCGGGCTTCGGAACAGGCAGCAGCGAAAAGTGCCCACGCAGAGGCAGATAGCTAAATTCGGTACCCATGGGAATGGCCTCAACCGGGTCCTTGGGTTCATGTCACAGTACAGGTGATCCCATTGCCCAATCTACAAACAGAGTCCCTCCTACACACACGCACGCGCACACACACACATATAAGTTTGTGGGGTGAATTTGTACTTGCAGAGTTACAGTGCACTTTGCTCAAAACTGCATGAATCCATGTAAGTCTCTGGTAACTCATTTTTATAAACTAGAATCAGTCTAAACATTATGGAACAGACAGCAGCACACGGGGGCAGACACCAGTTGTTAAATTTCACCTGAGAATGAAACTTTAACATCAAAAGTTTTGCACTTTACATATGAAAGAAGTGAAGCTAACATGGTCATTCTAACAGATCGGAGATTTAGCAAACAATCAAGGTATTTTTCAATGTATAATTTGAGTTACATCACACTGTAAACTTGTGCTATAAATTCTGTGTCTTACAACACCTGATGAATGAGCAGCAGTCCGAAAGCTAGTACATCCAATTAAACCTATTGGAGTGTAACCTGGTGTTGTGTGATTTTCAAATTTGCATACCCCAGTCCAAAACTGGCATCTCCAACTCATTCGATACGAGGCGCTCTGGTCACAGAACCAAACTTTCTGCATCCAACTTATTAAATGCTTGAAAAAAACCTATATGTTTCAATAAGGATCATTTTTGTAGTCCTGAGTCTGAGCAGGCTAAGGCAACTGATTTCAGCGTTTCTTCCCATTTGATTTCATCTCCGATATGAAATTCTCACTGACTCTGACAGAACTGCTACCTTTGCTGTTTTGTAATGTCAGGAACACATGTTTAATTTAATATTTTCATAAGGAGCAACAAATACTTTTCCCTGACTGGAAATCAACATTGGGAAATAGCAGTGAGAGAGCTGAATTTCAGCACTGGCGCATCAAGGAAGACATATGCAATGTTTGCAACATTTCTTGATGACTTTGATTTTGCCTTTTTGCCTTCAGTTGAAAAATGACTGTTTTTGAGTTTTTCAAAGCATGGCGAATGGTCCTTCAGCCTATTGCATCATTATCAGTCACCAAACATCTGGCTTGTAAACACAGTTTCCAGCACGTGACTCATCGTCTGGTGTGTTCTAACATTTCAAGTCTTTAGTTAAATTGTTATTCAATTTCTTAAGGGCTTAAGTGGAACAAAAACACCTCTGTGAACTAACAGTTCTGAAAGACAAACTCTTTCTCAGAGCCGTTTGTCAGTTTTCCTCATGATGCTGAGAAAAATGTTTCTGCGCTCACATCAGAATTGGTTTACCCTGTTTCTTCCTCAGCTTCCTTCTTCTTTCGATGAAATGGTTTAGATTCCAATACAGGAATCTAAACCTATTGGAGTGTAACCTGGTGTTGTGTGATTTTCAAATTTGCATACCCCAGTCCAAAACTGGCATCTCCAACTCATTCGATACGAGGCGCTCTGGTCACAGAACCAAACTTTCTGCATCCAACTTATTAAATGCTTGAAAAAAACCTATATGTTTTTTTTGTTGCAGAAGTCACGTGTTTGCACTTTCACTGACACTCTGTCTCGCCGGGAGCTGCAGTCCTTCCCCACGCTGATTCAGATAGCACTGTCCTTCCTGTGACATGTCCCATGGAGAATGGAAGGACAGGCATTAATAACCAGCACTTGGAAACGGAGCGACAGTTTTAAAACATTTACAGTGCCCCAGCGAGGAATTAAGCTCCTACCTCCTGCAGAACATACGGCGACACTACCACTATACTACCGAGGACAACAGTTTCAAAGGAGACACTTCAGCCCGTTGTGGTTGCATTTGTCAAAAGCAACTGCTTAACGACCCGAATCGTTTAGCCCATAGCCTTACAGGTATTTGCAGAACATATTCACATCTGAATATTCCTTCAGGTTATAAGGGTTGCTGCCTCTCTGAACCTTACAGACAGTGTGTTCCAAATTCGAACACCCGCCGGCCTATACCACTTTTCTACACATCTACTTAAACCTTTCTGTCTCTCTCATCAAATTTCTGGCCCCCTGTGATCGTTCTTTCCATCGATGGGAAACGCTTCTTCAGTCTACCTTATCTATACTTCTCAGAAACTCCTTTGCACGGTGACAAACAACCCCAGTTTGTCCTGTCTCCCTTCATGACTGAAACTCTTCTGCCCAGATACTATCCGAGTGAATCTCTCTTGCAACTTTCCCAGTGCGAACTCATCCCTGGACAATTCTAGCAATGAGCCGAATGAACATATTTCCATTCTGTAACAGCATCGGGGGTAGCTCTGCAGCATTTATTGCCTTCCGGTTTGGAGTCACGTGGATGCCGGAACAGATAAGGACGGTAGTTTCCTTACCTCAAGGACGTCAGTGAAACGTATTCAGACAACGTATTCTTAATTCTAGGCATTTATTGCATTCACATACTACCATCGCCGTGGTGTGGTGGGAATCCAACCCGTCTCCACAGAACATTACCTGGCTTTACTGTGTTAACAATCCAGCAATAAGACCACTAGGCTATCGCAGAGAGCCCTCATGGTGGATCTTTTCCAAAATAGTCTCTTTTCCCCAGTTATTCCCTATGCCCTTTTATTGAGCCTCACGATCCAATAATCTCTGGTCCATGTCAGTAAAAGCTGGTAAAAGAGGATCGATCTCACAGCCACGATATCCAAACGAATCGAAAGATTTGAAGGTGCCAATGAAGAGATTGGGGCATGGTCATCCAGCAACAGTGAGTGCAACGGCACAGACTGGATGGTATCAACGTGCAAGTGTACGTTAGATTGTGCAGTGCCTCAGTCAAATGGGACGAGGGATGGAAAAGAGAGTGAAGGCGAGTGGGATGGAGGGACATCTTCGAGAACTTTTGGGTTAAATCTTTATACATTAAACGCAGAAATATCAGAGAACAAAGTTCGATGGAAAACAGATCATCACCTCGGAGAATATTATCATGTAAAAATGATTAATTTCTTCCCTTGTTTCACCAAAAGTAAAACTTTGAGAGAACTGACCGCCAGGATGTGGATTCGAGCCGAGGTCGCTGCAATCACAACGCAGAATACGAACTACTAAACGGTTACAACATTTAACAGACCACGCTTGCAAACTGCAACCAGTATGGTAGCAGAGGAAATGTCAGGAAGAATGTATAATATTAGGACTTAGTGACAGGCATGTGGGAGCGCAGAATGAACCGAATCTTTACCTTTAGCGTCCCCAGAGAGTGTGGAGATCCCATGAATGAGAGTACTGGAGAATGGGATTAATGAAACACTCCAACCTCTTGGGAGAGTGCAGAATTTTGTTGAAGCGTATGCTGCAATAGCATTATAGTTGAATATTGGCTACGTCATCACTTTGCCCACACAAGGCAGTACCAACTGCTACATGCAATCACACATAGTCCCAGTTCCAGACCCAGAATCAGAGAAACTGTGTGAAGCAGCCACGAAGATCCAATCGGAAATCGGGATGGAATGACGAGAGAGAGGCACATGCATATCCGAGTTTGGGCCGACTCCTGGTCAAAAGCGGGGCGGAAGGGAATACTTTCCCCCATTTATAATATTATAACCACAAACAGTCCATGTTGCTGAGACAGCCGATTGGCGCATCGAAAGCGTGTGAAGACTATAACTTTGGGGTGGCAAGGTTCGAAACTTCATTTTCCTGTTTGGATCAGTGTTTTTGACATTGGCAGTAGCATCTGCTTTTGCTCGCATCAGCTCAGAATCAGCTTCTTGTTCCCAATAAATACTGCAACCTGGAGAAGGTGGTGTTGTGGTTTTATAATAAACTAGTCATCCTTGGGGACTCACACATGGAACTGGTAATGTTAAAGTTCGACGAATAAAACCTGGAATGGAAGCCTGACCTCAGGAACAGAGAATAATATTATAAATGGGGGAAAGTATTCCCTTCCGCCCCGCTTTTGACCAGGAGCCGGCCCAAACTCGGAAATGCATGTGCCTCTCTCTCGTCATTCCATCCCGATTTCCGATTGGATCTTCGTGGCTGCTTCACACAGTTTCTCTGATTCTGGGTCTGGAACTGGGACTATGTGTGATTGCATGTAGCAGTTGGTACTGCCTTGTGTGGGCAAAGTGATGACGTAGCCAATGTTCAACTATAATGCTATTGCAGCATACGCTTCAACAAAATTCTGCACTCTCCCAAGAGGTTGGAGTGTTTCATTAATCCCATTTCCTGCAATCCCATTCATGCATGTCCCTTATGCAGGGGATGCTACCATCTTTACCCAATCCTGTCTACTTGTGACTCCAGGACCTGAACAACATAGCTGACCCTTAATCCGAGAATGACGACCGTGTGGGAATGCAGGCCATTCGGCCCTGCCAGTCGACAACATCTCTCCGAAGCACTTCCTATCAGACGCATACTCCATGCCTATTCCGTTCCCCTTCATTTCCCATGGCTGATCCCAGTAACCTGCACACCTTCAGACTGTGGGAGGAAACAAACAAAGAGAGAATGTGCAAACTGCACACAGTCACACGAGTTTGGGATCGAATCCATGTCTCTCGTGCAGCGAGACAGCAGCGAATCAGAATGAACAACAAATGCTGTCCTGACCAGCGACATCCACACCCTGTGGGTATATCGGGAAGAATGAAGACATATTCACAACATAGACATCGGGACTTGCGTCTGCTTGGACATGGTTTGAACCATATCGTTCACCCTGGGTAGATAGAAGGACACCGATATCACAGAGAAATCAGCGCAATGCGGGATTCAATTACCTGCTGAAGTGGAAACTCATCTGCTCAGTCAAACTGGGGACAGATTATTCAACAATCCCGTGTGTGGGACGGGTTCAATGAGCAGAAGAACCTCCAGATTTACCAGCAAGATTACATATCCCAGAAGGAGATCAATTAAACTGTAACGCTGCTGTTAATCCAAACCAGCTGCCAGTTTCATAGCGTCAAAGTCATAGACTCACACAGCATGAAAACAGGCCTTTCAGTCCTACCAACGCATACTGAACATAATGCCAAACTAAACGAGTCGCATCTGACGGCTCTTGTAACTGCTGAGGTTTAATAATGCCATTGTGATATTATTACTGCATTGTTAATATGAATGTCCAGATATAACTCTGTGGACACGGGTTCAAACCCCGGCATTGCAGATGCTGGAATTTTATTTCAATAAATACCTAGAGTTGCAGAATCTAATGATGATGTTGAATCAGTTGTTGTAGATCTGATTCATTAATGCCTGATAGGGAAGGAAACTGCCATACCTATCTGGTCTGGCTGGCATGTGACGCCAGATCAATAATATCGTGGTTGATCCTGAACTTCCCTCTAGGCAATACAAAATGGATTAAGCATGAATGAATAGCTTTTGTTAATCCCACTGAAACGTTCTAATTCATTTATTGATCCAAATATCCGGTAAATATTGTAAATGTACTTTCATTCAGCACTGCCTCAGGAAGTGAATTGCACACATCAACCATCCCCTGTAAAAAAAAAAGCCTCTCATGTCTTATTTTAAATCCCTCTTTTCACTTTAAACATTTTCCCTCTCGTCTTGAAGTGCCCCTCCTTGGAGAAAAGACAGTTACAGTTAACTCTAGCCGGACTCTGAATAATTTATATATTTCTATCAGGTCGCCTTTCAATCTCCAGTGCTCCAGTGAAAATATTCTCAGCCTATCCGGCCTTTCGTTATAACTCAAACCTTCCCCACTAGCAATACGCTGGTATACCTGTTCTAAACCTAATCCAGCTGAATAATTTCCTTGCTATTACTGGGCGACAAAAACTGGACACAGTATTCCAGAAGAGGCCTTACACAATGTCCTATTCAACTTCAACATAACATACCAACTCCTACGCTAAAAGGACTGAGCAACGAAGGCAAAATGACATTTTTTTAACCATTCTCTCAATATATGAAGCAAACTAAAACGAATTATGAACTTGCATTCCTGGCCTCCGTGTTCCACAACACGATGCAACGCCCAATCACTAATTGTATACCCCCTACTCTTATGTGATGTAGCAAAATGCAATACCTTCCATTATCCAGATTGAACTCCATGTGATATTTTTCAGCCTAAAGACGCATTGAATTAAGATCCTTCTGGAATCTGAGATCACCTTCTTTACAGTCTCTAATTCTGCTGTCCTTTGCAAGCTTATGAACCATGGCTTCTATGAGCTCCATTGTTTTCTCATATAGGTGAATAATTCATACTTATTTGTCGTGGCCATCATTTAGCAGTTTGCAAATCTTGTAACAATTAGTCATGTAGTTAACCATGAGGAAGAAAGCCATAGACTGCAGGGAGATTGGAAACAATTGGCAAGAAAATGTGCTGAAAGGAATTCAATCCAGTGAAATGGGTGATAATGAATTTGGGGAGGAACAATGATAAACGTGTGAATACTGAGTGGTTTACAGTAATAAAAGAGAAATTGGAGTAGGCATTCACGAATTTTTGAAGGTGATTGGACAAGGGATCAAGTGGTCTCGCGGGGTAAGAGATACTTTCCGTTCTTGACTGCAGGTGGGAATATAAGAGCAGGGAAATGATGCTGGAACTTTAGTGACTGCCTGTTCAGAGAAGAGTCAGAGGACCGGCCACAAGTCTGGTCATTGCAGTAATCATTTTTTTTCAGAAAATTGATAAAATAGAAGATGGTGGGCAGAAATAGACCATTTGGCCCATCAGGTCTGGATCAGCACTCAATCAGATGTTTGCTGACAATGCTCCAAGTCAGGCTGGCACGTTCCTTGGTGGGGAACTTGCAGATGGAGGTCATTCGATGCATAAGTCCATAAGACAATAGAGCAGAAATTAAACCATTCAGCGCAGTGAGTATGCTCTGCCATTAAATCTTGGAAGATATCTTTCTAAACCCAGTTCTCATGCTTTCACCCCATAAACCTTGATCCCTTGAAAGCGCACCGCTACCTATCTCAGTCTTACATGTAATCAAAGACCTAGCTTCCACAGCCTTATCTGGCAATGAATCCCATACATTCACCACTCTGTGGCTGAATAAGTGTCTCTTAGTAGTGCTCTCAAATGTCTTCCTTTTTCTCCAAGGCTGTGCCTTTGCGTTCTAGTCTCTATTAAAAATTGATACACCTTTCCAGCATCTACTCTATCCAGGATATTCACGATTCTATAAGTAACAATTAGATTTCCTCTTATCCTTCTAAACATCGTCGAATATAGACCCAGAGTCGTCAAACGTTCCTCATGTGTCAAGCTTCTCATTCCTGGGGCCATAAACGTGAATCACCTCTGAACACACTCCAGGGCCAGTACATCCTTCCTGAAATTTGAGGACCAAACGGACACACAGTAATCCAGATGTGGTCTGACCAGATCCTTATAGAGTCTCAGAAGTGCATCCCTGCTTTTATATTCAAATTTTCCAGAAGAAATGTCATCATTGCAATTGTCTTCCAAACTACAGATTCAACCTGCGAGTTCATCTTGAGAGAATCCTGGGCTAAAACTCTCAAGTATTTTTGCACATCAGACATGTGAACATTCGCCCCATTTAGACAATAATCCGCATCTTTATTCTTCCTACCAAAGTGCATCACCTCACACTTTCCCGAAGTTTGCTCCAACTGCCATTTATTTTCCGACGCTCCCTACATATCCATATCCTTCTGCAGTATCCCCGCCTCCTCAATACGACCTGTCCTTCTACCTTTGCATTGTCTGCAAATTGACACACATTGCCCTCAGGTACTTTATCTAGATCGCTAATGGAGAAAATTAAAAGTTGTGGTCACCATACAGCCTTGAGGAAGGCCACTTGTCACCAGCTGCCATCCTGAGGAGGATCCTTTTGTTCCCAATCACTGCATTCTGTCCTGCAAACGCACCTTGCCTCTGACACCATGGGCTCTTATCTTATTCAGTAGCCTGCTGTGCAGCAAATATCAAAGGCCTTCACAAAGTCCAGACACATAACATCCAATGGCTCTCCTTGTTCTATCTTCCTCGTTACTTCCTCAAAGAGGAATTCTTGCAGATTTGTCAGCGTGGCCTCCCCTTATTGAAACCATGCTGACTTTGCCTTATTTCAACATACACTTTCAAGTATTCAGAAATTTCATCCAACGCAATAGATTCCAGGGTCTTATTTCACAACCAGATTCGGCTGATTGGTCTGAAATTTGCCAGCTTTTGTGCTGTTTCTTTTTAAAATCGGGTTTCACGTTTACGATTTTTCAGTCCTGCAGCATTCTCCCTGATTCTAGCGACTTCTGAAAGTTCTCGACGAACGTATCCACTGTTTCTTCAGTTGTCTACCTGGCGGGTACTCCACCTGAACCAGATAATTTATCCAACTTCGGGCCATTCAGTGTTCCTTGCACTTTCTCAGTGATGGCCACAAGACTCACATCTGTTCCCTCATTCTCTTGTATGTTTGGGTATAACTCATGTCTTCCAATGTGAAGACCGGCACAATATTTTTTTTTCAGTTCCTCAACCATTTCCTTGTTCCCCACTACTATCTGTCAAGTGTCATTTTCCAGTGGCCCATTGTCCACTTCTATCTCTGTTTTGTGTTTATTTGAATAAAGAAACAGCTACAGTCTTTCTTTATATTAGTAGTTTTCTTATATTTAATCTTCTCCCTCCTCATTTGTTTTGTTGTTGCCCTTTATGGGTCTTTGTGAGCTTCCCAATCCTCTGATTATCCACTGCCCTTCATTCCATTACATGTTTTCTCTTTTGCTTTTATGCTCTCAATGTCTTCCTCAGTCAGTCATGGTTGCCTCATCCACCATGCACCATGCCTCATTTTCCACAGGATGTATCTCGGACGTGTCTGCTGAATTACGCTCAGACAGTCCTGCCATTGCATTTCCACTTTCCTGCTTTCTTGCTAGTCTCCTCTCCCAACCAATTTCATCCAGCCCCCACCCCCCCTCGTGCCTCTGTAATAGCCTTTATTCAACTTTAGTACCGTGACCTCTGATTGAACATTCTCCCTCTCAAATTGCAGGGTAAATTCAATCATATTATCATCACCACTTCCTAAGGGTTCCTTCATCTTCAGCTCCCTTGTCACATCTGCCTCATTGCACAACTCTAAATCTAGTATTGCCTGTTCCCAACTTGGCTCCACCACAAGCTGCTCCCAAAATCCATTTCGTCGACATTCCATAATTGAATTGAATTGAATTTATTGTCACGTGTACTGAGGCACAGTGAAAAGCTTTATCTTGCGATCAATACAAGCAGATCGCAGTATTAAGTAGCAAAGATGTATCAATAATATGCAAACATATAATAGGTTGGCCTTTGTGATTGTCTGGGCCTAGTTCATCACTCGCTGTAACCGTCTCCGATCTTGAATGGTACAGATGCCATACCAGGTAGTAATACATCCAGACATAAAGCTCTCAATGGCGCACCTATAAAAGTTGGCTAATGAATTCACAGTGGTGATTCAAGTGATCATCGATTTTTTTAAAAAATTTCGAACACCTCTAGCGTGATGCCATCATCAGACTTATATCCCTCTCCAGTCCCTGTCCACCAAGCACAGGGACCATTCCCGACAGGAAACTCTTTGCACTGTGTTTTCACTCTCAACACCTCTCCCAACACGCCCCATGTAGTCTTCCTCCTGCATATCGGCTTTTTGTCACACATAAATGCATCGAACCTAAAAACCCGAGCAGGAGTAGGCTGTCCGACCCTTCAAGCCTACTCCGCCATTCAATGACATCATTGCTGATATTTCTAAAAACTCAAATCCGCTTACACGCCCTCCCACTGTATCCCTTTTTTCCTTTATTGTTGAAAAGAAGTATCGCTCTTTGCTTAAATAATAGTGAACTAGCGTCAACTTCTTCGCTGGGCAAGGTATTCCATATTTGAACATCCGTCTGGGTGAAGAAGGTCCTTCTGAACTCAGTCCTAAATCTGCTCCCTCTAATCCTGTGGCTATGCCCTTTTGTCCGAGTTTCACCCACAAGTGGAAGCATCCTTTATAATTCTCTCTCATCTATTCCGTTCAATGTTTCATGTTTCAGTAAGACTCGCCCCTCATTTTTCTAAATTCCAAAGAAAATAATCCTAATCTACGCAGTCTCTCTTCATAGGCCAACCCCCTCAACTCCGGAATCAACCTCGTGAACCTCCTCTGCACCCCTCCCCCAACCATTCCCGTACATCCGGTCTCAAGTAAGGGAACCAAAAGTGCACACTGTAAACCAAGGATAGCCTCACCAGCACCTTGTACAGCTGCAACATAATATCTCTGCTTGAACCTTCATGAACCTACGTTACATCTGTCTAATTTCTATCGAGATGTCCTGTTATTTCTTCCTTGATAATGCACTTAGGCATCATCCCACTGCAGTAATTAAGCTAACTGATCAATAATTCCCAATCTTTTATCCACCTCCCTTTTTAAACAGTGGTGTCACACCAGCTGTTTTCCAATCTGCTGCCACTGCCACGCATCTAGTGAATTTGAAAATTGCCACGAGTGCACTTGCTGTTTCTCCCACCATCTCCTTCAATACCCTGAGATGCATTCCCTCACGGCCAGGAGACTTGTCCACCCTCAGCTCCATTAGCTTGCCTAACACTACCTCTTCCGTCATCATGTTTGTTTTCTGGTCTTCACCTACATTTCTCTCTTTGTCACTTACTGGCATGTTAATCGCATCCTCCACTGTGAAGACTGACACAAAGTACCTGTTCAATGCCTCGACCATTTCATCACATCGCATACGTAAATGTGCCTTTCTCACCCACAAAAGGACCAACCTTTACTTTAGCCACCTTTTTTCGTTTTATATTTTTAAAGAAACATTTGCTATCCGTCTTTGTAATCTTTGCTAGTTATTTTTCCTCATGTTTATCTTTAATGTTTTCCCACCTTTTCAGTTTCATGCTGTTCTTGGCAACTTGGTATGCCTTCTCTTTCGCTTTGATCGCCTCCCTTATTTCCTAAGACATGCAGGGCAGATTACCCCTTTTCTTGCAGTCCTTCCTTTTCACAGGAATATACTTTTGCTGAGCACTTTTACAAAAAAATCTTTTTTGGAAGTCCTCCACTACTTGAAATCTGTTCCACCAAATAACCTTTGTCTACTTTAGCCAGGTGCTCTCTCGTTCTATTGTTGTGCCCCTTGTACATGCACAGGACCCTGGTATTGGATTTTATCTTCACACTCCCCATCTGAATTCCAAGTTCTGCTATACTGTGATCACTCGTTCCAAGAGTGCCATACTGTGATCCCTAACTATGAGATGATTAATTATTTCTGTTCCATTACACAGGAACAGATCGAGGATTGCTTTCTCTCTCGTTGGTTCCATTGCATACTGTTCAAGAAGACAATCACAGGCACACTCAAAGAACTCCTCCTCAAATAGACTGTGACTGAGCTGCTTCGACCAAGCTACATGCAAATTAAAATCCATAATGATAATAGCCGACCCATTTTTACAGGTATTGCTTATTTCTTTGTTTATTGCATTCACCATGTGATGTTATTATTTGCTGGCCTATCAGTGACTTTTTCTTCATATAATTTCTAGTTACCACGCAAATTAATTCAAACTCATTCTCCATCCAACTTATAGTGTCTCTTCACACTACCCTGATGTCGGCCTTGTATAACAGAGAGACTCCAACTTTTTTTTACACTGCTGTCTCACCTTCCAAGTAATCTCGTACTCCTAGATATTTAACTCGCAGTCGTGGCCATCCTTTTTCCGTGTCTCTCTAATGTCTATTAAAACATTTTCATTCGTGTTGATTTGTGACATTAGCTCTTCAACCATGTTACAAATGCGACGAGCATTCAGGTGAAGTGCGTTTTTGTTAGGATTCTTGTCCTCATGATTTCTCTAATAATATCTCCCTTTGCTTCTTGTCTCTCGTCACCTGTCATTGACGTCTTTTCTACTCTGTTTCCAGTGGCGCAACACACCTTCCAAGTGAAGCAACACATGAACTGCGCTTCACACAATCCACTCTACTGCAGTCACTGCTAGCAATGTGGTTTCCACTATTTTGGGAAATGAAGTTTGGACTGGGTGACCACACTGCAGAACATCCAAGTTCTGTCTTCAAGAAGAGTTACAGCGAACCTCAGCGCATGCTGGAAGCACACCACCTCAGTTTCTATTTGAGGATTCTGCAGCCTTCCAGGCCCCATATCAATTTATTTGTTTTTAGGGCCTGAATTCTCCCATGTCTTATCCCCCATCCCACACGCCAGGGCTTGTTGTCACGTAGCCCTCCATAACACATTACATATGGTTCGCTACTAGCAGTCTCCATTAACAACTATTCACCCTGCTAGCCAGATCATCATCCACTCCTTTGTCCAACTGTTCTTCTCTCTATTTGAACTCTATCCCGATCTATCGTTTACTCCTTTCCCTCTTCCAACCCCCACTATATCTTCTGCAGATAGACTAACATTTTCCAAGCTATCGTCAGTTCTGCGGAATGGTCACTGGAATCGAAATGTTAACTCTGATTTCTTTTCTTAGATGCTGCTAAACCTGCTGAGTTTTTCCAGCACCATCTGGTTTTGGTCTGGTTAGAGTCGGATACTGTGAATGTTCGAGGAAGAATGACAGTGCATGACCTGGTAGAAGATTGATACTGTACTTGTGCAATGATCCCTTGCACAGAAGACAGAACTGTGTTCCTGTTGAAAAATTCTCTTGTGGATAGTTCCCATTACAAGGTGAGCCATCGGCATGAACTTCTTAGGTCAATGAAGACAGCAATCATTTCTGCCGCAGTTCTCTCCTGGATGTGATGAACAGCAGAGAGAAAAACATCCCTCATTTCAGATGTGAACGGATTTGAGTCCACGCAGGAGGTGTAATCAAGTGACTGTTTATTTTACAGATAGAGAACACTCAAACGCTTTCTCACTGTAACAATGTGCCGTTGGGTATCAGCAATAAAGGGTTTATAGGCGCAAAGGCTGAAAACTGCGTCTTCCAGTTAAAATACGTGAATGTGTTCCCTCCAGTGGAACAGTGCAGTTCTGTACAGTTTTAAACAGGATAACTGGATGAATCACTTTACACATTCAGCTCGCGAACAGTCCTGTTGTGGGAATACATCTGTATAGAATGCAGGAAGATGCACTGAGAGGTTCTTGATCAGTTTCATTCTAGAGACTGAGACAATACTGGAGGTGTGAGAGTCTTAAACGTGGACAAATCCCCAGCTCAGTGTGAAGTTGTATCTCACGTTGCTCTGTGAGAAAAAGGAGCAATTTAAGGGGTTCGGACCAATGTTTCCCATTCTCTTTGGACAAAGGGGAGTTGGTCGAGGACTACGGGACTACTGATGAGGTTCCACTCTTTAACAAGACAGATAGAAACAAAGCAGGGAAATACAGCCAAGTGAGTCTCACAGGATTGGTCGGGAAACTTTTGTAGAAATCTCTGAAGGAGAGAATTAATTGCGACTTGTCCAGGCAAGATTTGATGAAGGAATCAGCATGGTTTTGTTCGAAGAGGTGATGTCTAACAGATCTGATTAAATGTTTTGAGGAAGTGATCAGATTTTTAAATGAGGAGAGTGAAAATAATGTACTGTATATGGGTTTCAGCGAGATTCCACACGGGAAACTGATAACAGGGTAAAAACATAAGCAATTCACGATCACGTGGTGTCAGAGAAATTCATTCCAATGGATCAGAGACCAGATACGAAGCTGGTAAATTGACATTGTGGAAAAGAAATTTACCAGGCTGACACAGAATTGATTCTCCGCACAGATTGCCAGAATATTCTCCCATAAGTAGTGGGTGCAGACAGATTTCATATGGGTACATCACAAAGGTGATAATTGTAAAGCAGTAACAGTACAGTGGTGAAAATTGTATCGCGATTAAAACAAGAATAAACTGAATGGAATTTAAACAAAGGTCTGGCAGTAATAATTCATTTGTAATTGATACTGGATATTCCAGCCATCTCCTTGAATAGGTGAGAATGTCTTCTCGAGTATTTCCTGTCTGCACCAGTATATGTAAACGTTCATTTTCCTGGCTTTCAGTTCTGTCCATTGTGCTCCTCCTGGGAGCAAAGTCGTCCGGGGTCTCTCAGTCTGCCTCTATGTTTATGTGCCTTCGGTTTACATGGGAAACGAACTTGTGCTTAGGGTATTAGGACTGAAGAGATGATCGAGGCTAGCAGCTTACTGTGAAAGCTGTTTGAGAAGTGTATTATCTGGTCTGGGAGTAGATTAGAATATCTGGATGCTATATCCGCGTGTTGAGCCAAAACTGAGACATTGTGGCTGTGTTCTGTGTGTGTTGGCAGGCATGATTTCTATGTTTTGCCGACATGCTTCTGTGTTTTTATGTGGTTCTACTGTGGGTGGGCAGTGTAGCAGATTTTCTCCCAAAGTTCGCCCTTCTTTTGTTAAGAGCATTTTGAAGAAGTGCAAAGTAGCCCGAACTGGGGAGGCTATCAGGTGGTGGGGATTTGATGTCAGAGAGGTAGTAGTCCGTGTCTGAATCTGACCGAGGGTAATTTGTGTCAGGGGAGGGAATCTCTCTCCAATGAACTTGTACAAGCTGGGTTGTGAGGAAGGCAGGTGTAACAGTGCTGTACAAAACCGGCAGAAGCTCACACGGAGGCCCATAACCAGGATAATGGTACCCACAACCGCGGTACGGGGTATTAGTTCCTCCAGCAGTTCAGTGTCCCGTGAGCCAAGCCAGGAGGTTGCCAAGATCCACAGGTCCCAGTGGGACTCCGGTTCATTTGGAGCAGCAGCAGCCTGTGGAAAGCGGTGTGTCACGTCCGTTATATTTTCGCTGGGGTCAGGGATGTAGGTACAGCAGTCTGTGCCAATGAAGACGCTAGTGCCCCTTTTGTGGCCAGCTAGTATTCCGGGGCCATTCTGTTTTGTAGGGCGACAGTACGATTGGCGACAACCTCTGCATTCAGCTGGGTAAGCACTTCAGCCGTAGCATGTTATCTCCTCGAACGTGCTGGCCAGCTGATGTGCCTCTATGTCGAGGCGCAGGGTTTCGTAAGTGGACACAAAAACGGTGGGGTAGGGGTCTATCTCGTCTAGGGCAGTGAGGGTGCGTTTTCTGTGGGAATAAGCTTCTGGAAGGGAGACAGCTTGGAGTGGTAATGGAGTGGTACCACATACCACGTGCCAGCCCATGACAACGCCAGCCGGGGTATGCCTTGTGGCAGCAGACAAAATAAGTGTCACTGCATGTTTTTAGGTGGTGGATTTGGGTTCCTGTCAAAATATTATTGAAAATGGAATTCTGGGCAAACATGTTGTGGCCATGTAAATCCAGGATGCTACACTCTGCTACAGACCAGAGTGCTGCAGGGGTCAAGAGCAGTGAGTTAGTGCATCAGTTCCACACAGCCACCCATGCTGATGGCTGGCATCCCGTTAGGTACATGGTTTCTCTGCGTGACCCCAGTGCGGTGGTGTGAGTGATGGTCAAGGTTGGGTGTTCATGTGTGAGGTTCTGGGCTGCGTAGAACCATCCTGTGAATCTGTCTAGGTGGTATCCTGCGGATTTCCAGTAGTCTGAGCTATTAGCCACATGAATGACCGGTCAGGTTAGTAGACTGAGCATTGTGACCTTATAACACCGGTCCAATTTCAGCCACAATTCTGCCATCTCTGTGGTGTTAAAAGGTACTGCGCCATGGGGAATGCCCCCATGGGAATGTTCAAGGATACGGGCAGAGACCCAGCAGCTGGTCTGGTTTACCTTTGGGCACAAATGTGGGTCATGTCAAAGAAAATGCTCACCCACGGCTCACGATGGATTAAGTGCCCTGTTCTGTGTGCCCTGTTACTGATCAGTGGTGGTGTGCAGGTCAGACCAAGAGTGATGATCCCAATGGGTGCAGCGAGCAGCTGGATCCCTCTATGGTGCCTGGAACTGTATCCTGTTCTGCTTGGCTGTCCTTCTGTGGGGGCGGAGCCCTCTTTCACTGGGTCTCATTCTGGTCTCCATTGGAGCGTGACAGCTGTCGTGGTCGTGAGACAGACCAAGAGTGGTCCTTTCCATCTCGGGGAGAGAGAATCTTTCGGCAGGGACTGTCTCATTACATAGTGCCCAGTTTAAACGGGTGAAGTGGTTCCGGCAGTGGTGTGGACACGACAGCTTTATTTTTGTTTGCTTTTTTTTGTACCCCCACACTATTATCTAACTGCGGTAGTGCTTATTTTTTCCTCAGCACCCATGTTGTGTGTGTGCAGGTTTGAGACACAGTGAAAGACACAAGGTGCACGAATCTTTATTCAGTTTCCACCAGCAGGAAGATAAGCAGCACTCAAGTTCATCGCAGCTTTTAGCAAATCTTGGTTAACAGTGATCCTTCGACAAATGGCTTTAACGTAATCCAAGAGAGTTTCCTGTGTTAAGAGTAGCGCTGTGTCATTGGCTAGTTTTGGGTCACCGGTGGCTGTGGGCATGGATCATTCCATTCGCACTTCAAATTGTGTTATATCCGTCATTTGGTTTCCTTGTCCACCTGTGTGAAGCACCAGTAGCTGGCTGTCAGGCCAAACCAGTCCTGTGTCCAGAGTGATTTTGGGGAGGGTGGTTTTGAGGGTGCTGTTAATTCTCTCCACAATTCCTGATGGCTGGGGGGTGGTACAGAATGTGGCATCTCCAGGGTATCCCAAGGGCGTCACAGTCAGCAGTAATGAGCTTTGCGGAGAATTGGGCACCATCCCCCGTATGTTTCTTTATGCTCTGGGATATAAAAATCATGTAATAACGTCCTGCAGGATACACATTACCACTGCCCTGGCGTCATTTTTTTTTTGATGGGGAATGACTCTACCCATTTTGAAAACATGCCGAGAATAACTAGGACAATTTTTTATTCCTCCTTCTGAGGCATGTGGGCAAGGTCAATTAGCAGGTGGGTGAATAGACCATCAGGAACTGGCATGTAGTCACTTTTGGCCATCAGCTTCCCTGAATTTTTCGGTAGAAAGATGAGGCACTGTGACAGCAGAGCTTGGGCAGGTGCAGCGACTCCCGCTGCATACAAAGAATGGCTGACAGCATCTTGCCTGTGTGCCCGATTCCGTGTACCACCAGGGCCATTAAGAGCAGGTGGGCTTTCAGTTAAAAGATGCAGGGGTGGGTAAGGACCTGTGAGAACAGTGATTGTACGGCACCAATGCGGGCCCATGGCGTGGCAGGCATGATTTCTATGTTTTGCCGACATGCTTCTGTGTTTTTTATGTGGTTCTGCTGTGGGTGGGCACTTCTGGCATGGCGGCTTGCTGATCTGTTGGGACTGCATCGAGAGAGTCGGGGGACTCTGGCGGTTTCACCACCCTGGGGGTCTGCAGGGCAAAAGTGGCCGGGGTAGTGCAGATTCCCGGGTAGTTGCATCAGCTGAGGCATTTGCTTGGGTGACGGGATCGGTGGAAGAGATATTGGCGTCACATTTTATAATTGCGACAGCGGCACGTAGCAGGAGTGCTTGTTGGATGTTGGCAATGAGTGCAGCATGTTGGAGTTGTCTCCCTGCTAAGCTGATGAACACCCTCTGTTTCTATATTGTGCCCAAGTCCTGAACGACTCCAAAGACACATCTGGAGTCTGTGTAGTCATTGGCTGTGCTACCCTGTGCCAGGAGGCAGGCTCTGGTGAGACCAAAGAGCTCTGCCACCTGTGTGGACACCCCATCTGATAATGCAGCTGATTCGAGAGTGGTGAAGAGGGTGCAGATGGCATGTCCTGCTAATGTCTATTGGTCTGATGGCCGGAAGGAAGAGCCGCTGGTTAAAAGAATCTTGTCCGGGTTTTCTCAGACCAGTCAGGACACCTGCTGAATCTTGCAAAAGTGAGGACTGCAGATGCTGGAGATTAGAGTCAAGATGAGAGTAGTGCTGAAAAGCACAGCAGTTAAGACAGCATCCAAGAAGCAGGAAAATCAACGTTTCTGGCAGGACCCCTTTGTCAGGAATGCCAAACCAGGTCCAAGCAGTTGTGGTTGTCTGCAGAATCATGTTAGGTGTGAGGAATTAGGGTGGCGGGGTTCAAAGCTAGGGCGCGGTGTAGGCAAAGATATGCCTAGATCATAAAGCGACCTCATGACCAGTTCTCTGAGTTGTATTGCTGTTGAATTAAGCAGCAGGGAGAGTAACAGTGAAACCAAAACAATACACGGGTGATCTAGTACAATGGAGGTGGCCTTATCCACTGTTACTGTGGCTGCTTCCACCGTGCACAAACATGCGGCATTCTCGTAACTAAGCATTATAAAACGCAACAGGGCGACGGAGAGCCCCATGAAGCTGTGTTAAAATGCCAGACGTGAACCCTTCTGACTTGGTTACATAAAAATAGAAGGCCTGTGAGTAATCTGGGACTCCAGAGCAGGAGTGAAGATTTGTTGTTGCTTCAGTTAGTGAATGCCCGTTGCATTTTGGGTGTCCACTTCACTCTGACTGGCTGTGGGAGGCAGGGGAAGCTGCCTCCCACAGAGGTGCATCAATAGTACAATGGACAGGAATCCAGGGCCTGCAGTAGTTTACCAGCCCCAGAAACACTTGCAGCTGCCTGTTTGTGACAGTCAGGGGAATCTGGGTGATGACAGCTAATTGCTCCATGGATAGTGCTCTGAGGCCATAGGAAAGATTGAACCCCAGATATTAGACATTTTGCTGACACAACTACATTTTCTTGATAGACATCCTATGCACATCCTGTGCCAGACTGCAGAGCAAGGCCACCGTAAACTGCTTGCATGCAGTAGCGGAGGTGGAAGCCAATAGCAGGGCATCCGCAAATTGGAGGAAGGTGCTGTGGCCTGGTAGGTGAAGTGTGGACAGGGTGAGGAAAACTGCAGCAGCATAAACTGTGGGGATCTCCGAATTCCCTGAGGGAAAACCGGTCTATGTATTTTGGCAGCCGCCATATGTAAAAACATAAAGGTTCAGGGGGCAACTTAACGGAGAATGAGGCTGAGCAAAGGTCGATTACAAGAATATCAGCTGGAGCAGGCGGGGATACTGGTCAGGATAGCATTTGTGTCTGGGACTACTGGGAAGCAGGGAACAACAATGGCATTGACAGCCCTAAGATCTTGCACAAAGTGCCATTTTCATGGTCTTCCAAGCTTCGGGATAGGTAGGAAGGGAGCGTTACATGGGCTGGTTGTGGGCACGATGATTCCTTGGTGAAAAGGTGATTCAATAACTGATTAGATTCCCAATACTGCTGCGGGTGATACGGGTGTTCTGTTGATGGCAGGATTGCTCCCTGTATGAGAGTAACTGTATGTGTTTGGGAGGACAATAGCTGGCCTGCATGGTTCTATTGCTGTGCCCACAGCGATTATGGGAGATCAGCTAATAACAGTTGGCTCTCGGAGGAGGAGGCAGCGCCTGTGCCTTGTTTTGTAAAAGTAGCTTGTAGTAATGCGGGGGCACAGCGCACGCAAAACTCGCCCTGTCCAATCAGTGTAAGCTCTACTAAGGGGTCTGTGTCTTGCCCAAAGCGTGTGAAATGTATTGTTTCACTACAGCGATGAATAACAGTCTCTCTTCGGTTCCAGTGAAAACTCAACTTGTCTGGAACAAAACAGCAGCAGTAGAGATGCTTGAGCCGACGATTTATCGTGTGGGCGGCGAACATGATCATGACAACATGGACACTGATCCCTTTGAGATAGTCTGCACTCTCCCACGCCGCAGTTAATTCTTCAAGTAGCAAACCCACCAGTTCGGGGTTTTCTTTTGTTTGCTTTGAACACGGCACTTAAACACGCTGCAGCTTTGCTGTTGACCCACAGAAATGACACTGGTGGGATTGGAAGCGACGTCCCCTTCGAGACTGGAACCTGGTTCCAGCGCCTTAGACCACTCGGCCACGGTAACACCCGAAATCGTGCCATCTATTTTCATACATTTTCAATTGTGCTCCTGCAAAACAACAGAAGAAAACTCACAGGGAAAGCATTCTGTGATCCCTGTCCTGCTCGCATCGCAGCTGGGATATGCCCGACTACAAGGTCAATTTTTCAACAGATAAAGTTAGCCCATCAAACCACACAAAAACCAATGGAAAGCTGAATCTATCTTCTGAGACTCTTTTCAGCTACAAATGTATATGCAAGTGTGAGAGAAAATGTTCCGTCATGATTTGATAAAATAATCATGACATTACTGGAAAGTCGATTCTTGCTTTAGTAAATTATTTCGCCCATTGGTCGAAACAGATCAACTTTCACATTTACACAGAACAAGAAACACACCGGACTACAGGGAAAATGCACAAAGCTGAGCAGGCCGTGTTCCACATCATACCGTGCAGCATAGTTTTAGTCACTGTGACTGTTTTGCAGAATAAGCGTCACAAAGAATGTTCTCTACCTGAAAAGCCGCGGTAGCAGTACAATCCGAGAAGACAGATCACAATGTCAGCATGCTCATACCTCGGTGCCGGTACGAGTTGGCACTTTCCTTGTCTGTTACATTAACCGTGCAACTTGCTGCGGAGATGTCTCCACCTGGATATGAGCTACATGGCTGCCAACTGAGTTGGAAACCTGTGTGGGAATCGATGGGAAGCGACTCAGTAAATTTATTAGAGATTCAGTTTCTGTTCACGTCAATGCAAAAGGCAGTTTCTGAACATATTTACAGAAGTCAAAAGGAGATCCCCCCCCCCCCCCCACCCCATAAGATGTCAAAGAGGTGCTAACTGCCCTTGAGTGCTTTTTGTTCTCGATGTGAAGAGCTCTCACGCCTGAGTCACCTTCACGTCTCTGGTTGCTGAGTGAATCACAAAGAAGGAATTTCACCAGAGCTGCAACTGCCTCACTTCTCCACTTGCTCTCCCCGTTTACATTTTCCTGCTCGTCAGTGATTTAAAGAAAACCAAATGGATGCGATGTCATTCTGTAGCCTCTCTGTCGATTCCTCCGTTTCAGTTCCAACGTGGCTTAGATCTCGGGGCGCACCTTAATATTAGTGACGCTATGACAGCACAAGTCCAGAGGTTCCTCTGAGATTCTAAATTCAGTTATTGCTGTTGCTGACGGAATGAGCTACTAACGTGCAAAAACATGATTCAGGACTTCTGGTGCTAATTCTCGCACGTTGAATAACGGCAGACAGCTTCCAAATGAGGCCTGTCAGAGAGTACTTGGGGGTACATTTGACAGAGGGGCTACATTAGGAATCCTTGGTGTACCGTGACACCAGCACATCAGCGTTCTCCTTGGCTTTCAAATGGGCCACCTGCGCAAGGAATGCACATGTGTTACTGTTTTTTGTGGAAGGATTAGAAGACGGGAACTACAATCTTAAACAGAATGGCATATGTTCAGAAGCAGTTGGAGAAACACTTAACAACGTTTCACCAGGGCTTTTTCTGCCCAGTTTCGAACTGGGGACCTTTCGTGGGTGAGGCGTATGTGACAACCACTACACTATAGAAAGAAGCTGAACTGGAAGCAAAATGTTGGGAAATGGCACTTGTTTAATTTTGGCGATGTGGTCAGCATGGACGAGATACACAGAAGACTCTGTTGCCATGCTGTGTACTTCAATAACGTTGTGTCGCTTACACCCCCTTTAATGGATTACTGTTAGCGGGGCTTGCCATCGCTCGCTGTGGCGCAATAGTTTCGTCTATTCGACTGTTCAACGGAAAGGTAGCATTGTGTAAAACTGCAGAACTGAAAGACTTCCTTACTTTTGTCCCGATTGACCATACTTCGTGAAATATTCCTGGATCCTCAGTTGAGGATTTTTGCTGCTGGAAATTATCTCACAAACTGTGTTATCTCGTAATGTATTGAGCGGATGGCAAAACAGTCACGATTTAACACGCAACACAAACAAAAATGACAAACCAAATGCATTTTCAGACACAGCGAAGCATGAATGCAGAATTTGAGACAGTCCGAGGGCATGAGCCATAAACTAATCTCACAACGAACAGTAGGGCAATTCCAAATTATTCTTTCAAGCATCCGGGAGCCTTAGTGCACCACCAATTCCCAGAAAGTGCTGAAAAGAGAGAAAGAAAGAGCACAATAAGAATGGGCCATAGAAAGTCAATTTCATCTATCACATTCTCGATTAGATTAGCTTTCCCTTCCACCGTCTCCAGGACAGAAAAGAAGGAAATAGAAGAAATTTAGGTGCATATGACTTCGCAATTCATGGTAATAATTTTCCCTTCCGCCAGAAAATTAAATAACGACGAGTAGAGTCACCACAGGACTTTGTTTCACAACAGCGACGAAACAACCGTCTCTCTTCGGTTCCAGTGAAAACTCAACTTGCCTGGAACGAAACAGCAGCAGGAGAGCTGCTTGAGCCCGCGATTTATCGTGTGGAAGGCGAACACGTCATGACAGCACGGACACTGACCCCTTGGAGAAAATCTGCACTCTCCCACACTGCAGTTTACTCTCCAAGAGACAGACCCGCAGTTGTCCTTTGACCACGGCACTTTAATACATTGCAGCTGATGCGACGAAATTGCAGCAGTGGAATTCCAACCTCCACCACCTGCCAAATTGGAACCTGAATCCCGCGGCTTCGGCTGCTTGGCCGCGCTACAGAGCCCTGACCTTCTCTGAGTAATGAAGGGTGCTGTGTCTGATCCGCAGGACACCCTGCAGGATTATCAGGCAGCGCCACCCTCACTCTATGTGACATGTACGTGCTGGCTAAGATTCTGTTGTGTAGATGTGTCCCGGATTTGCCAATATCACCGTTGTTTAACTCCCTACATTCTGTTGGTCTATGATTCCACTCAGAATCACAAATGTTTCACAAAACACCTTAGCTGTGCTGGTTCTCCACAGAGATAAATGTGTTTCTCTTTTGATATCATTCTCTTGGCGCTAATCTTACTCTTGCCATTCTTTTATTCTTTACATACCTGTAGAAAGCCTTACGGTTTACGCTTACCCTATCCACCAACAACGTCTCATGTCTCCTCCTGGCTCTTCTGAGCTCACTCTTTAGGTCTTTCCTGGTTGTCTTGTAATCCTCAAGCGGCCTAACTGAGCCTTCATATCTCATCCGAACATATGCTTTTTTCTTCCTCTTGACCAGAGATTCCACTTCTTTTGTAAACTACAGCTCCCACTCTACAGCTTACTCCATGCCTGACAGGTTCATACGGATGTTTGACACCCAGGACACTTTTCCTTGATTAGGTTCCATGTTTCTAATGTGCCCAAAACCAGCAGTTTCCTTCCCCATATAATGCTTCCTAAATCTTGCCTAATCGTATCGTAATTGCCTTTTCCCCAGCTTAGATCTTCACCATTGGTATGCATCTGTCCATTTCTATCACTAAAGTAAACATAAGGAAATTGTGGTCGCTATCACCAAAGTGCTCACCTATTTCCAAGTCTAACTCCTGGCCGGGCTCATTACACAGTACCAAGTCTAATGTGGCTTCACCCCTTGTTGGCCTGTCTACATACTGTGTCAGGATGCCCTCCTGCACACATTGGACAAAGACGGATCCATCTATAGTACTCGTACTATAATGTTTCCAGTCAATATTTGGAAAGTTGAAGTCCCCATGACAACTACCTTGTCTGTCTCATTCCTTTCTTATCGAGAATCATCTTTGCTATCCTTTCCCCAATATCTCTGGAAGTATTCGGAGGCCAATAGAAAACTCCCAACAGGGTGACCTCCCCTTTACTGTTTTTCACCGCAGACTATATTACCTCATTTGACGAGTCCCCTAACATCCTTTCTGCAACTGCAATATTGTCCTTGACCAAGAATGCCTCTTTTACCATCTTCTCTGTTCTCACTGAAACATCTAAATCCTAGGACCTGCAACAACCATTCCTGTGCCTTCTCTTTTCATGTATCCGAAATGGCCACAACATCGACGTCTCAGGTACAAACCCATGCTGCAAGTTCATCCACCTTATTCCGGATGCTCCTGGAGTTGAAGTAGGCACACTTCAAACCACCATCTTGCTTGCCGGTGCCATCTTGCGACCATGATACTTGATTTCGGATCCCCATACTCTCAACCTTTTCTATACTTGAACTACAATTTTGGGTCCCATCCCCCTGCTGGATTAGTTTAAACCCACCCACAATAGCCTTTGCGAATATCCCCCCAGGATATTGGTACCCTTCTGGTTCAGACCAAGAACATCCTCCTTGTGCAGGTCCTCCCCATCCCAGAAAGAGCCCCAATTATCCAAGAATCCAAAACCCTCCCGCATGCACCATCCCTGTAGCCACGTGTTCAACTCCAATCTCTCCCTATTCCTCACCTCACTAGCACGTGGCACGGGCAACAAAACAGAGACAACAGCTCTGTTCGTCCTAGCTCTAAGCTTCCATCCTACCTCCCTGAATTTCTGCCTTAAATCCCCATCTCTCTTCCTACCTATATTGTTGGTGCTCGATGGACCATGACCTGGGGCTGCTCCCGTTCCCCCTTAAGGATCCCAAAACACGATCGGAGAATTACAATCCGTGGCACCTGGGAGGCAACACACCAACCGTGAGTCTCTTTCGTCCCCACAGAACCTGCTATCTGTCCCCTAAGTATGGAGTCCCCAATGACTATTGCTCTGCTCCTCTCCACCCTTCCCTTCTAAGCAGCAGGGATAGACACTGTGCCATAGCCCTGTGCCCCACTGCTTTCCCCTGGTAAGCCGTCCCCCAGAATAGTATCCAAAATGGTATACTTATTGTTAAGGGGAATGGCCACAAGGGATCCTTGCTGTGCCTGCCAGTTCCCCTTCCGTCCCCTGACTGTAACCCATCTGCCTTTTTCTTGCACCTGTGGAGTGACTACCACCCTGAAACTACCCTCAATAACCCTCTCTGCCTCTCGAATGATCCGAAGTTCATAGAGTTCTCGCTCCAGTTCCCTAACGCGGTTGTCGTGGAGCTGGAGTTGGGTGCACTTCCCGCAGATGTAGTCAGCAGGGACAATAGTCATGACCCTTACCTGTCACATTCGGCAGGAGTAACATTCAAATGCCCTCACCTCCATTCCCACGATTCTAAATGCCCAAAGAGACTGTTGAAAAATCAAAGAATAAAAATAAATCTCGTTATCTAACCAATCTTACAATACCTGCACCTCAACCCACCTACCACACTCCTTGCCTCCTCCTATTTGTCTCTGTACCGCCTCGGCTCACAAGCCTCATTTCAAATGAAGAGTTCTTGCCTGAAACGTCGATTCTCCTGCTTCTCGGGTGCTGCCTGCCCTACTGTGCCTTTCCAAGTCCACACTCTCTCCTCAGTGGCGAGGCAGTGGATTTGTGTTGGGAACTGAAGATAGAGGCCACTCTTTTGCACGATTCAATTGTAGGAAATGTTTGCTCCAACAGGACAGGATATCAGAGAAGTCCGGAGAGTGTTTGATGGTGATCGCATCCACCTGTTGATCTGCTCCTTCTCAGAAGTGGAGGCTGTGTGTCTGAAAGATTCTGGCAAATTTCCTGTCAAATTGTTTGTGCCTATATCCCTTAACTTCAATCCTAGCTTCAGGCACAATCCAGAGTCTGTGAGAGACTCGTTCTCATTCTATTGATTTAAAAAAATATATAACATCAATTTCACAGCATATTAGAAGGGAAAGTTTTAATAAACAACCACTCCACCATGATAAGATGAAGTCAAGCATTTTATCCGAAATAGAACTTGTTCAGAGTTTCAACATGGAAGGAAAAGGATCCGGTTACGGTGGGAGAGAATCGTTCACTTGTGTCTGTGGACAAGGCTTCTGCTTGCATCAGAGCTCACAAACTACAATTGTAGTCATATTTAAGTGAGACTGCAGATAAGTGATGATTCATTTCTCCATCTGAGCAGAAACCCCACGAAAGCAATGATACCAGTAACAAGCTCAATGTGTGGGAAGGGATAAACTCCTTCTCTGACCTACTGCGACACCTGCTCGATCACAATGACGAGAAATCATTTCAATGTCTGGATTGCGGAAAATGCTATAAAACGTCCAGTGATTGGATTATCCAACACCATGTTCATACTAATGAGAAAACTTTCATCTGTCCAGACTTAGGAAAATATTATCAGACCTTTGTGTAGTTGATGCATGGGAAATATGTGGACACGAATGAAAGTCCTTTAGAACTTCTGGGGTCCTGGCGTCCGATCCACGTGCTCACACAGAGGGCAGACATCTTCAATTCCACAACTGTGGGACGTGCTGCAAATGTCCGATCGACGTGAAGTCCCATCAACATTGCTACCAGATCTTTTCAACGCCCAGACCGTGACAAGTGTAGCAAATGTTCCTGGGGACTGACATGGCATCAACGTGTTCACAAAGAAGAGACCCTTAACAGGCTGAGGTTGTGGTAATCACTATACAAGTTCCTTAAGATCGTTTAATCATGAACGTCTTCACATTGTGGAGAGACCGATCAAATATCCAGTGTGTGGGGTGTGCTCTCCAGTCTCTGCAGGTCTAATGTTCCATCGACATTCTCACAAGTTGAGAGACATTTCAATTGTTTTCATTGTGGGACTCGGTTCGGGCGATCATCTCAACTCTCAGTACACCAGCGAGTTTGCAGTGGGCAGAACGTATTTACCTGCTACATTTGAGAAAAACAGTTAGCTCACTCATCGACCCTGCAGAGACCGCAGAGAGATCCACTGGGGGAAGGAATTCACTCACTCATCGAGCCTGCTGAGACAGCGAAGTTGTTACATCTCTCAAATGCGATTGGACTTCGTTGTTCGTGACATTCAGGACTGAAAGCAAAGTTTTAATATATTCGATAAATGTCAAACAAATCAATTCTGTATTCAACTCCGTAGGACAGGTCAATATTAGGATGGGATTCCATGAGTACTTGAAGAATCAACACCGGTTCTTAAGAACAAATGTAATAGAATTCTATGAGGAAGTAATGAGTAAGTGAGAAACATTATATTCTGAGAATTTGATAAGCTTGAATTCGCAGTAGGCATTTGTCAAGGTGCAGGATTGGAAACTGCGAAAAAAAGAGTATATGGTTTGAGGGGCAAAGTACTGGCATGGCTTGAGTTTGGGCTGACTGGCTGAAAACAGTTGGGTGAAGGGGTCTTTTCCAGGATGGCAGCGCATGACGTGTGGGGTTCAGCAAGGGTCAGTTTTGGCACCACGACTATTCCCGTTATGCGTGAATGATCGGGTCAAAGGACCTGAGAGTGTTGTTGATATTTTGCAGAATACACAACAAAAGGTAGAAGGACAGATCGTTTTGAGGAAGCGGGCAGACTGCAGAATTACGTGGACTTGCTGGATGCTTGGATAAAAACGGTTGCAGTTAGAACACTGTGTGGAAAAGAGTGAGGTCATAAAGTAATGGCATTATTAGAGGCATAGACCATTTTGTGACGTGGAAAGGCTTCAGAGATCTCTCGGTTAAATGCACTTGAGAAATCTAGTTGAGGTTTCTCTGATGTTTAACATGCAAGTTATGTTGGCTGTTAGTAGGGTAAATGCAATGTTTGCATTCATTCAAGCAAGTTAAGAACCAACTGCAGAGGTTTGCAAATGAAGCGATAAGAGGCTCTCGTCAGACGCATTTGGATTATCTAGAATAGCTTTTGCCCTCATGTCTGAGGGGAGATATATTATGAGTGGTGGATAGGAGGTTTACAATGGCTGACACAGTGGTGAGCACTGCTGTCTCCAGCCTCAGCAACGCTGGTTCAATTTCATCGTCGGGCGACTGTCTGCAGTTTCCACGTTCTTTCCGTTTCTGCGTCAGTTTCCTCCACAGAAGAAAAATACGTTGTTGACGTCATTTTGCCATGGGAAATGCAGAGTTACAGGAATCGGGTCGAGGTGTGAGCTGAAGTGCAATGGTCTTCGTATGTTTCGTTGGTTCTTCTTGGGCTGATTTGCCTTTTCGCACATTTTCAGGATTCTATTAGAACAACGTTGATCGCAGGGATGAGGGACTTGTCGTATAAGAATTATTTTTTTTTTAAATCACAGTTTCCATGTAAACATGCGATCTCAAGTCAATCTAATGAACAATATGAGGAGTGGAGGGGCATTCTTCAAAGGAAATCATGAAGGCAAAACAACCATATTAGATAGCATTAGCACATAAATTTAAGGATAAAGTAAAGATATTTTAAAAGTACTTTCAGAACTAAAGACCAAATAGGATCCCAGAAAGGTGCAAGAGCTAACATTTGTCTTGCACCTCAGCAGATGGGAGAGATATTAAATATTCATTTCACATTAGTGAACGAAATGGAGGCTACAAACAATGATGTTTCGAAAGTGGTTCACATTGAAAAGGGGAAGTTCCGGAAGACTTGGAAAATATAAAGTTGGATATTTCTCTGGGATCTGATGTCGTGCAGCAAGGGCTTTTTGGAAAAACAGGGAAATAAACTGTTGGGTCGTTGGTAGAAATATTTATATCATCTATTACTGCGAGTGATGTGCCCAATAAATAGGGTGTGGTTTTGTTGAGGAAGGGATGAAAGGAGAAAACTGAAAATGATAGACCTGTGAGGCTTGCTCGGGTCGTTTTTAAGTTGTTGGAAGCAATACTGAACAATCGGATTTATAAGTATTTTGAGAGATGAGGAATGAATAGGGCTAAACAGTTTGGTTTTGTGCGAGAGAATTTCTGTCTCACAAACATGGTTGGGTTTTTTGAGGACGTAACCAAGAATATTGATGAGGACTAAGTTGTAGGCATTGTTCAGATGGAATCTAATAAATCCTTTTAAAAGGTTCCACAAGGTTGATTAATTTTTAAAGTTCGATAACATAGAATGGAACGTAAGCTTTACAATAAGATATAAAATTAGTTTCATGGTAGAAGGCATGAACGGTGGTGGAAGGCAGTGTTCTGACTGGAGGACTGTTACCAGCTGTGTTCCACAGGGTTTAATGCTGAGCCCACTTTCATTTTTCATTCATGCAAATGATTTAGATAAAAATGTATAAAGCATGGTCAGTGAGTTTGCAGATGAGAACAAGATTGGTAGGAAAGTGGACAGTACAAAATGTTATGTCAGGTTGTAACAGTAGATTATTAGTAAAAAAAACTGAAGTAATTAATTTGATTTATTTGATTTCATGTTGGTAATCAAATGCTGCACCCAGCAGCTCGAACGAAATCAGAAGCACTGTGGTCAGAGCAAACGCTCACAGTTGAGGAAATACCCAGGAATCAGGGTGATGTTCCTGAGCAATTACCTGTGTGTGATAATATCACCCACATGAACATACAGCATTTGGCTTTGCGCAAACAGGTGATCTCGACAAAGAATGTGAATGTCTGTGGATAAATCGAAAAAGAGATTTATCAGAACAGTCAAAGAAATGCGGAATATTACATCTAAGATCAGGGTGGAGAAGTTGAAGTTGTTCTACAGATTTCAAAAACGATTCAGGTGTGATTTGTTCAACATACCGAGGTTTTAATACGTTTAGGAAGTTAGAGAAAGAGCAGCTATTCCCGTTTCATGGGAAACAATTTTATGATATTGTGTAAGAATTACTGCGAGTCAGAAGTTAAAACTTTCATGTTGCATTTTTCTTAGCGAATAAAGTGGCATGACTTAATCTTGATACATAATTTGGTTTCCGTGTTCGAATCTGTAACTCCTCCTCTGACATGGTGTAAAATAATTTTGCAAAGGTCATCTTCGTCAGTTCGGGACTGATGTTCAGAAAAGAAGAAATATTTATGTTTTTTTGAGCTTGCTGTGTTTACTTTCTCCCTGCCTCACTCTGTGTAGAAGGACTTAAAAGCTCCATTCCTGTCAGCGCAGGTGAGACATTCGCTAAACCAGCAAATATTATCACCCACATTGCTTGACCTCAATAGTCACCACTTTGTGACACGGTAAGTTTCATTGGCAAAGAAAGCACATTTATCACCATGAAGCTTTCTTTCACTGTCTGTCTGCCCGTCCATTCATTTTGATTACTGCTGTTCTGATAAATTTCACGTCTTCTCTCCTGTTGTTCTTCCGTAATTCGACGGAACCTCGAACCGAATCCTAGCATCATTTTGATTTCGATTGTTTACGTTACATCAATAACCAGACCAGAACAAGCTTGCAGGAAATTGAATAACACACAAAAAATTCTTTAAAATATCCTTCCAGAACACTAACCGGCTGCAGGGTCAGAATATGAGAAATGTCAGAGTGCAATGATAATTAGTCCATTTCACAGTCCTGAACGAGCTCAGTCTTTGCAAAATGTTTATTTATAATTGTGACAATTCCCTGGGGCAGATCCCCCCTGAATCCACAAAAATGTATGCTACCAAAAACTCGTTCAGTTCTGATTAAAATCGCTCAGCATACTTTCCATCAACCCAAAGTTTCCTGCGCCATGTCAATTGAAGTGTATCCAGATGAGGTTAGACTTCCCAGCCTCTGCTCCCACTGCTCCCTATTCCATGTCAACAGAATTTGTCCAGCCGAGTTTGGAGCTCCCAGCCTGGGCGTTTCAGGCGCCTCTCTGCCTTCATAAAAGGACTGCTTGCTCACGGACTTGGTCACTGGTAGAAAGAGTAGAGATCCACGCGTTCATTCCACTCCCAATTTCCGATCGGATCTTCGCCACTGCACCACTAAATTTCTCTGATTCCAGACCTGGGAACCGGTGTGATGTGAGTGTTCAACAGTCGTTACTACGTTTTCCCGCAGCACTGATAACGTAATAATGTGAAACTTCGTTGTTATTTAAACCTACATTTCAACAATTTGTGCACTAGCGCCTGTACATTTCATCTGTGCAAGATATCTATTGAACTCAGTCTTCAACATTCTCAATGATGGAATCTCCACAGCCACTGAGGACATCGAAGATGACGATTCATTCCAATCTCAGTGGGTTGTCCTCTTGTGCATGTGGTGCTGTTCCTCGCCAATCTCAGCCATTGCATTTATTGCTTTTACTGTTGGTTATTATTTCATGTGATCGTATAGTGGCTCATCCTCTGCATTGTGGCCGAAGCAACCTCCATTCAAATCCGAGTATCAGTAATGCGCATTTTTTCCATATTACTCCATATAACCTGTGCGGAACAGATGCAGAAAGGGAACATTCAAATTTAAAGTTAAAATACTCTATACGGTGATGATTTTATTGCTTCAAACTTTATCTCCACCCAATCTCGGAGATGTTCTCCATTTCTAAATCACTATTCTTCCTTTTCATCCCTCCTCCCATGTCACTGGGGCATTGCACAAATTAACATTCGCTTTCACATTGACACCGTGAAGTTAGTGTTGCAGCTGTAACTCTTGTTCGGTGAACGTGCCCCAATGCCACAATGAGGACCTTTAAGACACTCAATGCAATCAGATAATGTGGTTGGGTTATCATTCCTCATGTATAGTGTTTGATTTGCATGGACAAGAGATCATTGGAGCACTGGGTTCATGAAAAGGACACAGAACATTTTCGAGGGAAAGAGACTTTATTGGAATAGACCAATATTTGTGAATTCCCCACATTTATTTCAAGTTTTGATTCGTCTCTCGCTAGATTATTATGTACACTTCTGCAATCCACATAACAAAAGCGATATGACAACTGTGGAAACGGTGCAGAAGTGATTTGCCAATATATTGTCTGGATTGAAGAACTTCAGCTATGATAGAGTTCAGACAGGCTGGCCTTATTTTTGTGAGAGCAGGAGAGATTGAGAGGAGACAGTATTGAGATGTAGGAAATAATGAGGGGCATGGATTGGGTAAACTTAACGAAAGATTTCTCTATGATGGAGGGATCAATCGAAAGGTAGGCATAGATTTAAGGTAAGAGTCATAAAAGTTCGAGTAGCTGTAAATAAAATACCTTTATCAGCCTGCGAGTGGTTGGAATCTGGACATCACTGTCTCTATGCATCAGAGAGGCAGAAATTCGAATAACTTTCAGAGATATTTAAATGTGAATTTGTAATGCTTAAGGCATACAACGTTAAATGATGGAAAATGGGATGAGGATAATCAAGCAGGTGTCATTGACAAGCGCATGCACAAGTAGCTTGCAGACTCAGTTAGCTCTGACATCCACCTGGTGACGTTTCCTCACCTCAGTTGTCACGTGGGAGGCCAGGGCTCATATTCCCGCTGGGGCGGCTGTGACTTTTTCTGGGGTTCAAGGTTTCTGTAAAGATCTGTAGTTCCGGTGAAGGGTGCAGATGGTGTGGGGATGTTCGGTGGTTTTGGGAAGTTGGTTTGCAGCCGTTTCCTCCGCTTTCTTTGTGATATCTTCAAGGCAGATGAAATTCGTGTGAAGCGCTGCTGTCCTGCAGCATTTTGACTTGGTTTGATTTCCTCCCCACTGCTTTCAGTTGCTGGTTCTTGTCGTTTCTTTGCATGTCCCAGTATGTTGGGTCCAGATCAACCTGTTTTTTTGATGGAGTCATTGGATGATTCTAGTCATTCTAGAAATTCTCTGGCTGCACTCTGATTAGCTTGTCCCATTATGTTTGTGTTGTACAAGTCGAATTTGTTGTCCTCGACATCACGCTGCATTGCTACTCGGAATAGCTGATTGTGTTGTTTACTGGATCCTCCAGTAATATTTTGCAACAATACATATTTCCGCAGATTCGTTGCCAAAATCAACACAAGGAGGACATGCCATTATCCAACACACCTAGTACGCATCATTATAGGAAAAAAAATGTTACAGCACGTAAAGCCAGACTCCTCTGACCACTTGGAGTTATTAGACAGCATAAACCGAAAGCCCCGTTTGACAACAACTCACCAAAAAGGACCAAATACCCACCATATGCAATACAAATTTGAACAAACAATGGTGCACGTCGTGACTGTAGGAAACATTATAGAGGACAGACAACTCACGATACGCATTGATGAAGATCAACTTGACACGAATCACCACTGCCAGGTGTCCTGAGTAGTTTGAAAATATGTTGCTGGAAAAGCGCAGCAGGTCAGGCAGCATCCAAAGTGCTCCAAACAAAACATTCCCAGAGTCTGGAATCTCTTGACAAAGAAGGTTTATATATCTCTGTACATGGTGCAAAACAGAGGATTGTGAAAAGTTTCTGGGAAAATGTTGTCACTTTAAAAGTTTAGAAATCTTTCCATTCTTTCGGAGGCCGTTACTTTGACTCTGATGTTCTCCAGATATGAATTGATCTGTGATATTAATGGATTCACGTTCCTGCAAGTCAGGATATCAAGTCTCATCTCAGCTCCCGGGCAATTAGAAAACGCGGGAACAGATAGGACACTGAAAGGCTGGAAGTGAGACGATCCCCGTAGGAGGATAACTGGTTTGCGGTGTTATGGGCGTGTCTGTAGAGTGTGGGATCAGACTATTCCCATGTCTTCAACATGAACTTAACAGTATTTATTTCGGAAAAGTAACGCTAATTAAGGACGATTGTCAATATGGGAGGAGCAGGATGCAGCTTGCTTTCGGGGATAATTGACGTCATTCACGCTCTGTGGCGACGTTCGTCAGTGCGTTCAGCTCATCACTGAGAGGTTGCTGTTCTCCCACGACTCAGGAACAGAGGAACAGCTGTTCCCACACCATCTGTTTTTTTATTGGCCGAAGTTTTCCGAGTTTTTACCGAGGTCAGGAAAATGTGCCTCATAAGGCTCGAAGGGAGAAACTCCCAGTTTTAGGAGAGTTGTATCCTGGTGACATGTATGTGTCTGCAAAGCGTGAGATCAGACTGTCCCATGGTCCACAATGAATGCCCAAGAATTCATTTTGGAAATGTCAAATCAATTGAGGGCAATTTTCATTCTGCGAAGGGCAGTAGAAAGCTTGAGTTCACTGACAGTCTGCTTTTGGATATCCTGCGAGGGGCCTGCAACAAGGGAACTCCCCAGTCACTGTGGAGCAATTAGTCCTCTCGTTTGGTTGTTAACCTAAAAGAGGATGTACCCACGTATGGAGCGATCACTGTTCTTATCCACTGAGTAGCAATGCAGAGTGATGTCGAGGACAAAAAATTCGACTTGTACAACACAAAAATAATAGGACAAGCTAATCAGAGTGCAGCCAGAGAATTTCTTTTAATAGGGTCAGGGATATGTATCCAAACTGAAACCAAATCCAATGAGGAACCACAAATGCGTTTCTGTATTGTTGAATGGCAAGTGAAGGATTGTGGACACTCGGAATTTAAAACAAAAACAGAAACTGCGCAAGGAACTCGGCAGGTTTGTCAGTACCTCTGAGAGAAGATAGCGTTCTGAGAAACTCCTGAAGAAGCTCTGAATCGTTGTCTCTATTTGTCTCTCCCCAGATGCTGCCAGATCTGTTTAGTTTCTCCTGCAATCTCTCCATTTCTTTTTAACGGAATAACCATTTCAACCATCGAGATTGTTTACACAGACCACACATGTCCTGACATTTAACATTGTCGAAACTGTGGTGATTGAATTCAAACAAACCGAACAGTGATTGCCTATCCCTCTACTCCACAGGTAGGGAGAATTTGAAACCAGTTTAGTAGCGCGCTTCAGCAGTTGTGGCCACGTGGTTGAGGCAATTAGTATTAAATCCACTGTGGATTCCTCACGCAGTTCAACATTTTGCGAACTGTGACTGAGAGCCGAGCGGGAACTTGAAGAATGCTTGTTCTCTGCATTTGTTTGAAATTCAAATCGCAGGATTAGGTGAAATGCGTATAACTCAGATAAGGAACGTTAGGAACCTGCAACCAACCGCCTGTCAGGATGGAAAAGGCAGAAAACTCCAGAGCAGGTAAGACCCATTTAGTTGTACACTTCCATTACTGAATATGTTTGCCCTTCTGAATCAAGTGACGCCAGATGGGATAACAACAGTTCAGGGTATTGTGTTGGACTGGTGCTGACTTAGTGGGCTAAAAGGGTATTGTTGTGCAAGACAATTCCCTGGCCAGCTGTGAGGAGGTCAGTTTGTGAAGTAAAAGGATAATCTTTGAAATATGTCCCTCGGCGAGGAAGGGTTCGAAGCTACTCTCCCCTGATCTTACTGTCAGTCATGGTATTCATTGGGACATCTCAATTGGTAATAACTGTTACGGTGCATATTTGTGGAATCGGTCCATATGATAATCAGGACGATAAGACCTGATATCTCATTACCCAGGCGAGAGCAAGCCCGTGCAGCTGACATTCCCTGGCTCTGCTTTTGAGATAAAGATTATTTTCTCAATGTGCCTGTGTTTAGATCAAACAGTTCATTGACATCGGGACTAGACGTTCTGAGAAAGGTGGAGGTGTTACAGGAATAGAAACAGAACAAGACGAGACGTGAAAGTGTTTAGATTTTGCCGTGTGTCCGTTATTTTTGGTGAAGAATGTCTGCCGGGAGCTATCCTGTCAGGTCCCAAGAGCCAGGGGGCTTGTTTGGTGGGATTTGTGTTATTGGAAGTTACACATGAGAAGCGTGTTCGACTATTTCAGCTCAGTATCCATTTCATATCCCGGCTCACCACAACGGTGCACATTTTCTAGCGAAGTGCCTTGTATTCCACTTAAAGCCGCCTTTCTCCAGGGAAACTTGCAGACATAAAGCACATGGAGTGGGCATAATACTGAGGACTCTGTCACTGTCGTGGAATGTGCCTGTGTGATTGCCTCTGTATGTGAACATGAGAATACGTTCCACAAAGGAGTTACAACAGTGTGGCCAGGTCAAATTTCAGTACTATTGTTATGTCATTTAAGATCACAGAGAGAATCTCATTGCTGCAAACTGGGACGAGAATAGATGGATGTCTGATAATGTGCCCTTCACGATGGAAGAACGGCCCTTCACTACTCCCCCCCCCCCCCCGCCCCTCTCACGCTTTTTAAACTTGCGGCCAGAGAGCAGCTGACCTGATGAGAAAATCGCTTCACACCCTTACATAACCTTTTTATTGTCCATTCTACTGGCAATTTTGCAAACTTACTTACCATACTTTCTATCTTCCCACCTACATCATTTATTTAAATGAAACAAATGAATATGCGTTCAGCCAATGGGACACCATTGGTACCAGTCTTCCAGTCTGAAAACTACCCTCCACCACCACTCTCAGCAGTCTGCTAATAAACTAATTATATATCTAATTAGAAACCTTACATTGATCTCTTTGTGATCTAACTTTATGAATTAGTGAACCGTGTGGAACCGTGTAAAAGCATTTATTAAAGTCCAAGTGAGCAAAGTCTACCACTATGTCCTCATTGATCTTCTTGGTTACGCCCTCAAAAAACTCAATCAATTTTGTGCAAAACCATGCAGATTATCCCGATTCATTCCTTGAATCTAAAAATTCAAATAAAACCTATCGTTTAGAATTGCATCCAACAACTTACCCACGACCATAACCAGACACACAGGTCTATCGATCCCAGGCTTCTTAATTAATTCCTTTCTAAATAAAGGCATAACATTAGCCATCCTCCAGTCATTTGGCACCTCGCTCGTAATAATAGATGATAAAAATATTTTTACGAAGGGCCAACAGTTTCTTTCCCTATCATCCCACAATGTTCCGGGATTCCGGAGATCAAATCCCAGAGAAATATCCAACTTCATATTTTCCATGTCCTCCACCACATTCCCTTTTCAATGTGAACTTCTTTCAAACCATCAATATTCAGTTGTACCCGCCATTCTGTTCTCCAAGGTGTAAACTGACGCGAAGTGAACATTATATGTCTCTCCATCTGCTGAGATTCAAGACAAAGGTGAGCTTTTTTCATATTAAAGTAGTCCTCTTTGTTCTGAAGTTCTTGGTGTATTTGTAGAATCTCTTCAGATTATATTTAACTTTATGTTCTGAGGCTATCTCATACTCTCGATTGACTTTTATGATGTCCTACTTAAGAATGCCTCTCCACTCCCTATACCGTTCAATACATTCACTTGAAACCATGTGTTTATATGGAAGCTGTCACCTCCTTTAAAAAAATTCTTATGACAAGGCCTAACTCCCTGCGATCAACGTTGTTCTTATGGAATACCGACAATGTGGAAACAGGCCATTTGGAACAAGAAGTCTCCACTAATCCTGCGAAGAGAATCGCACCCAAACTCACACCTCCAACCAATTCCTTTACTCTGCATTTCCCATGACCAAAGAACGTCAGCCACACATCTTTCGTCTGTGGAGGAAACCCAGGCTGAAAAGGAGAGTATGCACCAACTCCAAATTCACAGTCGCCCAAAGTAGATATTGAACCAACATCACTGAGGCTGCAAGGCATTAGTACTCACCACTGAGTCAGCCATTATAAGCCTCCTCTCCATCACTCAAAACATATCATCACTTCGATATGGGCCAAAACCTGCTCCCAATGTTCCAAATGCATCTGTCCAGAGCCTCCTATTGACTGAGGTAAACCTCTGCCCGGTCATTCTCATTAGCTTGAACAGAAGCCGACATTGTATTTGCCTTCCTCATCACAAACTGAAATTGCATGCTGAACATAAGAGAAAATTGAACTTTGAAATCTTTCTGCTTTCAGGAAATTGTCTATGCCTCTACTCTTTCCACCAAACATATGACCACATATTTTCCACAAAGTATGCCAATTGCAACTATTTGTTTCGAAGCACTCAGTCCGTTCAAGTCATTCTGCAGCATGCCCGCTTCATCAATAAGATCTGCCCTTCCACCTATCATTGTGTCTTCTTCAAATGGAGCAACAACACCCTCAGTTCCTTTGAATGGATCATCCATACATAATGTGAATAGCTGTGGTGCAAACACTGACTCCTCTAAACTCCACTAGTCACGGGCTGCCATCCTGGAAGAGACCCCTTTGCCCAACTGTCTGCCTTCTGCCAGTCAGCCAAGCCTCAATCCAGGGCCTCTTATTCAGCCGTTTGCCGTACTGCACCCTGATATATGTCTGTGGAAATTCAAGATGGTCACCGCCACAGGCTTGACTTCGTCTCACTTGCTCATGACATCCAGTCCTGTTGGAGCAGACATTTCTTACAATTGAATCATTTCAAAACTGAAACCTCTGACTTCAGTCCCAAACTCAAAATCCACTGCCTCGCCACTGAGTCGAAAGTGTGATACATGGAAAGCACAGAAGGACAGGCAGCAACGAATGAGCAGGACAATCGACGTTTCGGGCACGAGCCCTTATCAGAAAGAGGCTTGTGAACCGAGGGATAGAGAGACAAATGGGTGCGGGTGTGGCTGGGACAAGGTAGCTGTGAGTGTGTTAGGTGGATGGAGGTGGGGGTGATGATGATAGATCGCAGCGCAGAGTGGAGCAGATAGGTGGGAAGGAAGATGGACAGATAGGACAGTTCATGAGAGCGGCGGAAGCCCTGGACCTGAATGAATTTGGCTGTGTGGGAGGGAGAGTTGACGTATTCGACCAGGTGCCAGTGGTGTTGTTTGGTGTGTGTGTCCCGGAGATGTTTTCTAAAGTGGTCTTTACTTCGGCATCCAATTTCCTCAATGTCGAGGAGACTGCAAAAAGAGCAATGGATACAGTAAATGACATGGTGGAAATGCAGGGGAAACACTGATGGACATGGAAGGGTCCTTTGGGGCCTTGGAAAGAGTTGAGGTGCGGAGGTGTGGGTGGATGTTTTGGAAATCCCGTGTTGTAATGAGAAGGTTGCTTGGAGGGTATGGCGGTTTGGTGGGGGCGCGTACTTGACAAGGGAGTCAAGGAAGGAAAGATCTTTGGAGAAAAAGGATAGGGGTGGGGAGGGAAACACATCTTAGTTGGTGGGGTTCATTTGCAGCTGACGGACATACGGGAGGATGATATGATGTCGATAGACGTTGCTGGGTTTTAAAGTGATTTAGAAGGGAGTTCCGTCCTCGTCATAGTTTGAGGGAAGGGTTTTGGGAGGGAATTGAGGAAAGTGAATGAGCTCAGTTGGAAGGCATCATCGACCACGTGCTGGGAGGAAATGCCTCGCCACTGATTCAATTTCCTCCCTGGCAATTGTCTAAGTCTGAAAAGACACGTCATAACTATGGTGACATTATTCACCTCGTGATGTGTTATTAACCACATATCACCATAATCACCATGTCAGCCTACTTGCACTTCACGAACATCACTAACTCTTCCACGTCTCTGCTCATCTTCAGCTCAATCTGAAATCCATTCCTTTGGACGACACGGTCGTAATACACATCCATGCGTCCTTTCAAATTCCCACCCTGCTGTGGTGCTAGTGTGGCAAGGAATAGGGAGAGAGAGTAGTTGAACATGTGGCCACAGGGATGGTGCAGGAGGGAGGGTTTTGGATTCTTGGATAATTGGGGCTCTTTCTGGGGTAGGTGGGACCTCTAAAAGCTGGATGGTCTTCATCTGAATCAGAGGGTTACAAATATCCTGGGGGGATATTCGCTAAGGCGATTGGGGTGTGTTTAAACTAGTCCAGCAGGGAGATGGGAACCAAAATTGTAGTTCAAGTAAAGAAAAGGTTGAGTGTAGGGAGGTACAAAATCAAGTTATATGAACGCAAGATGACACCGGCAAGAAATAAGTTGGTTTGGAGTGTATCTACTTCAACGCCAGGAGCATCCGGAATAAGGTGGTTGAACTTGCAGCATGGGTTGGTACCTGGGAATTCATTTTTATGGCCATTCCGTAGACCCGAATAGAACAGGGTCAGAAATGGGTGTTGCAGGATCCAGGATTTAGATGTTTCAGTAAGAACAGAGAAGAATGTAAAAGAGGGGTGTGGGGGGGGGGGGGGTGTAGCATTGTTGGTCAAGGACAGTATTACAGTTGCAGAAAGTTTCCGGGTAGTGTAGATGTGCAGAGAGATCTCGGTGTTCAGGTACAGAGATCCTTGAACTTTGCCACCCAGGTGGACAGGGTTGTTAAGAAGGCATACAGTGTTTTAGCTTTTATTAATAGAGTAATCGACTTCTGGAACCATGAGGTTATGCGACAGCTGTACAAAACCCTAGTGCGGCCGCACTTGGAATATTGTGTACCGTTCTGGTCACCGCATTATAAGAAGGATGTTGAAGCTTTGGAAAAGGTGCAGAGGAGATTTACTCGGATGTTGCCTGGTAAGGAGGAAAGTCTTACGAGGAAAGGCTGAGGGACTTGTGGTTGTTTTCGTTACAGAGAAGAAGGTTGAGAAGTGACTTAATAGAAACATATAACATAATCAGAGGGTTAGATACGGTGAACAGGGAGATCCTTCTTCCAAGAATGGTGACGACCAGCACGAGGGGGCATTGCTTCAAATTGAAGGGTGATAGATATAGGACAGATGTCAGACGTAGTTTCTTTACTCAGAGAGTAGTAACGGTATGGAATGCTTTGCCTGCAGTGGTAGTTGATTCGCCAACTTTAAGTACATTTAAGTCGTCATTGGACAAGCATATGGACCAACATGGAATAGTGTAGGTAAGATGGGCTTCAGATTGGTATGACAGGTCGGCGCAACATCGAGTGCCGAAGGGTCTGTACTGCGCTGTAATGTTCTATGTTCTATGTTCTATGGTCTAACTCCCTCTGCTTCTATTCAAGGGCGTACTTGCGTTCTGTTCACTGTTTCATTGTGCATTACCTGAATGGCAATTTTACAAACGCATATTTTCCCAAACGTGCACTGCGGCCTTCGCAGCTTTGTCTTTCCACAAGGGCTCACACATGGTGGAAGGGAAGGAGTTGCAGGTTATTCACCCAATGATGTAATCCTGAGGTCTTCCAAAACCTCTCCTGCATGTGGGAATACTCTCAACAAGGGTTACTCACCGTTCACTGGGCAGCGAAATTTCAACGTTTTCATCATTGTCTACAAATCTCTTGACTGTCTTCCCTCTATCTATCACTGTCATATCTTCCAGGCCACTCAAGAGCAAATAGAGATTGTCAATAGTATACCAACCCAGCCAGCGGACACAGCAGCCAAGATTATGTTTTAAAGTGTTCTCTCAGATATCTGCATTCCCTCGAATTCCAAACTCCGGAGTATGTTCGATTTGAACTGTTTCACGTTTGGTGCCTTAACGACAGCTGCCAAGGTAAGAAATTATGAAAACTTGAAGCGACGTAAATCGCACCAGGCTATAGGAAAGGAATTACTCACCAAGTAGTTAAGAAAAAAAACTGTTATACATGCTAAAATCAGGGCAATTTATTGATATCAATACTACATCGTGTCTTTTATATAAAAAATAATTCAAAGCTTTTACTCTGATGGAGTTTAAACAAATGTTGATCCCTGTCTCATTATGAGACATTTGGAAGCTGACAAACTGTTATATCCAACAAGTGATCAAAGAAGTGGGTTTCAAGTCGTATTTTGTCACTCAAAACGAAGCTTGTAAAACAAAATTGAGATCACCAAAGTTTTTCTGCTAGAGGTCATCGTCTTTTGTCAGTCGCAAAACGGCGCCTGTGTTAGTGCTTCCATAGCTCAGTGATTCAAGCACTGGTTATGTAAACCCGGGGTTGTAACCTTGAATTTCACTGCAGCCTTACTGAATTTTCTTGCAACTATTGCAGCAGGCATCGGAAGGTGCGTTCTCTATGTTGTTAGGAATTATTTTTGAAGTAACAGCAGGAAGTTATTTTTACGCAGACCAGGCCGCATCTGTTTCAATTTAGAATTCCACATCCGTATTTTTCCTTCGAGAAACATGAGGATGACAAGCTTCTGATGCGAAGAATGCCTTCGTTTGGCAGGAAGAACAACATGACTCATTAGAAGCAGTAACGTGACGGTGAAACAGTGGAGGACGAATACGTACAGGGATGCGGCTGAATGCTTCCATTCCGTATGTAGAGACAGGAATCTGCTGGAATTCAAATTAAACAAGTAGTAGGCTTGAAGAGCACAGCTAGCCAGGCTACCTCAAAGGTGGAGAAGTCAACAATTAGCGGGTACCAATTATTCACGATTGGGGCAGTCGTTGAAGGACAGCCTCCTGCCTGTTTACCCCTCTGATAATGTAAACACAATCGGATTTTAAAGCTTGTAGTGAAGAAAAAAGAGGCCAACCGGGTCAATTCTACATTTTATGGAAGTTGGGCTCTCTTGAGGCCTTTGTCACTTTCAAAAGATGTGTCTGTATTGTTCCCTCTATGGGTCAAAATGAGGTTCAGTTCTCCCACAGTTCATGAACAACTTTGACGGTATCTGACATCAGTCTCATTCGCTGGTGCATTTGAGATTAAAACTTTGCAGGGAAAGTCACATTCAGATGAATACTTCGGATGTCAGGCTATGGGCCAATTAGTGGAAACTGGAAACGAGAATATTTGGATTTTTGACTACTGGCACTGACATAATGTATTAATCTGTGCTGTAAAAGCACGGTTTCACGAATACTCTTTCTTGGAAGGAATTTCTCATCGCAGGAAAAGAAACCTATGCTGTTCAGAGAAGACGCAATTGTACATGCCGTCCTTCCTGGTCGACTAGTGGTTACCATACAGCGCTTTCACCGCTGTGGTTTGAGTTAATTTCTTGGTCAGGGAATCTGGATTTATTGTTCCTGATACGGGCAATATCAAAAGTAGAGCATCTTTGACAGGAATCACATTTCAAACGCGTCCACATGTGCCTTGCAATATTGTACAGTGCCGCAAGATGGCTCACTGGTTATCACTGCTGCCTCACAGCGCCAGAGATATGATTTGCCTACAACTGAGTCGACTGACAGTAAGGTGCTTTATTCAGGAGAAAATGAAGAGAAAAAGAGTAAGGAATTGTTCTGTGAGGGTTAATCCCTGGAGGAAAGGTGTTCATTTGTTGCATCGATTTGTCAGTTTCTGAACTGTAGGTATTCCATGTTCCCTTATTGTGTTGCTTTAGCAAATGTTCAGACAGAGGAGAAAAGTGAGGAAAAACAGTCATGACCCAATCAGTGATTGATCCATTCTGCAACAACCAACGGATTCACTTTTGACTGAACTACCTCCATTTTCCCTACATTGGTAATGGTCGTATACAGCATTAGAGCGGATTTTCATGTGTTGTTCTGACCGCAGCATCCTTTCTTAACATGGACTATACTGGGACATAAAGAGATGATAAAAGACATGGATGGCGATGACTGGAATGAAAAGACGTCAGGAAGAATGGACAGCGTTTAGTTGGAAACAGAATAATGGAAAGGAAGCCAACGATGTAGTGGGGGAAAATGCCATTTGAAAAGACAAAGCGGGGTTTCATGGAATGGTGCAAAAGATGAATAGATCATGAGGCGTGACACCAGGAAAAACTGAGCTGTGTCCGTATAGAAGGTTTTTAGGCGATGTGAATTTAGCGAGAGTAAATAGGGGGGAAATGCCCTCATTCAGATGGATCTATTTCAAGGCTATAGAACTTCAAAGCCAGCGATGAATGATAAAGAGAAGTTTGGAGCTCGCAATCTTTTTCCTTCTACAGCTATTGAACTCGAAAATGTTTACGTTTTCTCAGGAAAAAAAATACTCAGAAGCTGATTCTAATATATTTGTGAAGACACGTGCAGACACACAAGGAATGAATTTCACGGGGACAGGGAATCTGGGCGACCATTATGGGTACGCGTTCGGTGCACACTCTCTAATTGGTTAACGTTTATTGGAAAGAAACCTCATAACACCCGCAACTGAGCACGACTAAGTATATAATGAGCGGATTGTGAGGAAAGGATTAGCAGCTTGTTCCACATGAAATTCTATAAATTGTAAAAGAACTGAGCTCTGTGTGTTAGCTCAGCATTAAATGGAAGCCGGTTAGCTCAGTCCGCTGCATTACTGGTTTATGATATAAAGTGATGCCAACAGTGTGGGAATAATTCTCGCAATATCTCAGCATACCTTCAGGATCCTGATCTCCCCACAAAGCTAATACTTTAGAAGATGGCGAACATCAAAGTGAAAGTTTTCTATCGTGAGTTGGAACTGACCTGCCGGTGTAATGCACCTTTGTTCTTTCATCTGTTGCATTGGAAAATTTGGCTGCAATCACAGAGAAGGGAGTGAGTTCATTTGCTGCTCACTCATCTCGCCCAACCATATCTAGTGACAAGACACGAAAAAATTTCTGTTTGAATTCTGTAATCTTCATAGCAGTACTTAAATACATATTTGTCATTTCTATTCCAGTTTTTCTGATAACAGGCAAAATGTCCAATGAGATAAACCTAATAATTTTTGGATTGTTTTTATGGAATGTACAAGTTTGCAGCAAAATTAGTAATATAAAGCGAGCTAAACCTCCTTTCGGGAATTTAACACAGCGCAGGCTCAGCGACATGAGAAACGTCATCGACTTCAAAAATCACCTCTGTATCTCTAGTGAGTAATAGATATTCACTCAGGGGGTCTTTATGGCTGGTCTTAAGTGACTGAGGTATTTCCCAAGGAGAGAACACTCCACAAAATCAGATTTTTTTTGAATAAATGCTGTTTTACTCAATGTTCTTTTGCAACTTTTAAATATATATGCACACATACACACATACATGCATGCGGACACACATTTATATATATGTACATACAAAGAGCTCGCACATTCGACGGGAAGAACATTCAAATGGCCGACCATCCATTCCAAATATTCTGAATTCACACACACACACACACACACACACACTTACGCGTGTGTGTGTGTGTGTGTGTTTGTATGGGATGAGCTACGAGGGGTAAACCATGGGGTACAGATCTCTGGCACAGTGTTCGTCCCTGTGATCAGAAGGGTAGGGGAAAGTGGAGGAGAGCAATAGTTATTGAGTACTTCATAGTGAGGGGGACAGATTGCAGTTTCTGTGGGTACAGGGCAGGCTCATGATTGATGTGATACCTCCAAGTTACCAGGGTTTGTGATGTCTCGCAGCGTGTTTTCAAGATACTTCAGGGGGACGGGGAGCAGCCCGAGGTCATGTTTCACAAACACACTAACAACATATATAATAAAAGTGATGTGGATGCATGGAAGAAACTCAGGGATCCAGGTGATATCTTAGATCGAGATCAAACAGATTTGTTCTCTCTGATGGTTTACACATGCCAAGTTATAGTGAGGGAAAGAACAGAGAGAGAGCAGATGAACACGTGGTTGTAAGGACGGTGCGGATGATCGGGATTTTGATATCTGGATAGTTGGGGCATATTTTGGAGTCGGTTGGACCTCAACAAACAGGATGGTCTTTACCTGAACCGGAAGGGTACCAATATCCTGAGTGGATAAATTTCTAAAACTCCTCAGGAGGGTTTAAACGAATTCAGCAGCAGAGTGCGAACCTAAATTTTAGCTGCAGTTTGCAGGAAGTTTTGAGTGGTTAGGACATAAACAGATTTTCGGGTTTGCAACTGAATGTTGGCAAGGATGAAGTTGATTTGAATTGTATCTACTTCACCGCTAGGAGCATCTGTTATAACGGAGGTGTCATGGGTTGTTGACTGGGGCTTCAATATTGTGGCCATTTCAGTGACATAATGGAGCACTGAAAGGAATGGTTGTTCCTTGCACCTCAGTTTCGTCTTTTTCAGTAAGAGCAGGAAAGTCGTTACAGAGGGGGAGATGTGGCGTTTTTAGTCAAAGACAGTACTATGGTAGCAGAAAGGATATTTGGTGAGGACCCGACTCAATCTGCTGAACTGGAATATTCTGAGATTAAAATCAGGCAAGTAGAGGTCACCACCAAAATGTTCTAGAGATATGGAGGAAAAGATTGCAAAGATGATTCTGGATAGGAACGGAAGTAACAGGGTAGTTGTAGTGGGGAAGTTTAACTTTCCAAATATTTTATATATATATATATATATATATATATATATATATATATCAGAGCAAGTGGTTCCGCTTGGAGAAAGGCCAGTATGATGCGCTCAGGCAAGAGTTAGAATGCACCAGATGGGAAAGCAAACGCAGGGGTTTTGCACATTTGAAATATGGAGCATGTTCAGGGAAGCGCTCATGCATGTCCTTGATAAGTATGTGTGCGTCATGCAGGGAATATGAGGTTGAGACAGGGAGCAATTTTTACTCAAAAAGTTGAATTTCTTGTCAAAAGGGAGAAGGCAGTGCGTCGAAACATGAAATATGTAGGCTGAGTTAGGGCACTTGAAAATTAAAAGCTAGCAAGGAAGGGCCAAAAGAGAGAGCTACTCAGAGCGAAGAGGGGACATAAAAAATCTTTAGCTCGCAGGGTCATTTAAAACCCTGAAGCTTTCTCTTGTCAGTTCAGGAATAAAAGAATAGCTGGCATATGATTCGGGCCTGTCAAGAACAGCAGTAGGAAGTCGTCAATGGAGTCCGAGGATAGGAGAGGCGCTGAATGTATATTTTTCATCATATCTCAAATGAAAAAGACAATGTTGTCGAAGAGAATTTTGAGATGCAATCTGTTAGAATAAATGAAATTGACATTCATAAATACGAGTGTTAGCAATTCTTGAAAGCCTGAAAATAGATTTGTCCTCTTGGCTTGATGGGATGTATGCTAGGATTCTCTGGGAATCGTGGGAGGAGATTGCAGAACTTTTGACTTCCAACTTTATTTCGTCAGTGTCGATGTGATTAGTGCGAGAAGAATCGAGTTCAGCAAATATTGTCTCCTTCTTCAAGAAGGGGAGCAGGGAGAACGCTGGTAATTATAGAACAGTCGTCATATTTCCTTGTAGGTGAACTTCTGGGAAAGATTATTAGAGATATGATTTATGATCACCGAAGAAGGAACAAGTTGATTCGCAACAGTCAACACGATTTTGTGAATAGCAGGTTGTGCCTCACAAACTTTATTGAGGTTTTTGAAAAGGTCAACAAACAGGTGGATGGGAGTAAAGTGGTTAACATGGTGGATATGGTTTTCACGAAGGCACGGTCGGCTGTTGCATAAAATACAGAGACATGGGATTGACGGTGATTTAGCGGTTAAGATCAGTAATTGGCTCGCTGAAAGAACACAGAGTGTGGCAGTTAATGGAAAATATTCATCCTGGAGTTCAGTTACTCATGGTGTACCACAAGGTTCCTTTTTGGGTCCACTGCTGTTTGTCACCTTTATAAATGACCTGGGTTCGGGCATGGGATGATGGATGAGTAAATTCGCAGAACACACTAAATCGATGGAGTTGTCAACAGTGCCGAATTCTGCTGCAGGTTACAGACGGACATGAATAATCTGAAGTCGGGGCTCAGAGTTGGCATATGGAGGTTATTGTGGAAAAGTGTGAGGTGATTTACTTTGGAATGAGCAACAAGAATACAACGTTCTGGGCTAATTGTAATATTCTTGGAAGCTCAGATGACCAGAGCGATCTCGGCGTCCATGTACATAAAACTCTGAAAGTTCACACAAACGTAGATGGATTTGTTTGCAGTGAGCACAGTATTTTTTATTGGGAGAGGGATTTAGTTTCAGGGCCAGACGATCACTTTGCAGCTCCAGACATTTGTCTGGCATGGCCAAACTTGTCGATGTGCGTGCGGTTCTGGTCGCCACGTTATAGGATGGATGTGAAAGCATTGGAAAGGTTGCAGACGAGTTTTCCTAGGATGTTGCCTTCTGTAAAGGGAAGGTCTTACGAAGAAAGGCTGAGAGACTTGAGGCTGTTTTTGATAGAGATAAGAAGTTTGAGAAGTGAATTAATAGAGACATAAAAGATGATCAGAGTTTGCCGTAAGGTGGACAGTGAAGGCATTTTCTTCAAATGGTGATGGTTGGCACAAGGGCATATCGATGTAATTTGAGGGTGATAGATGCCGAGGTAGATGCCTTTCTCAGAGTGTAGTAAGGGTGCAGAACGCCTTGTCTTCAACAGTCGTAGACTCACCAACCTTCAGGGCAATTAAATGATCATTGGATAAACTTATGGCTTATAATGACAAAATGCTGGTCAGATGGACTTCAGATGAGTCTTACAGGTCGGTGCAACATGAGTGCCAAAAGCACTTTATTGCAATGCCATATTCCGGGTTTAAACTGTTCTTCAGCTTGAAGTTGCAATCATCTCTGGTCAGTATCAGTAAAACAAACACCTGGCGAGAATCCAATGCACAACTTTTGCAGTTCATGTGCTGCCATTCTGTCATGCAAGTACAGAAAGCTAACTAACTGCACCACTGGACCTGCCGTCTAATTGTGACGAACGGCTCCTGATCTTACCACTAGGCCCCTCAACCCAATTACTCTTTTTTTTCTGTGTATCTGAAATGAAACGCAGTGCAGAGGTGGTTATACTGATAATGGATCATCGATTATGAAGCATCAGCTCCAGGAAAATGTCATAGATAAATGTGGTGAAAATCGGTTTTATTGAATACTGCATACATTTACCGTGTCTTCCTGCGTTGTTCACAGGCAATGTTATGTGGCCATTGTACTGGGATTTTCCTTCTATCGGCTGCAAATCGTCAGACAATTCGATTCACTGATATTTCACCAACTTCCTTTGGCATGTACATTTGAGACATCAACCCACACTGCACACAACATCAACAATGTTCAGCATCCGACATGCACGAGAATGTGGCATGGTTTTTATGCACAGTGAAGATTGAATAATGTTCTGCAAGGGCAAATTAAATTCAGTTTAATTCGTAAAGTCGCAAGAATCCAGAGTAAGATTCAAATGTCAGAAATTCAAGTTCATTACCTTGGCCAGAATTCCAGCCCAGCAAAGGGGAAATCTGCCCCTGAATCCCCAGCATCCATGCAATTGCTTGCGCCATGTGTCCACTTGGAAACCTATGTGAAGGAACATTCAGCCTGAAGGGGAAATTGTGAGAATCCTCCGCTGTCTGATGTAAAACTGAAACAAGAGCTGTCTTTTCCAGCCGGGAGGGAAGCGAAGTGGAGATGAGACCAAAATATTATTTGGCGTTTAATTCATATTGTCCTCATTGTGATTATTTAAAAACCTTGGCCAGAAATGGCACAGACACAAAGGAGCAGAAGGAGGCCATTCTTAACACCGATCCTGTCCTGCCACGTAATTTGATATCATCATGGCTCACACAACAATTTTATGTCTTTTTCCAGCCCACCCACAACATCGTACTGGCTAACAGGTATTTATCGATCTCTATCATAAATAGACATCGATAATGTAAATCTGTGGGAGGAAAATGTTCCGTTTCGAGACAGTTAGGTTTATGCACGAATATTACTGGTTTTGCAGATGAACAGCCGAGTCTGCTCTGACCACTTTGCAAAACATAAATTAAAACACGACCCGGATGGGATTCGAACCCACAACCTTTGAATAGCAACCTGAATAGAAATGTAGAAGTCCAACGCGCTTTCCATTGCGCCACAGAGCCGCGCCTTCTGTTACCTTTAAGCACACAGGTTTGCCTTTGACGCATTGCATTCAGGACACCCATCTCGCACCTGTCTGTCCTCGTCACACTTTCTGGTACCTGGTCCTTATCCACTAGTGCTCTGGCTCATCAAGTGTTCGGCTACAGACTGCTGAAACGTTCTCATGACACTTACCTTTACCACATGTTCAGATAATGATTTCCAGATAATCAATACTCTACAGGTGAAAGTATTCTTCCTAAATCTCCTCCTTGTCTCCTGTCTTTCATTTATGTTACTCTGTTCATTCCCAATACAGGCTTATCCCTGTCACACATATCTATCCTCTTCATAAAATGAGCACGTTAATCGGTTTCTTATTCAGCCTTCTCTGCGCTTAGAGTAACATCCCCAGCCTAGCTCACGTACCTTCAGAATGGGAGTGTTCATAATCTTGCCATTCTTTTCACCTCTTGTGAAATTCTCCTCCTGCATTCAGACGCTTCCAGTATCTGGCGATGACAAGAGAAAAACAAAGTTCTCAGAAGAAAAGCCAAAAGGTCTGAACAAAATCAGCAGCTCTTGTCTATCTCTGATGAGGAAGGAAAGTTAATGCTTCGAGTCCAATGATCCGTCTTCAGAACTAACGGGAAGGGAGGGTGGGTGAAGAATGTGTAAAACGGCGGACGGTTTCTAAAATGATTGAACTTGATGTTGGGTCCTAAAGTTTTCATGGTCTGTCGGTAGAAAATGAGTTGCGTGTCTTCCAGCTTGTGTTGTGTCTTGAAGGAGCACTGCAGCAGAACAGAGACTGAAATGATGGCCTGGGAACACAGTGTCTAGATTTGAGTGGTGCTGGAAAAGCACAACAGTTCAGGCAGCATCCGAGGAGCAGTGAAATCGACAACAGCCCTTCATCAGGAATACAAGCAGAGAGCCTGAAGGGTGTGAACACAGTGTAATGTTGAAGTTACGGAGACTGGAAGATCGGGATAGTTTTTGTTGATTCTGGACAGAACGTAAGTGATCTCAGCTTTGTCACCGACTTTATTTTCCTCTCTCCATTGGAGAGAGATCACATTCTGAGCAGGAAACACAGTTGCCTCGATTAACTGAAGTGCAGAGAAATCTCTGGAACATGCGACCGGGAGCTTCCAGAGTGAGGAGAGATATCTGAAACCAGCAGGAAATGTAACTGACAACATCGAACGTTACAATGCAGTACAGGCACTTCGGCCCTCGCTGTTGCTGCAAACTGTAAAGTAATGTGATGTCCATTGTAATGGTAAATTAATATTTATTTTGAATCCAATAAAAGCACAGGGAAACAAATAAGTAATTACCTGACTTTACAGAGGCATGTGTTGCAGACAGACAGAAAAAAATGTAAAGTTAAACCGAAATAATAGCAGACATACAAGGCCAGTAAACTACCGTACCAGGGACAAACAGTCAAGGAATGAGAAAAGAAAATCCTTTTGATGTGGAAGACACCTTTCCTCACGTACCATTGGCGAAGGCATCCAGCGAGAGGCGGCAGGATTTGAGACGATGCATACTGCAGGCCCAAAAAAACGAAAGATTGTGTTTTCAGCGACGATGTGCGTACCTGATTCAATGCACACATAAGGACAGATATGAAGAAACTAAATTGGCTAACTCAGGCAGATAGAGCAGTCCAGGTAACCCCCGCCAAGAGGGTAGCCTGGCGATTAGATATGGTAGATGTCTCGGACCCAAGATTAAGAAGGGTCCCTACTGAGTGCAGGGCAAAAGGCAAACGTGATGTGTGGTTCATAGGAAGCTGTGAACCCATAAGAATAGCCCGGAAGTCTGAGTATTGTCCATGCAGAGCACGAGACCCGTTAAAACACGAGGCTGCCAAAGGATACTACTTTGCATCCCTCCTGAAAGCTTGAGTGATAATTCCCTGTGGATAATCACCGGTGAGAGCCCCCATTTTTCTGGTCAAAAAGGCAAACATTCCAGGTGAATCGGGGAAACGGAGCTTTTTTCAAGACCTGCAGGAAGTCAATTATGCTGTTGTTCCGCCCGCCCCAAATGTTCCTAATCCTTGTGCTATGTGAGTTCGAATTCCACCTGACAGTAAATGGTTCTCTGCTATGGATTTATCAAATGTCTTCTTTAGTGTACCGGTACACCCAGAAAGTCAATTCTGGTTCACTTTTCCACTCAAAGGCAAATCATATACATTCAAGCGACTTTGTCAAGATGACTGTGAGTCCCCCACCATAATTAATGAGGCTCGATGCTGGAGTCTGGGGATTTTTGTTTTAACCCCGGGGTCAGCGCTTCTGCAGTATGTAGACGAATGTTTAATAGCAGCACCAACAGAGGAACAATGTGAGAAAGATACGCTTGTGTCGCTCTGCCATCTCGCCAGGAATGGGCATAAAGCTTGTTTCGCAAATCTATAATTTGTGCAACAACAGGTGAAGTTCTTTGGTCATTTCTTGTCTGAACAAGGGAAGGGCATTGGTCAAGACAAAGTTCAAGCAATCCAGCAAATTCCAAAGCCTCACACGAAGTAACAATTGCTATTCTTTTTGGTCTTGCACTCCTACTGTCGATTTTTTATCCCACATTACACAACCCTTGAGGCGCCCCAAATGAAATTTCCAATGGCTTAGAGTTTCAGAACCAGAGACCGTTGCAGTTGAATTAAACAGGCGCTCCAAACCACACCTACACTGGGGGTCCGAATCCAAACAAGCCTTTTGTACAAACGGTAGATGCATGACATCTGAGCTGATGCTGGAGAATGTGGGAAAATTGAGGCAGGTAGCTTACATTTTGGCTAAACCTAGACCCCGTAGCGGCAGGTTTGCCAATATGCCTGCAAGCCGTGTTTGCAGCTGAAAAAGTTTCTTGTAGCGTCCAGGGACACAGTCGGCTTTGGAGAATTAACCCTCCTGGTCCCACATGCATCCTTACTCTTTTCCGAGCAAAACACAGCACACATGTCTGCAGCACGTTGGCTCAGAAACAATACTGTACTATTTGAGATGTCTAACATTACAATAACGAGATGTAACGTCCGTAATGCTGCTGGCCTTCTCGCCACAACAGGAGACAGAGACCCACATGACTGTGTCGCTGTAACTCACCAAGACCAGGCGTGCAGGATTCACAAACTCAGAATCAGGATATTGCGTTTTTTGGTGAATGGGTCCGCATTCAGGGGCAAACGGACAGGCCAGAATTGTGTTTAGTATGCTGTAGTAACTACCCACGAGATAGTCAAAGCGGAATCACTCCCTTGTCATCTGTCAGCTCAAGCAGCAAAGCTGATTGCCTTGACTGAGGCATGTCAATTGGCTGAGTGAATGATAGTGAATATTTACACAGACAGCAGATATGCATTCGGGGTTGTACATAATTGTGGAACTCTGTGGAAACACAGGGGCTTCTTGACCTACACTGGAAAGCCCAAAATACACCGTGGTCTGACTTCTGACCTCCTGGAAGCGGTCCTACCGCCTAAATCATTCGTTGTCTGTAAATGTGAAGCCCACACGAAAAAGTACGATTCCCTTTCTCAAGGCAATGCGAATGCAAACTCACTGGGAAGGACAGCAGCCCAGCAGCCGCCAAGTGGTCAGTTGACATGTGTATGTCAATTATTTGTAATCTAAAGCAGACTTATGGGAGGTCGAGTCGCAGGCCACGCCGAAGGACAAGCGTGAATGGACAATGGCAGGGTGCAGAATGAGGGAATGGGTGTGGTGTGGCCCCATTGGTAAACCCTGTCAACGCGATCATTATTCCCATTCCATGCCAATTAACACACAGTGAGGATCATGAGTCAAAAGGGGGGATGTAGCGAATAAAGTGGTATGATTTGATCTTGATATTTAATTTGGTTTCCGTGGTCGAATCTGTAAGTCCTCTTCGGACATTGTGCAAAATAATTTTCCAAAGGTCATCTTAGTCAGTCCGGGACTGAGGTTCAGAAAAGAACAAATGTTTCTGTGTTTTTTTTGGAGCTGGCTGTGTTTACATTCTCCCCACCTCAAGTTTATAAGGACTTATAAACTTCATTTCTGTCAGTCCAGGTGAGACACTTTGTGATGCGGGTAGTTTCATTGGCAAAGAAAATACCTTTATCCCCATGAAGCTTCCTTTCATCCTCTGTCTGCCCATTCATTCAATTTGATCACTGCTGTTCTGATAAATTTCACCTCTGCTGTCCTGTTGTTCTTCCGTAATTCGAGGGAACGTCGAACCGAATCCCAAAATCATATTAATGTTCGATTGTTCATGTTACATCAATGACCAGACCAGAACAAGCTAGCAGGAAATTGAATAACACAAAAAATATTTTTAAAATTCCTTCCAGAAAATTAACCGACTGCAAAGTCAGAATATGAGAAATGTCAGAGTGCACTGATATTTAGCCCATTTCACAATGCACAGATACACCTAGACGAGTTCAGTCTTTGCGAAATGTTTATTTATAATTGTCACAATTCCCTGGGGCAGATCCTCCCTCAATCCACAAAAATGTATGCTGTCAAAAACTGTTTCATTTCAGATTAAAATGGCTCAAGATACTTTCCATCAACCCAAAGGTTACTGCGCCATGTCAAGTGAAGTGTATCCAGATAAGGTTAGAACTCCCAGCCTTTTCTCCCACTGCTCTCTATTCCAGTTGCTCCAGCCTAGTTTGGAGCTCCCATCTTGGGCGTTTCACGCGCCTCTCTGCCTTCATAGAAGAACTGCATGCTCACGGACTTGGTCACTGGCAGAAAGAGTAAAAATTCACGCGTTCATTCCGCTCTCAAATTCCGATCGGATCTTCGCCACTGCGTCGCTAAAGTTCTGTGATTCCAGACCTGGAAGCCAGTGTGATTGAAGTGGGCAACCGTCGTTACAACCTTATCTCGAGGCACTGGTAAAGTAACGATGAGAAACTTCGTTGTTATTTAAACCAACATTTCAACAATTTGTTTGCTAAGCCTGTACATTTCATCTTTTCTCGAGAAATATCGAAATCAGTCTTCAACATTCTCAATGGTGGATTCTCCACAGCCACTGAGGACATCGAAGATGACGATACAACCCAATCTCAGTAGGTTATCCTCTTGTGCATGTGGTGCTGTTCCTCGCCAATCTTAGCCATTGCATTTATTGCTTTTACTGTTGGTTATTTTTTCACGTGATCGTATAGTGGCTCATCCTCTGCATTGTGGCCGAAGCAACCTCCATTCAAATCCGAGTATCAGTAATGCGCATTTGTTCCATGTTACTCCACATAACCCTTGCAAATCAAACGCAGAAAGGAAGAAATCAATTTTTAAGGTTAAACTCTCTCGAAGGTGATGATTTTCTTGCTTCAAACTTTATCTGCACCTAATCTCGGAGACATCTCTCCCTTTCTCGATCACTATTTTTCCATTCTATCCTTCCTCACATGCCACTGGGGCATTGCACAAAGTAACATTCACTTTCACATTGACACCGTTAAGTTAGTGCTGCAGCTGTCACTCTTGTTAGGTGAACTTGCACCAATACCACCATGAGGAGCTTTAAGCAATCAGATAATGTGGTTGGGTTATCAATCCTCATGTAAAGTGTTTGATTAGCATGGACCAGATATCATTGGAGCACTGGATTCATGAAAAGGACGCAGAACAGTATCAAGGAAAAGAGACTTTATTGGAAAAGACCAACGTTTGCGAATTCCCCACATTTATTTCTAGTCTTTATTCGTCTCTCGTTAGAGTGTTATGTATAATTCTGCAATTCACATAAAAGAAGCGATATGACAGCTGTGGAAATGGTGCAGAAGTGATTTGCCAATATATTGTCTGGATTGAAGAACTTCAGCTATGAAAGAGTTTCGACAGACTGGCTTTGCTTTTGTGAGAGCAGGAGAGATTGAGAGGAGACAGTATTGAGATGTAGGAAATAATGAGGGGCATGGATTGGGTACACTTAACGAAAGATTTCTCGATGATGGATGGATCAATTAATCATAGATTTAAGATAAGAGTCATAAACGTTCGAGTAGCTCTACATAAAAAAATCTTTATCAGCTTGCGAGTCATTGGAATCTGGACATCATTGTCCCTATGAGTCAGAGCGGCAGAAATTCTAATAATCTTCAGAGATACTTAACTGTGAATTTGTAATGCTTAAGGCATAGAACGTTAAATGATGGAAAATGGGATGGGGATAATCAAGCAGGTGTGATTGACAAGAGCATGCACAAGTAGCTTGCAGCCTCAGTTAGTTCTGACATCCACCTGGTGGCGTTTGGTAACCTCAGTTGTCACGTGGGATGCCAGTGTTCATTTTCCCGCTGGGGCGGCTCTGACTGTTTCAGGGTTTCAAGGTTTGTGTAAAAATCTGTTGTTCAGGTGAAGGATGCAGATGGTGTGGGGAAGTTCGATGGTTTTGGGAAGTTGGTTTGCGGCCGTTTCCTCCCCTTTCTCGGTGATATCTTCAAGGCAGATGAAACTCATGTGAAGCTCTGCTGTCCTGCAGCGTTTCGAATTGATTTGATTTATTTCCCACTGCATTCAATTGCTGTTTCTTGTCGTTACTTTACATGTCCCAATATGTTGAGTCCAGATCAAGTTGTTTTTTAATGGAGTCATTGGATGAGTCTCGTCATTCTAGAAATTCTCTGGCTTCACTCTGTTTAGCTGGCCCCAATGTATTTGTGTTGTCACAGTCGAATTTGTTGTCCTCGTCATCGCTGTGCATTGCGACTTGGAACAGCTGGTTGTGTTGTTTAGTGGATCTTCCAGAAATATTTTGCAACAATAGATATTCCCGCAGATTCATTGTCAAAACCAACGCCAGGAGGACATGCCATTACCCAACAAACCAAGCTCTCTAAATTATAGGTAAAAGTATGTCTCGGCACGTACAGCCAGACTCCTCTGACCACTCGGAGTTATGAGACAGCATAAACCGAAAGACATATTGGACAACAATTCACCAAAACATGGACCAAATACGCATCATAGGCAAGACAAATTTGGATAAAAAATATTGCATGTCGTGACTGCAGGAAACGTTATACAGGACAGACAACTCACGATACGCATTCTTGAAGATCAACTTGACATGAAACACCACTGCCAGGTGTCCGCAGTAAGTTGACTCATGACACTGAGTGTCGCTGATTCCGTGGCTGGAATCTCGCAATGTTTGACAGTCTGCAGCAATGGAGAATGTGTTTCTGGAAAAGTACAGCAACATCCAAGAAGCAGGAGAATGGATGTTTCTGACATGGACACTTCATCAGATATTCGGCCAAAACGTCGATTCTGCTACTCCTCAGATGCTGCCTGATCTGCTGTGTTTTCCAGCACCACACTCTTGACTCTGATCTCCAGTATCTACAGTCCACACTTTATCCAACGTCTGCAGCATTAGGTAGTTCCTTGTGTGAGGGAACTGTTGATATTACAAATGTAAAATTCGATTGCTGATTGAGAAACAGCACAAAAGAGTGTTTCTGTTGTTTGAGTTTCCTGGCTGCTCAATGTGTGCTTCTGTGATCGCACAGTTTGCAGTGCTCTGGGGAGCGGCTGCAGTTATCTGCGTTTACATCCTAGATGCTATTGGTGCTGTTTGATTTGTTCTTGATTTGTGCAACAGTAACACAGTGACAAATCAATTAATATTTCAAGAAGGCAGACCGACGTGGAAAATGTCGAGGTGCTGGTGACATTTGATCAGAGATTACCGAGATTCAGGAGAAACGAATGTTGATTTCTTTCGGGTCGTGATGAAGAACAACCAGGGAAATAAGTCATCAGCGGGTACAGTTTACAAGGGCACTCATAGGAAGCAAAATGCGAAATAAAACGTACAAAATGACGAAGACAGATGAAGGATGAGAGTAATCATGGGTAATCTGACTTCCACTCCGCAGCTCCCCTAATTCCGACACCCAGTCCCATTGTAAACAAATGTTAGAGAACCATAAACATTAACGTCGTCAATTGGAACAATCCAAGTCTTTTCTAAATTTTCGATTCGGCTATTAGTTTCAGTTATTTTTTTTCTTTCCTGGGAAATCATCTCTTTCATTGTTAGCAATCATAAAGGGAGCCATCCTTTTTGTCATGGAAATAATAAGATACTAAACTTTGTTTGTGCCGTGTATAAGACTCCACGGTGTCACACGTTTCTTCTACTTTCTCTCGATTTTAATGGTATTCTGTCTTTTGAATCTTCCGACCAACGAGCATGACCTCATTATCCGGACATGTAACTGCATCTGACAAGTTTTTGCCCACTCACCCAATCTATCTATATGCCTATTCATATTGCCACGATCTCATCATAACATTCTCTCCCACGCGTGTGTATTGTCAGCAAATTTGGACATATTATACACTGCCCCTTTCTCCATGCTATTAACAGAGAGATAATTGAAGCCTTGAATACACCCAGTCTTGAATGGCCTCTGCTGTAAATGTTTCTACATACTTGCTACCCTCTGAATGTGAGAACATCCTCCTCATTTATTTCTTATGTGGGTAACCCCTTCCCCTGAGATTGGGATCTCCGGTCCTTCACTATTCTGGATATAAAGTAGAACAGAACAAACTTTTAAAGTAAAACACAATCTCACTGCTGTCTCCAGTGCCAGTTCTGAGTTTTCTTTTTTAACCTCTGTTTGAACAAACTGCCCTGATTGGCACATTATTACTGACAATGACACATCTGCTTCACAGGTGCTTCAGTGCCTGTGATTGGAGTGGAGCTGAAAGGCGCAATAAAAGTGCATCTTTTTTCACTCGACCATTGCCATATTATTAATCTCTCTGCTCATGAAAATGGATCCTTTATATGCATTCAATCTCTCATCAATACCGAGCATGTTTCACTCACAGTTGATTGTAAATGATTTCTTGTTGGATGAATTATCTCTGCAACTCCAGAAAAACGTCTCAACAACTCGATATGTTCTCAGGTCTGCTCATTTCTTGACATACAGGAAGCTCGCTTCAAAGAAAACATTTCCAGTGTCGTGAATCTCTCCACAAAAGGAGTTTTATTTATCTCTCTACATGGTGCAAAGCAGAGGATTGTGAATAGATTCTGGGAAAATGTTGCCAATTGTCAAGTGGGAAACCTTTCAGCAAGCAAAACAGAAATCCCAGCGTCGAGCTTTGTGAATCTTTCGATATTCCTTGGGGCGCGGATTCAGTGGAAAATGAAGGGTGAACTGGCTGGCTGGGCAGAGACAGTTTAGAAATCTTTCTGTTCTTTCGGAGGCCGGTGTTTTGACTCTGATGTACTCCGGTCTTATATTGATCTGTGACATTGAAGGATTCTGTTCCTGCACGTCAGAAAGTCAAATCTCATCTCAGCTCCGGGGCAATTAGAAAATGCGGGAACAGATAGGACACTGAAAGGCTGGAAATGAGGCGATCTCTGTAGGAGGATAACTGATTTCCGGTGTCATGCATGTGACAGTAAAGGGTGGGATCAGCCTATTCCCATGTCTTCACCGTGAATTGCCCAGGATTTATTTCGGAAACGACATACTAATTAAAGATGTTTATCAATATGGGAGGAGCAGGCTGCAGCTTGCATTCGGGGATCATTGAAGCCATTGGCTCAACAGTCTCTGTGGCGATGTTAGTCAGTGCGTTCGGCTCTTCACTGACAGGTTGCTGTTCTCCCACGACGCAGGAACAGAGCGACAGCTGTTCTCACACAATCTGTTTTTTTTTTTGTCCGCACAGTTCCGGGGTTTTACCGAGTTCAGAACAATATTCCTCAAAAGGCTCGAAGGGAGAAGGTTCCGGTTTTAGGAGAGCTGGTTCCCGGTGACATCGATGTGTCTGCAAAGTGTGAGATCAAACTGTTCCCATTGTCCACAATGAATGCTCCACGATTAATTTTGGAAACGTCAAAACAATTGAAGACAATTTTCATTTTGCGAAGGACAGGCAAAAGCTTGAATTCACTAACAGCCTGCTTTAGGAGATCCTGCAAGGGGCCTACTACAAGGGACTCCCTAGCCTCTGTGGAGCAATTGGTCCTCTCGTTTGGCTGTTAACCGAGAGGGTGTACCCACGCATGGAGCGTTCGCTGTTCTTATCCATCCGACTCCTTTGCTGTGCACTTTCTGGTTTTTAATAGGGTCAGTAATATGTAGCCAAACGGAAACCAATTCAGTGAGGAAACACGAATGCGTTTCTGTATTGTTGAATGGCTCGTGAAGGGTTGTGGACACCCGGACTCTCAAACAAAAACCGAAACTGCTCAAGGAACTCGGCAGGTATGACATTACCTGTGAAAGAAAATGGAGTTCTGAAAAACTCCTGGAGAAGCTCCGAATCGTTGTCTCTGTTTGTCTCTCCCCAGATGCTGCCAGATCTGTTTAGTTTTTCCTGCAATCTCCCCCTTTCTTTTTAAATGAATGACCATTTCAACCATCGAGATTGTTTACACTGTCCAAACATGTCCTGACATTTAACCCAATCGAAACTGTGGTGATTGAATTCAAACAAATAAACTTGAAACGAGTTTAGTAGCGCGCTTCTGCAGTTGTGGCCAAGTGGTTGACGCGATGGGCGTTAATTCCACTGTGGATTCCTCATGCAGTTAAGCATTTTCTGACTGTAATTGAGAGCCGAGAGTGAACTTGAAGAGTGCTTGTTCTCTGCATTCTTGTTTCAAATTCAAATCGCAGGAGAAGGTGAAATGCGTATAACTCAGGCAAGGAACGTTAGTAATCTGCAACCAACCGCCTGTCAGGATAGAAAAGGCAGAAAACACCAAAGCAGGTAAGCTCCATTTAATTGTGCACTTCCATGACTGAATACGTTTGCCTCTCTGACAAAAGTGACGCCAAATGAGATAACAACTGTTCAGGGGATTGTGTTGGACTGGCGCAGACTTAGTGGGCCAAAGGGCATTTTTGTGCTAGACACTTCCATGGCCACCTGCGAGGTGGTCAGTTTGTGAAGTAACAGGACATTCTTTGCAAAATGTCCCTAGGTGAGGAAGAGGTCGAAGCTACTCTCCCCGATAGTTCTGACAGTCACGGTATTCATTGGCACATTTCAATTGGTAATAACTATTACGGTGCATATTTGTGGAATCATTCTATCTGATAATCAGGACGATGAGACCGTGATGTCTCATTAACCAGCCGAGAGCAAGCCCTTGCAGCTTACATTCCCTGGCTCTGCTTTTTAGATAAAGATTACTTTCTAGATGTGCCTGTGTTTATATCAAACAGCTCATTGACATCGGGACTGGACGTTCACGGGAAAGTGGAGGTGTGACAGAGGCAGAAATAGAACAAGATGAGACGTGAAAGTGTTAGATTTTGCCGTGGGTCCGTTGCTTTTTGTGAGGAATGTCTGCTGGGCGCTATCCTGTCAGGCCCCAGGAGCCAGACGGCTTATTTTGGTGGGATTTGTGTTATTGAAAGTTACACATGAGAAGCGTGTTCGATTATTTCAGCTCAGTATCCATTTCATATCGCGGCTCACCACAACGGTGCACATTTTCTGGCGAAGTGCCTTGTATTCCACTTCAAGCCGCCTTTCTCTGGAGAAACTGACAGACGTCAAGCACATGGAGTGGGGAGAATGCTGAGGACACTGTCACTGTCGGGGAATGTGCCTGTGTGACTGCTTCTGTATGTGAACATGAGAATACGCTCCTCAAAGGGGTTACAACAGTGTGACCAGGTCAACCTTCAGTACCATTGTTATGTCATTTAAGATCACAGGGAGAATGTAACTGCTTCTAACCGGGACGAGAATAGATGTATGCCTCATATCGTGCGCTTCACGATGGACGAATGACCCTTCTCCACTCCTCTCCCACACGCTTTTTAAACTCGAGGCCAGAGAGAAACTGACCTGACGACAAAATCGCTTCACAACCTTCTACTACCAATTTTGCAAATTTATTTCTATCTTGCTACCTAAAACCTTTAATTAAATGTAAAGAAAATGAATGTGCGCTCAGCAAATGGGACACCTTTGGTTCCAGTCCTTCAGCCTGAAACGACCCTGCACCACCATTCTCAGCATACTGCTGTTAAACTAATTTTATATCTAAGTGGAAAACTTACATTTAACTCCATGCGATCTAACTTTATGAATTAGTCAACCATGTGGAACCGTGTAAAACATTTTATTAAAGTCCAAGTGAGCAAAGTCTCTTACTTTGTCCTCATTGATCTTCTTGGTTACGCCCTCAGAAAACTCAATCAATTCTGTGCAAAACCATGCTGATTATCCCGATTCATTCCTTGTATCTAAACATTCATATAAATCCTATCGTTTAGAATTCCACCAAACAACTTACCCACGACCATAACCAGACACAATCATCTATCGCTCCCAGGCTTCTGCGTGAAGTCCTTTCTAAACAAAGGCACAATAGCCATCTCCTGGTCATTCGGCGCCCCACTCGTCATAATAGATGATAAAAATATTTCTACGAAAGTTTCAAAGGTTTCTTTCCCGAACTTCCCACAAGTTTCCGGGAGACAGGAGATCAGATCCCAGAGAAATATCCAACTTTATATTTTCCAGGTCCTCCAGTCCTTCCCCTTTTCAATGTGAACGACTTTCAAAACATCAATATTTAATTGTACCCGTTATGTCGTTCTCCATGGTGTAAACTGACGCGAAGTGAACATTATATGTCTCTCCATCTGCTGAGATTCAAGACAAATGTGAGCTCTTTCATCTTAAAGTCCTATTTGGTCTCAAGTTCTTAATTATTGTAGATTCTCTTTCGACTATACTTAGCTTTATGTTCTGATGACATCTTATATCCTCGATTGACCTTTATAATATCCTCCTTAAGAATGCCCCTCCACTCTTTATATCGTTCAGAGATTCACTTGAAACCATGTGTTTATATGGAAGCTGTCCCCTTTTTTAAAAAAAGTCTTTTGACAAGGCGTATATCTCAGCAATCAACATTGTTCTAACGGAATACCTACAATGTGGAACCCGGCCATTCGGACCAAGAAGGCCCCACTAATCCTGCGAAGGGAATCACACTCAAACTCACACCTCTACTCAATTCCTGAAACTCTGCATTTCCCATGACCAAATAACGTCAGCCGCACATCTTTCGTCTGGGGAGGAATGTGCAAACTCCAAATACACAGTCATCCAAAGTAGATATTGAACCAACATCGCTGAGGCCGCAAGACATGGGTAGTCGCCACTGAGGCAGCCATTATAAACCTCCGATCCATCACTCAAAATATATCATCACCAATACCGACTCTGACTGTTCCAAATGCATCTGCCCAGAGCCTCCTATTGACTGAGGTCTAAACCTCTTCCTGTGCTTTCCTATTCGCTTGAACTGAACGCCTGCATTGTATTTGCCTTCCTAAACACCAACTCAAACTGCATGTGAAACATAAGAGAAAATTGAACTTTGAATTCTTTCTGCTTTCATAAAATTGTTTGTGCCTCTACTCTTACCACCAAACATATGACCGCACACTTTTCCACAAAGGACCGCAACTGCAACTATTTTTTCAAAGCACTCAGTTTGTTCAAGTCATTCTGCCGCATGCCCGCTTCAACAATAAGATCTGCCCTTACGCCGATCATTGTGTCTTCTTCAAATGGAGCAACAACACCCTCAATTCCTTTGAATGGATCCTCCATACATAATGTGAATAGATGTGTTGCCAACACTGACTCCTGCTGAACTCCACTAGTCACGGGCTGCCATCCTGGAGAAGACCCCTTTACCCAACTGTCTGCCTTCTGCCAATCAGCCAAGCCTCAATCCATGTCCTCTTCTTTAGCACCTTGACATATGCCTGGGGAAATTCAAGCTGGTCACCTCCACCGGCTTGACATCGTCTAACTTGCTCATTACCTACTCAAAGCATTTAACACAAAGCTGATTTATTTGATTGTTATCGAGAATATTCCAACTTTGATTCCAGGCCTGAATGTGAAGAACAACAATGTTCAATTGCTGTTGCGATATGTAAACACGACGCTGCCTTAGTAGGGTCGATGAGTGAGTGAATTCCTTCCCTCAGTGGAATCCTCTATTCTCTCAAGAGGGTCGATGAGTGACCTAACTGTTTTGCTCACATGGAGCAGGTAAATGCTTGCGGCCAAATGCAAACCAGATGGTGTACTGAGAGTTGAGGTGATCGCTTAAACCTATTCCTGCAATAGGTTCCTTGAAACGTCTCTCACAATTCGAAAATATCGATGTGAAATCAGTTCTACAGAGACCGGACACCACATCCCACATGCTACATATTTGATAGGTCTATCCACAATGTGATGACGTTCATGATGAACTGTCCCCAGGAACGTTTATAATGATTAATGTCTTTATTCAGTGTGAACACGTTGAACACACGCAAGTATTCAGCACCTTCTACAGCACTTCCCGCATTCATGGCATTTAGAAAGACCTGTTAATATGGCGAGAAAGGTGATGAGCCATCCGGTCGCTCGGACTTTGCAGCACGGTCCCACAGATTTGGAATTGGAAAGGATCTATTCGGGTGAGCACGTGGGTCAGACGTCAGGTCTCTATATATCTTAACGGACTCTTATTTATGTGGACATATTTCTCAGAGATGAAACACATAGAGGTTTGATAACATTTTCCAAAGTTCGGAGAGAGAAAAGGTTTCTCATTAGTATGAGCGTCGTGTTCGGTTCTCCAATCGCTGGACGTTTTAAAGCATTTTCCGCAGTTCATACACTGAAATCGTTTCTCATCATTTTGAACGAGTATGTGTCGCAGCAGGTCAGAGACAGAGTGAATCCCTTCCCACACTCTGAGCAGGTGAATGGCTTGTTCCTGGTATCATTGCGTCCATAGGAATTCAGCTCAGACAGGGAAATGAATCCCTACATTTCCACAGTCATTCCTCACTATGACTGCAATTGAGGTGTGTAAGTCTGATGACTGGTAAAAACCTGGTCCACACGCACAATAAGTGAACGACTTATCTCACACTATTACCAGAGCTTTTTCCTTTCATGTTCGAAATCTGATCAAGTTGTATTTGGGATAAACTTCGTGGCTTCATCAGATTATGGTGGAGAGGTTGACTTCTAAATCTTCCCATTCTAATATCCTGCGAAATTGATGTGATCCCAAAATGAAAGTGTGAAACCGTCTTTCAAAAGACTCTAGAATCTGTCTGAAGATATGGTCTAAAAGGTAAGGGATTTTCGACACTAAGAATTTGACCAGAATTTTGTCAGAATCTTTCATGCACACAACTTCCACCACAGAGAACGAGCAGGTCAGCAGGTGGATATAAACACGATCGCCTCCATGTTCCCTCCAGGTCAAACACTGTCCTGACATGTCTGACATACAGTCCTGTTGGAGCAGACATTTCTTACAATTCAATCATTGCAAAATTGAGGCCTCTGACTTCAGTCCCAAAATCAAAATTCACTGCCTCGCCACTGAGTCGAAAGTGTGATGCTGGAAAAGCGCAGCAGGGCAGGCAGCAACGAATGAGCTGGAGAATCGATATTTTGGACACGAGATTTCATCAGGAAAGAGGTTTGTGAACCGAGGGGGTACAGAAACAAATGGAAGCGGGTGGGGTGGGACAAGGTAGCGGAGAGTGTGATAGATTGATGGAGGTGGGGACAATGATGAAAGGTCGCAGCGCAGGCTGGAGCAGATAGGTGGGATGGAAGATGTACAGACAGGACTGTTCATGAGAGTGGCGGAGGCCCTGTACCTGAATGAACTTGGCTGTGTGGGAGGGAGAGTTGACTGTTCAGCCAGAGGCGAGTGGTGTTATTTGGTGCGGGTGTCCCGGAGATGTTTTCCGAAGCGCTCTGTAATTAGGCATCCAATTTCTTCAATGTCGAGGAGACAGCAAAGGGAGCAATTGTTACATTAAATGACATGCGTGGAAATGCAGGTAAAACTCTGATGGACATGCAAGTGTCTTTTGGGCCTTTGACAGAGTTGAGGACGGATGTGTGGTTGGATGTTTTCCAAACCCCGTGTAGGAATGAGAAGGTGCTGGGAGGGGAGGGTGGTTTTGTGGAAGCGTGCACTTTGTAAGGGGTGGAAGAGGGAATAGTCTTTATAGAAAATGGATAGGGGTGGGGAGGGAAGCACATCTTAATTGTTGGGGTTCATTTGCAGCTGACGGAAATACCGGAGGATGACATGATGTCTACAGAGGCTGCTAGATTTTAAAGTATTGAAGAAGGAAGTTCTGTCCTTGTCATATTTGGAGTGATGGGTTTTGGGAGTGGGGTTGAGGGAAGTGGATGAGATGAGCTGGAAGGCATCATCCGCGACGTGACAAGAGAAAATGCCTCGCCACTGATTCAAATTTCTCCCTGGCACTGGTTTGAGTCTGAACAGATACGTCATTACCATGGTGACATCCTTCAACTCGTGATGTGTTTTTAACCACATATCGCCATCATCACCATGTCAGCCGACTTGCACCTCATTAACATCATTAACTCTTCCAACGTCTCTGCCCTTCTGCAGCTCAAACGCTAAACCATTCGTTTGGACGACACGGTCATAATACACTTCGATCCGTTCTTTCAAATGTCCTCCCCGCTCTGGTGCTAGTGGAGCAATGGATATATAGAGAGAAGAGTTGAGCACGTGGCTACACGGATGGTGCAGGAGGGAGGGTTTTGGATTCTTGGATAATTGGGGCTTTTTCTGGGGTCGGTGGGACCTGTACAAGCAGGATGATCTTCATCTGAACCAGAGGGATACCAATATCTTTGGGTGGGGGCGGGAAATTCGCTAAGGCTATTGGGGTGGGTTTAAACTAATCCAGCAGGGGGATGTGAACCAAAATTGCAGTTCAAGTATAGAAATTTTTGAGAGTAGGGAGGTCCAGAATCAAGCTGCAGGGGCGCAAGATGCCACCAGCAAGCAAGAATTTGGTTTGGAGTGTGTCTGCTTCAAGGCAAGGAGCATCCAGAATAAGGTGGATGAACTTGCAGCTTGCATTGGTACCTGGGAATTCGATGTTGTGGCCATTTCGTAGACATGAACAGAGCAGGGACAGGAATGGTTGTTGCAGATTCCAGAATTACAATAAGAACAGAGAAGAAGGTAAAAGAGGGAGACGTGTGGCTGTGTTGGTCAAGGGCAGTATTACAGTTGCAGAAAGGATGTTTGGGTCTCGTCAACTGACGTAATATGGGCAGAAGTTAGAAACAGGAAAGGAGAGGTCACGCTTTTTGGAGTTTTCTACAGGCCTCCGAATAGTTCCAGAGATGTAGACGAAAGGATAGCAAATATGATTTTCGATAGGAGTGAGGGTGAGACGGTAGTTGTCATGGGGGACTACAACTTTCCAAATATTGGCAGAAAACACTATAGTAGGATTACTATAGATGGGTCAGTTTTTGTCCACTTTGTGCAGGAGGGGTTCCTGACACATTATGTAGACAGGCCAACAAGGGGCGTGGTCACATTAGATTCGGTAATGGGTAATGAACCCGGCCAAGTGTTAGACTGGGAAGTCGGTGAGCACTTTGGTGATAGAGATCACCGTTCTGTTGAGTTTCCTATTGTGATAGATATAAATAGGTGTATACCACTGGGCAAGAGTTACAGCTGGGGGAACGTCATTTATGATGCGATTAGGCAGGATTTAGGAAGCATAGGATGGAGAAGGAAACTGCAGTGTAGGCACATTAGAAATGTGGAGCTAATTCAAGGAAATGCGACTGTCTGTCCATGATAAGTATGAATCTGTCAGGCAGGGAGAAAGCTGTAGAGCGCGGGAGCCGTGGTTTACGAAGGAAGTAGATTCTCTGGTCAAGAGGAAGAAGAAGGCTTATGTTAGGATGAGATGCAAAGGCTCATTTTGGGCGCTTAATGGTTACAAGGTAGGCAGGAAAGATCTAAAGAGAGAGCTCAGATGAGCCAGGAGGCGACGTGAGAAGTTGCTGGCCGATAGGATTAGGGTTAAACCGAAGGCTTTCGATATGTATTTAAGGAATAAAAGAATGACGAGAGTAAGATTAGGGCCAATCAGGGACATTAGTGGGAAGTTGTGTGCAGGGTCCGTGGAGATAAGGGAAGCACCAACTGAATACTTTTCAACAGTATTCAGTCTAGAAAACGGCAATGTTGTCGAGGAGAACACTTCGATACAGGCAACTGGACGAGGTGTGATTGAGGTTCACAAGGAGGAGGTATTAGAAATCCTGAAGAGTGTGAAAGTAGATATGTCCCCTGGGCCGGATTGGATTTATCCTAGGATCCTTTGGGAAGCCATTGGAGTGATTGCCGAGCCTTTGGCATTGATCTTTAAATCGTCATTGTCTACACGAATAGTGCCAGAAGACTGGAGGATAGCAAATGTGGTTCCCATGTTCAACAATGGGAGTAGAGACAATCCTGTTTATTATAGACCAGTGAGCTTCACTTCAGTTGTTGGTAAAGTGTTGGAAAATGTTATAAGAGATAGGATTTATAATAATCTAGAAAAGAATAATTTGATTAGGGATAGTCAGCATAGTTTTGTGAAGATTACGTCGGGCCACAAAAACCTTATGGAGTTCTTTGAGAAGATGACCAAGCAGGTAGATGAGATGATGTTGTGTATATGGATTTCAGCAAGGCGTTCGATAAGATTCCCCACAGTAGGCTATTGTAAAAAATCCAGAGGAATGGATTGTTGGAGATAAAGCAGTTTGTGTCAGTAATTGGCTTGCTGAAAGAAGACACAGGGTGGTCGTTGTTGGGAAATGTTGCTCCTGGAGTCCACTTAACAGTGCTGAGCCGCAAGGATCGCTGTTGGGTCCACTGCTGTTCGTTTTATAAACGACATTGATGTGGGCGTAGAAGGGTGTGTTAGTACATTTGCAGACGACACTGAGGTTGGTGGAGTTGTGGATAGTGACGAATTACGTAGAAGGGTGCAGCGAGATATAGATAAGCTGCAGAGCTGGGCTGAGAGGTGGCAAATGGAATTTAATGCGGACAAGTGTGAGGTGATTCACGTTGGTCAGAGTAAGAGGAATGCAAATTACTAGATTAATGGTAAGATTCCTGGTAGTGTAGATGAGCAGAAAGATCTCAGTCTCCAGGTACACAGATCCTTGAAAGTTGCCAGCTAGATTGACAGAGTTGTTAAGAAGGCACACAGTGTTTTAGCTTTCATTAATAGAGGGATCGTGTTCTGGAACCATGAGGTTATGCTACAGATGCACAAAATTCTAGTGCGGCCACACTTGGAGTATTGTGTACAGTTCTGGTCACCGCATTATAAGAAGGATATGGAAGCTTTGGAAAGGGTGCAGAGGAGATTTACTCGGATGTAGCCTGGTATGGAGGGAAGGTCTTACGAGGAAAGGCTGCGGGACTTGTAATTTTCTCGATAGAGAGAAGAAGGTTGAAAAGTGACTTAACAGAGACATATATTATATTCAGAGGGTGAGGCAGGGTGGATAGGGAGAGCCTTCTTCCAAGAATGGCGACAACCAGCACGAGGGGACATAGCTTTAAATTGAGCAATGATAGATAGAGGACAGGTGTCAGAGGTAGTTTATTTACTCAGAGAGTAGTAAGGGTATGGAACGCTTTGCCTGCAGCGGTAGTAGATTCCCGAACTTTAAATACATTTAAGTAGTCATTGGACAAGCATATGGACGTACATGGAATAATGTAGGTAAGGTGGGCTTCAGATTGGGATACAGGTCGGCGCAACATCGAGGGCTGAAGGGACGGTACTGCGCTGTAATGTGCTATGTTGTATGTTCTGTGGTCCAACTTCCTCAGCTTCTGTTCAAGGGTGCACTTGCGTTCTGTTCACTGTTTCATTGTGCATTATCTGAATGACATTTTTACCAACGCCCATTTTCCCAAACGTGCAATGCGGCCTTCGCAGCTTTATCTTTCCACACGGGCTCCCTCATGGTGGAAGGGAAGGAGTTGCAGGTTATTCACCCAATGATGTAATCCTGATGTCTTCCAATACCTCCTCTGCATGTGGGTGTACTCACAACAAAGGTTGCTCAGCCATCACTGGGCAGCTAAATTTCAAAGGTTTCATCATTTTCTATATACCTCTTGACTGTCTTCCCTCTATGTATCACTGTCATGTCGTCCAGCCCACTCAAGAGCAAACAGAGCTGGTCAATAGCATGCCAACCCAGCCAGCGGACACGACACCCGAGATTATGTTTTAAAGTGCTCTCTCAGATATGTGCATTCCCTCGAATTCCAACCTCCAGAGCATGTTCGATTTGAACTCTTTCACGTTTGGTGCCTAAACGTCATCTGCCAAAGCCATAAATTATGAAATCCCATCGCTATGTAAATCGCACAGGGCTATAGGAAAGGAATTACTCACCAAGTGATGAAGAAAAACTGTTACACATGCTGAAATTAAGGACAATTATTTGGTATTAACACTACAATGTGCCTTTGTCATAATAGAAACTTCAAAACCTTTCCTCTGTATGAGTTTAAACAAATGTTGATCCCTGTCACATTATGAGATATTGGGAAGTTGAAAAAGTGTTATAACAAACAAGTGATCAATGAAGTGGGTTTCAAGTCGTATTTTGTCACACAAAACGAAGCTTGTATCACAAAACTGATTTGACAGAATTTGTTCTGCTCAAGGTCATAATCTTTTGTCAGTCTCAAGACGTTAGTGCTTCCTTAACTCAGTGGTTCGAGCCCTGGTTTTGTAAACCAGGAGTTGTAGCCTCCATTCTCACGGCAGTCTTGCTGAATTTTCTTACAACTATTGCAGCAAGCATCCGAAGGTGCGTTCTATATGTTGTTAGGAAATATTTTTGAAGGAACAGCTGGAAGTCATTTTTTACGCAGATCAGGCCTCATCTGTTTCAGTTTGGAAGTCCACATCCGTGTTTTTCTTTCGAGGAATATGAGAATGACAAGCTTCTGATGCGAAGAATGCCTTTGTTTGGCAGGAAGAACAACGTGACTCAGTAGGAGCAGTAAAGTAATGGTGAAACAGTGCAGGACGAAAACGTACAGGGATGCGGCTGTGTGCTTCCGTTCCTTCTGTAGAAACAGGAATGTGCTGGAATCCAAATTAAACAGATAGGAGGCTGGAAGAGCATAGCTAGCCAGGCTGCCCCAGAGGTGGAGAAATCAACGTTTAGCAGGTTCCAAATATTCACGATTGGGGCAGTCTTAGAAGGACAGCCTCCTGCCAGTTTACCTATGTAAACAGAAACGGGTTTTAAAGCTAATAGTGAACAGAGAAGTGGCCAGACTGTTCAATTCTTCATTTTATGGAAATTGGGCTCTCCTAATTGGGCTCTCTTCGTCGCTATCAACAGATGTGTCTGTATAGTTCCCCCTATGGGTCAAAATGAGGTTCAGTTCTCCCGCAGGTCAGGAACAAATGTGACTGTATCTGACTTCAGTCTCCATCGCTGGTTCATTTGAGATTAAAACTTTGCATGTAAAGTCTCATTGAAATGAACACTTCAGACGTCAGGCTGTGGGCCAAGTATTGGTATCTGGAAACGAGAATGGATGGATGTTTAATGACTGGCACTGACATAATGTATTATTCTGTGCTGTAAAAGAACGGTGTCACGAACATTCTTTTTTGATAGAAATTTCTCATCGCTGGAAAAGAAAGCTGTGCTGCTGAGAGAAGATATAACTGCACATGCCGTCCTTCCTGGTCGGCTAATGGTTACGATGCAGCGCTCTCACCGCTGTGGTTTGGGTTCATTTCTTGGTCAGGGAATCAGGATTTATTGTTCCTAATAAGGGCAACAACAAAAGTAGAGCATCTTTGACAGGAATCGCATTTCAAACGCGTCCGCATGTGCCTTGCAATATTGTACAGGGCTGCAAGTTGGCTCACTGGTTATCACTGCTGCCTCACTGCGCCAGAGATATGATTTGCCTACAACTGAGTCGACTGTCAGTAAGGTGCCTTATTCAGGAGCAAATGAAGAGAAAAAGGGTAAAGTATTGCTCTGTGAGGATTAATCCCTGGAGGATTGGTGTGCATTTCTTGCAGCGAATACTCAGTTTCTGAACTTTAGGCATTCTATGTTCCCTTACTGTGTTGCTTTAGCAAATGTTCAGAAAGGAGAGAAAAGTGAGGAAAAACAGTCACTTCCCAGTCAGGGATTGATACATAATGCGACAACTGACGGATTCACTTTTGAAATAATTGGCTTCCATTTTCACTACGTTGGTCATGGCAGTATACAGCATTAGAGCGGGCTTTAATTTGTTGCATTGGACCCAGCATCCTTTCTCAACATGAACAATACTGGAATATAAAGAGATAATAAAAGACATGGATAGCGATGACTGGAAGGAAAAGTCGTCAGGAAGAATGAACAGTGTTTACTTGGAAAGAAAAAAATGGAAAGGAATCCATCGATGTCGTGAGTGATAATGACATTTGAAAAGACAAGGCGGGGTTTCATGGCGTGGTGGAAAAGACGAATAGATCATGTGGTGTGACACCAGGTAAAACTGAGTTGTGTCCATATGGAAGGGTTCCAGGCGATGTGAGTTTGGTGGGAGTTAACAGGAGGGAAATTCCCTCATTCGTATGGCTCTATATCTAGAGTTTAGAACTTCAAAACCAGGGATGAATGATAAAGGGAAGTTTGGAGCACGTTTTATTTTCCTTCTACAGCTATTGCATTTGACAGACAGACAAGTTCGGGAATTCGTGGTGCGCTGTGACACCAGAGCATCAGCTTCTTCCCTGTCTTTGAACCGGGCCGCCTGCACAAGGAATGCCCTTCTTTTCGGGGAGGATCAGAAGGCGGTAACTACACTCTCAAACAGAATGGCATATGATCAGAACCAGGTTGGAGAAAAATTACACAATGCTTTGCACATCATTAAATGGAGTTGCATTACATTACACTACAAGAGCAGATTTGTTCACGCAAATTCGAAGGCAGCTTTGCAGATGGGAAAGCAAGTAAGAAAGATACGTACTTGCCCATGTGAAAGGCTGCAGTTTCGGCCCAGTTTCGAACTGGGGACTTTTCGCGTGCGAGATGAACGTGATAACCACTACTCTACCGAAACAAGCCGTTTCCAAGCGCTCGTTGTTGTCCAGCGTAATTGACATCTTGAAAACCTAAAAAAAAAGACACGTGAAATTGATAACAAAATGCAGACAAGGATGTCGCCAATGTTTGTACCGTAGGGAGAAGTGGAATAGGCTGGGTGGAATAGCTAGCGTAACGGCTGCGACATGAGCTTGTGGAAGGGTTGTAAACTGAGTATTTACGTGTTTTACCCAAGTTGGGGTGAGTTGAAAACTCGAGAGCATAGGTTTAAGGTGAGTGGGCTGAAATTGACAAAGGATCTGAGGCACATTTCCCACACAGAAGGTTGTGCGTGTTTGAAATGATCTACCAGAGGAAGTGGAGGAGGCTATTACACTCAGAAAATTGCAAAGATAATCGGATGAGTTTCTTGATAGGATGCGTTTAGAGGGATTGGGGCCAAATGCTAGGGAACGGGACTTGTTTAATTTTGGCTATGTGGTGAGCATGGACGAGATACCCCGCAGTCTCTGTTCCCACACGGTGTACCCAATAACGTTGTGTTGCTTACACCGGCTTTAAAGGATTACTTTTTAGCGGAGTTTGCCGTCGCAGTCTGTGGCACAATCATTTAGTCTGTTCGACTGCTCACGGGAAAGGTAGTATTGTGAAACACTGCAGAAACGAACGACTTCGTTACTTTAGTTCCGACTGAACATACTCTGTGAACTTTTCCCAGATCCAGAGTTGAGGATATTTGCTGCTGGAAGTTACCTCAGAAACCCTGTTAAATCGAAATGTATTGAGCGAATCGCAAAACAGAAAGCATTTAACACGGAACACAAACAAAACTGGCATACCTCATGCATTTTCAGACACAGAGATGCATGAATGCTAAATGTGATACAGTCCGAGGGCATGAGTCATAAAGTAATCTCACAACAAACAACAGGGCAATTCCAAACTACTCTTTCAAACATACTGCAGCCTTAGTGCACCACCACTTTCCAGACAATGCTGAAAAGAGAGAAAGAAAGAACATAATAAGAATTGGCCGTAAAAAGTGAATTTCACCAATCAGAGTCTCGATTAGATAATCTTTCCCTTCCGATGTTTCCAGGACGGAAATGAAGTAAATGGGAGAAATTCAATAACGTATGACATCGAAATTCATTGGAACGATTTTCCCATTAGCCAGAAAGCCAAATAACAACGAGTAGAGTCACCGTAGGAGTTTGTTTCACAACAGCGATGAAATAACAGTCTCCATTCGGTTCCAGTAAAAGCTCAACTTGCCTGGAACGGCAGAACTGTTTGCGATTTACCCCGCGGGAGGCGAACACGATCACGACAGCAGAGACACTTTGAAATATCTGGCACTATCCCACACTACAGTTAATTCCCTGGGAAGTAAACGCATTTCACTTTTGTTTTTAACATCAATATACTTTGGGGACCGAAACAGCATTTTAGCAAGCTGCAGCGTTGGAGTTGATAAGCTGTCATGGCAGTGGTGGGATTCGAATCCTAGGCCCTTTCGAGCCTGGAATCTGGATCCAGCGCCTTAGACCGCTCGGCCGCACTACGAGCCGGGCCCGCGCCCATTTTCTTGCATTTCCAATTGTGCTCCTGCATAACAACAGATGCAAACTCACATGAAAAGGGTTCCATGATACCTCTCCGACTCGCACAGCTGCTGGGATGTGCCCGGCTACAATGTCAATTCCGCAGCAGATAGTGATAGCCCATCAATTCAGACAAAAATCAATGGTAAGCTGAGTCTATCTTCTCAGACTCTTTTCAACTATAAATATATCTGTGAGCGCGTGAGAATATATGTTCGCTTATGATTTGGTCAAATTACCATGAGCTGCTTGACATTACTGCAATTTCGATTCTTGCTTTGCTAAATGATTTCACCCATTGCTCGAAACAGGACGACTTTCACGTTTACACGGAACGTGAAACACACCGGACTACAGGGAAAATGTACAAAGCTGAGCAGGCCGTGTTCCACATCATACCGTGCAGCATAGTTTCAGTCACTGTGTCTGTTTTTTCAGAATAAGAGTCCCATAGAATGGTCTCCACCCTAAAACCGGAGGTAGCATTACATTCCGAGAACGACAGATCACATTGTGAGGATGCTCTTACCTCGGAGCCAGTTCGAGATACCACTTTCCTTGCCTTTTACCTTAACCGAGCAATTTGCTGCTGAGATAGTCACTCCTGGACAAGAGCCACATGGATACCAACTGAGTTGAAAACCTGTGTGGGAATCGACGAGAAGCGATTCAATAAATTTTGCTAAATTCCATGGTGCTTTTTAGAAATGCAGCTTCTGTTCACCTCAATCTAAAAGCCAGTTTCTTAACATAGTAACAGAAGTCAAAAGGTAATTACCTCACCTCACCCCCACTCCAGAAAAGGTGCTTACTGCCTTTGAGTGCTTTTTGTTCTTGATGTGAAGAGTTCTCACGCCTGAGTCACCTTCACGTCTCTGGTTGCTGAGTGAATCACAAAGAAGGAATTTCACCAGAGCTGCAACTGCCTCACTTCTCCACTCGCCCTCCCCGTTTACATTTTACTGCTCGTCAGTGATTTAAAGAAAACCAAATGGCTCCGACAAACCGTGGTGCAATGCTCGGAGTAAACTGTGCAGGGCAGCTCAAAACAGAGAATGCTCAATCGTTTGTCCATTGGCCTTTTAAAGATGGCACCAGTGCCATGTACCACGGAATATCCAGGGATATACGGGTGATGCTGAGTACCTACAGCCATGATGGGTGGGAGAATCGGGCTGGCATTGAATGAGTGGGATACCATGGGGTGAGATGGGTAGATAATTAGTTAACTTAGATAAGATCGCATCAGGAAACTAATTCAGCTTCGTGCAGAAAATCCCTCTGTCACACTCAATGAAAATGTCACTTCGACAAATTATTGTTAGATTCAACCCAATGAGTCGAAGACTCTGCTGACCCCAATCCCAGTTACAACGCTGCAGCAGCTTGACCAATGCTCTGAATCACAGGGAAGGAGTTTAACGTCACCTTACCCTTGGGACACAAGGCAGTGTGGAGGGAATGATTTTGGTATCAGTGGCGGAGCACTTTATGGTAAGTCATTATAATTCTATTAGTTTTAAAATATAGATGGAAAAGGATTAACTACGTCTAAAACTTAAAGTTCTAAATTTTTGAAAACCAATTTTGATGATATTAACTATGAATTCGATTGGGACAGATATTCTCAGAAAAGGGGGTCAGTTGGGAAGCATATATCATGTATAGACAGCGGGAATTGAGGTTATTTTTCTTAATTCATTCACGGGATGAAGGCGTCCCTAGCTAGGCAAGCATCTATTACCCATCCCTAATTGACCAGAGGGCAGTTAGCAGTCAACCACATTGCTGTGAGTCTGGAGTCACTTGTAGGGCAGACCAGGTAAGCATGGCAGTTTGTTTCCTTAAAGGGTGTCAGTGTACCAGATGGATTTTTCCGACAATCGAAACGGTCATCATTAGCCTCTTAATTCCTGATTTAAAGTGAATCACTAGACGAGTCTGAAGGCAACAAGAGTATACTTAAGAGGGAAATTGGGAGCATAAAAAGTGGGCATGTGATAGCTTTGGCAAACAGAGTGAAGGAGAATCCAAAGGATTTCTACAAATACGTCAAGATGAAGAGTAACTGTGGAGAGAATAGGACATCCTTAAAGATCAGCAAGGTTGCCCATGTGCAGAATCACAGGAATTGGGGGAGGTACTGAACGAATATTTTGTATCAGTATTTACTGGGCAGGAGGACATGGAAGCTAGAGAACTTGGGAAATAGGTAGTGACATCTAGGAAAGTGTCTGTATTACAGTGGAGCTGCTGGACGTCTTGAAAGATGCAAACGAAGGACAATGTCCTGGCTTTTATTAGATGGCCGCTAGACCTCTGTGGGAAGCTAGAGAAGTGATTGCTGGGCCCCTTGCTATCATCAATAGCCACAGGTAAATTGTCAGAAGACTGGAGTTTGGCTACGTGGTGCAACTACTTAAAGAGTTTAAGAAGGGTAATAAGGAAAAGCTAGTGAGCCTGATGTCAGTGGTGGATAAGTTGTTGGAGGTGATTATGAGTCATCGGCTTTTCAAGCATTTTGAAAGGTAACGACTGATTAAGGATAGTGAACATGGATTTGTGCAAGCAATATTGTGTCTCACTGACTTGACTGAGATTTTTTTGAAGAAGCGACTAATAAGATTAATTGAGATAGAGTGGTGTACATTGTCGATGTGGACTTCAGCAAGGCGTTGAATAACATTGTGCATGGTCATCTGTTTAACAAGGTTGGTTCATATAAAAGCCATTTGGATACAAAGCTGGCTCAAATGTAGGAGGCAGAGGATGGTGGTAGAGGGTTGCAATATCCTGGCAAAGGTTTGCAATGTTCCTCAAGCTGTGCAGATAGTCCAGTTTAATGAGTAGGCCACGAGCACAGCCTACACAGCTCTCCATTTTAGCCATTACCTTACCCCAGTTTATGGTGTCTGGGCTGGTTCTGTGAGGCAGATTCAGAATTTGAGGCAATGGACCATTCTAGTGGACCTGGCAATGTCTCCATTCAATATTTGCTTTCTTGGGATTGGATTCTCCCTTATCCCGTTATTCAAATCCGCCCATCTCCCTTTCTATATTTTCAGCAAGTTATCAGTTAATAAATTATTTGGGGTTTTTTTCCTGTATCTTCCTCTGGCCTTAGTTTTTGACTCCCTCGTGCATTGAGTGCTGTCATGGTGAAGCTCAGAAACATTGAACTGGTGTGTGTCAAGCTGTTGTTCACTTCCCGATGCATCCCATGTTGTGCTCCATGGACAGGAGTGCTCCAGCAGCTCTGACTCACGTGTTTGAAACTTGGTATGCGCCTGCCCACGGAACGCCTTTGTTTGTCTCTCTCAGTTGATCGTGCGGTCAGTAACATGAGGAAAATCCTCGAGTATAATTATTAAGGTACAGACATCTAACTTGTAGCAAAGCGGCTTCTGACTGACTCCTGTTATTGAAAAGTTAGTGGAGGGGCAGGGGGTGGTTTGCTGGAGGTTGTGCTGTGAGCTGCCTCAGACATTCAGGGAGACCTGAGGATTTGCTGACCCAACTCTGGATGGAGCATGGGGACCGTAGTTTCAGCATCTGGGTCTGTAACATGAACAGCAAATGGGGCAGATGCCGCAGCGAGGTGAAGCTCTGAAACCATGGAATGAGTGTGTGTGGGGAAAGGGATGTGCTGTATCTGTCCGTGTTTTAGCCTGGACAAGGACATACTCTCACTCTCCCCGTTACATACACTGATGGACACTCTCCCTATCCGCTCCACACACACTCTCCCTTATTCTCTCTCACATGCGCACACGCACATTCCACTCTGTCACACACACGCATGCACGCACAGCCTCTGTCTCTAACTCCCGCACTCACACACACAATATCCCTCACTCTCTCTCACGTACACACAGAGTCTCTCTCTCTCTCTCCCCTTCACACAGACACGCCCCTCTCTCCCACGTACGCACACAAACACGTATGCATATATAAGCTTGAGGGGAGAATTTGCATTTGACCATTTGTATTTGCAGATGCATTGTATTTTGTTCCAAAAACATGCCATTTGTATTCAGTCAGTCAATGTGATATTTTATGAACTCCTACTTTGTAAATAAAACCAGTCTGACTCCAGGTGAAGACAGACAGCGTCCAAACAAGTTCTCACGCTTATAATACATTGTTTGACCGCAAGTGTTACTTCATTTACTTGAAGGTATCTCCAGGCAGTGACTTGAAATAAATTCTGCAATTTGCATCTTAATCAATCAAACTTGAACTTCCATTCTAACTGATTAAGTATTTAAGAACCATCTTAGGTGTGTACAATTTATGTGGATAAGTTGTATAACCCTTTTATCTTTTCCTTAAACCTTCTGTGTTTCAGGTTTTCCTCTCTCTCTAACACCTGATGAAGGATCAGCACAGTGAAACCTTGTGTTTCCAAATAAACCCATTGGGATCTAACCTGGTGTCGGTTTGATTTTTGACCTTGTCCAACATAGTCCAAAACCAGCGACTCCATATCATGGTTTTTACCGGTTAGCTAATCCTCTCCCCCAACAAGTAAATTGTTCCTAACCTCATGTGCTCTTGTCGTGCAAATAATAATCTTTTGCAAGGCACGTTATGCACTGATGTCTGGAATTCCAGGTATAATACATCTATAGGATCCCCATTATCCACCTTCCTTGTTACGTTTATGTTTTAAAGAAAGTTAGTCAGATCATTCAAACATGATTTATCCTTCATAAAACTATGTTGACTGTGCTGGATTGTGGCTTGACTTTGGAAATTTTCTGTTATTAATTCCTTCTGAACGGAGTCTAAAAATTTGTCTTCAATCCCAATAGTTTTCTCGTTACTTTTCATTCCCGAGTGAAGCTGATTAATCTGTAAAAGATCTGCTCCAATTGCTGTGTAAGAGGCATGAGTAGCTGATTCGACTCATTATGTTCCTACTTTACACACTCTCTGGGCTCAATGTCCTCCTGGCGTTCCTACATTATACTCTCAGTGGACTTGCATGTTCTGCTCCTGTCTCTGACGAAGCGCTCAAGATCTTAATGTCCACCTCCTGTTGCTCAATGATATATCTGGGGTCTTATGGAATCTCCCTGTTCAAATGTCACTTTTCATGGGCTAAAATATGCAGACAAGTTGTGTTGCCCACACTGGGTAGCTCAGTGGTTAGCACTGCTGCCTCACTGCACCAGTGATCCCAGTTCAATTTCCGTCTCCAGTGTCCTCCCACAATCCCAAGATGTGCAGGTAAGGTGGATTGGCCACGCTAAACTATCCAAAATGTCCGGGGATGTGGAGGCTAGGTGCATCAGCCATGGAAAATGCCAGGTTATAAAGATTGGGTGGGGTAGGTGGTGGGGATTGAATGGGATGATCTTTGGATGATCAGTGTGGAGTCGATGGGTCAAATGGCCTGCTTCCACACTGCAGGGATTCTATAATTAACACCTTTGTTGCAGAAATCAGTTCTGGGAACAATCTTTGCGTTCATTCCAACATCCTTTCCTCAGTGTGGAGATTAAATCTGTGTGCACTACTCCAGATGTGATCTCACTAAGACCCTGTACAGCAGCAGGAACACTTTATCAGCCTGCTGTAAGGTTTCCACCCAGGTTAGAGCACTCTCAGCTGTTTGGGGGAATACACAGCATAGCTGAATGTTCATTGTCCTTCTTTCCTCCACCAGCATAACGCGACATCTGGTGATAATGTCACAACGACACGTGAGAAGAACAGGTACGGTGTGGCGAGATGATATCAATGTTGAGATATGCCTCTCCAAACATTTCGCCTGAATCTACCATTAACCTCGCCAGACCCCATGCCACTCAGAATCTGGTAAGGTGGAGCTTAGAAACAGCAAGGAGAAGCAAACATTGATGAGAGTTACATATCAAAGTCAAAATTGTGATAGAAATGTTTATGGTCCAAAACAGGAAATTAGACATACAAGTTTGTGGATACTGCAGTAATAATGGACAGCTTCGAGTTAAATCTTAAAAGTTGTTAATCTAAGTGAATGTTAATGCTGGGAAAATGTATTACATAAGCGTCTGTGAGATGTGTTGCTTTAATGATATGTTGCGCACCAAGTAGAGATCAGGCTGTTCTGGAATTGGTGATGTGTGATCAGAAGATCTAATTGAAGACTTTGTTGTAAAGAAGCTGTTGGGAATAGTGATCTTTATATTTTGAATTTAAATGACATCTGAACACAAAGCAGTTGTTTCCTTATATTACTGATACATACCTGGGTCATGCAAGCCATTAAGATACAAGGATAAAGTTGGCTTCAGTGAATTTGAAAAGTACATTAAAATGATTTAATGAAAGGCAGGCAATGTCTGTTATTTATACAAACACTGTAAGGTCTGCAAGGACATTCTCGAGATTAATCCCTCAGATGTTAAGATTGTCTGATGAGGGTACTCCGTCTGTGTTCCAGAGAGTTTCAAAGAATGAGAGGTGATCGAAATGAAACTTTAAAAAAATCACACAGAGAGGAGTGACGAACATGGGCATTGATAAGTGAGAGCAATATTAGCGAGAATCCCAAGATGTTCCACAAGAACATCAAGCAGAACAGAATAGCCAGGGTATAATTAGGGCCCATTAGACATCAAGGGGGAAATTTGTGTGTGAAGCTGGAGAAGATTGACAGATTGTGACATGAGAGCTTCGCATCCGATTTACCTGGGAGAAAAAAGAGGCAGGTGCATATTTCAAGAAGACCGGACTGGAAAGCTCTTGAGCAGATTGATATAAGATGCGAGCAGGAAATAATGGTTTTGGTTGGAGTAAAATTGGACTAGTCTCCAGGTCTGGAAGAGATGGATCACAAGCTGCAGTAGGAGACAAGGGAGGAAATGCCTTGACTCAATCGTTTAAGTTGAATCTGGTCACAGAGGAGTTGCCAGAGTAATGGAGAGCACCCTTTACAGAAAGGATTGATGCAGGTAGACCAATAAACAATAGATCAGTGAGTATCAGATATGTTCCAGGGAAACTATTGGGGAAAACAGGGAAAGAGACAATTGATCTTCATTGAGAGAGACAATGTTTGATCAAGGATCATCAGCATGAAGTTATTAGAGGGTAGTCAAGCCGAATGAATTTAATTGATTTTTTTCGAGGAGGTCGCTTGTATGTTTTCGTTTTCAGCAACACCTTTGACAAAGCCTCACATGATAAAGAAAGTGCAATCTCATGGTATCAACGGTAACTTGGTAAATTACATTCAAATGGTCTTAGAGGCAGGAGAAAGAGGATGGTGGGAGAAGGATGTTTGTGTGTCTGGCGACCAGTGTCCCTGGTGTACCCCAGGGATCAGTGCTGTGTCCCTTATTCTTTGTGGTATTCATAAATGATGTAGATGTGAATGTGGAGAGGGCGGCGAGTGTTTGATTAGTACGTGTATCTTTGACACAAAAATTGGCCAGTTGTTTGACAGTGAGGGGGAAGGCCTTATGTTACAGGAAGATACAGATGGAATGGTCAGATTTACAGATCAAAGGCCGATGGAATGTAACCCTGATAAATATGAGGTGATGCACTTTGGTTGAAGGAAGAAGACAGGAGAGTAATCAATGAATGACAGCACACTAAGTAGCTCAGAGGGTGTGCTTCTCCACACATCCCTGAATGTGACTGAACATAGTAATAAGTCAGTTCAGAAGGCATTGAGAGTAGTAAATAACCTTTACTCATCGGGACATAGATTATAAGAGCTACACAGGACTTTGGTTCGGCCAAGATAGAATACTGTGTGGAGTTCTGGGAGCCAACTTACAGGAAGGATGTGCTTGTACTGGAGGGCGTGCAGAGGAGATTCACCAGGATGTTCCCTGGATGGAGCATATCAGCTATGGAGAGACCCTGGATAAGCTCGGGTTGTTTAGTTTGGGGCAGAGAAGGCTGAGGGGGACGTGATTCAGAAGGATAAGCATGGACAGGGTGGATAGATTGCAGCTGTTCCTTTTAGTCAATGGGGAAAAAAACAGGGGAACACACTTCTAAAGTGAAAAGCTTGAGGACTAGCGAGGATTTGCAGATTGTTTTTCACCCAGAGGGGGTTGGGGTCTGGAATGTACTTCCTGCGAGGGGAGTTCTTATGGTAATCACAAAACAGCTAAATAGGACTTGGACGAGCTCTTGACGTGTTATAACATGCCATGCTACAGGTTTCATGTAGGAGAGTGGGACTACTGTAGACTGTGCTGTATTTCTGAAGGTACAAAGACTATGTGCCTATGCTTGTATGGTGTGGACATGAATTGATGTGTTTCTGCAAAGAATATTAACAATATTTATTAAGGTGAGCTGTCAATGGAAAAGGTAAGAGAAAACAAGTGCAGCTTCGTTGCAGTCTGAACCCAGAGGAAGGAGAATAGAGAACAGAGCAATAGCAGAACTATGAAGCAATTACTTCAGTTATGTCTTCACAGAAGAAAACAAATCAAATCTTCCCAGCAAGACTGTAAAGCCTAAGTCTCGAGAGAAAATGAATGAAATTAATAAATAAATTCTTTGGGAGAAATTATTGGGACTAAAAGTTTTGTTGAATTTAAAATAGAGATGGAAGGTGAGAAGGTAAAGTCCAATAACAGGGCCCTGTGCTTAAATAAAGTAGACAACAATAGGATGAGGGAAGAGTTGGCTAGTGTTAACTGGAAGCAAATACTTTACGGTGGAACTGTGTATGAACAGTGGATGGCTTTCAAAGCAATTTCTCTAAGTGCTCCGCCGCAGCATATAACAGTGAAATAGAAATGACTGTAGGAGAAAGGGCAAGCTGCCAAGGATATCTCAGTAAATAAGGGAGGCTATCAAATTTAAATAAATGGCATGAATAATGGCAAAGACTAGTGCGAAACTAGAAGATTGGGAAAACGTTAGAGGTCAAAAGAGCAACAAAAAAACTATCAAGAAACATAAGATAGATTATGACAGTAAACTACCACAGAATATAAAGACAAATAGCAAAAGATTCTATAATATATAAAACGAAAAGAGTGGCTCAGGTGAGCATTGATCTTTTAGAGGGTGAGAAAAGGGTTTCAGTTATGGGATATGATGAAATGGCCGAGGAATGGAACAGATATTTATTCTGCCTCCACAGTGAATGACACGAATAACATGCCAGTAATTGTCAAAGAAGGAAGGTAGGTGAGGACCTGGAAATAACCATTCCCACGAGAGAGATAGTGTTGGGAAAGGTAATGGATCTAAAGGTAGGTAAGTCTCTTGGACCTGATGCAATGCATGCCAGGGTACGAACAGAATCGTGAGAGAAATAGCAACTGCATTTGTGGAAACATTTCTAAATTCACTGGACTCTGATGCAGTTCCAGCATATTGGGAAACAGGAAATCAGACACCACTGTTTAAAAACGGAAGTAGGAAAAAAGTGGCGAATTATAGACTGGTTAGCCTAACATGTACAGTGGGGAAAATACGTCAATCTGTAATCAAGGAATAAATAGCATGCATCTAGATAGAAATTGTCCCTTTGGACAGACACAACATTAGTTCATGAAAGACAGTTTATGCTTAACTAATTTACTAGAAATCTATGAAGACATTATGACCAGGGAGACACAGTAGATGTGGTGTACCACGATTTACAAAAGACATTCGACACAGTGCCGCCAAAAAAGTTGCTGCATCAGGTAAAGATGCATGGCATTATGGTTAATGCATTAGCGTGGATAGAGGATTGGTTAACTAACACGAAGCAATGAGTGGGAATAAATGAGTGATTTTCTGGTTACTGATCAGTGACTAGTGGTGTGCCTCTGGGAACAGTGCTGGGACCGCAATTATTCACAGCTTACATTGACGTTTTGGAGTTGGGGACCACGTGTAGTGGCTCAACGGTAGCAGATTATAAAATAAGTGGCAGAGCAAAGTGTGCAGGGGACTGATAAACTTTACAACGGGACATAAATATTATAAGTGAGTGGGCAAAGATCTGGAAGATGGAGTCATCCATTTTGGTAGGAATACCAGATAAAAAAGACTATTATTTTTATGGTTACAAAAAATGCAGCATGCCTCTGTGGAGAGGGACCAGAATGTTATTGTGCATGAATCACAGAGGTTGGCCTGCAGGTGCAACAAATAATTAACAAGGCAAATGGAATTGTGTCTTTCATTGCGAAAAGGATTGAGTTTAAACACAGGGAGGTTGTGTTGCAGCTATACAGGGTGCTGGGGAGGTCACACCTGCAATACTGTGTGCAGTTTTGGTCTCCCTACTTGCGAAAGGATGTCTTGGCTACAATGGATGCATTGGTTCGCTAGTTTGGTTCTGGAGGTGAGGGGGTTGGCTTATGAGAAGAGACGGAGTGGACTGGAATTATATATCGATTGGAATTTGAAACAACGAGGGAGGATCTGGTAGAAACATATATGATTATGATTGGAATAGATACGATAGAAATAGAGAGGATGTTTCCAGTAGCAGATGAAACTTGGACAAGAGGACAAAATCTCAAATTTTGGTGGAACAGATTTAGGACTGAATTGAGAAGGAACTTCTTGACCAAGAAGGTTGTGAATCTGTGGAATTCCGGCCCACTGAAATAGTTGAGGCTTTATCTTTGAATGTTTTTGAAGCTCAGATAGATAATTCTTTGACCATTAAAGGAACAATGGGTTATGGAGAACAGATGGGTAAGTGGAGCTGAGGCCATGAAAGGATCAGCCTTGATCATATTGATGCTCATAGATTTTATGTAATGGGTCAACATGAATTGGGAATCATTTGAGAAAATGACTTGTTGATACAAACAGAGAAGCAATGGATGCAATGTATTCAGATTTTCAGAAAGATCTTAGTACAGACTCTGGCCTAGTATGCAAAATCAAATGTTACAGGATTGGGGCTAAAATATCAAAATGGTTTTAGAATAGGAGAGCTGACAGGAAACAGTGAACATGAATAAAGCAATATGTTTTGAAGTAGAAGGAACATGGTGTGTCGCAAGGATCAGTGCTTGGGCCTCAGCTGTTCCAAATGCATGTCAAACATTTAGTTGAGGGAACCAAATGCAATATTCCAAAACTGCTGCAAAAACTAAATGAAGTCGGATTGTGCGTGGGTGAGGAGGATGTAGAAAAGCTACAAGGTGATTGAAACAAGTGGAGTGAATGGACAAATACGTGGCAGATGGAGAGCAGTGGGGGTCGATGTGACGGTGTGTATTTTGGTGGGAACAATAGAACAGCAACCTATCATTTTAAAAGGGATTCGTTGAAACATGTTGATCTTTAAAGGGATGTATGTTCTGTCTTTGTTTCTTCTGTGCAGCTCTCCAAGGTCCATGCAGCGCAATGAGTTCTGAACCCAGAAGGCAATACTGGGAATGGTATTAGCACACTGACCAGTGAACACAGACCCAAGAGGAGAGCTGTACCATTGAAAAGGACCTGGATCTCCTTGTACACCAGTCACTGACAGCAATATTGCAGAAAGGAAAGCAGTTAGGAAGATAAATGTTGTGTTGACCTTCATTTCAGGGAGATTTAAGTCCAGGAGTAAGGGTGTCTTACTACAGCTGTACAGGGCCTTGGTGAGACCCCATCTCGAACATTGTGCAGTATTCTGTGCAGTTTTGGTCTCCGTAGCTCATAAAGAACAAACCTAACATTGATGGAGAGCAGTGAAGGATGACCAGACTGATCTTTAGGATCACTGGCTTGTGGTGCGGCAGATCTTGCATTGACTGGATTGGGCCTGTCATCCATGTGCTTTAGGAAAACGAATGGAGATATCAATGAAATATATAAAACCCAGATAGGGCGAGACAAGTTGGAAGCAGGGATGGTAATTCCCCTGGCTGGGACGTCTAAAACAAGTAGCCACAGTATTAGGTGCAGGCAGGTCATTTTGCATTGAGATGAGAATAAATGTCTGCACTCACAGACTGATGAAGCGGGGGACTTCTCTCCCACATAAGGCTGTGGAAGCCAGGACACTGAATAAAAAGAAGGATTTCTGGACACTAAAGGGATCAGGAGACAGCTGGATTACAGCTGTCAGAGAATTTCAGATGTTAGGAAGGAGATCTCTGCAGTGTCAACAGGACTGTGTTTCCTATTCCCCTTTCCAATACCGAGTTTTCTGTCGGTTTTATCCTTCCAAGCCTCAGAGCAGTTTGATACATTTGAATGTTTTGCTTGTCTGTTTTAGAGACCATTGAAGAGTTTATCACATGTCAGGTGTCTGGAGTCACCTTTAGGCCAGACCAGGAAAGCATGGGAGATTCACTTCCTGAAATTACATTGGGGAAGGAAATTGATGTTTACAATTGACATTGGCTTCAAGCTCACTGTTACTGACACCAAATTTTAAATCTTGATATTTTATTAATTGTTTTAACTATCACCAGCTACCAGAGCATCAGCCTGGTCTGGATTAGTAATCTAGTGACATTTCCACAACAGCACCATGTCCATATGGGGACCTATCAGATACCACACTGAGTAGTTTATTTATGTGCTGCTTGACAGCTCTGTCAGAAAAAAAAACACTAATTTGACTTTGTGAAGACACTGAGGGTTTGATAATTAGTCAGATTGTAACTGTTTCTTTCTTTGAGAACTGGACATAGAAGAGTAATTTTCCGCTTTGCCAGGGAGATGTCAGAGTTGTCATCTTGGTGGAAATGGTCGACTCAGGGATTATCCCAGTCAAAACGTTACAGATTGTTTTTGAATATAATGCTGCTTCAGCTGCTGCTAGTCCTGTGGCGTACAGCACTACCTCAATGTAAGGAATTCTGTATTTAAGAAAGTTCAGCGAGTTATATCATTGAAAGTATTTACAGAGGAGCATTGACTTGGAAATGAATTGAGTGCAATGAAGAATTAGTGATGAAAGAGGAGTTCTTGAGTCATAGACTCTTAGAGTCATACAACATGCAAACAGACCCTTTGACCCAACTCGTCCATGCTCACCAGGTTTCGTAAACTTCCAAACCTTTCCTGTTCATGTACACATCAGATTGTCTTTCAATTGTTGTAATTGCACTCTCCAATACCTCTTCCTCTGACAGCTTAATACATATACACACCAATCTCAGTGAGAAACAGCTGCCCTTAGATCTCTTTTAAATCTCTTCCCTCTCACCGTAAACTTATCCTCTCTGATTTTGGACACTCCCACCCTGGGCAAAAGACCTTGTCTATTTGTCCTATCCATGCCACTCTTGATTTTATAAACCTCTGTCAGGTCACCCCTCAGCCTCCGACACAAAAAGAACAAAATCCCTGCCTCTCCATATATCTCAAAACCTCCCGTCTCCGTCACATCATTTTAAATACTTTGTCCCTTTTCCAGATTCTAACATCCTTCCTACAGCAGGGCGACAATAATTGTACTGAGTACTCCAAATGTGCCCTTGTACAGCCACAACATGATGTCCCAATTTCTGTACTCAATGCTCTGACTGACGTAGGTAAGTGTGCTTAACGCCTTCTTCACAGCACTATCTACCTGCGACTCCAGTTTCAATGAACTATGTACCTGCACCCTGGGTTTTTCTGTTCGAATACACTCACCAATGCCCCTACTGTTAACTGTATAAATGCTGCCGTAGTTTGTCCAATAAAATGTAACACCTCACATTTATGAAGCTCTACCTGCTAATCATCAGCCTACTTTCCCAGTTGATCACAATCTCATTGTTCTCTAAGATAACCTTCTTCACTGTCCACTATTAGCATCAATTCTGGGGGGTCTGTCTACGAACTTACTATCCACGGTTCCTATATTCTCATCTAAATCATTTACAAAAACACTGAACAGCAACAGACTGTTCCTTGTGGCACATCACTGGTCACGGGCCTCCAATTTGGACAACACATCTTTCCCAGCATCATCTAACTCCTACTGTCAAGCCAATTTTGTTTCTAATTGGCTAGCTCCCACTGATCCCGTGATTGTAACCTTATGAACCAGGCTACCATGAGGAATCTTGTTGGGCCTCACCAAGGTCCACAAAGAGAGCGCATGCTGCTTTAACTTCATCTATCTTCCCGATCAGCTCTTCGAAAACTGCATTCTAGTTTGTGAGACGTGGATACCCAGACACAAAGCCGTGCTGAATATCCCTAATCAGTCCTTGCCTTTCCAAATGCATGTAAATCCTGCCTCTCAGAATCTCCTACAAACACTCACCCATCCTTGACATCAAACTCACTGGTCTGTAGTTCCCTGGGTTTTCCTTGCAGCCGTATTACAAATAATGTAAAAACATTAGCCGCCTTCCTGTCCTCCAGCACTTCAGTCATGGCTGTCAATGATACACATAAGAAAGTCAAGAGCTTAGACAGAAATGCGCTGGAAAAGCTCAGCAGGTCTGACAGCATCTGTGCAGAAAAATCAGAGTTAATGTGTTACAACACGGGGTAACACCACCCCCCCCCCCCCCGCCCCAACCCGCACGCTAATTTAAACTCGCAAGACAGAAAAGATTTAGCCTGTGCTGTAATATGTAAAAATTCTGAAGTCCAAGAACCATCGTAAAGGTTCGCATTTAAAATAAAAATTAATAACTTTAAAAAAAAGTCTAACAGTAAATAATTACCTTACAACTATTTGCAGCTCCATTCTGTGACCTATCTTTTACTTTCTCTTCTACAATACTGATCGGATAAAACCCTCAATTCAGATTTACGAAAGCAGACAAATTTCAGAAACTGCCAGCTGTCGAATCGTCTCTTTGTATTTTCCTCTGTCTTCTTTTCTTCTCCGTAGTGTTTCTGTTTCACAGGTAATTGGTACATATAGGTAAATTTAAGAGAGCTGTTCTCCCGGCAGTCTGCAGTTGTTGGTTGCGTGGCAGTTCTCCCAGAACTGGTCAATTTTTTTCAGTTTTATACCCCAAAGCATCGGGTCACTTCATTTTTTTATAATATTGCCAACTGCCAAATTTAAACTCGATTGTAGTTTAGTTTCTTGGTATACAATTTAAACGGATTGATCAAATTTGATTTTATTTTTTGTTTCAAAGCATCCCAGGTACTGCCAGCGGCTGGACCAAATGTTACATTGTAAATTTTCCAGAACTCACTGTGCTTGTAAATTCGTCAATTCTCTTAAAGGTACAGTACCCTTTACACGTTCATAACACCTTCTCTCTCAAAAAAAGAACCATCATAATGAAAATACGATCTCATTTGTTTTTTCTATTCTTTAAACACATTACCATAACATACAGATAACTGAAATCTAAGTTCACCTTAACCTTTCCCAATATACCGATATTTTACATTGAATAATTACAAATCTCGTCTAAACTTTATTAGTTAAATCTGTGAGAACGCATCTGTGATTACATTCTTACGACATGCTACATGTCCAATTTTTAAACTAAAAGTGTGTAACTTAAGGCTCCAATGAAATAATCTTTAAAGCTTTCAAAGAATGTAAGCAAATTGGGCTCCGTGTACACAACCGTCTCCAACACACTGCTTGTGAGTACACATTAAAATGTCGTAAGTCGAGCACCAAACTCAATAGTTCTTTCTCAATCATGGAATATTTTCTTTGGTGGATCTTGAGTTTCTTTGAAAAGTACAATCCCATCTCTTCCTGTCGCAGTATAGCTCCAACTCCTATGTCACTAGCGTCGATGGCAACGTTGAAAGGTTTAGAAACGTTTGGTGTATCTAAAACTGGTTTGGTGTTCAATATTTCTTTTTAATGGTCGAGTGCGTCCTAGCATTGTTCTGTCCACCAAAAATTTGTGTTCTTCTTCAGCAAGTCGGTTAATGGTGCCACTACACTGCTGACGTTTGGATCAAACTTCCGATAGATTCTGTTGACTCCTAAGAAGCAAAGCACCTTTATCTTCGAGGTTGGTCGTGCAAACTCCTGGGTAGCTTTTATCTTTGTGTTCCATGAGATCAACCTTCCATGACCGATATTTTGTTCCAAGAACATCACGTCTGCTTTCGCAAATTCAGTTTTGTTTAATTTTATCACCAGTTTTGTTTTGCGTATTCATTGAAAGAGCTCTGCCAACTGTACCAAGTGATCTTTCCAGGACTTACTAAAGATCACTACATCGTCCAAACGGATTGCACAGTTTATTAATCAGGCCACAACTCTGTTCATGAGTCTTTGGAATGTGTTGGGTGTGTTCTTCATTCCAAAGGGCATCACTTTGAATTGATACAGTCCATTTGGCGTAACAATTCAGAAATTTATTTTACCGTCTCTGATAAAGATACCTGCAAGAAACCACGCATTAAGTAAAACCTCGTGATGTAACTGACTTGTCCAACTTTCTCGATACAGTCTTCCAATGTCGGTATTGGATATAAGTCTGATTTTGTAGCAGTGTTGACCTCCCAATAATCAAACCAAAATCATTGAGTCCTATACGGTTTGGGAACGCAGATAATCGGCGAGCTGAACTCGCTCTGGCTAGGTTCGATGATGACTTCTTTGAGCATAGCCTCCACCTCCTTCTATACCTGTCTGGCTTTGAGAAAATTAAGCCGATAGGGGTGTTGATTTATCGGAATAGTACTCCATACCTCTACTTCAGGTACAATGCCATTAGTTCTCCCCATATGATTCTTACATCTGTCCACATATTGCAATAACAAACGTTTCAACTGCGTTCTATGCTCCTGAGGCAGATTGTTTACGAACCTATCCCACTGCTCAAGGACTTCTACATTTTTAACATATTTTGAGGCACATCAAAATCCACAACATTTGGAATTGATTTCTCACTCTGTGGGGCAGAAACTAGCACCTGTTTCTCCAATTCTTTCTCTCCTTTACTTTTCCGGAGGGTCACTCATTTATAAGCCACATGAAGGGGTTTCTGAATGTTGGAATTGGCGACAGAAGTGCTAGTTTCATTACTGCCTGTGGTCTGCCTACTATTTGGCATGTATGACATGTATGCCAGAAGTTAACCATATCTTTGTGCATTCCAGGTCAATAAAAATGTTTTTGTCCTTTAGCCTGAGTGTTTTATACCCCTCGGTGATCTCCCACAGGTAGTTCACGTGCTACCCGTAACACCTCCTGTCTCTATGCTACCGGCAACGCAATATGGTGCACTTCAGCACACTACTCATCTGCACTAACTTGCCGTAGTCTCCATTTCCGTTTTAGGTTTCCTATTTCTGATAATAATCCTCGGGAATATCTCTGCCTCACTTTCAGAGTACGCATCCACATATATATCTTTTATCACCTTGCCTGTCTGTTGCAAATCTCTTAGTCTTTCAGGACTAAACACCTTTGTATGACCCTCTGTTTGTTCATGTTTTCCCTGCACCATTACGTCAAACAGGATGTCAGCTAACTGAACCTTAACTCCTTCATCTTGTCTTTAGTTTATACTTCCTGCTGTGACTTATGATAGTGGGATCTGGTTACTGTTCAGTCTGGGAAAATACCAGTATATTTCTGTTTTAACTCCTCAGTTTCTTGGTCTTCTTGGGCTTCTCCACAACAATGGGTATCGCTCCCAACTTGGACCCTGCTTAATCATTCTCGAGAACAAACTGGATTCCTGGAACTCACACTCTGTCAGTCACTCCCACGGTTACTTCCCCAGACTTGAGAAGGCACTCCAACCTGATCTTATGGAGAGGAACCCTAAATTTCTGTCCATCTATCGCCCAAATTATGATACTCTCAGGTTACAGATCAGAAATACTGCAAATTTGCTCTTCTCTTACTATTAGAAACTGGTTAGATCCTGTATCTCTCAAAATTATAACTTATTTTCCTTCTCCCCCTGTTGTTTCTGAGTAAAGTTTACTCACAGAGGCGAATTTTTAAAGAGATCAGGTATTAACTCCATACCCATCCTCTGCCTAGGCTGTGCAATTTACTGCAGGTTCTTCGGTTCCTGTTGGGGTTTCCTTTAAGACTTTCACTAATGCCACTGGCTTACCTTCTTTTGCCACATCTTTTCTCACAATCCCTTTCTTAATGATCAGCACTGTGACCAGACAAATCCCTTCTTATGGCAGTGAAAACATCTTTTCCCAATGCCCTTCTGAAACCACCGGCACTGTCGCTTTCTGTGCCCCACTCTATTAAGTGAAAGCACCTGAGGCCTCTTTGACATCTTCTTTAACCTGTGGTAAACTCTTATTCTCTACTGTTTCTTTTGCAGTGTAGCATCTCCACATCTCCCAAATGCATACTTCACAGGACGAAATTCTGCTTGGAAGCTTGTCTTATGCAGTAACATGTATTCGTCTGCTAATTCTACTACCCTTCTCAATTTCTGAACTTTCTGTTCCTCCACGTGAATTCTTATCATCTCTGGAACTGAGGTTTTCAATTTCTTCAGCAGAATAATTTCCATTAGAGCCTCATAGGTCATATATATTTGTAAAGTAAGCATCAATCTATCAAAATGCCTATGTTTAATGATTTCAAACTCAACATAAGTCTGACCTGATTACATCTTTACGTTTCTGTACTGCTATCAAATGATACTGGTAGCAATTCGTGAGCACTTAAAAGAGCTTGTTTGACGTCTTGAGAATCTCCTGACTCCTCATCTGACAGCGGAGAAAATACCTCACTCGCCCTGCCTCCCACTTTAGTCCGAACTAGCATTACCCATAAATCCTTGGTCCACTCCAAATGCCTAGCCAATTTTTCAAATGCGATAACGAAGGCATGCAGCATCTTTCTCATTAAAATGTTGCAGAGTATTGACATTGTTGCATATAAAACGATCGTCTCTTTTAATCTCCATCTTTTTAATGTTACTTTGCTGACTGAATCGCAACTTCTCAAGCTCAAATTCTCTCTCTTTATGGTCAGGTAAGAACCTTCTCCTTCTCTCTTTTTTTCTCCCTCTCTGTTCTGTCTTGCTTTCTGTTTCTTCTCTCTCTCTTTCTCTCCCTTTGTTTATTTTTAAATTGCATTTTCCTCAATTCTAGTTTCAGGTTTTTTTTTCTCACTCTACTGCACTTTTCTGTGTTTTGGCACATCTTAGTATTCAGAAATTCCCAGACAATTTCAGCTTTACTTTTGTCCTTGGGTAAATCTAAATCTAACTTCCTTGCTAATTCTAAAAGTTTGGTCTTTATCTTTCCTTCTAAGATTTCGTGATAAATTTGAGAATCATCTTCAAAACCCTCTTAACTTTTTAAAAAGCCATTTCTCTCACTTTTAATTTAAACAAACACAAGCCATAGGAATTAAACAAGTTGTCTCACTGACGTTTTATTTAAAGATTTCAGACACGAACGTGCAAATGTTTAAATATACTTTGTTTTCTTTTCATACCTCAAATCTATTCAAATCTGCTCAAACCTCAGTCTGGATCTGTCTAAACCTGTTCATATCGTGGACGAAAGCCCCTAAGCTCTTACGACACAGGGTGAACCGCTCTCCTATTTAAACCAGCCGCACAGAAAAAGTTCACCTCATGCCATAATCTGTTAAATTTCGAAACACAAAGATCCATTTACAGAGGTCACAATTTAAAGTAAAATTAACAATTTTGTTAATTAAGTCCAACAGAGAATAATAAAACAACAACTATTTAGAACTCCCTTCGGTTGAACGTATCTTTGATCTCCCACTCTACAATACTGGTTCGATCAAACAAAAAAAAAACGATTAAGGTTTACAAAAAATTATCACGTTTCAAAACCAGTCAACGTTGTCGAGTCTCCTTTGTATACTTTCCTCTGTAGAGTTTTCTCTCGATTGTCATCGATGTTCTGCTGTGTAAACCTCTTCTAGACAGGTACCTTTCGGAAAGGCCTTCAACTTGCAGTCTATCTTTCTGGATGTCCTTGGCAGTTCTCCCCATAAGTGTTCAAAATGTCCAGTTTTATACCTCTAAACTTCGGACCATTTCATTGATTTTGAAGTCACCAAGTATTTCAAACTCATATTGATTTCAGTGTGTTGGGGCAAAATTTAAACTGGCGGAAGTTGAATTGGTTTTCGTTTCGTGGCAACTCAGCTATTGATTTCACAGTAAAATGTTACATTTAACTTCTTACAGAACACTTTGTGCCAGCTTCCCGTCTCTCTTAAATGTAACATATATCTCTACACCTTCATAACAATAACTTTTATCCGCCTTGCATAGCTTTCCATAAATTTGATCAACTTAGTAAGTTCATATAATAGTCTTTTCTGTTCCAAAAAAGCCCAATTTTCTCTCATCCTTCCTTTACCTGAATCCTTCTTTCCAGTGTGTGTGTGTGTCTATGTGTGTATGCATGTGCGTTTATATGTGTGCATGTGTGTGTGCATTTTTTGAATAATTTTCTGTTCTTGGACTGAGAAGAAAGAATGAGATGTTATCATATTCTCATATGAAAGAGTAAATGTGCAACGTTTCCAAGCTTTCTGATATAAAAAAAGATGTAAAAACCTCCTTTATTCATGGACTGGGAAAGTGAACAAATGATGTTCATTGACCGAACAGCAATAATGAAATGAACCTTTACAGGGATCATTGAACGACCAAATAATTAGTTTTCTCTTGAGAGTCTAAATTCGACTTTTTTTTCAATTCTGTTTTGCACACGTTTTTATCAATATGCAATCAACATTGGTGACAAAACCAGAAGTTGCTGGAAATGCTCAGTAGTTCTGTCAGTATCTGTTGTGAGAAAGCAGATTCAACATAATGTAGAGGAATGGATCTGGGTTGTTTGTATTTTGCCAATAGTGGTCAGCGATATGCCGCTTAGGTGCATTAGTCAGGGGTAAATGCAGAGTAACAGAGTAGGGGAAAGGGTCAGAAAGCGGTAATCTTCAAAATGTCAGCGTGGACGTGCTGTTTGAAATGGCCTGTTTTCCCACCGTAGGGATTCTAGGATTCTATGATTTCTTCATAAAAAGGCAGGTCGGTGCCAGGATCAAGAATGTCTCTGAGCATGCTCAGTGCATATTGAAGTGGGAGAGTAAACAGCCAGCGGTCGTGGTTCACATTGACTCCAATGACAAAGGTAAGAAGAGTTAAAGTTTGAAAGGTCCTGAAAAGGAAGTTAAGGGAGTTAGGAGTGAATTTAAAAGCAGGATCTCCAGGATTATATTCTTGGGATTACTCCCCGGGCATCTGGAAGGAAGACAAGGAAGAGAAAGATAGTCGAATTGAATATGTGGCAAAGAACTAGTTTGGGAGGAGGGTTTCTGATTTTTGGATTATTCGGATCGCGTTCAGGGCAAGTGGCAACTGTACGAAAAGGAAAGTGTGCACTTCAACTGGATGGTACCCAACATCCTGGAAGGGAGGTGTGATCGTGCACATTTAATCTAATGATACAGGAGGTTGGGAACCAAAGCAGCAGGTCAGAAAATGAACAGAAAGTAAAGGTTTGTCAAATAAACATGCAGAGCCATTTTAATGACCATGCTGAGGGAACTAATCACAACAATTTAAAAAACTTGAGTTGAAAGTTGGAGAAAATGATAGGCTCACTATTATCAGGGATCAATAAATAAGGATGGAGCGCCTGTGTACACAAGTATTAAAAGAGCAAGCTAAATCGGTAGAACTTATGTTAAAACATTTTCGAACTAAATGTGTGCAGTATTTGTAATAAAATGAATGAGCTGATGGCGCAAACAGGTATAAATAGGTATGGCATGGTGGGCATGACTGAAATGTGGTTACATGAAGGTCAGGACTAGGGTATTAAATTTCCAAGGCTACTCAGTATTCAGAGAAGAAGGTACAGCATGTGGAGTGCCTGTATTCGTTAAGGATTATGTCCAAGTTGTATTAAGAAATGGTATTAGCACGTGGGACAAAACTAATGAATCATTCTGGTTTGAAATAAAACACATTGAAAGAAACCTATTGTTAGGAGCATTTCCAGCCCACAAACTACCCCCCTCCCCCCCCCCCACCCCCCCCCCCCCGCCCCCCCCCGCCGGCCACGACAAATTACTTTCATGGTAGGGAATAGCATGAACCAGGAAATAACGATGGTTTGAGACAAGAGCACAAGAGTGATTCTGGTAAAGTGAGCATGCAAATTGACTGGATTAATGAATTTGGCAAGCGGAGCCATCAAATAACGATTCGTCGAATATATGATGGATTATTTCTTTGACTAACATGTAATGGAACCAACCAGAGAACTGGCTTTGGTATTACGTAATGAGGAAGGATTGATTAATCATATTGCAGTACAGGATCATCTTAGAAAGAGTGACCACAACATGTTGGAGTTTCACATTCAGACTAACAGCGAAGACAGAGTCACATGGGAGATAGTTAGTGTTGGACAATGATAGTTTTACTGGCCTGAGGAAGGGCTTGGCCTGAATGGACATGTCAAAACAATTAAAGTGCAAGACATTTGAAGAACAATGGCAACTACTGTGGGAGATAGTCAAACCTCCTCAAATAAAGTGTAATCCTGAGTGGAAGAGGAATTGTAAAAAGGTGAAAAGCAATCAATGTCTTAACAAGGACGTCAACAACAACATGAAGGTTCTTGTCTGGTGGTATTATCGCTGACTGCTAATCCAGATAATGTTCTGGGGACATGGCTTCAAATGCCGCCACGGCAGATGGTGGAATTTAAATCCAATATGAACCTGGAATTAAGAGTCTATTGATGATAATGAATCCATTGCTCATTGGTGGAAACACCCATATGCTTCATGAATGTCCTTTAGGATCGGAAACCACCATCCTCACCTGGTCTGACCGACATGTGACTTCAAACTCACACAAATCTGGTTGACGCTTAACTGCCTTCTGGGAAATTAGAGACAGACAATGGCTGCTGTCTAACCAGCGACACGCTCATCCTTTAATGAATTAAAGAAAAATACTTTACTTGTCAGCAAATGGTTACTGAAAACATAATCAAAACGGCCATGAAGGAAATGAGATGAAAACATAAGAAATGATAAAGAACACTTTTCTGAGTAGTCAAAAAGTTTAAAAATGCTGAAAGCAAAGGTTGGCCTTTTAGAGGATGAAAAAAGCGAGGTAATAATGGGAAACCCAGAAATGGCAGAGGTAAATCAACAGTTCTGTTTTCACATTGCAAGATAATTTCTTCCCAAAATTTAAAACAACTGCAAAGGATCATGATGGAAGTACTATGACGAGGAAGAAGCTATTAAATGCATTGATGGGTTCATAGGCAGGTCAGACCCTCGGCCTGCAGTCGATCATATTAAAGGATGTAACAGCAGAGATAGTGGATGTGTTAATTAGGATATTCAAAAAAATCCTTGAATTCTGGAACGGTACCGATGTATTGGAAAATTAATAATGTAGTACTCGTTCCCAAAACAGGAGATAGGCAAAAATTCACAAACTGTCGACCAGTGAGTTTAACCTCTGTAGTGGGGAAGTTTCTTCAGTCAACCGTAAAGTAAGAAATAACTAAACACTTGGAAAACAAAGATCAATTCACCAGGGTCAGCACAGTTTCATGATGGGCAGGTTGTGCTTGATAAACTTGCTGGAGCTCTTTGAGAATGTAACCAGCAAGGTGGATAATGGGGATACAGCAACTGCTGTACATCTGAACTTCAGAAGGCATTTGACAAGGTGCTGCATAAGGGACTGATCTAGCCGGTTAGATCCAAGGAGTTAAGGGTAGAGTATTGAATTGGATAGAGGATTGACTGACTAACAGAAAGCAGAGCATCATGATAAATGGTCTTTCCCTGGCGAACTGAAACTATTGAGGTGCTTCAGACCTGCCTATGCTCCCAAGCATTTCCATGGATTGACTTGGATGTGTTTTGTGGGATAGGGATTGTGTGTTCCGGGCATGAATGGGTGTATAGCAGGGTAGGGTTTGTCAATGTGAGTGGAAATTTAGGTCTAGGCAGAGTAAGTGCAGTGGTTAGTCTGAAAGAGGAGGTTTGGTGGTGAACTGCGTATCAGTTTGATAGTTATTAAAGTTAAAGATTACTTGTTCATTTCTCAAATCACATTTACGTAAATACTCAGCTGTAACTCTCCAAAGTCTCTGAACCTTAATGGTCCTCCATTTTTCAGAGACCTCTAGAATTCAGATAATTGTAAATTAGATGTTTCAACTTCCAGCCAATTGGCATGAGTTCAGCCATGACAGCCATCCTCCCCGTCCCAGTGCTCAGCTCCTGCCTGTGCGGCTGCTGCAGTGACCTTCCTCCCAGAGAGAACATTCTGCCTTGCATTGATAAGTGAGGAAGGCTCACTGGACCTGATTTCCAAGTATGGGGACGGCAAACACGAGGGGACACAACTTTAAAGTGAGGGGAGATAGGGAAAAGACAGATGTCAGAGGGAGCTTCTTTACTCAGAGTAGTAAGGGTATGCAACGGTAGTAGATTCGCCAAGTTTAAGTACATTTAAGTCGTCATTGGACAAACATATGGACGTACATGGGATAGTGTAGGTGGGATGGGCTTCAGATTAGTATGACAGGGCAGCGCAACATCGAGGGCCGAAGGGCCTGTACTGCGTTGTAATGTTCTATGTTCTATGATTCACTCTGATTTCTGTCCGGGGGTACTGCCAGCTGTTGGGTATTTCCAGCAGCACGGCACCTAGTGGGGCAGCACGCTGGTTCCGTGGTTAGTGTTGCTGCCTCACAGTGCTAGGGACTCGTGTTCCATTCCAGCCTCGGGTGACTGTCTGTGTGGAGTTGACACTTTCTCCCCATGTCTGTGTGCGTTTCTTCCCACAGTCCAAAGATGTGCAAGCTGGGGGAATTGCAAATGTTGTTTCAGTGATTGGGAGTTTAGGTGCATTAGTCAGGGTTAACTGTAGCATAATAGGGTAGGGGAATGGGTCTGGATGCGTTACTTTTCAGAGGGTGGGTGTGGACCTGTTGGGACAAATGGCCTGTTTGCACACACTGTAGAAATTCGATGAATCTGCATTTCCTTGGTTTGTATTTTGTGAAACCTCACTGCTCTTCACAGCAATCCAATGAAAGTTCCGTTGGTGAGATCTTCAAACAGTTACTGGGGTGGCATCAGGATGTTCTTCTTCGTAAATTATATGGCAATGGTTAAGGTCGAGGGCATGTTTCTAAAGAGGGAACCAATGATCATGATCAGCAACTGTTAGGAATCAGAAATAAACCCCAGTTATGCTGTAGACTTCAGCGGGAGCATATTGGCAAACGTTTACAGCTGAGGATACATTTGAGTAACTAACAAGGTCAAATTAACAGAAACTAACATGCTCAGTTGGTCATTCTATTGTAGAGACACCATCTCCCCCCACGCGTTATGGCCTGGTCTCCTCCTGTCAGGAGCACAACACCAGTTCTGCAATCTGTGGTTGTTTGGCGATGGACTATTCCCCTGACGTCACCAAGGTAACCTTGAAGAAAGGAGGGGAGCTGATCACGACTGGATTGAAGACTTACCCATCAGTGAGAAACAAGAAGGGAACCTACACCTTGAGCAGCCAGTTAACCCTGCCCGGGTCAGCGGCACATTGCCCCAGCAAAATCTACTGTGAGGTTCAACACAGCGGGTCACACAAGAGCAAAGAAATGCCATGTCCAGGTACGTGTTGTGGGAGCTGAGATAAACAGAGCATCTGGGATTAATATGAATAAGGCATTATTTATAACCGTTCTCACAGAATCACCTTGTACAGCACAGGAAAAAAGGCCCTTTGATCCATCCAGTTCATGCCTATCAATAACAGCCACCTAACTGTTCCAGTCTCATGTGCCAGCACATGATCCATTGCCTTGCGTGACTTGCCCTTGCAAGGATGCATCTCAATACTTCATACTTATTATGAGGGGCTCAGTCTCTACATGACTTATAGGTGCTTTTTCCAGGCTAACACCACCCTCTGTTTGATTTTGCTTTCCCCTGAGATCCACTTGGAAGCCTCAGGCCTTACCTTCACCCTGTGCCCCTGAGGCATTGACCTGTCCATTAAGGGGAAAGGTTTCATCCAGTTTACCCTGTCCAAGCCTAAAATAATTCTAGACATCATGATAATCTTCTCCCTAATTCTCCTCTGCTCCAAGGAAAGCCCCTGTCTATCTAATCTAGTTTCATAACTATAACCCTCCAACCCAGGCAAGATCCTGACAAATCTCATCAATACTGCCTTCAGTGTAATCACATTCCTTCGATAACATGCACACAACGCTTCAGTGTGGCCTAACCAGTGTTCTATTAAGTTCCAGTATCATCTCCCTACTCTTCATTGTCAATGTCTAGGCTAATAGAAGCAAATATCCTCCCACTTTCTTAGCCTCTTTATCTAGACGACACAGTACTATAGGGGATCGGTGGGTACATGCACCAAAGATCCTCAATCCTTTCCAGGGTTCCACCATTCAAAACATCATACCTCACAGATTCTTCTGCCGAATTACATCACCTTACATTTATCTGGAATAATTTCCATTTGCAACTTCTCTTCACACACAATCCTCCTGCAATCTCAAGCCATTAAGCTCATGAATTACCAACATAACAGTTTTCATTTCATCTGTGAATTCACTGGTTAATCCTCCTAAATTTGAGTCTCAATCATTGGTATGTAAGAGAAATAGCACGGAAATCAACATTAATCCCTACAGAACACCAGGAGACATAGATTTCCAGTCACGCAGACTCCCGATGACTATTATCCCCTGCTCCCATCACTCAGCCATTTCTAGATCCAATCTGTCAAATTAACTCGGATCCCATTGGCTCTGATTATTGCTATCATCTGGACATCGAGTTATCTCTCTGAAAACTACTATCAAATTGTTACACATGACTTCCTCTCAATAAAACCATGCTGAAAATTGTTGATTTATCTTCCAAATGAAGACTAATTTCACTTCTCAATAGTTTCCTTACCTCTGAGGCTAGCTTGACAGATCAATGTTTTCATTGTTTATCCCTTCCTTCGTCCTGCATAACAGTGCAAAGTTGGATAATCTACACTCACTTGGCACAACTGCTGTGTCCAGACAGGAATTCGAAATTATTGTCAGCAACCCAACTATTTCATCCTTTGCAACGCTCAACAGCTTGGTATACTTTTTATCTGCCCTAGAAATATAACCACTTTTCATTCAGCAAGACAACACAGAACATCACGTCATGTGTCCTAATTTCTGAAAGTACATCACAACACCCCTCCATGATTTCGGACCCCACACTGTCCCTCTAACTAGTGAACACTGACACAACACATTCGTTTTGACCACAACCTAATCCTCCGGCTCCACTCCAATAATAACACTTAATGGGCATTACTGTATCCCGAATAATTCTTTTATTATGAATGAGCCTGTAACTTTTAAAAAATTTTCCTTTATTTTGACTGCTATTATTTTCTCATGGTCCCTTTTGCTCTTCCAATTCCTTTGACTTTCAAACTCCCCCTTGCACGTTCTGTACTCCATATTAGTTTCTATTGTTTTGAGATTTCAGTATAGACCGGAAGCCTTCCTTGTTTCTCTTTATCTCCCCCTCCATGCCCTTTGGTGTCCAGAGCCCACTGCATTCTTGGTACCACGCAGTGGCTTCCTGGGAAATGTCCTCCCTGTGATTTTCCTATCTCTTTCTTAAATGTGTCACACTGCTCTAACTCAGATTTACCAATAAGTGTCAGCTTCCAGTCCACTCTGGTCAAGTCATTACCTGACCTTACTAAAACTGTCCTTCCCCTTTTCAGAACTTTGGGCCAATTTCTATTCCTTTGCAGTACAATCTGAAATCCAACTGATTTACGATCACTGTCTGCAAAGTGCTCCACCATTGATGTTTTACCCAAACGGTCGACTTCATTCCCTAAAGTTAAGTTCAGGTTCACCCCTCTCTTGCAAGGTCTGGATTAAAATTCTCTGTATTAAACACATACATTGTTCAAATATTCTCCTGGGGGCATTTTCAGAATTATGTTCCCTCTAAATTTTTGACAAAATGAATATCCAAGCCTATGCTGAGGAAGTGAAAAACCTCTTTTCTCATTCCCCTATTTAATTTACATGTCTCTGAAATTTGCCCATGTATTTGCACTTGGTATTTTGGACCAACAGTAAGGTCTATCGTGCTCTCCCAGTAGTTATGTTTGCTGTGTTTTGGTTTTGAAGTACTGTCCATTTGCCTTTGTTCAGGAGGTATCCATGATTTCATTTCTCTTTACAGCCTAAAATACTCTTGTCAGAATTGCAACAGAAACAACACTCTGTTCCGCACACCCCTGCCCCCATCATTTTCTATCTTTCCCTGTCTCGCCTGAAGGCACTAAATCCTGGAATATTGAATAGCCGCTCCTGCCCGGCTCTCAATATGTCTCCGTGATAGCAACGGCATCATATCTTCATTTATGCCAGTAATTCGTCTGCCTTGTTCATCAGACTCTGTCATTAAAACGAATACCATCCAACGTTGCTATCTCCCTTCTGGTGTTACCAGCCTATAGTTTCTCTGCCTCCTTGACTCCCTTGCTGTGTCCTCTAAGTTTAGCCTTTCACATTGTCCTGCTGGGCTTTCTGTGTGGATCCCAGCTTCTCCAGCACTCTGCACAATTATGATTCTTGTATCCATTAACCATAAGAAACCTTGATATATGAGAACTGATTGTATTTGTTATGAAATTCATCGGATAATGTATGCGATGTGTTTCCTAAAGGTACAGATCCTCTCCAACCAACCCTTCTCCTAACTGTGAGCTCCAGTGAAGAAATCGCAAGCAGCAAGTTTGCAACCGTCGTCTGTTCAATCATCGAGTTCCGTCCGAAGTCAATCTCCGTGAGTTGGTTGAAAAATGGCCGACCCTTGGATTCTGGCTTCTTCAAGTCTCCCGTGTGTGAGGCGAACGGGAACTTCTCGGTGACAAGTCGGCTGATGGTCCCTTATGGTGAATGGTTCAACAGTGCGGTCTATACCTGCCAGGTCACTCATGGAGAGAACACTCAAAGTAAAAACATCACCGCACTCCAGGGTAAGAGACACAGACTGAGAGAGCTACAAATCAATCTGAACTCTGATGTGAATCAAACACACGAATTTATCAGGCATAGTAAACAGCACGGTACAGCTTCTCGTTTCCCAACATGCCACGTATCTCATTTCAGTTTGAGTGTTACATTAGCATTGCTCATAATTCAACATTTTGGCAAGTCAGAAAAGCATGTTTCCTCTCTGTTGAAGATAGATATATAGACAGTGAGCTTTGTTAAATAGTTTGTTGCCTGACCATGCTGGGAGAGGCATTCAGAGTGCTGAATGCTTGCCTGGTAGCTGCTTCAAGGATACGTTTGGGGTGGAGGGGGATATTGGAGAGATATATGATTGAAACATAGAAAATACTGAGAGACTGAGGTCGAGTGAATGTGGAATAGATGCTTTGACTGGTAGGCGAGACTAGGACCCAAGGGCACAGTCTCAGGGTCAAAGGGGCACCGTTTAGAACTGAGATGTGGAGGGTTTCTTCAGCCAGAGGGTGATGAGTCTGTGGAACATGTTGCTGCAGAGGGCTATGGGGGCCAGGCCATTGTGTGTACTCAAGCCAGAGATAGATCGGCTCTTGTTTAGTACAGGGAGAAGGCAGGAGAATGGCTTTAGCCTGAAATGTCGATTTTCCTGCTCGTCGGATGCTGCCTGACCTGCTGTGCTTTTCCAGCATCATTCTGATCTAAACTCTGGATTGGCCTAACAGCCTTATTCTGATCCTCTATCAAATTGACGTGGTTAACATATGCAGTGACCCTTACTTGAAAATAAATCAAAATGCGTTCAATGCTTCATTCCCTGCTCAGGAATGACCTGTTGGTTGGACATTGTACGACATCGATTTTTATCTGGTACTGAGCTCTTTAACTTCATTTATGGGATCAGACCACAGACCAAGTGGCGATCACATTTGATGAACGGGGATAAATGTGATCTCACTGAGCTTCTTTAAGATGCTCTCTGTAATTAGTGGATGAGGCAGGAGAATAAATTCTGGTGGGAATGCTACAATAGGGATGAATGAACTAGGAACTCGAGACAGGCTGATTTAGCCTGTTTGGGGTGGTGATGTTTACACAGTGAGTAGTGGATGTCTATAAAATTAGTGACATTTCCATCGCGTTTGTAGATTAATTTAAGACGCTTTTGTTTGTGTTTTTTTTCTCTCCTGCTCTATGAAGAATTTTAAAAATGCAGCTTGGTAAATAAAGTGAAAGTACAGACCAGTTCTGAACTAACTGAATGGAGGGAAAGACTTAAGGAGATAGGTGTCTTTCTCGATATCCAATGCTGTACTCAATGTCTTGTTTTCATATCTATTCCAAACACAGCCCACGAGGAACAATGACATAAATTAGAGAATGACATCACACCAATAACGCAAAGTATTTTTAATCATGTTAAATATAATGAACAGAATTTCCATGGCTGTTCACCGGTCCTGTAACACTTTAGAACTCTGCAAAGAGAATAATTATTATTTATTATAATTTGTCCAAAATTTGGGATCTGATTTGGCAGTCAGTGTGACCAGCAGCACTTGCACCTAAAGGTTACGAACATGGAAATGAACTCATTATTTCAGATTACTCTTGTCACAAGTATCAATAGATGGTCTGAAGTGAGAGACAAACTCTGAAAGAAAGGTCATTCCATGGGTTACATGATGGTATCTTCGATGATTTTACTTTTTTCACAGGTTTCACTTGTTACAAAGCCAGTGGTCTTTCGGAATAATTACACAGGGTATGTTATAAGTAATCACAAATACTTTCACAGATCAAAATACATCAACAATAGTAAGCATCGTTTCAGCAATAGTTGGAGTTGCCATTTTGAAGGTGGTGTCTTCACCCTGTGAAGGAGTAATCTGAAGATTGGGTGTTTGTATCAGAAATGGGCATTTTTCATTGACTTTGATTTTTGTTTCATAGAAGATACCGAGTGCCACCCTAACACCGTTAAAATCCTCCCACCGCCAGTAGAACAAGTCTTACTGGAGGCGACGGTGACGTTAACCTGCGTTGTGTCCAATCTTCCTTCTGGAGTCAATGTGACCTGGAAACAAGAAAAGAAGCCTCTGAAATCAGAGATTGCTAAGCAGCCTGGACAGAATCCCGACAGCGTGATCAGCAAATTAGACATTTCTACTGAAGCCTGGCTGAGTGGCGTTACTTTTGAATGTGTGGTGTACCATCAGAATCTACCGACTCCGCTGAGAGACTCCATCCACAAGGAGAAAGGTGAGCGGTAAGATTAAAGCACAAAGGAGCCCATGTGTAATCCAGATCCAGTTACATCAATGGAAGGCTTTGATTGAAATGAACAAACACCTTTGGGAGCATTAATGATGCATCTGATGGCAGGATAGCTAAGTACCTGATTAAGAAAAAGACTGACCAAAGGATATTGTATTCTGATTAAGTCAGATAAGGTGGGAAGAAGCCTGGGTTGTGATGTCACCATCAGCAATGACAAATGCACAGAATGTCCTCGTTGTGGGCTGGAAACATGGAGGTGACTTTTAAACTAAACTCTTTACTTCTTTTACTGAACATCATGGATACCATTCTGCTCCTTTAGAAAATGAAAGTGAATAAATCCCAAATTAAAAATGGTGTATTTTAATATTTAGTGAAATTGCGATGTTGATTCTGGATTTTTATAGTTGATTAATATTTATCTCAAATATTCTGCAGTGATTAATCCGCTGGAGCCATCAGTGTCGGTCCTCCTGCCACCAACAGAAGAAATCTCCGCTCAGAGGTTTCTCTCCCTCACCTGTTTAGTGAGAGGTTTCTCCCCCCGATAGATCTTCGTCAAGTGGACAAACAATGACAAGCCGGTGAATCCCAGTAACTACAAGAACACCGAGGTGATGGCGGAGAGTGACAACATCTCCTTCTTCATCTACAGCCTGTTATCCATTACAGCGGAGGAGTGGGCCAGCGGTGCTTCTTACTCCTGTGTGGTGGGACATGAAGCGATTCCATTGAAGATCATCAACAGAACAGTCGATAAATCCAGCGGTAAACCGAGTTTCGTAAACATTTCACTTGCACTGATGGACACTGTTAATTCATGTCAATAAAAATCTCAAAGTTACATTTAATAATTCAACAAAAGTAATAAAGTTTTTTTTTTCCTCTAGTTGTGAGTTAAATACTGAATTAGTCGTTTCTCACTCTGACTTACATTGCATATGTGTAGTTAAAGTGGATTATTATCAGGTCTAGGACAAGTGTCTTGTGCAGTTAATGTTCCCTGCTCAGATACACCCTGGGTCAGAGACAGAGTAAAGCTCACTCATTGCAGGATTCCGCCAAGTACCTTATCCATCCAAAATCCCTCTGTGATGAAATCTAACAATGTCCATTTTATGTCAAGAGTAGAGCACGAGTTTTGAACTTGGTGTTCTTGATTCCCCCAATTGGGCATTCTTACAAAATTCACGTCAGTTTTAAACTGCCACATTGTGCCAATTGGAAATGTAAATTTAAGAGACCTTTAAAATTAGTTTTGATTGGAACATACCAATCGTAAAGAGTGCAGAGCAGTTTGAATGTAACCTTTGTTTCTGGGGAACTGCCAGAGATCTTGCACCAATGCATGAGTTGACAGAATGTATCTTCACTTTCACACCAAAGAGAATCGACAGATAAGCTATTGTGGAGCAAAGGGAAGAGGGGAACGATGAATGGTCTGTCCTCTTGCTCCCTGCGCAGAGTTTTCATGGTAGATGTCCTCTGTAATGTAACCCAGTTACTAACAGGAACAGTCAGCTTCTTGCTTGCTGTCTAAGATTTAAAATTTCCATGCAAAATAATACCTTTGAAGCATGTTAACAAATGATTAACATTGATTCCCATAATCCAAAACTGGTGTTTGCATTGTCCCGGTTTGAATTCCATTGTTTTGTCTCAGTTTCCTGGAGCACATGGGATCAATTCTTTATTCGAACACCTGATATTATTTTGTTTCACATACAGAACACAAGTAGACATTTTCTGATAAACATATTCAGAAATGTTATCTCTGGGACAGTGGGGATTTGAACTCAGGCCTTTTGTCTCAGAAACAGAAATTCTATCACTGCAACAGAAGAGTCGCTCATAAAACGCTTATTTCTCCACGATGATGGAAAATGTTTCCTACAACACCAAGGTCAGATCTAATTGTGGGCAATCCATTAAAATTAGAACAATAAAATTAGAATAATAAAAATTACAGTCTGGTATAAGAGCAGAAACGCACACAGATACAGAGATGCTCACAAATGACACACGTGAAGACACATATACAGGCTCTCACCTAAAGACACATATTTTTGTGCACACTCAAATGTGCATATAGATAGGACGTCACACACGTATACTTGCACAGAGCTACACATGCAAATGGTACTTGAACACTCACCTAAGCTCCTACAAAAACTCACATACACCAAAAGAAAAGCATTTGCACAACTGAGCAGGGGTACTCACACATAACCATGAGAAACGTAGACACACGGTAACACACAAATGGACACGAATACATATACATTCATACAGCACAATGCGTACAGACATAACACACACATAAACACACAGATACAAAATCCGAAAAATGTCCTCCCACATGTTGACTCACACAGGCACATAAGTGCACAGAGATAAACATTAATATCATTATTTTCCCATTTTCATAATCACAAACATACGATGACAGAGGCAGCTTAGTTATTTATTTTTAAACCACATTGATCAGCACGGTCACACATACACACAAATTTAGAGTCTCACATGCAGACAAGTGCATAAATTAACAAACAGTGGGGCATATTAAACAAGGATAATGGACACAACCATCAGCAAGCATCCACACACAATAACACAAACAAGCTTATTAGGATATAGTTTAGGAAAGATTGCCACACAAGCACACATCATCACATAAATATAATCATCCATCAAAACGTGACGTTGCATGCTAACATTTGTTAAGCACAAACATGAAAATAATCTAGTTCAGGTAGGATGTGAAATAGACACATAAACACACATTTTAGATAGCACTAATAAAAAGTGAACACTCACAAAGACATTACAAGATAAACATAGGCAGCAACAAAGTGGCATATTTGCATGATGATGCTTACACAATGTGAAAAGGCCAAAATTTACATACACAAAGATGAGCACACGAATAGGTTTGTTCATGCACAGACTCCAACATGGGCAAGAGTGAACTAAGAAACACTCATAACCACATGCACAAACATTAAAGAAAAACCATAAACACCAAGCAGTAGATCAAATAAATTAAGGGACACATGCACAAAAATGTATTCCTAAATATTCAGATCCTACAACAAAAATATGAAGCAATGCTTTGATTGTGATGTAACTTATTCGTGATTTGCCAAGCAAATTGGTCACCAATACATAAAGATGAGAATCACATTTGAACTTTTAGTCAGTGATGGCCACAATTTTCAATTAAACTGTCACAACCTATATTTAAAATATAATGATATAATTAAAATAATCATTTGTTATAAGCATTCGCCAAATAATAATATCCTTCAATAAATAAAGAAATAAACTAATTTAAAATGTTCTGACATGGACAATGAAGAAAGAACATGTGCAGTTAGTATTTGTAATTTCTTGCTGAGAATCAATTATGCACTAATAGATACAGATAAGAGAGTCACATTTGAGAAATACCTGACTGTTTTATGAAGATGTAACGTCTCTATTTACATGACTTGGGTGCAGATAGATCGATCTGGATCAATAAACAATCTAAATGCGATCTCTCGGCTTTATATTCATAGATTCAATAGATCGCACCTGGATTGAAGACTATGAGGATGATAACAGCAACATCTGGACAACTGCTTCCACATTCATCACCTTGTTCTTCCTGAGTATTTTCTATAGCCCTGCCGTCACTCTAGTGAAGGTGAGAATAATCACATCTTTCTCACGCCAAGCAGCCCAATATGTTTTGTGAAATCTCTAAGTGTGCCATTGAATAAAAATTAAATCTGAATGCCCCCGATCATAAACAAATGAGTCATTGTTTTATCTCTCTTTTCCAGGTTAAGTGAATGAGTTGTGGACCCCTTTGATTTTCCTGATCTGCTTATCAAGGCCTCTGACTTCCCAATCTACAGTCTGTCCTGTTGCTGACTCTAACAGTGAGATGACTTCAGTTTATCAGCGTATAACTGAGACAATTATTGATGGATTTTCCTTTTTACTATGATATCTTTGAGATGGTTGTGGTTGGAAGAATGTGGAGCTTCCCAGTTGTTTGAAGCCCATTTGTTTTGTTTTAATTTGTTCCTGACTCAGAATGGTTGCCGACCCTTTCTGATGAGCCGTTGTATTCCCTTTCTTGTGATTGTAACTGATGGACAGAAAATTCCCACCTGACAGCGCATGTGTTCTTGTCTCAATGTGGCATCCAGCCATTATATTCACTTCTGTTAGCTTTTACATCAACTTTTTGGATAAAAATGCTTTCTGAAATGGTTAATAAATTTGAATGAATATGCACTAACCTTGAGTTTGCTTAATTCTTTCTTCTAGGCCAGTCAGTAATAATACATTTTCCCACATTCTACTCCTTTCCCAGCCAAATAACTCACTTGTTCTGTTTGGTTGTGTTTCATCCAGTCATTTAGTTTAATGCTGCGCTACCATGCAGCCCACTAATGTAAATGCACCTTTCACACGATGTGCCTGATGGAACACTCCAGAGGCAGAATGATTAGAGAACATTTCCTCTTATGCACCAAGGATCACGACCTCGGGTCACCTAATGATACAAATTAGGAGCTTTGCTCCACCAGAAGCTGAAAAAAGGCAGACAACGGAGTTTGAATGTTTACTCTACACCGTCTAAACTACAAGTACTCCCAATTTCAGTACAGCCTGGGTCCCTAATGCATAACTCGCCACCTAAAGCGCCCAACGAAACATTCATCAGCCAAAAATGTCAACGTTCAGTCAGGTATTCAGACACAACACGTGCACAATCCAAGAGCGGATTCTCAGAACTGGAGTTTTTCTCACACATAAATCTCATGGAGTACAATTCCTGGGATCTACTTGACACACCACACCTGTCAAATCCCAGGGAATGAGACTGAGATCTATCTGATACAAGGATATTACTGAACAGCAACCCTCAAAAATAATAAATTAGAGGTCGATGTTGATCGGGTAAGGCAGAGCTCATGAGTACTTGAAATATTCAGCCATGGGGATCTATATGACGCAAGATGGAATTGAGAACCAATCCCAGCAACTGTTCACAGAGTCAGGAAACTATCAGCAGAGGAGAACAGTCCCAATTTCTCAGAGTTGGTGAGGTGTATCATCCCGGGAATAGTGTTGTGAATCAGTCACGCACCCAATCTCATAATTTCGCATTTTTTTTTCAGAAACGTGGCACCTGAAACTAGATGCAACATTCCAGGTGAGACAAGAGACTGTTTTATTTCAGTTTAACATAATTGCTTTGTGTTTGTTCTCTACAGCGTTATTGATGAAGTTGGGATTATTTGCTCTTATGTCCATGTATCATTCCCTGATTTGTGCACATACACACGGGGGATACTCTGCTCCTGCACCGCTTTGGCTTCACACCCTTACTGTTGTTAGTTTCCCCTGAGTTCATCACTAACCAAAGAAGCACGTCACACCTCCCTGAGACTGAGCTCTATCTGACACACCGATATTAATGAATAACAATCCTCAAAAATGATAAATCACAGATTGATTTCGATCAGGGAAGCCAGAGATCAGAAGTTCTGGAAACCCTGCTGCTTTCCATGTCCTTTCCCACAATCCCTCTGTCAAACTTTGAAGCTCTTTGCTGTTCCTCCGATATCCTGACATTTTATTTTAAATTGCTATTAATATTTTTCTGTAATTTTGCATTATAGACCAAAGCACAGGTTGAACCAACAAGGACTCCAAACACTGAACTCTGAGAACGTACACAATAAGGCAACCTACATTCTGAAACGGCAAATACCCGTTCACAAATGGTTAACAAGTACAAAACAGTGGGTGGGATTAACTTGAACTCATCAAAATAAAAGGAAAGTACTCTGGAGGTCCAGCGGTGTAGGCAAGACCTGGGCAGACAGAATGGAGTTCGTTTTTTAAAATTCTTGTTTATTTCCAGAATTTTCCTTCCACACAATGTAACCTTTTATTTCCCATCACCCATGTCACCCATAGTATCTTTATTTTCAGTTACTAACCATCACCTGTAAATTGAATAATTTATATTCAAAGCCCTTCCCGTCATCAAAGGTACGGCAGAAGTAGGAAGAGCTAGAAGGAGATTGGAGTCAACTTTTCTTGTGGTGAAACATTACTGCTGTTCTAAAACAAGGGATTTCTGAGGGATGGTCTAGTGAAGCTATGTGGATGGAACTCAGAAATAAGAAAAGCATGATTACTTTGATGCGATTGTAATAGTACCCCCAGTAGTCAGAGTGAAATTGAGTAGCAAATATGTCGAAAGATCTTATTTATACGTAAGAATAATAGGATTGTAATAATAGCAAATTTTACCCTTCCAAACATAAAGTGGGACAGCCATCGTCTTAAGAGCTTGGATGGTGAGGAATTTGGTAAGTGCTAAAGTCAATTTTCTTCATTAATATGCAGGGCAAGTGACTGAATGGTTAGTAGGGAAGCTTTTTGGGGCCGGGGTCATAATTCGATTAGTTGTAAAATATTTATGGAAAGGATTGGCATTATATTTCAGTTAACGTTCTTAATTGGACGAGGGCAAATTTTGATAGTATGAGACAAAAACTTTCATGGGTTGATTGGAGTAAACTGCTAAAGGGACGGCCGGCAAGAGTGAAGCTTTCAGAAGTGAGATAACAAGAGTTTGGAGGTGTGATGTTCCTGTTAGTGTGAAGGTAAGGCTGGTAAGAGGAGGGAACACTGGAAGAATAAAGGTATTGAGGCTCTGGTTCAGATTAAGAATGAATCGTATATTAGATATAGATATATGAGATCAACTGAATCTCGAAGAGTACAAGAGATGCAGAGACATTCTAAAGAGGAAAATGAGGAGGGCAAGAAAGGAAAATGAGATAACCTTGGGAGATAATGTTAAAGATAATCCAAAGAGATTTGACTAGTACATTAAGAGCAAAGTGGTAGATCATTAAGTCATTGAGATGTACAACTTGGAAACAGATCTTTCAGTCTCACTTGCCCATGCTGACCAGATATCCTAAACTAATCTAGTCCTATATGTCAGTACTTGGCCCATATCCCTCTAAATCCTTCCTATTCGTATACACACTCAGATGCCTTTTAAATGTTGAAATTGCACCAGCCTCCACCGCTTCCTCTGGCAGTTCATTGCATACACACCATCCTCTGCATGAAAAAGTTACTCCTTAGGTACTTTCAACTTTATCCCCTCTCACTCTAAACCTGTACTCACGATTATAGGTTTCGATGAGACTCCACCCACCCCAGGGAATAGACCTTGTCTATTCACCGTATCCATGCCTCTGATGATTTTATAAACCTTTATAAAGTCACTCCTCAGCCTCCAACGCTCCAGGGAAATCAGCCCAAGCTTATTCAGCCTCTCCCTATATAACTCTACATGGTTGTGAATATGTATAAGCCTAGAGGGATGGCTTCATAAATCATGTTGCATTTTATATAAATGTTTTTTTTATTATCATTTGGTTTAAAATGGAGGCTGGGTGCCTTTGCAATTTCATACCAGTAGCACAGAAAGACCTGGGGAAATAAACTGCAACCAAAAAATGGACAAAAAGTTATTGCACCACGGATAATCTCACCATATCATTCGTGTAAAAAATAATCCCTGTTTTGACCTTGAAGTTAATAGAGTCTATTAATTAGTCCTGTGTGTGTAATAATTTTCATCTATCTGTCATTCTTCATTTAGTTATTATAGTTACTGTGTGGATTACTGCACCTCTCTAAAAATTCAAAACAAAATAAAGTAAAACTGCAAATTAAATATTGTATCTAATTACAACAAAAAAATTTAGCAATTCAATGACACCAAATTGGAAAGGAATGTTGAAATGTAGCCAATTCTGAGGAGTACAAGAAGTTGCAAGAGATCATTAATTAATTTACGGTATGTTCAAATAATTAGCAAATGAAGATCCACACATATAAACGTAAGGTGTGACATCTTGGTAGGAATAATGTGTAGGTCACTTATTCAAAGATGCACATCTCAGTGAGGGAGACAAACAAAAGGATTTCAGACAATTACATCAGTCACTAACAATTTCACCACATTTTCCAAAGGCCATAAAAATGCAAACAAAGCTCTAAGCTTCATCTCTAAAGGGATAGATTTGAAAGTAGGGTCCCTATAAAAATTTGGTTGACTATAATTAAGAGTATTGCCTGCAATTCGAGTTGACATATTATAGAATGTATGAGAGAGAGAGTGAAGAGAAGATTTATAAGAATGCTACACAGGTTTCTGGCTGTGTATATCAAGGAAGAATTGTTGTGCTGTTCACTTCTCAGTTGTAAAGAAGGCTGACAGTTCTAAAATTATGAAAGGTTTTGAAAAGAGAAGGCACAGAGAAAACATTTCACTACGGGGTAGAACATAAGTAGAGGCTGTCAATATAAGATGGTACCTCAAGAAATCCAAAAGGGAATTCAGAAGAAACCTCTTCACTGGAAGAATGATGAGAATGGGGAATATGTGACCAGACGGAATAGTCGAAATCAATAGTTTAGATGTATTTCAAGGAAACTAGGCGAGCACTTGGAAGGGATGGGAATAGAGAATTACAATGGGCGATTTAGATGAGGAAAGATGAGAAACACCTTGAGTGGAACATAAGCGCTGGCATGAACTGATTGTGCCAAATGGTCTGTATTTCCTCTGTAATCCTATGTAGAAAATCACCATTGTATGAAACAAAAAGTGTATTAAGAACATCGAGAAGAATTATAAAGTTTCTCACAAAAAAGTCTCAAGTATTCAGCACTGAATGTAAATGATTTTATCACATGGCCACACTTCACTATTTGCTTGATAGCACTGAAACAGCAGTAATCACAGTACTCTTACTAGGGGTAGGAGTAACCAGTGTCCATGCACCAATTGGGGGATCTTAATTGCTTATAAATGGTCTCAGTAGGACCTGCCAACTTGATCCTGGGAATGTTGTGAACACTCTAGCCCTCACGGCTTCTTCGATGACTGTATCGGCGCCGCCTCGTGCTCCCACGAGGAGGTTGAACAGTTCATCCACTTCACCAACACCTTCCACCCCGACCTCAAATTCACCTGGACAGTCTCAGATTCCTCCCTCCCCTTCCTCGACCTTTCTATTTCTATCTCAGGCGACCGAATCAACACGGACATCTACTACAAACCAACCGACTCCCACAGCTACCTGGACTACACCTCCTCCCATCCTGCCCCCTCTAAAAACGCCATCCCATTCTCCCAATTCCTTCGACTCCGCCGCATCTGCTCCCAGGAGGACCAGTTCCAAAAACGCACAACCCAGATGGCCTACTTCTTCAAGGACCGCAATTTCCCCCCCGACGTGGTCGACGATGCCCTCCACCGCATCTCTTCCACTTCCCGATCCTCCGCCCTTGAACCCCGCCCCACCAACCGCCACCAGGACAGAACCCCACTGGTCCTCACCTACCACCCCACTAACCTCCATGTACAGCGCATCATCCGCCGCCATTTCCGCCACCTCCAAACGGACCCCACCACCAAGGATATATTTCCCTCCCCTCCCCTATCAGCATTCCGTAAAGACCACTCCCTCCGTGACTCCCTCGTCAGATCCACACCCCCCACCAACCCAACCTCCACTCCCGGCACCTTACTCTGCAACCGCAGGAGGTGCAAGACTTGCGCCCACACCTCCCCCATCACCTCCCTCCAAGGCCCCAAAGAAAACTTCCATATCCGCCACAGATTCACCTGTACCTCCACACATATCATCTATTGCATCCTTTGCACCCGATGTGGCCTCCTCTATATTGGGGAGACGGGGCGCCTATTGCGGAGCGTTTCAGGGAACACCTCTGGGGCACCCGGACCAACCAACCCAACCACCCTGTAGCTCAACATTTCAATTCCCCCTCCCACTCCACCAAGGATATGCAGGTCTTTGGACTCCTCCACCGTCAGACCACAGCGAAACGACGGTTGGAGGAAGAACGCCTCATCTTCCGGCTAGGAACCCTCCAACCACAAGGGATGAACTCGGATTTCACCAGTTTCCTCATTTCCCCTCCCCTCAGCCTGTCTCAGTCAAATCCATCAAATTCAGCACCGCCTTCCTAACCTGCAATCTTCTTCCCGACCTCTCCGCCCCCACCCCAGTCTGACCTATCACCCTCACCTTGACCTTTTTCCACCTAACACATTTCCGACGCCCCTCCCCCAAGTCCCTCCTCCCTATCTTTTATCTTAGCCTGCTGGACCAACTTTCCTCATTCCTGAAGAAGGGCTAATGCCCGAAACGTCGATTCTCCTGTTCCCTAGATGCTGCCTGAACTGCTGCGCTTTTCCAGCAACACATTTCCATCTCACGGCTTCTTTCACTCACTTACTCTGATTTCCAGTTCCCGTAATATACGCCACCATGGACAGGAGACTGTTCCAGTATGCAGATGGGATACTCTGTTATGAGCCATATGGTACTTCATGAGGAGGGACATCCTGCATGCGTGTCTCTAGGATGCAGGAGGAGGTCTCCCACACAATGGATGACCCACCTACTGCTAACAAACTGCCAGCATTGGCGGGAACAGACTCTACATTGACCACCTGAGTGGCCATCCTTTCCTTAATTTGGGATCAACAAAATACTACAGGTGGAAATATGAGATCCACTGAAACTCCTTCCTTCCCTTATTATTATCCACCTAATGACCTTGCTGCCTGTCCCTAGAGGGCTGAGAGGACCCAGTCCCATTCCAATATTCAAGAACATGAAGAGCTGGCAGACTGGTCAAAATTGATAAAGCTTAACACCAACAGTCTTGTCCTGAGTGTTAAATTCTAAAGTGTAACTTGAGATGAGTTCAATAAAAATGGCAGAAGTACCGAAACAAACACTTCCATCCATCAGAAACAAATTTCTATGTTTGGGAACGGGTGGTCCGCTATTTGGAATGGAGCAGTGCATTTGAAACGTTAATGTGGAGCAGCAATGTTATATGATGGATGTGTGCACAGTTTGAATCAGTTTGCTGATTCAGTTTTGCTAAAGCTTTGGCAGATACATTCCAATTAGAATCAATTAAATCTGCCAAAGTGGACATTAAATACTCACATCTATGAGATGCTTTAACATAGAACATAGAAAAGTACAGCACAGAACAGGCCCATTGGCCCACGATGGTGTGCCGAGGTTTAATCCTAATGTAAAATATAATAACAACCTACACACCCCTCAACTCACTGCTAAACATGTGCATGTCCAGCAGTCGCTTATAAGTCCCTAAAGACTCTGCTTCCACCACCACCACTGGCAATGCATTCCATGCATTCACAACTCTCTACGTAAAGAACTTCCTCTGACGCCTCCTCGATACCTTTCTACTAATATCTTAAAAATATGACCCCTTGTACCAGTCAATCCTGCCCTGGGGAAAAGTGTCTCGCTATTGACTTTATCTATTCCTCTCATTATCTTGTATACCTCAATCAGGTCTCCTCTTTTCCTCCTTCTCTCCAGAGAGAAACGTCTGAGCTTATTCCACCTTTCTTCATAAGGCAAGCCTTCCAGTCCAGACAGCATTCTGGTAAACCATCTTTGAATGCTCTCCAAAGCCTCTACATCTTTCTTACAGTAGGGCGACCAGAACTGGACACAATATTCCAAGTGCGGTCTCACCAGGGACTTGTAGAGCTGTCGCAAAACCTCGCGGCTCTCAAACTCGATCCCCCTGTTAATGAAAGCCAAAACACCAAATGCTTTCTTAACAACCCTATTCATTTGTGTGCCAATTTTGAGGGATCTATGTACTGCACACCCAGATCCTTCTGTTCCTCCACACTGCCAAGAATCCTGTCTTTAACCCTATATTTATTCGAGTTCGACCTTCCAAACTAGAAAAGGATGCACCAAATGCCAAACAGGGGAAGTTTATTGGCATGTATCAGAAGAGTAAGGACCAAGACCAAAAACATGAAACCGGCTTTTAAGCAGGCTTTCAAAGAGAGAATGAGTACCAGAGGGCATCTGAGGACGTTTATCAGTAAAGTACAGCTAATTAAGGGGGCTTGGTCATACTCATGGACAAAAAGATATAAAGCAATCAGAGAACCAAAGAACAGAGTGTGTATATAAGGGGTACAAGAGACAGCATGGATCAAGGCTTTGAAGAATTTAGAGATAGACAAAAGTTTAAACTCAATACATTAGATGATAATGAGCCAGTTAAGATCTCAGTCCTTTCTCTATAAGCACAAGTTTAAGTTTACCAGTCTTGTCCAGGCCAGCAGTAAATGGGATTTTTATTTGCACTGTGCACATCTCCTGATTTCACAAGATATCTTAGTTTTGTAAATGCAATAGAATGCATTTTTCACCGTTTCAGCAATTCATTAAATAGAAATTGACCAAAGTAAACAACTTTCCAAAGCTGTCTTTCAACAGCCAGACTGATACAATATTCAAAGATGATCTTCATGAACAAAGTGGGCTTGTCAGGGGGTTAAATCATTTCAAATTCGAAAACTAGATTCCATTTTAATCATATCAGCTGGATGTTGGATACTCCGTTAACAAAAGGTTCCCAAATTCAAACGATTGTTTGCAAATACAGAAATATTTTGACATAAAGGGAAACAACATTTTATACTGAACAAGAAAAGAGTTCTGATGCGTTGGAAAGTGCACAATGATTGATCGAGATGTTCCCAATGGAAAGATGGACTGGTCAGATGGTGATGGACAGTTGACAGCTGAACTTTGTTATGTTTTCAATTGGCAGGTTGCCTAAGTAGTCAAGGTATTGTCATGCTAAATGAGGCAGAGAATGGCCATCACCAATTTAGTCGAATCACAACAAGCATTGGCAATTAACTGCCAACCATCATCTGGTCCACTCTCCATACCTTTACCAATCAGCACTCATTACCCAGACAGATTAAATGCTTTCTCCCTTTCCATTGGAATTCTTGAGAGTGTCCTGCCAAGTACAATATTAAAGACTTAAATAAAAAAACTTATTTTCATCAATACTCAAATTTCCATGTTGTACCAGCTTGCAGAGTTGAAACTTAACTATAATGTATCAGGCCTACAATGAACTGGTAAAGTTCGGCACTAGTCTCAGAGGAAAACCAGCAACAATGTCCTTGTGGAGACATTACTTTGCCTTTGATCCTATACAACAACAATTTCAAAGCCATTGAGGAACAGAAAAAAAAGAAACAAACCACATGCACATACACACAGCACACTATTATTTAAAGTAATGGAGAGAAATTCTGCACTAACAGAAAACCAATTGTCATTCTAAATACTGAATGTGGCACCAAAAGCACCTTTGTGATAATGACAGTTTAAAAATCTAGCCCATATTGGTTTGCAGCAGTTGAAGAATTAGTCATTCTATTATGAATCCCGGTTAGTTCCGACACCAGTATTTGACCATAGATTCAGATCGTTTTTAAAGGCAGATATCAATATGAAGTTGCACAGTGGCAGCAGCACGGCTCTCCTATGGACAACACTAAAGAGATCTCACACACATTGGCCCTTTAATAAAGAAATGGGGCAAACCTCAGAGATAGGGAAATGTAAATAAAGGAATCACTATCAAGATTTCATCCAATTTGATAGTAACTGATACCTGATCACCAAATTCAGCTGCCACTTGAAAGGATGAAAGAAGCCCCATAAGGAGAACTCCACATTTCACTTGATTCTGTGTCACATTATCGCATGAGAGCTTTGTAGTTGTCTTCTAGCAGATATCATATTTTTCCACAAACCACAGAGATCAGAACCGAATAATGCAGAACCACATCATAATTCATCTTGAGAAACTGTGTCAGTGGGTGTTTGGGTTTGCAGTGCCTCTGTATTCTGAGCTTCGGCCTCAACCTCTTGCTGATCCCTAGTTTTCTTGATAAGTTGCAGTTCCAGTCAGTTTCTATTTCATCATTGTCCCAGATTATAGAGGTTTCAGTATCAGTGAGTTCTCCAGTTTAGCGCATTGGGTAAATCAGCAGTGGCTCCACTGAAAAGGCTTTTAAATCTTGAGGTTCATAGAACAGCACATAGTTATCCATGTTAAAAGATGTAATAACAATTAACAACATTATATTTGATCTGCTATATTTCCCATTACTGATTGCAATGAATCTACCTCATGGGATACAGAAACTCACCAATGTGAGTAAAAACCACTTAAACTTTGGCAAATCCCAGGCTATTGACTTAAGAGAATAAACTCCATACAATAATGCAACAAAGAAAAGCAGATTGAAGTCAAATGATGCACAGGTTTGATAGAGAGCAAAACCCTCTCTAACCTAGCAGAGTAGAAAAGTTGCGCATTTATATAACATCTTAATACCACCTCAGAGTATCCTAAACATCTCTTTCCAGATCTCTGACCCAAGTGCAGAACCCCTGGGGCCACTGTCAACTACATACTATGAAACCCAGGGAATCATAGGCGGAAATATCAGCATGTGCCCATGTAACAGTTTAAAATGTGTTTAACACCTCCGTTCGAGTAACTAACAAACTTTTTTCGAGGTATGAACAGTAAATGAGAATATGTCACTTGGCGCTTCGAGCCTGTTCCACCATTCAATAAGATCCTGACTGACCCGATATTAACAAGCTTATAAAACATTCCACTGACAATATCCCACTTTAGCTTCTCTCATTCTATCATTTTAGTATATTCTACTACATATCTATTCTAATCTGAAGAATATTTTTCCTGCTGTTAGTCACTGTTCCACACTGTACTCCTTTCCTCATTCTCGAATTTAAAGAGCTTCCAATGCTATTCCTCAGCCTATTCTTTAGACAAGATAAAATAGATTGCAACAGACTCCACTGTTTGCTTGTACTTGACACAATGAGAACTATTGAAATATTTCAATACACTCCTTTGGTGACAAATATGATTTGTTTTAATCCTTTAAAACTGGTTCAGTTCGTTTTATATTTGCATTGAATGGTATTTCAGTTTCATCCAGATGTTAGTACAAAGTGAAATATTACGGCACTGAGCTTTGTCTCATTCTCCTTTGGTGGAAGTTGGAAAGGAGTGCTTTCTTACAACAGAGGGTCAAGAGAGTGAAAAATGAACGGCCAAGTTGAGTAATAATACATGCAGGTTCTGACAAAGCCAATTTTCAATCAGAGATGTTCTATACAACAACCGAAGTACTTTTGATCATGTAGTCACATGTCAGAAATGTGATATCTAATTTGTGTACCGTGAGAAAAGAAGAAAGGAGATGAAGACCAGATGGTCTGCTCATCGGGATTGAGCGCTAAATATTGGCCGGGACACCAGATATAATCTCACTTTAATTCAAAATAATAAGGGTCCCATTAGAGGGCAGAGTTGCTTTGGTTTAATGCCTCATACACGTCTGATGTGCAGGATTATCTAAGGACTGCACTGCCGTGGCAGTATCAATTAGTGTATTCTAACCCCGAGTGTAGATCTTGAACCCTCTGACTCAGCGATCAGCATTATACTCAGTGGCACCTGAGCAACACACAATGCTCTGAAAAGTGGCTTATTATTTACATCCCCAGGGATTAATGAAGCAATTAACGGCAATTGCATCAATTCTGCATGAGATGCAAAACAGACCTCTGATGATAGAATGATAGTCTCCCTACCCTTGGTCAGTAGGCTTAAGTTCCTAAATTAGACTTAGTAGACTTGGATTCCTGTCCCACCTCCTCCAGAGGTGTGTCATACATCGCTGAACATTTTAATTTTAAAAAAAGGAAAACCTCTCAACCAATGGGCTGTTGTCATTTGGAAAGTGCAACATGTGTAATTAGGAATCAGCACTTTGGGTCACCTTTGCTGATTCCCTGTGTGTTCTACGGGAGTCAGTAATTTCTATCAGTGTCCACCGTTAAAGATACAAAAAGTTCTCTAATATCTCTCCTCAGTAGGTCATTCTTCCCTTTTGACTATGGGCAGTGAGCACTCAGTCCTATCTCTTTTTTAGCAACAAATGGCTACCTTGCTTCCAGCCTGCTATCAGCAAGAGGTTAACTTGCACTGTCAAAGTGTGGCAATACAGAGAACCACCCTCCCCATACATGACCCAGGCGAAGATCACAAGATGCAGCACAAGCCAGTGTTTCTGTCCAGAATTAGATAACCAGGAAGGATGTTCTCCACGGCTGGGGAGTCCCGAACCAGGCCTCACGGTCTAAGGAGACTGGCTCGGGCATTTTGGACTGAGATGAGGAAATTTTTCTTCACCCTGACAGTGGTGACTCTTTGGAATTCACTGTCAGAGAAATTGTTTGAGTCCAAAACATAATATATTTTTTTCGGACTAAAGGGATCAAAGAATGATGGAACAGAGTACTGAGTTGGATAATCAGCCATCATCATTTTGAACAGCAGCGCATGCTTAAGGGGCTGAATGGCTTACTGCTCCACCTATTTCTGTGACCATTCTGTGGCTTGAAGAGATGGATTTTGTTCAAACGCTCATCAAGATGATTGTGAATTAGACATTCCTCAAATTAATTTGAACAATGAGGACGTTCTGGAAAACTGGGATAAACAGATGAAAATCGAAATGACCTGAAAGAGTTGGTATAATCCCATGGGGAGATATGTGGTAATAACCTGGGAATTACTAATCTCACTACACATAATATTGATTGAGGAAATGCTGTTCCAATCAAGCAACATCCTACAGACTTAAACTTTGAAGATTGGCACAGGTTCAGAAAGAGACTGAACACATGCTGAAGCATAACATGGTCGTACATTGGATCAAACATACTTTTTGACTGTCACTTTCTTTTCTCGTGAACTTAAATTGTCAACTTCCTCAGACTTTGGACAGAGTTTGGACTCCATGTTTGTTTCTCAGCTTCAAGTGAACGTAAGGACAAATTAAGACACTTCAAGCAAGCACTTTCAACTACAATTAAAGAGGCAGCTTGATATAGCACTTAGGGCAAATGGGATCGAATGTTATGGGGAGAAAGCATGATTAGGCTATTGAGTTGGACAATCAGCCATGATCGTGATGAATGGCAGAGCAAGCTCGAAAGATTGCATGGCCTCCTCCTGCTCCTATTTTCTACGTTTCTAAACCGGCTTAAATACCCAAGAAAACTGAAGATTCAGAATTATAAGCCGTCATCAGATGCTTTAGGTAAACAGGTTACACATTATATTTTCTAGTCAGCATATAAAGTTAGTCCATATGATCTCCCAGTATTGTTGCTTGAGGCTGAGATTACAGTTCATTAGAAGCTTTCCCACCACTAAGATGAATCTGGTTGCTGGATTTATCCAGACAATTTTGAACAAAAGTATTTTAAATGTTGTGATTCTCCAGTCTCTGATTCCATGCCTCTATTTGGACAGGATTAGGTTGTTGTGGATATTACCGCTGCAGCTTCAATGATCCTCTTCTCTGTATCCTCAGGTGGCTCCAATTCAGTTGTTGTCAGTTACCAACACTCAATGACAATCAGCCTTTCTAAATGAAGCAGAAATAGCTGGAGATGCTCAAGTGTCACAGGACTCAAAAACATTAACTCTGCTTTCCCGCCACAGATGCTGCCAAACCTGCTGAGATTCTCCAACAGTTTCATTTTTGTTCCAGATTTCCAGCACCTGCAATTTTGATTTATTTTAGCCTTTCTAAAATTCTGTCAAACTTCATCTCATCCAAGTCTCAACTACTTTCTTTCACCATGAACTGGGCATGAACTTCCTCTTCATAATACCACAGCCAGTCCCATGCACCTGTGAATTTTAAACGGGGGATTCATGATAATTGGCCCCACTCATTCTTTTGCCAGCCTTTCACTGTTAGTGACTAATGATGACTTTTAGATTCCGTTTTAAAGTTAGCTGTCAGTCTCCCTTACTCTTTATTTCCCCTCTGAACTGTCTATATTTAGTATGGTTCTCACTGGGGTTAACAATAATCCATATCCCTTGCAACATCATGCAGGGAATTAGAGTATTGTTTTTGCCACCATTTCCTGCTTGTGGAAATGTTAAGCTGTACTGTACAGCTGAAGCTGAACATTGCCCAGATTTGTGCTCAAATGCCCTCTTGGCCCATTGAATTCAGCCCTCCTCCAACTCAGAATTATTCTGGATTGTTCCTTGTTCATTTTATACACAAGCTAAATTGTTTCGATACAAGTATCAATGCTTCCTTAAATGATCCCAGTCTAATATTTAATGCATTTTATACATATTGCGTGTATGCACACAAATTATGAAGTTGGCAGTGCAGATTGAAGATATCATTAGGATTCTGAACATTATAAATAGGACCGTGGCATGCGAAACAAGGAAATTATGACAAATGGTTATAAACAGTCCTGCTTTCCCCTCATGTCTAGTATTTATTCAGCACGCTTCAGGAAGGGATTTGAGATGGTGCACAAAAGGTACACAAAATTGGTACCAGAGATGAGCAACTGGACAACTATTTGGATCGTTTGAAGAAGCTCGGGCTGCCCTTTTTGGTGAACTGAAGATAAATAAGACATTTTACAAGTGTTCAAAATCATGAGGGATTTGCATAGAGTAGTGTAAAGGGTAGGAGAATGCATCTGGATTGGTTACTCTGTGGAGGGTTGGTGTGGACTTATTGGGCCAAGTGGCCTGTTTCCATACTGTGCGGATTATATTTAAAAAAGGTTTGAGAAGAAAAGGACACTGATTTAAGATGATCCGCAAAATAAATCAATGGTGACAAGGAATACTTTAAACAAAAAACAGCATAGATCGGAAACTGGAATGTTCGGCCTAATGGTATAGCGGAGGAGGCAGCTTCAACTGAGGTCTTCAAAAGGAATCTACAATTTTCATAAGGAGAGGTTTTGCAGTATCACATAGTAAAAGGACTTGGGAGTGAACATCGGCAGGTTCCTCTTTGAGAGCTGATCAAATCATTGCGTCCGATCTGTTACCATTGATCGTTGTATAACATTGCACAAACTACCAGCTCACCAGTTATTTCCTAATGGTTTGTCATATTCTGATATAATGACTAACTTAGTCATGCGTGCAAATAAACTTACTTTGCAATTACTTCACTTGATCCAGGAGAACCTGCATTCCCATTTCCCTCACTGTTTGCACTGACAATGTTTCCAGAACTGCAATTCATCAAAGAGCAGAAATTCAGTCATTCAACATCTGTAAACTTATCCAGAATTAAGTCCAAAGCAATTTAACAAAAAAAAAAATAAGATTCAATATTCCAAGCCTGATCGACTAGTTTTCTTAAGTTAGTCAATGACTGTGCAATTTTAATAAATCGCATTATTTTGCCATAGTGATAATAAAAGAAAAGAGATATCCATGCAAAGTCAGAATCAGGTGTAACAGGCCTTTAGCTGATCGTTGTTCTCTTCAGAAATAGAGATTATAGACAGGAAAGGTCCTTTCAGTGTAAGTCTAATGAGTTGCTGTAGTCCATTCCGTAGAGTATAAGTGCTAAGTAGCCCAACATCGTAGCTCGGTGATGGTGAAGGGAGTGGAAATGAGGTACGTTAGTTCTTTTGCCAGTCAATCAAACTGCTCTCTCTTTGATCACATTGAGCTTCTTGACTATTGTTGCAATTAAACCAATCACCATATGAGCAGTGAAGATTCCAATGCTCCTGATTTTAGCCTTGTAATGGTGAAGTTAATGAGGGGGTAATGACAAAGCAGTATACCTTGTATCCCAGTCTTGCAATCTTGCTATTATTATTAGTTATTGCTGCCATCACCATCCATCCCCCTGGAGTGTATTGGCAATGCTGTCCTATGATCTGGAAAATGTTGCTGGGACTTTATTTGTTTTCAAGATGCATCATGAACCATCGTGGTCTTGTTGGTATGTGGTTCTTTTGACTTCCACAGGATGACTACAGTACACCACACTGAGGGAATGCTGGGGTTGGGGTGTGGAAGAGACAGTACAGGGTGAAAAAAAGAGAAAACCATTTATTTAGTATGTCACCATTTTTATAGACATTTCTGGGCTATGCACGACATTCATACTAAAAAACAAGCAAACTTCAACCGACCATTGAAAAACTTTGGATGTTTTATGCTGATTCAAGATTGGTCTCTCAAAATAAGCCAAGCATTTCTGAACCAGTCAAGCAGTTGTTTTCTGTGATTGTTCTCATCTGTGTTAGTGTTCACCACACTGCCATTGGATGCCTTCGTGAGGCAACCCTGACATAATCTTCCAACAACTGCCAGCACTTCCCTTTCACAATATTGCATCCCTAACATAGCAGATTTAAATCTGACATTATACCAGACTTACTTGCCAATCTGTTTCCTTTTGTTTCTGACAAACATAGGTTTCCACCTAATTCACACTGTGAGGTGTCAACATTTTCACAGCTGAAACTCATCATAAAGTACCAGTTAGATCATTTTAAATATGTGCATGATAATATGTTAATATTTGGCACTGCTTATCAACATCGAGAGTTTTGGCTGTGAGGGCAGGAGCTGGTGGTTGGGGAATAAAGAGGTCAAATAAAGACTTTCTGAACTTGGACAGAGGGAAAACATCCCAAATGCAAGGATTTACGTTTAACTTCCTGATCTTAGAAAAAGAAACTCAAGCTCTTCACATCCTATTGCTAATTTAACCCTTACAAGCACAATTTGTAACTCAATGTTTGATTCAGAATCCGAATATAGTAATTTCTCATTTTTCAAATTCACTGAAGGTTCATGTCATATTAGTCAGTATTGGCTGTATTGTTGAAAAGAAAATTTTATTCTTTTTCTTTTCTGCTCCTTCATCCATTCGGAGCTTACTGCAAGATCTGACCATAATAAACCCAGAAGTAATTACAGGTCTCTGACCCAGAGCAGTGTGAGGACCTCAGTATTTCGGCTTCGATTAATTGATGACATCAGTGAAACGGTGTGGATGTGATGCTGCCTGTATTGAATTCAACATGAAAGCACTTTATAAGTTTGATTCAAACAAATAACTATTACTAGGGAATGTGCCTCACTCAGTGGATACACATGGCCTCTGGTCAACTTAAATTATAAAAAGTGCGAAGCATTCAATGGCGACATTGTATGGGAGATAGACAAGGCGAGGAGACCAGGAGCTGGTCCCAATCCATAGCCATATTTCATCAAATTTCAGCAAAGTCTGGAGACCATGGCAATGATTTTGGAGGGAGTGTAGAATGGTGGGTGGGGGAGTGAGGATGAGCAGAAAAGAGAAACAAAGAGAAGCGATGAGGTGGGGTGAAGGAGAGGAACCCAATTCTTCAGTATTTTCACAATAGCTCCAATGGCCAGAAACAGAACCTCAATTTTGATCAGCAAGTATTTTCCCGTCTCAACATTTAGGGTGGTGGTATTACTGTTTAAGACAACTCTGTCACTAATATTAAATTCCTTGGGAGGTAGTCTAGCAGCCTCTTTAATGTAGCTGCTGTTGTCTGAACTGGCATTTGTCGCATTGCACAAAACATTTTAAAGGAATCAGTACTTCTCCAACATTCCCTTTTCACATTGTTGTATTCCAAATGAAGCATAATTAAACCACATCAAAATCAGATCAAATCAAACTTGCTTCCTCATGGTTGCCCTCACGTCTGGCAAACTTTGATTCCCATCCTCCTGACAATCTGGTCTGTTAAAACGTCCCCAGTCACAAGTCATCATGAAGCACAAATCAAGCAAAAGGCTACACCTATAAACAACTTGCAAACATTTGGAAATAAACCCTGAAGATCAAAAGGCTCTATTGAGCTGATACAATATTTTTTTTTTAAAAAGAGGAATCACTCTACTCCAGGAGTAATGTAAATATTGGGAGGGGCTGTCGTCTGGAATGGTGGTGTTTGCTATAGCACTGGGAGATGTTGTCAAGAGGAATCTTACAGAAATTCCTGCTTTCCAGAAACTCCTGTTCACATTACATTCTCTTTCAAAAGGCCACTTTCAAAAGCTATGACTGCAATATATGTTGCCTTTTTTTCAACTTGCACAGAGGTTTGCAGGACACCATGGTCAGTTCTTTTTGAAGAGATGGGGTGAGGGGAGGTGGCCGATGTAATAGTATTGGGAAGCAGAGAGTTAGGTAGTCAATGTGTTTTCAATATGTTTAGCCTCATTGCGCAGTCCAGTGCTTTGAAGTGAACAACTGAAGGCCTGAACATTGAAGGTCTGGAAATGATTATTGAACGACTTTGTGTTAATGCATGCTCAATTATTCACTGGCCTTTAACTGGGAGGTGGTACGATTTAGAAAATGGCAGGTAGGGACTCTGGCACCTTCTCATTGCTAAGCCATGCTGACATAGACCAGTTCTCTTTGACATCTTGACTCTCCATGATCTCTCAAGCCTGCCTCCCTCATTTCCCTGATTGTGCCCACCTTTGCAGCCTCAGCAATGATCAGTATGAACAGTAGGGCTCAGAAATGTGTTGATCTGTCCTCCCTCTTACTGGAGTAGCAGCTCTTGAAACTAATCTGCGCTGTCAACTGATGAGTAACCCTTGCAAGAATCTCTTCATTTTAGATTAGAATGGTGCTGGAAAAGCACAGCAGGTCAGGCAGCATCTGAGGAGCAGGAAAGTCGCCGTTTCGGGCAAAAGCCCTTCATCAATGAAGAGTTTCTTCATTGGTCACTGCTGGCAATATACCATCCTTAGCATACGCCAAAACCTCCAGGTTTCAGTCCCGGCAACAGGTCTGCAGCATTCACTGCAAGCTTCACCTAAAATGTTTTTTTACAAGACTAACGATAGAGCAAAGATTATATGCCAGGAAATAATTTCTTTAAAGTAAAATAACAAACTGTGGAAGTTGACAATTTGAAAGAAATACAGAAGTTGCTGGAGAAACTCAACATATTTTGCAGCATCTGTGGAGAGAAAGCAGAGTTCACCTTGAGTCAAGTGACCCTTCTTCAGAGAGATATGAAGTTGTGAACATGAGTCATTAAACGAAAAACATTAACTCTGCTTTCACTCCACAATGCAGCCAGATCTGCTAGCTGTTAGTAGACAGTCACATGTTGTGTTCAGCTTACTTTTCAATGACCTTCTTAGTTTCTGGAGAAGCAGAAACACGAGCTCCCTTGCACTTTCAGCAGTTGATGTTTTCAGAGCTGCAAATGGTCATCAAGTGCCATTAAGTCAATTGAAGCAAATATTTACGTTCAGAATAAAAACATTTTTAGAAACTTGAATAGGAGTGTCAGGATTACAAGCCACTGACAGTCAGGCTGGAACATGGAAATGAAGGATGTGAAAAACCCATTTCTTCAATACTTTACACGTGTTGCACAGTCTAGAAAAGTCTCAAATAAAGAGCTTAGGGCAATTAGAGAAGGGCAACTACTTGTCCACTTTCTCCATTTAAGAGCTTTGGATTCTGGTTCTACATACAGGATTGACTTTTCCTCATCAATGGGTATTGGCTCAGCAATTGCAACATTAATAGTGGCACAGAAAGGTTTGCCACTCTGCTATTGCTCCAATTGATCCATCAGCTCTTTAGATTTGGCCGTTTCCTTCTTGGGATAGTGACCCCGCAACAGCTTCTTGATCAGTCCACATCAGCAGCATGTCAACATTAGTGGTACCATCATTCACAGCAGCGCTGGGTCCAGCTCTCAGTCCAAGCAGCAGGGCTCCACTACAATTCACAACATTATTACTGCAAATGGCTTGTTTTTAAGAACAACCACCACAATCTAACTTCTAGAAAAAATACACACTTGGGAGGCAGAGCCCAGCAGTTTCCGTCATGTGCTAACTATGGCCTGGAATAGCGTACTTGACATTGTTCTCGCATGTATGCAGAAGGAAATATCTACATAACTTCACAGGAATTGCTGGTTCTCCAGCAATAACCTTTATTCCAAATACAATATTAATCAGGAATTAAATTGCACTTTGGATCAAACTGACTCTTTAATTTCTTCAGTTGTTCCTGACGGACTATAGGTTTCATTTCCATCGCAGTTTGGATTGTCGCACTTACCATGCCTGCAATTGGTCATAAAAGATAAATGAAGTTATTTAAATAAGCAGTTGGCTCCATCCCACAATTGTGTGCCAGCTGTTTGAAAGACTGAAGATTCTGGATTCAGGACTGCAGCCTGCATTCAGCCGTTTGAGTGAAACTGGTCACACTCCAGATGGGTGACTGCAATAGATGGTGAATTTGTTCTTCAAAACCTTTGTTGCTGGTGATAACGATTAGCGACAGAAAGGGGATATCAAGTTCTTGAATGTATTCATATTCAGAGTTTAGAAACTTCAATAACAAAATGCAAGCAAACTTATAATGAAGTCTCTTTGATGTCCTCTCCTAATACAATATTTTTGAACCAAAATTCTGAAGCCCTAATTCAAATGCAGAGACAGTAATGCAAATGCTCTTGCCTGGAGTGGTGTTCCCTGCGCTGCTGTGTGATGTTTCCTGAAAAGTACCTAGAAAGTAATTTCCTTTCTATTTTGTGTACTCTGAATGAAGCAAAACATTAATCACATATTGTTTTCAAACTTACTTTTTTCATGATAGATTTTGGAGTGTACAGTTTTCCATCGACCTTGTACTATGGACTGTCAGGTGGTCTGCTAATAGTCAGAAAAGTGCTATTCAGTCATTTTAAGCGTACATCTACATCCACAATAAAATTATCATCATTAACCTGAAACATTGAGTAAGTATTTCAAGCCATGGACAGCTAGTTTTGTAAAACTAGTTCAAGGCACAATTACAGTAGATGGTGATTTATTACCCCAAAACCCTCATTGGCTGTTTGCAAGACAAGGTAATGAGGCTGGAGTGTGGGAGCAAAGAAAGGGAGATACGATGCAACCAATTCATTTCCTCAATACTTTATACTTGTTGAAACGTCTCAAAATATCTCAACTAAAGAGCTCCAGGCCCAAATGGAGACGAGGCAACCAATTTTCCGATGTCTCCAATGAGGACCTTTGGTACTGACTCGACATACAGGGCTGAATTTTCCACGTCAACTGTCTCTTGCCAAGATTCTGATGAGTCAGGCCAAGTGGAGGGGAGTTCAGGAGCAAAGCCCAATCCTTTCTGCGCCATTATATTATCTTGTCAGTGGTGGGCAAATGAAGGCACCATTTGAGAGCCACTCATGTCTGTCGATGTTGTGAAGAAGAGAGCTCCTCAACTCCCACAATGAGCTTTTGCCTGCAAATCTCTTTAGTGCAGGCTCAGCAATACCCATCACTAATGGCAGCGAAGGAAACGTCGTTGCCCTGCCTTCACTCCGTTATTGCTGTTATCTCCTGGGATCATGCCATTTCAATAATGGTTTGTGACCAGGCAGCAACTTCTGTATTAGCTACTGTCAGTACCATGCCACCCTTGGCACTGCCAACCATCGCGTTATAATCCAGCTCTCAGTTCAACCAGCAGGCTTCACCAGAATTCATAAAATTATGATTGCAAAGGTCTTGTGTAAGAAAGAACACCATCTTCCAACTTCTGGATGTAATACATATTTTGCGGGTTAAGCTGAGTGTGGTAACTAGGGCCTGCTACATGGTTCCTGGATGCAGAAGGAAATTAATACATAACTTCACAGGAACTGCTTGTTCTCCAGTAATTGCCTTGGCGAATATAATATCAAATGAAGCACGAATTAAATAAAAGGTCAAACATATTTTGTAGTTATTGCAAACAATCCTGGAGAACTATATATTCCATATCCCAAGCAGTTTGGGTTGTCAAACTTGCCATGCCTGTAACTGGTCAGGCAAGATAAATTAAGTCCTCATGTTAGCATTTGCCTCCAGCTACTATTGAGTGCCAGCTATTGAGTATTATCGATGTGCGGAACGTGGCACAGTGTTGAGCACTGCTGCCTCACAGCGCCAGAGACCCGGGTTTAATTCCCGCCTCAGGCGACTGGTGGTCAGGTGAATTGGCCATGCTAAATTGCCCGTAGCGTTAGGTTAGGGGTATGGGTGGGTTGCGCTTCGGCGGGGCGGTGTGGACCTGTTGGGCCGAAGGGCCTGTTTCCACACTGTAAGTAATCTAATCTAGCTGCTTGAATGGCTGAAGACTCTGAAGATTCAATCGTGCAGCTTGAGTTCAGCTGCTTTTGTTAAACTTCTTACAATCCAGACGGATACTGCAATCAAATACTGATTTTATTCTTCAACCCCTTTCATAGGACACTATAGCTGGTGAGAAGGGTGAGTGTGTGATGGGATACATATTTCTTGAATATATTCATTTTAAGAGACTAAAATGATCAGGACTAAGTAACCCAAATTTGCAAGCAATTTTGAATTCAAGCTTCCTTGATGTCCTCCCCTAAAGCTGTTTGTTTTGAAAAGAACTCTCCGACCCAAAGAACAATGTGGGTAATGGAGAGGCAGTATTTGATTGCTATGGTCGGGAATGGCAATCTCTGCACTACTGTGTGGTATTTTCATGAGGGGTCTGTACGTTATCTTACCATAACTGCCTGCCCACCAGCAACTTACTTTCACTTTCTTGTACTCTGAATGAAGCAAAATCATGGTCACATATCGTATCAAGCATACTTTTTCGAGACTGCCTTAGATTTGGAAGGCATGGTTTCCCATCTCCATCGCAGTTTAGGCTGTCACGTTTATCAGGTTTGCATTTGAACAGGCATGTTTAGTCACTGAAATCAGCATTTGTCTGCATATACAATTGTGTGCCAGCTGCTGGAATGGCTGAAGGATCTGGATTCAGTATTACAGCACTTATTCAGCTGTTTTTTTAAAAAAAACTGCTCACACTGCAGAAGGATGACTGCATGAGTTGGTGATATTTTTTGTCAAACTTACATAACTGGTTTGCAAGAAGTCAGAGCACCGGTAGGGGGAGAGGCAGAGAATGTCGGGGAGATGGAATTTTTCCTTGCAGTATAGACCAGAGAGGTCAATGGGAGGTAAAACGTTCAGGACTGGGCTGATGAAGGGGAAACGTTTCACTGAAGAGATTTGGATGTTTTAAAGCAATGGCCTTTCCAGCAACTCTGTTTTTCTTTCTGATTTACAGCATTCGCAGTTCTTTCGGGTTTTATTTGGATGCTTTCTGTTGTTCTAGTTAAATAACAGCATCAAACAGTAGGACCAAAGCAAGCATTAGAGATGCAAATTTAGTGTGATTGCTGTGGTCTGGTCTGCAAAGGTGTTTGTTGCACTGCTGTCACATGCTTTCAAGAGGAAGCCCCTGAACAATCTAAACAACAGCTCTCCAGCAATTTCCTTTCACGTCTTTGAATTCTGAATCAAACTGGAGCAAACTAATTTTCTGCAACTGTTCCTGGAGAAATTAGATTTCCCGGTTCTTCACAGTATACGCAGCTGAAATTAGTCATGAAAGATAACATTTTAAGCTAGGTTTTGTATGCACAACTGGCTGGTGGCTGGTATAAAATTGCTGGATGCTCAGGGATTCAGTATTATATTCTTTGATCAACTGTATTTATTAAGTATATCAACTTCCAGAGGTAGTGGGACAATGGAAAACAGTAGGTTTTTGCTTTAAAACTTTCATGGGGGCTTTGAAAGACATCACAGGCAGAATGAGGGGAGCAGAGGATATAGGAAACCTAATTGTTCAATATATTTATTCTTTCTTCAGAGTTCAGCTATCTAAATTGAGATCTGAATACAAATTGAGATCTGAATATTGAATGGGCAAGCAATTTTCCACTGACCACTTTTGAAGGTTTTGTATTGATGCAACTATTTTTTAAGCAAATAAAATCTCTAATCTCTCAGAAAAATGCAAACATTATAGACATATTAAAGCAACTTTTTTAATGTGACTGCCGTAGGTTGGTGTTTGTTGCATTGCTGTGGCATTTCTCAGTCAGAAGCCCCTCCATAGAACTTACAGGAAGTGGAACTAATTTTCTTTCACATTGTTGTGTTCTAGATGAATCTCAATTAAGTCACACATTGGACTAAAACTTTCTTTGTGATCACTGCATTCATTACTGGAATCTCTTCTGCCTTGGAAGTGTCACAGTTTCCATATCGGCAATTAGTGTTACAGCACAAATTAAGTGATTTTAAACAAACACTTGAAAAATTCAACGATTGAAAAAGCTCTGAAGATGGAGGATTTCAGCATGATAAACTTGTTGGTTGGATCTTTACATTGAAACTCCAATTTATCAGTTTAATCAACCTGCCACATCCCATACAAACAGGGATGAGTTAGATATTCAACATGAATATGTCTCATTAATTGTAACTTTAAATCCACATTCCTGCCTACCCTGAAAACCTTTCTCCATCTCTCTCTCAACAATAAACTGTTTATGTTTGTCTTTAAAATATTCCATAAATCTGCTTTAATAGCGTGCCAGAGTTTCCACATTTTGAGAGAAAACAAATCATCTCGATGTGTTTTAAATGGGCAACCACTGACATTTAGACAGTAATCCTTCATTCTCGTCTCTTCTGTCAGAGGGAACATCTTGTTTCAATTAATTTGCCTCTTCATCTCCTAACCACAAACTGACAAAAAGCCTAGACTATCCGGATTCCCTTTGTATGGCAAGTCATTCTGTAAGTATTATTCTGGTAAGCATTCTCCGAATTGCCTCCAACGTGTTTACTTCCTTCCATAAACAGCGTGACCGATAAGAATTAGAGCATTCAAGATACAAGCTCAATAGTGCTCTCTACATTTGTGTTTAAGTTCCCCCATGATACAAGGAAAACATTTATTCACTGTCCTAATTACGTACTGCTAGCACTTTGTGATTTAGGTAATGTTACACTCTGATCCCACTGCATGTCAGAACTATGAAATCTCCCTCTATCAAAACAAAATGCTTTTCTTCCAGTCAAAATGGACAACTTCACTTTTATCCACGTAAAGCTCTATTTGTCAGGCCTTTGACTACTCACTTAACCTATATTTCTCTATAGCGCCCCAATGTCCTCTTAAGTTATTTTTTAGCCTTTCTTTGTCATGTCAGCTTTATATTAATTCCTTCGCAAGTCATGGACTGTAAGTCAATACTTGGAAGATTTGAGCAGATACAGATTTGTTTTAAATAGCTGCTCAAGTTATATTATCCTAACCATTCTGAACTCCGGTTAATTCTCAGTTCCAAACAAACACCGAAGTAATGAACATTCATGTAAAAAAGGCTGAACCCCTGAATATAATTAGAGTATACCAAAATAACAAGAGGATTCTTGTCATCACCCCTCTCTCTCTGTCACTCTCTCAGACACACATACACACACACACCATGGATAAGGGAAAATCATGAAATGTAAGATGCCTGTAAGGCAAATGGATACTATAAACTTCCACTGTACTATGTCAACCTTTTAGCAAAACAACAATGGTTGACTCAGACCCATGGCCTGTGTCTCTTGCTTGATGTGGGAGCTTAGGAACGTGGCTGACGCTCCAGACTCTTACACTTGCAAGAAGTGTGTCTAGCTGCAGCTCTTGTTTGACCGCATGATGACTCTGGAGCTGTGGATGGACTCACTGTGGAGCATCTGCAATGCTGAGGATGCCGTGGATAGCACGTTTAGTGAGCTGGTCACAACACAGTATAGTATTGCTGAGGGATACAGTGAATGGGTGACCAAAAGACAGAAAAAGAGTAAGAAGACAGTGCAGGTGTCCCCTGCCGTCATCTCGCTCCAAACCAGGTATACCGTTTTGCATGCTGTTGAGGGAGATTACTTACCGGGGAGGGCAGCAGTTGCATGGTTCATGGCATCGTGGCAGGCACTGCTGCTCAGAAGGGCGAGAAAACGACTCGTAGGACCATTGTCATAGGGAATTCTCTTGTGAAGGGAGTAGATAGGCGGTTCTGTGCCCGGAATGGGACTTCTGGATGGGATGTTGCCTCACAGGTGCTCATGCCAGGTATGCCACCGATCAGCTGCAGAGCGTTCTAAAAGGGGAGGGTGAACATCCAGATGTCTTGGTGCTTATGGACACCAACGATATAAGTAGAAAATGAGATGAGGTCCTCAAAGAAGAATTCAGGGAGCTAGGAGAGAAGTTAAAGAGGAGGACCTCAAAGGTAGTGATTTCGGGATTACTACCAGTGCCACGTGCTAGCCAGCGTAGAAATAAAAAGAAGACAGGTTGAACACATGGCTTGAGAGATGGTGTAGAAGGGAGGGGCTCAATTTGTTGGACATTGGGGCCGGTTCTGGAGCAGGTGGGACTATTACAAAATGGACGGTGTACATCTGAACCAGACTGGAACCAATGTCCTAAGTGGGTTTTTTGCTACTGCATTTGGGAATATTTAAACTAATGTGGCAGGAGACTGGGAACCAGAAGAGAAAACAAGTAAGCAGTGATGTGGAGACCGGAGACTGTAAGAATTATGAAGATTGCATTCATAAAGGGAAGAGTAGACAGAGAGTCGATGAGCACAAAAAAAACTGGGAGCCTAAAATGCGTCTACTTTAATTCAAGGAGTGTAGTGTGAAAGGCAGATGAACTTAGGGCTTGGATTGGTGCCTGGGAGTATCATGTCATTGCAATCACAGAGGCTTGGTTGAAGGAAGGGCATGAAGATTGGCAATTAAACATCCCTGGATATAGACGCTTCAGACAGGACAGGGAGGGAAGTAAAAGGGAGGGGTGGAGTTGCATTGCTGGTCTAGGACGATATCACGGCTGTGCTAAAGGAGCACACTATGGAGGTCTTGGTTAGTGAGGCATTATGGGTGGAGCAGAGAAATTAGAAGAGTGCAGTTACACTGTTTGGGCTGTATTACAGGCCTCCCAACAGTGTGCATGTGGTAGAAGAACAAATGGATAAACAGATTTTGGAAATATGTGGAGGCAACAGGGTAGTGGTGATGAGAGATTTTAATTTTCCCAACATTGACTGGGATATACTTAGCATCAGAGGTCTGGATGGGGTGGAATTTGTAAAAACATGTCCAGGAGAGTTTTCTACTGCAGTATGTCAATAGTCCGACGAGGGAAGGGTCATATTGGACTTGGTACTGGGGAACAAGCCAGGACAGGTGGTAGAAGTTGCGATGGGGGATTTCTTTGGGAACAGTGACCACAATTCTGTAAGTTTTAGAATACTCATGGATAAAGAAGAGAGTGGTCCTAAGGGAAGAGTACTAAACTGAGCCAAGACCAATTATATCAAAATTCGGCAGAAGCTCGGAAATGTGGAATGGACACAGCTATTTGAAGGGAAGTCCACATTTCAGACGTGGGATGCTTTGAAAGGTAGGTTAAAGATAGTGCAGGATAGGCATGTCCCGTTGAAGGCAAAGGATAGGAAGTGCAACATTCGTGAACCGTGGATGACAGGAGAAATTCTACGACTAGCCAAGAGGAAAAAGGAAGCGTACATTAGGTCTAGGCAGCTCAGAACAGAACGGGACCTGGAAGAACATCGGAAAAGTAGGACAAGTCTTAAACGAGGAATCAAGCAGGCTTAAACGGGTTATGAAATAACTTTAGCGAGCAGAATTAAGGAGAATCACTAAGCATTTTATTCTTATACAAGAAGCAAGAGGGTAACTAGAGAAAGGATTGGTCCTCCAAAGGATAATGAAGGAAGGCTGTGTTTCGAACCTGAGAGAATGGGTGAGATTCTGAATGATTACTTTGCATCAGTGTTCACTGAGGAGAGGAACATGGTGAATGTTGAGATTAGAGATAGAAGTTTGATTAGTCTTGATCATGCTGACATAAGTAGCGAAGATGTGTTGGGTAGGCTAATGGTTATTAAGGTGGACAAATCCCCAGGACCGGATGGGATCTATCCCAAGTTGCTGAGGGAGGCGAAAGGGGAAATAGCTGGGGCCCTGACAGATATCTTTGTGGAATCCTTAAATACAGGTGAGTTGCCGGAGGATTGGAGGGTAGCTTATGTTGTTCCCCTGTACAAGAAGGGTAGTAGGAATATTCTGGGTAACCAAAGACGAGTGTGCATGACGTCGTTGGTTGGAAAGTTGCTGGAGAGGTACTGAGGGATAGGATCTACTTATATTTAGAAAAGAATGGGTTTACAGTGATAGGCAAAATGGTTTTGTGCAGAGGAGATCGTGCCTTACCAACTTAATTGAGCTCTTTGAGGAAGTGAGCAATTTGCTAGATAAAAGAAGGGCTGTACATGTCATATACATGGACTTTATTAAGGCGTTTGATAAGATTTCCCATGGTAGACTAATGGAGAAATTGAAGTCATATGGTGTTCAGGGTATTCTACCTGGTGGATAAAGAACTGGTTGAGAAACAGGAGACAGAGAGGAGTATTTGAATGGTGAAAGGTGACCAGTGGTGATCCACCTGGGTCAGTGTTGGAGCAACTGTTGTTTGTAATATAAATAAATGATCTGGAAGAGGACACTGTTGGTATGATCAGCAAGATTGCAGATGACACGAAGATTGTTGGAGTAGCAGAAAGCATAAGAGACTGTCAGAGAATGCAGGAGGATATTAAGGGACTGGAGATTTGGGCGGAAGGTTGCAGATGGTTTTCAATGCAGACAAATGTGAGGTAATGCATGTAGGCAAGACTAATTCTAGAGCGAATTATACAATGAACGGAAGAGCCTTGAGAAAAGTTGTTGGGAAGAGAGGTCTGGGAGTGCAGGTCCATTGTACTCTGAAGGTTGCTCCACAGATGGATAGAGTAGTCAAGAAGGAATATGGTTTGCTTGCCTTCATTGGACAGCGTATTGAGTATACGAGCTGGCAAATCATTTTAACATTGTACAAGACATTGGTTCATCCGCACTTAGAATTCTGTATACAGTTCTGGTCGTCACATTATCAAAATGATATGGACGCATTTTGGAGGGTGCAGAGAAGGTTTACGAGGATGGAAGGCGCTAGCTATGAAGAAAGGTTGAGGAGGTTAGGTTTGTTTTCATTAATAAAAAGGAGATTGAGGGGGGACCTGATTGATGTTTACAAAATCGTGAAGGGTATCGACAGGGTGGATAGAGACAAGCTTTTTCCGAGGGTGAAGGATTCAATAACGAGAGGTCACGCTTTCAAGGTGAGAGGTGGGAAGATTAAGGGGGATACACGCGGCAAATACTTCATACAGAGGGTGGTGGCCGTTTGGAAGGCGTTGCCAGCAGAGGTGGTAGAGGCAGGCACGGTAGATTCATTTAAGATGCGTGTGGACAGATGTAGTAGATGGAGAGCAGAGGGATACAGATGCTTAGGAATTGACCGACAGGTTTAGACAGTACAATTGGATCGGCTCAGACTTGGAAGCCGAAGGGCCTGTTCCTGGGCTGTAAATTTCCTTTGTTCTTTTTTGTTAACTTATACATTCCTTTTCATGTTGTATTTATTAGAAGGTGAGAGGTTGGGAAGTGCTTTTGCCAAAAAGGACCGGAATGTCCTTGGTCACACATCACGAACAGAATTCATGCAGGGCATCCATTAACCAGGAGAGGAAATGAAATGTCAGCCTTCATTACAAAATGAATCATGTGGAGTGTTATTGAGGCAGTATTTCGGCTATTGTGGACAGACTTTCTGACCTTTATAAATCAATGGTCTCCTTGTCACAGAGGCAGTACAAAGCTGTTTTATAAGAATAATCTCTGGGATGATGGTAACATGAAGAGAGTGTGAAGGAATGGACTTCCATAAGCAAAGAGTGTGTTTGTGGCTGTCCATATGACAGTGAACGGTGTTGCCCTCGCTCTAACTACCATCCTTGATAGTGTCGGGCTTGGTATCCTCACCTTGCACGCGGGAGTTGAGGGTGCAATTCTCTGCGGCAGAAAACCATAGAGTTTTGGAGCAGAAAGATGTGAAGCTCCAGTCCTCGGAGTTGTTGTTGGAATTTTCGGCGGAGCTGTGAAGAAGGTTTCCAGCCTTTTCCTCCCCTTTCTCGATGACATTCTCAGCACTGCTGAAGCTCATGTGAAACGCTGCGGTCCTGTGAGTGTTGTGAATTGAATTAGTTTCAATCAATAGTTTTCGCTTCCGATTGTTGGGGTTTGAGAACACAAGACCCAAGACCCATCAAGTGCAGGACAAAGTATTTGACGAGATTCCACCAAGGGACTGCACGAAACAATATATAGGAGAAAGAGGCTGACAACGTGCGAGCTACATTCATAAAGATCATCTAGCCCGTAAATGCAACGGACAGCTGTTCCTCATATCGATATGCAGGACACTGAGTATCTCTGATCCCGGGAGTTGGAACTGGGATTATATGACCGTCTGCAGCACTGGTTACTTCCTTCTGTGAAGTATCTCCTGATGGAACACATGTAAAAGTCTATTGCTCATTGAGAAATACATACAAAATAGTAGCCCACAGCAGTATTTCTGTTGTGTTTCTGGTGCTACTCTTGACATGCCCTACAACACTGTACTTATTCTGTGCTTCCTGAAGATTAAGCGAGTGCTTCTATGAACGTATTGTGGGCAGTATCTGCGTTTTAACTTCAATAACGCGCGTGTGAAGCCCAGGTCCACCAATGTCTTTTTTGTCTTTCTCTTATCATATGCAATTACAACACAGTAAAGAATCAATTAATATTGGAAGATGACAGTCAGAGGCGTGCGAAATGTCGAGATTTTAGTGATATTTATGCAATGATTAGAGATTGCCTTGATTCAGGAAATAAGGATGTAAAATGTGTTTTGTGTCGTGATAAGGAACAGTGAGAAAACAAGTCAGTAGCAGGTGTAGATGACAAGCAGTAACCAGAGTGAGAAATAAGACGTACAAGAAAAAGTACTGTGTGTGAGCACTAAAAGATGGCAGTAATCATGGGTGATCTTAATTTCCCCTCTCCCACTCCCGGTTCTATTGTAAAGAATGTTTGGAGAACAATAATCAATAAAATATGAATGGTCCATAGAACAAGACAAGCCATATCTTGGTCATCGATTATTTTACAGGCGACTTAGTTTCCGTCTTTTCTTGGAAACCATCTGAACCACACTTTTATTGGGTTTCTTTCCATATTAATATTAGTCTGTCTTTTGATTATTCCTAACAAAGTGCATGACCTCACACTCACAACATGAAACTGCAAGATTTCTCCACTCACTCATACTATCATTATCTTTTTGCAGGTTTGCACGTCCTCATCAAAATAAGCCCGCTCACTGATTGCGTATCGGCAGCAGAACTGGACACATTTCACTCTGCCATTTCCTTCAAGCCATTAATCATTGAAGCCCGATGACTGACCATTATGGATTTCACTAATTATGTTTTCAACTTGAAAACTGTTCAATAATCCAGATTCGGTGACTTCTTGTGAGTAGACAGTGGACAGTTAATCATGATTTATTACCCAACACCGTGAACTCTCTCAGTGTGCAATGATCTATTATATGGCTCCGAATTGAGTATTTGACAGAAATTCGAAAGGACTATACCGAACAGCTCCCTTGATCAGCTCTGCTGGTCATGTTAGCAAAGAAATCTGGCAAATTGGCAAGTGTGATTTACCTTTCAATAAATAATGTTGACTCAGTTTGAGTGCAAACATCTCTTCCTAACGTTGTGTTTTACTCATTTTAAATGGTGTCTAGCATTTTCCAAATGACAGCAAAGACATTAGAGCAGATAGCAGCAATTTAGCCCATCAAGTCAGCGACAGCTTTCAATGATATCTCGGCTTATTTGTATAATCCTCAACTCTACTTTTCAGCCTTATCTCCGAGGCCCTTGATTGCGGGCTGACTAAATAACTGTCTATATCAGCCTTGAATGTACCCATTCTTGACAGACCTCTGTTGGATGCATTTCCACATACTTGCTATCCTCCGAAAGAGAGAATATTTTCCTCACGTCAGTCTTACATGTTTGACCCCATCCGCTGCGATAAGGCCCACTGATCCCACAGATTCACGGGTGTAAATCAGAGCAGAATAAGCACCCGAAGGTCGGTCTTAACTCTGCTGAGCCAGCTGTGAGTATTTGAAATATTTTCAGATCTTGACCTCAGATGACACAAACAGACATGAATTGCACATTAGATTTGCCAAAAGCGAATTTTCTTCAAGATCACATAGAATCATAGAGTCATAGAGATGTACAGCATGGAAACAGACACTTCGGTCCAACCTGTCCATGCCGACCAGATATCCCAACCCAATCTAGTCCCACCTGCCAGCACCCGGCCCATTTCCCTCCAAACCCTTTCCATTCATTTGCCCATCAAAATGCCTCTTAAATGTTGCAATTGTACCGGCCTCCACCACATCCTCTGGCAGCTCATTCCATACACGTACCATCCTCTGCGTGAAAACATTGCTCCATAGGTCTCTTTTATATCTTTCACCTCCAACCCTAAACCTATGCCCTCTAGTTCTGGACTCCCCGACCCCAGGAAAAAGACTTTGTCTATTAATCCTATCCATGCCCCTCATAATTTTGTAAACCTCGAGAATGTCACCCCTCAGCCTCCGACGCAGCAGGGAAAATAGCCCCAGCCTGTTCAGCCTCTCCCTGCAGCTCAGATCCTCCAACCCTGGTAACATCCTTGTAAATCTATTCTGAACCCTTTCAATATTCACAACATCTTTCTGATAGGAAGGTGAACAAAATTGCATGCAATATTCTAACATTGGCTTAAGCAATGTCCTTTACAGCCGCAACATGACCTCCCAACTCCTGTACTCAGGACTCTGGCCAATAAAGGAAAGCATACCAGACGCCTTGTTCACTATTCTACCGACCTGCGACTCCACTTTCAAGCAGCTACGAACCTGCATTCGAAGGTCTCCTTGTTCAGCAACACTCCCTAGGATCTTACCATTAATGGCATAAGTCCTGCTAAGATTTACTTTCCCAAAATGCAGCACCTCGCATTTATCTCAATTAAATTCCTGCGGCCACTTCTCAGCCAATTGACCTATCTGGTACAGATCCTGTTGTAATCTGAGGTCACCCTCTGTAACTCAGCTGGCCATGAAAGCACTGGACCAATACAACAACATTTTTATTTTCTCGATCCATTGCTATGTTTATTAATCTCTCTGCACATGAAAATGGAACCTTCTCATCCACTTTAATGGATTAAATTCCCTCCAGTGTGGCCCCCTTCGGCCCTACCAGTCCACACTGACCCTCTGAAGATTAACACACCCAGACTCATTTCCCTGTAAGTAATGCACCAAATACTATGGGCAAATTACCACGGCAAATTCACGTGATGAACACATGTTTGTACTGTGGAAGGAAACCCACGCAGACAGGGGGAGAATGTGCAAACAGCACACAGACAGTGGCCGACGTTGGAAGCAAACTTGGGACCATGGTGATGCGAGGCAGCAGTGCTAACTGCTGAGCCACAATTAGCTCTCATCAACGCGTGTATTTCAACTGGATCTCCCAGCAGCCTACTCCGTTCTGAACCAAGAGAGGGGCACAGCGAATGCTGGGGTCAGGCTGCGGACAGGGCAAGCCAAATACTGGTGTTTCCGGTTGGAAACATTCCTTTCATAAGATGTATTAAGCACGTGAGTTAAATGTGTAGTCGTGTCCGAGTGGGAAAGGTGATGGGTTAGAAATCCATTGGGAATCCCCACGCAGTTTCGAATTCTGCCGACTACGTTTTCAATGATTTCCAAAAGGACGATTTCGCGCTCAAACTTGAAAAAAGAACAATCTCAACAAACCATGCCAGTTGTTCGATTTGATTTTGTAACCTCGAGTTCTTAATCAGATCTGCACCACTATCAAAACCTTGACCGTTTCTCTTCCCACGGATACTGCTGGACACATCGAGTTTCTGCAGTATCCTCTGAATGTACTGTGCAAAAGTGCAACTTTACATTCGATTCCGTTAACCACAGTCCTCCATGTCCTGACCCTGGACGGTGGCAAGTTTTCTTCCTGTTCATCAAAGCACCCATCCCCACCGCTCCCTCCCACATCATTATCAACAGCCGCAGGAAATCTCTGGTTCACCTTCTTCGCTCCAAAGTGACACTTACCAGCCTCTGGACTCTCTCCTCATAAAGGGAATTCTCATCCCCGGACATGGTGAAAGACAGAGGACAGTGAAGAGATTTTGGGGAAATATTGATATTTGAGAGCGGAACAATGTTAAGGAGGCAAAACATGGAAACCAGTTTCCAGCTTTGTGGATCTTCAGAAACTTTTTGGGAAGTGGAATCGGAGGGCAATGAGCAAGGGTGAACTGTCGGACTGAGCAGAAACAGTCAAGACAGCTTCCCCCTCTTTAAGGGGACGGGACATTAACTCTGATGTTCTCGGTACACGAACTGATCTGAGACATTGAAAAATTACTCGTTTTTGTATATGAGGACTCCAGGACATTGAAAAAGCTCGGGCCAGACAAAAACTTAGAGGCTCGAACCCAGACTGTCCCGATTGTGGGAGAGAGGTTTCCCAGTGACATGGGTTCGTCTGCAGTGATGAGATCAGACAGGTCCTCGGTGTCCATATTGAGCGTCCCAGGCTTTATTTTGAAAAAAAAAATACATCTGATAGAGGACAGTTGTCATTCTGGGAAGGGCAGACTGAAGTTGAGATTCAGTAACCGCCTACTTTGGAGGATTGTGCGATGTGCTGGATTGCACATGTCAGCGCATTAGTCTGCTGAATGAAAGATAGCTGATTCAAGAGCCCAGCGGGCGACAGCGATTGCTGCCCTTAATGCATCTGTTTGCTTTGCTGCACTGTTTCAATTTCTAATGAGGTCAAAAGATATTCTCCAAATGTAAACACTATCATGTGACTAACCACAATGACATTTCCGCATTGCTGTCAAGATTAATGTCAAGAACTGTGACTTGTGGGAATCTGAAACCAAAAAGAAACTGCTGCAGAAACAAGCCAATTTGGGAGTACCTGCGGGAGAAAACACAGCGCTGATGACATTCTGAAACATTGCCTCTTAATGTCTCTCCAGAAATGCTGCCAGACCTGCTGAAGTTCTCTTGCAAGTTCTGTTTTTATTTTAACTGAATGCCCATTTCATCCATCCACTTCATCCACTTTTTTTGAGTGGGAGCAGCGGCCGAGTAAAGGCGAACCCGGGAGACTACAACTAAGGTAAAACAGTTTGTTTCAAAATTACTTACCTGTAGCGGGCAGCGGTGTTTTTTATTCTCTCTTCACAAAAACAGCGGGAGCAGCAGAGGAAGTGACGGCAAACGGGCAGCCGGGAAGGAGAACTGTGAGTATAAATACTCACCTTTTAATCACCAACGGTCATTTAAGTGGGAGCAGCGGAAGTGAGGTTAGAGCGCATAGCTGGGCGGGAAGGTAAGTGATTAGTATTTGAGTGGGTGTGTTCTAGACCCCAGGTAAGTGACTCAGTGTTATTGACTCAGTGTTCTTGTTTTTGTAGAAAGTGTACAGTCATGGCAGCGCAGGCGGTGGAATGTTCCTCCTGCAGGATGTTTGAGGTAGGGGTGACCACCGATACTCCTGCCGACTTCGTCTGCAGGAAATGCAGTCAGATCCTGATCCTCACCGAACGAGTTAGGGAACTGGAACTGGAGTTGGATGAACTGAGGATTATTCGAGAGGCCGAGAGGGTGATTGATAGAAGCTACAGGGACATAGTTACGCCGGAGAACAGAGGTAGCTGGGGAACAGTTAGAGGTGGGAAGGGGAAGAAGCAGGCAGTGCAGGGTTCCCCTGTGGTCGTTCCCCTAAAAAATAAATATACAGCTTTGGAAACTGTTGGGGGGGACAGCGTTGCAGGTGTAAGCTGCAGTGAAGGGGTCTGTGGCTCTGAGACTCAGAAGGGAAAGGGGGAGAGGAGGAGAGCGCTAGTTATAGGGGACTCTCTAGTTAGAGGGACGGACAGGCGGTTCTGTGGACATGGGCGAGACTCGCGGATGGTTTGTTGCCTCCCGGGTGCTAGGGTCCGAGACGTCTCAGACCGTGTCTTCAGAATCCTTAAGGGGGAGGGTGTGCAGCCAGAAGTCGTGGTGCACATTGGCACCAACGACATAGGTAGGAAGAGGGGTGGGGAGGTCATTCAAGAGCTCAAGGAGTTAGGCTGGAAGCTAAAAGCTAGGACAGACAGAGTCGTCATCTCTGGGTTGTTGCCGGTGCCACGTGACAGTGAGGCAAAGAATAGGGAGAGAGTGCAGTTGAACACGTGGCTGCAAGGCTGGTGTAGGAGGGAGGGCTTCAGATATTTGGACAATTGGACTGCATTCTGTGGAAGGTGGGACCTGTACAAACAGGACGGGTTGCACCTGAACGAGAAGGGCACCAATATCCTGGGGGGGGTAGGTTTGCTAGCACTCTTCGGGGGGATTTAAACTAATTTGGCAGGGGGATGGGATCCGGACTTGTAGTCCAGCAAGTAGGTTAGCTGTTTGTCAGGATGCCCAAGACTGTAGGGAGGCTGTGGAGAAGGTAGCACTGACAGGGACTACTTGCGGACACAGAGATGGGCTCAAGTGCGTATACTTCAACGCAAGGAGTATCAGAAATAAGGTGGGTGAACTTAAGGCGTGGATCGGTACCTGGGACTACGATGTTGTGGCCATCACGGAAACGTGGATAGATGTGGGACAGGAATGGCTGTTGGAGGTTCCTGGTTACAGGTGTTTCAGTAAGATTAGGGAGGGTGGGAAAAAAGGAGGGGGGGTGGCATTGCTAATTAGAAATTGTATAACGGCTGCAGAAAGGAAGTTTGAGGGGGATCTGCCTCTGGAGGTAGTATGGGCTGAAGTCAGAAATAGGAAAGGTGCAGTCACATTGTTGGGTGTTTACTATAGGCCCCCCAATAGCAGCAGAGATGTGGAGAAACAGATTGGGAAACAGATTTTGGAAAGGTGCAGAAGCCACAGGGTCGTAGTCATGGGCGACTTCAGCTTCCCAAATATTGATTGGAAGCTCTTTAGATCAAGTAGATTGGATGGGGCGGTGTTTGTGCAGTGTGTCCAGGAAGCTTTTCTAACGCAGTATGTAGATTGTCCAACCAGAGGGGAGGCCATATTGGATTTCGTACTCGGTAATGAACCGGGACAAGTGGTGGGCTTGTTAGTGGGTGAACATTTTGGTGATAGTGACCACAATTCTGTGACTTTCACCTTGGTTATGGAGAGAGATAGGTGCGCACAACAAGGTAGATTTTATAATTGGGGGAAGGGAAATTACGATGCTGTAAGGCAGGATTTGAGGAGCATACGTTGGGAGCATAGGCTGTCAGGGAAGGATGTGGTGGAAATGTGGAACTTTTTCAAAGAGCAGATACGACGTGTCCATGATATGTATGTACCTATCAGGCAGGAAAGAAATGGTCGTGTGAGGGAACCTTGCTTGACGAGAGAGGTTGAATGTCTGGTAAAGAGGAAGAAGGAGGCTTACATAAGGTTGAGGAAACAGGATTCAGACAGAGCAGTGGAGGGATACAGGATAGCCAGAAGGGACCTGAAGAAAGGGATTAGGAGAGCTAAGAGAGGGCATGAAAAATCGTTGGCGGATAGGATCAAGGATAACACCAAGGCATTTTATGCGTATGTCAGAAACCTGAGAATGACGAGAACGAGGGTAGGTCCGATCAAGGACAGTAGTGGGAGACTGTGTATTGAGTCGGAAGAGATAGGAGAGGTCTTGAACAAGAACTTCTCTTCAGTATTTACGAACGAGAGGGACCGTATTGTAGAAGAGGAGAGTGTGAAATGGACTGGTAAGCTAGAAGAGATACCTGTTAGGAAGGAAGATGTGTTGGACATTTTGAACAACTTGAGGATAGACAAGTCCCCCGGGCCTGACGGGATATATCCTAGGATTATGTGGGAAGCAAGAGAGGAAATTGCAGTACCGTTGGCAATGATCTTCTCGTCTTCACTGGCAACGGGGGTGGTACCAGGGGACTGGAGAGTAGCGAATGTGGTGCCCCTGTTCAAAAAAGGGAATAGGGATAACCCCGGGAATTACAGGCCTGTTAGTCTTACTTCTGTGGTAGGCAAAGTAATGGAAAGGGTACTGAGGGATAGGATTTATGAGTATCTGGAAAGACACTGCTTGATTAGGGACAGCCAGCACGGATTTGTGAAGGGTAGGTCTTGCCTTACAAGTCTTATTGAATTCTTCGAGGAGGTGACCAAGCATGTGGATGAGGGAAGAGCAGTGGATGTAGTGTACATGGATTTTAGTAAGGCATTTGATAAGGTTCCCCATGGTAGGCTTATGGGGAAAGTCAGGAGGCATGGGATAGAGGGAAATTTGGCCAATTGGATAGAAAACTGGCTAACCGGTCGAAGTCAGAGAGTGGTGGTAGATGGTAAATATTCAGCCTGGAGCCCAGTTACAAGTGGAGTTCCGCAGGGATCAGTTCTGGGTCCTCTGCTGTTTGTAATTTTTATTAATGACTTAGATGAGGGAGTCGAAGGGTGGGTCAGTAAATTTGCAGATGATACGAAGATAGGTGGAGTTGTGGACAGTGAGGAGGGCTGTTGTCGGCTGCAGAGGGACTTAGATATGATGCAGAGCTGGGCTGAGGAGTGGCAGATGGAGTTCAACCCTGTCAAGTGTGAGGTTGTCCATTTTGGAAGAACAAATAAGAATGCGGAATACAGGGTTAATGGTAGGGTTCTTAGTCAGGAGGAGGAACAGAGGGATCTTGGGGTCTATGTACATAGATCTTTGAAGGTTGCCACTCAGGTGGATAGAGTTTGTAAGAAGGCCTATGGAGTATTATCGTTCATTAGCAGAGGGATTGAATTCAAGAGTCGTGAAGTGATGTTGCAGCTGTACAGGACTTTGGTTAGGCCACAGTTGGAGTACTGTGTGCAGTTCTGGTCGCCTCACTTTAGGAAAGATGTGGAAGCTTTGGAGAGGGTGCAGAGAAGATTTACCAGGATGTTGCCTGGCATGGAGAGGAAGTCGTACGAGGATAGGTTGAGAGTTCTCGGCCTTTTCTCGTTGGAACAGCGAAGGATGAGGGGTGACTTGATAGAGGTTTATAAGATGATCAGAGGAATAGATAGAGTAGACAGTCAGAAACTTTTTCCCCGGGTACAACAGAGTGTTACAAGGGGACATAAATTTAAGGTGAAGGGTGGAAGGTGTAGGGGAGATGTCAGGGGTGGGTTCTTTACCCAGAGAGTGGTGAGGGCATGGAATGCGCTGCCCGTGGGAGTGGTAGAGTCGGAATCATTGGCGACCTTTAAGCGGCATTTGGATAGGTACATGGATGGGTACTTAATCTAGGTTAGAAGTTTGGCACAACATCGTGGGCCGAAGGGCCTGTTCTGTGCTGTATTGTTCTATGTTCTATGTTCTATGATGCAGCCAGCCTCACCACGCACCGAAATTGTACACGTTTGGAAGCTGCGAAATGATTGGATTCAAACAAACCCAATAATGATTTACTCTTCCTCAGCTCCACAAGGAAGGAGACCTGGGAAGTGAACTGCACAGTGTCGTCCTGTCGTCCTGGATGAGTGGTTAAGGCAATGGAATTGAAATTCATATGACTTTAACCATGCAACCTCGAATCCTACTGATGGCGATGGAGAACTGCCAATAATTGCGAAGGGAAATGGCTCCCTAACTTCGACTGGAAGAGTCAGCTTAAAAACAAAAACGTGCAAATCTGCAACACACTGCCTGTCAGGGTGCAGCAAGCAGAAATTTCCAGAGAAATTTAAGACGCATTGATGTGTACACTTCTACCACCAACTGCGTTTGAAGCTGTTAGCCAACTGTTGGAAAATGAGACGAGAACAGTCAGGGACTTGTGTTCGACTGATGCAAACTTGTTCAGCTGAAGTGCATTTTCTGTGCTGCAGAAATCTTTGACATGCCGCGGTTAAGTGGTCAGAGAACCTGGCAGATGTGAAGCACGTTAAACTGGTCTCATCCTGACATCTCTCCTGCTCTCGGGGGATTTGTCTGTCTGTCCACCTGTGTGGATAAAAATGAGGATGATTTCCTCAGGGGGATTACCATACAGTGTGACCACGTCAAAGTTCAGTCCTATGATTGCGTCATTTAAGAGCACGGGGAGTATCTCATTAAAATTTACCCTGGAAACATCAGAACATGCAAGGTTAAGTGCCTCATGCTGGAAACTGGGACCAGAGGAGATGAATATCCGGTCTCCCGCACTGCAGATAGGCGGAAAGGCCTTTTCCACGCTGAAAGGAATGGAAGAAAGAACGATATTGATGTGCAGCTAAAATGATCACAAATGAAAAAATAAAAGGGGATTCGTTATGGAAACATACAGCACCATATTTCAATTTCCCTGGAAGTCTAGTGGTAAGGATTCAGTACTCTGACTGCTGTGGCAATGGGAGATTTCCTCTGACCGGTTATCTTGTTGACAGCCTTCGCAAAGCAGGGAATGTTGTATGGTGCTGGCGATTGATGGAGATTTGTCACAAACACGATTCAGACTAGCGTAAAACAAATAAGTGCGAATCCTGGAAATCTGAATCAACAACAGGAATTGACAGACAAATTCAGCCGGCCTGACAGCACCCGTGGAGACAAAAATATTTAATTTTTCATATCGACAGAATCAGGTTACTTGTGCATTTTATTGTTTTAATTCCAGGGTAATTGCCAGTTTCAATTCACGAATCAACATACATATCAGAATCTCTCATTAGCTGACATAAGTCATCTGTAAAATGAAAAATGTCATATCGGCTGTAATGCTGTTGCGGTTCTCCTGAGTTCGTGAAAGTCTGGCCTTACTCATTGCCTTTATCTTGTCCTTTCTGTCCATGAGCAACAACGTTGAATGGAGAGCTTCTGTTTTCAATGTCTACCTTCGTATGCTTATGTATGTGTCTCCCTTTGTCTCTCTGTACCACCTCACTCTCTTCTACATTCTCCCACTCTCTGTCTGTCAATATCCCTCAATTTCTATTCCTTCTCTTGGAAAAGTCTGAAATTCGGTGACAGTTTGAGAGTATACCTGTTTTGTGTCTTTCTCCGCCTCCCCCCCAACCTGCCCCACCCCCAACCCGCCCCGGCCAGAGTGTGTAGAACTGGGCTCACAGTCTCCAGGTAATATCTCTGTCACTTAGGTCTGAGGTCAGGTGACATTTCTTCACTCAAAATATGATCATTTACAATTGTAATTAGAATTCATAACCGACCAGAAGAAAAACAGTTTCTCTCCACTTCAGGATTTCAATGACGTCATTGCAGTTTGCCTAAAATTAATGAATGGTGACAGCAGACAATGAGAGCTATCATCTCGCAATGGATGCGTTATTACCACAACATTTCCTGGCAAGTCTGCAGTGTCTCCTGCCTCACTTCATTATTTAAAAAAAGACTTGCTGTGACAGCGAGAGACTAAAAGTAGAAGAGATGGAGAGATCATTGGTGAACAGAGTACAGAATTTCGGCGTTGATGAGCAGGATAGAACATTGACTAATGGGTCCACAGCAGGCGGCAGGGCTTGGTATCACCAAATACCAACGGGCTGAGCTCAAACACAAGAAGCATGCTGAGCCATCACTGTCGCGATATTGGATCAACAACACGGCTTTTACAATAACTTTATGTAATGAACTTTCAATGTACGGAACATTTCAGAGCATTTGACACCATACTCGCCTGGTTATTACCAGATGCTTTAACTGACGAAGCCACATACAGTGTTCTTCAAATCCATATGTACATTTAATTAACTATTTGATCACAGTAACTCGGACTTCCTTGCAGTAATAAAGCAGTTCGATGAGAAAATATATCAACCTGCGCTTGTGCAGGAAAGAATAGTTCAAAGCTGGTCTTCCTTCACTGAAATTGCACCGAAAGGGGCAATCTCTTCTTGTTTGCTTTCAAACTATTGCCTTCCCCTCTGTAATCTGACAGGATAAAGAGGATGCGTTCATCCTCTCGGGGCCGATAAAACACGTGAATATGCACAGAGGGAATCTCATACCAAAAGATCAGGGTAATTGTGGTGAATTTACCAGGAGTGGTGTGTGAGTCGGTGTTAACAGTGGGAAGTAAGGGCTAACCCATTAGCACTGACATTGAGCCTTGCACCAACAGCATCTCACTCAATTCTTGCCTCACGTCTCCCAGTCATCATTGACTTTTACTTTATCCGACTCCCCCTTCGAAACTTCTCACTTGTTCCCGAACACTTTCGGATTTCCACTTCGAAATTGCAGCCGTTTGAAACGAATTTCTGGAGTATGCACGTCACTCTTTGGGATCAGCTGCACTGCCCATCCATAATTACTTTTGTAGAGGGAGAAAGAGAGCTTCTTCAAGGAAGGCATCCTTGTAAGAGGATTCGCAGTAGGTTGAAATCTTTGAGGAGAAAGTGAGGTCTGCAGATGCTGGAGATCAGAGATGGAAATGTGTTGCTGGAAAAGCGCAGCAGGTCAGGCAGCATTCTTCTTCAGGAAGGGCTAATGTCCGATACGTCGATTCTCCTGTTCCCTAGATGCTGCCTGACCTGCTGCGCTTTTCCAGCAACACATTTCCATCTCTGATCTCCAGCATCTGCAGACCTCACTTTCTCCATCCATAATTACTCCAGAGCTTGCGATAGTAAGTTACTTCACAGAACGGTGCAAATACTCAGCACAGAGATGCATCCATGATGTTGCTAGGGAGGGAGTTCCAAGAATTAAAACAAACGACATTGAAGGAACAGTGAGATAGTTTTAGCTGAGAAAGGCGAGATTCTTAGAGGCGATTTGCGGTGAGAGATGTCTCGTGTATCTGCCGCAATGATCCTTCTAGTTGGAGGCAATCAATCACTGGATTGATTCTGGCAGATCCGCGTCTGTGCTCTGTGTGGAAGCAGGAAATAGTTTTCATTCAGAAAAACCAAAAGAAGAGAAATAAATCTTTATTTTCTGAATGCGAATTTTATCCAGGTCTGTGCGATTCAAACTCAGACTCTGAAGCAGGGACTCCACTGATGCTGACAATAACCCTTGACCTAACCTGTCCAAACTTTTGTACCTATTTTCTATCTCCCCACATTTTGGAGCACCAGTCCTTGCCGTGAGTGGTGAAGGAGCTAACTACTCCCTCGCAGAAAAACAATTGGGGCAAGAGACCCATATATCTGTCCCACAGCGGGTATTGCTTTGCTCCGAACAGACCGGATTTGCTGTGTGGGACTGAAACTGTGTTCGATCACACACACACACGGTGTAACAGGTGCCAGCAGATGTGGAGAAGGTTGGGGCGGATTCAGACCCATTCTGGGAAATAGACTGGATCCAGAATTCACGGGAGCTTAGTGTCACAGAAAGAAGGCTGGAGTATTGGGTTGGGAAAGATATCAGCCATGATCGAATGGTCGGACAGACTAGATGGGCTGAATGTTCTAACTGTCCACCGATGCCTTCTGGTCCCTGGCCATCCGGAATCTAAGGAAATAGAAACAGAGTTTTTTTTTTCAGTTCGAAGTCCTCCGGTCATAACTGGGTGAGGTGAGAGATGGAGCACGTCTGATGTAAGTTTAGAGACTGGGAAAATGTTTGGAGACGAAGTAATAAAAGAGGATCTGAGTATAAAGTTGGAAGTCAGGAGATATTCAATAAAAAGGAAGGGTGTGTAAGGCAGAGGGAGATGGACATGGAGAAAGAAGTGTCACTGGTCTTGAAGTCTTAACTCTATTTTCTTTTCCAAGATTCTACCAGACCTGCTGAGATTTTCCCGCAATGTCTTTTGTTGGTACTGAAACAGAAGATGGGAGTGAGTTCCTGGATCAACCAGCTCTCTGTTCTGTGGTCGTTTGAATTCCTCGTTCGACCAGATCACATCTCAGCCACGCGAAAACCTCACTAACCTGCCCCACCCCACCCCTGTTACTGACGGCTCACCCACCTATTGTGTATCGCAGGATTTCACTCTGCCACTTCCTCCAAGTCATTCGGTCAGATAAAACATTAAATCCGATGACTGACCAGTCTGGATTTCACGAAATATATCTTTCCAACTTGAAAAATGCTCATTAATGTCGATTCGATGATTTCTGTTAAATAGACAATGGACAGACAATGCTGCTTTATGACCCAACACCTAGAACTCCTTTATTGTGCAACGGACTTTTATATAGCCCCTTATTGATTGCTTGCTAAAATTCAAATGAACTTTACTGAGCATCGTCCTTCACCAAGTCTGCAGGTCATGCTACCAAAGAAATCTGTCAGATTGTCATCGTGTGTTTTTCCTTTCAAAAATGATGTTGACTCAGTTTGACTGTAATCATCTCTTCTAAACTTTCTGCTTTTCTTAATTTGCAATGGTGGTTCACATTTTCGAAATGATAACAAAGACATTAGAGTCGATGGAAGCAATTTAACCCATCAAGTCAGCGACAAGTTTCAATGAGATCACGGTTGATTTGGTTAATCTTCAACTTACCTTTCGGCCTCATCTCTGTGGCCCTAGATTCCCGAAGTGGCCAAATGTCTATCTTTCTCAGCCTTGCATGTATGCAGCCTTGACAACCCTCTGTTGCAAACAACGTCACAGATTTGCTACCCTCTGAAAGAGAAAATATCCCCCACACCTAAGTCTTACATAATTGGTCCCTTCCGCTGTGAGGAGTCCTTCTGGTGCCACATTATCCCAGGTGTACATCATAGCAGAAAAAAAAAACCCTCAAGATCGGTCTGCCCTGTCCAGTGCCAGCTCTGAGTATTTGCAGGATTGCCTTTTTTGACTTTTGAATGAACAAATAGACCTGAATTTTCTTCAAAAACACTTCATTGTCTGTAATTTCGCTGGCCGTGTAGTACGCTAGAAAGTCGAGTGCTTGATCATAAATATATCACTCTCAAAATATTATCTCTGTTTCTCTTTCCACAAGTACCGCACGATCCGTCGGTTTTCTGCAGTATTCTGTGAATTTACTGTGCACAAGTGCTGCATTTCACTAAGTTCCTTCAATCACAGTCCTCTGGACACTGACCCTGTTCAGTGACAATACTTCCTCCTGATCGTCAATGTGCCAATCCCCACCGCACCCTCCCCCGTCAAGATAAACAGCTGCAGAACATCTTCAGTTAAGTATCTTGGCTCCAAAGAAAACCTCTGGAAACTCTCCAAATGCCAGGAAATCTCGACCATGGATATGGTGAAAGACAGAGGAGTGTTAAAGAGATTTTGGGAAAATATTATCAATTGGCAGGTGGAAAAAATGTTAAAGAGGCAAACCTTATAACCCAGTCTCCAACATTATGAGTCTTCAGAAACTCTGTGAGAAGTGAAATCCAAGAAGAATGAAGAAGGGTGAACTGCCCGAATGAGCAGAGACAGTCAAGAGAGCTTCCCCATCTTTAAGAGGACAGACCATTAACTTTGATGTTCTCGGGACATGAACTGATCTGAGACATTGAAATAAGTCTCGTTCCCCTACATGACAAATACGAACCTCATCTCGACTCCAGGACAATGAAAAAACTCACGACCACACAAGGCACAAGAAGGCTTGAAGGGAGGTGGTCCCAGTTGGAGGAGAGCTGGTGCTCAGTGACATGGGTGTGTCTGTCGTGGATGGGATAAGACTGTTCCCATGCCTCCATAATGAATGTTATGGAGGCATGGGAACTGATAAAACTGATAAGAGGGCACTTCTCGGTCTGGGAAGGACAGACTGAAGTCTGTCATAGCCTGCTTTAGATGTTCGGGCAAGGTTTTAGGTTGGAAGTTTCAGCGTATTAGACTGTTAAATGAAAGGCTGGTGGTTCAAGACCTCCAAAGGCGACAGCGATCGTTGTTGTTAAAGCATCTGTTTTCTCTGCTGCAGGGTTTCTTGTTTCAAATGGGGGCAGGAAAATGTTCCTCAAACGGAAAATTTCCGTGTGAAGAACCACAAAGAACTTTCTGCAATGGTTTAAAGGTTAATGTAATGAACTGTGGACTCTGGGAATCTGAAACAAAATCAGAAACTGCTGACAAAACTATCTTATTTGGCAGTACCTGTGGGAGATTATTGAGTTCTGATGAAGTTGTTAAATATTGTCCACGATTCTCTATTGTCACGATGCTGCCAGACCTGCTGAATTTTGTCGTGGAAAAAGTATAGAGAATCACCAGGAGATGCAGAGTGTTCTTCAAGAAGTTGGTCTATTATTTGCAAACGAAAAACCGTGACACCGAGAAAGCAGATTCTCGAATGCTCTCGAACTTCATTGTCCATGGTTTTTTAATAAATTTTTCCCATACTTTGTTTGCTTATCAGCATGTCTAAATATTTTAATCAAAGCACCTCACACTCGCAACACAATAAACCAGTGATGTTAGTTCCAACATCTCTTTAATTGTTCATTCTACTTAACGTTATTCTCATGTGACGGTTAGATATTTAATCTCACCTTTCGCAACAATGGGCTTTCATTCCAGACACTACTTCACATTTTCCCGATGTCATAATTAATCATTTATTGTCAATAATCTCAATCAGGCTGACTCTTTAACTATTAATTAGATATTTAATGTCATGTCCCAAATATTTATGTTCCCAATCGAGTCATAATGATACTTAACAGGAAGCCTAACTTTACTAACTGTAATCTAATCTCACCATCGAGACCTTTCAGCGTCAACCTTTCTTTGCTAATTGGTGTGAGAGAATTCCACTATTCTTATATCATCCTGCATTCTACACTCCCCTTGCAATAGATCACCAGTGGGATTCATGTTTTAAGCCTTCCCTTGCTTTCATGCTTTAAACCTTCCCTTGCTTTCATTCTCTTTATTTTCCATAATAACATTTTGTCATTCTGACCAAAGGCAGTCATTCCTGGCACTGGATTTACTAACGTTGAATTGTCAGTGATCAGAGAGGACTGTCCCTGTAGTTCTGCTCCCGACTCTCCACCTCCCGCTCTGTTAGCAACCTCTCAGTCTCCTGGGAATTGCATTGTTCCCAATTTTGCCGGATTCCAGGCCTTTAACCTTGGCTGAGCAGACAGTCGATGGTCTGAGGAAGATCATTCCCAAACGTCTCGTGTCCGAGGTAATAACAATTAATAACGATGTCTGTGCATCCTCCTCTCATCTGGGAAAATCATTGTTGCGGACTGTAGGAACATTTATTGACCGAAATTGAGGAGGTTTTGAACCAGATCAAACTCCTATGAGTTAAGAAGATGGTCTAGATCTTTTTTTCTTTTCTCCTGAAGGCAAATGTACGGCAATGCAATTCAATTGGTGAAACTTCCAGGCTTGAACCGAAACACAATTTACTTCGCACTATCGTTGTAACACAAACAAAAAACAAAGTGTGGACTAACCTAACTCTATTAGAAAACTTAACAAAATGAAATATCATTTAACTACGAACCAGCCAATGTTCGAATATCGTAACATTGCATAAACTACACAAATCTGGCCTCCCTGCTACCGGAATGATATTGTGAAACTTGAACAGATGAGAAAAAGGTATAATGTGATGTTTGTAATTCTTAAGCTTCCAAATGGTTTTGAGGTGCGAATGTATTTTAACCTTGAAGAAATTTGATGTATTTAAACCTCCTTCCTGTCCACGATAGAAGCTGTTGAATCCGGTCCGAATTTCCAGGGGCTTCTGTAATTATTTCAGGTTTCTGACGACAGCAATCTCTCACTTTTCATACAAAACAAAACGAACCTTATGTTGCGAACAATATTCAAATAAGCAATGGGAAGCAGAGAAGAAAGCTTTCGAGCAACGCTGCCCGGATTGTCATGGCAATTTACAGGAACCATCGCCATGAAAACTCTAAAGCAACCTGACAAATCCGTTTCGCCACAGAAGGCAACGTAGGTGCTCAAGACTTTTTCTTGTAAAACCACAGGAAAAGCCACAGCACTGCGATGGCCGGGAATCGAACCCAGGTCAACTTCTTGGAAGGCAGTTATGCTCACCACGACACCACCACCGCGCTCGCAGCTCAACTCTCCCTTTTCCGAAACACACATAACAAGGCTGTGATAATCACCAACTGAACTGGGGCTGAAAGCAAAACAAGAAATTGCTTGTCAAACGTCAACAGGTCTGAAAACACCAGAATCAGAAGCCTTCAGCCCTTAAGAACAATCACTGGATCCAAAAGGTTCAGTCCTCACAAATGCTGCCGGACCTGCTGAGTTTCCCAGCAATTTTTGTGCTGTCTCTCAGATCTGCAACATCTGCAGTTCTTAGTCAGATATAAAACAAACGTTGACCCATTGAAGGGGTATTTGATCAGGTGATTGTCTTCTTCATACACAGATATAGATGCGATGGAGTATAGGATCATAAAATTCTTGCAGTGTAGAAACAGGCTGTTCGGCTCATCATGCATCCCACCAAGTCTCACCCTCTACGCTATTCCTGTAACCCCACATTTCTCATGGCTAACCATATAACCAACACTCACCTGGACACTATTGACTATTGAGCGTTGCAAATCCACCCTAACCTGCGCATCTTTGGACTGTGCGAGGAAACTGGAGCACCCGGAGGAAACTCACGCAGACACGGGGAGAATGTGCAAACTCCACACAGACAGTCTTCAATAAGACAGGGATCTGGGTAATTGGAGAGGTTTCAAGAGGGAGTGCAGACTGGTTTGTGAATGATGGGCCGAAAGCCTGATGTCAGTGCTGTAAAGGCTCTCCAGTAACATGATTCCCTAATCCAGCATTCAACACAGTTTGCATTTTGTTTTAATCCGTCCTGTTATTGACATTATTTTGAGTGAAATGTATAGAGAGAGGTGGTTTGCGCATTCACACAGATCTGTGTTGTGATGGGTCAGGAGCAACATACAAAACAACAACTGGCGGAGGGAGAATTGAATTCCCCTTCCGAATCTGCCGAGGACATGCAGGACCGGGAATTTCTCTATAACCACTCACTCACCACCCAACGCCTTGAGGAAAAACGCCTGACCTTCCGCCTCTGGAACCTCCAGATATCGTGTGTGTGTGTGTGTGTGTGTGTGTGTGTGTGTGTGTGTGTGTGTGTGTGTGTGTGTGTGTGTGTGTGTGTGTGTGTGTGTGTGTGTGTGTGTGTGTGTGTGTGTGTTTTGTGCCTGTGTCTTTGTGTGTGTGACAGACGGAAATACGTACAGAGACTCAGACACAATCACATATGCAGAGAGATGTGCAAAGACACATACAGACAGAAGCACACATATCGACTTAAAGAGACACACGTGCACATACAGTCACACAGACATACACACACAAGCGCACAGATGTTGATGGAGACAGCAAAAGTGATACTATTAGAATTTCTTTCCTAAAACTAAATGAGAAATTAATAGATTTTTGGATTGTTTGACTTTACAGGAAATTTGTCCATACTTTTGTCCGGACAGCTGCGCCTTTAACATGTTTTTGAATGAAATAAGAAAACGGTGGTTTAGTTAGTAGAGTGCGAGGTTAATGTAGAAAGGATGAAAGCAATTTGAATTGATGAACCTATTTTACCATACTTGCGTTTTCCAGTCTTTTCAAAATGGCCGCTGATGCTTCTGAATTGGGTCTAAGTGCTTTCTTGTTCCAGGATGATAAATTAGGAATTGAGAACCTGGAGGATAGTTCTATTAGAATCAATACCGAACATTGGAAAAGTACTCTTCCATAGGAAAGGGGACTTTGGGGTTGCTGTTAGATCTTCAGTACTTTGAAGACCACCAAACAAAGAACAATGAAATACAAAATTACACAGATTGTAATCCACTGGCCTTCTTTAAATGTTTCAAATTAACAATGCAACATATTTTGATGGTGTCGTTTGTTGTAACCATTTTATTATACACATCACCAGAAAACCGAATGTGAATTCAGATATATTGTCCTAAAATACAAATGGTGAAATACGTAAAAGCTTTAAGAAATGCGAAGGTTGCATAACATTGCAAGAAGGGAGAATTAATAAATAGACTGTACTTGTTATAAAAAATGTGCATCATGTATTTTGCAAGTAAATGCGTTTTTGAAATGGCATTTTAGTTTTCTCAGGGCGAATACATATAAAAACATATTTTAAAAAAGAATTGAGTGTGCTTGTGGACTAAAATGTGAAAAGAGCGACTTTACAAACAGATCGAAAGTGGAGGATAGCTGCAAGGTTTGACAGCAATTTACCTGATAGTGACACAATAATTGAAATGTGATTGGAGATGAGCGGAGTTATACACAGATGCAGCCTTTGTTTGTGACAAGGAGCTCATTGATTATTGGACACGAGTTCACCACTGACAAAGGCTGTCAGCTACCAGCAACGATGTGATTGGTTCTCAGGCAACTAAACAGCTTGGGACTCTGAACAAGATACAGGAAAGTCTTCAACTGCTCAGGAGCTCTCTCTGTTCGCGGCAGTGATAGGTGCTTTAATCCTGACGAGGCCTGGTTTATTTTTGTTTCAGCTGTTCCTATGCGTTCTGCCTTTTAATGAGTGTGTTAGAGACTGTTTGTAAGTATGAGCCAGTCCTTCTGCATGGTGTAACTCAACGACAGCCTCCAAGATGCACTGTACAAATTTACCAAGGTTCTAAAGACATGACAACGAAGAAACGGAAGGGCAGGGGAAGCAGATGAATGGGAGGCTTAGGACTTGGAGCCAATGATCAAACTTGGTTAAATGAAGAGTAGACGAAGAGAAATGAAGAGTAGAGTAGATAACGTCAGGAAGTATGGGATACAGTGAGATTTGGCGATCTGGATTCAGAATTGGCTGGCTGACAGAAGGCAGAATGTGCTTGTAGATGGAAAATATTCTGTCTGGAGGAAAATGGTGATTGGGGTCCCGCAGGGCTCTGTTCTTGGGCCTCTGCTCTTTGTAGTTCTTATAAATGACTTGGATGAGGAGGTTGAAGAGTGGGTTAGTAAGTTTGCAGATGGCACTAAGGTTGCAGGTATTGTCGACGGTATAAACGGCTACGTCAGGCTGCAGCGCGACATAGATAGGATGCAGATCTGGGCATGGCAGATGGAGTTCAACCTGGATAAAAGCGAAGTGATGCATTTTGGAAAGAGGAACACGAATGCTGAATATAAGATTAAAGACAGGATCCTTGGTAGTGTGGATGAGCAGAGGGATCTGGGTATGCAAGTACATAGATCCCTCAAAGTTGCCACCCAAGTGGATAGGGTTATTAAGAAAGTATATGGAGTATTCGCTTTCAATAAGGGGGATTGAGGTTAAGAGCTGCGAGGTTTTGCTGCAGCTCTACAAGTCCCTGGTGAAACCACTCTTTGAATATTGTGTCTACTTCTGGTCGCCCTACTATAGGAAAATGCCGAGGCTTCGGAGAAAGCGCAAAGAAGGTTTACCAGGATGCTGCCTGGACTGGAGGGCTTGCTTTATGAAGAAAGTTGGAATAAGCTCGGACTTTTCTCTCTGGAGAGAAGGAGGAAGAGAGTAGACCTGATCGAGGTATAGAAAATAATGTGCGGAAAGGATACAATCAATAGGAAGAGACTTTTCCCACGGCCAGGAGTGACTGTTATGAGAAGTCATTGTTTGAAGATATTAGGAGGAAGGTAAAAAGGAGATGTCAGAGGTAGGTTCTTTACGCAGAGGGTGGTGAATGCATGGAATCGGTTGCCAGCTGTGGTCGTGGAAGCAGAGTCATTGGGGACATGGTGCGACTCCTGGACATGCACATGGATAGCAGTGAGTTGAGGGGTGCGTAGATTATGTTACTATATTTGACATTAGAATTAAATCTCGTGGGCCAAACGGCCTGTTCTGTGTTGTACTTTTCTATGTTCTATGTTCTATGAGTGTGTACACTTGGTATATCTAAACGTAAGGTGTCAACCTGGTGAAGCTACGACTCAGAAATAGTTGCATGCCAGAAACCATAAGAAGCAACGGATAGACAAGGCTAATTGACTTTATCACTCACGGATCAGACATAATATCTGCAGTCCTGCCAGTTCCCATCATAAATGATGCGGGACAATATAATAAATCATTTCTTTCACATGAACGACGAGGCTGAGGGATACGAAATAGATCCTTTCGAAATTATGACAGGCATGGAAGTAATGGATAATGGAAGCCTTTTACACAGACCACAGGAGACATAGGTTTAAAGTGTTATCGAGCAGACCAGACCCAGATGTATGGTATGCAGATTGAATTTGCTTGTTTTATGATAGTCATACATTCTGAGAAACAGTGAAGAATATTGTGTTGCATTCTCTCCAGTACAAATCATACCTTACATAAGGTCATCAGTTTAATATAGTTTCACAGCTTTTGAACAGGTGCAGAAAAGGATCAAATCTATATATGACAGGTCCATTAACAAGTTTGATAACAACACGGGAGAAATTGTTCCTGAATCCATTGGTGCGTATTTTCAAACATTTGCATCTTCTGTCCGATGGAAGAGGTTGGGAAAGAGCATTGCGGTGGTGGGAGGGGCCTTTGATTGTGTTGGCTGCATTCCTGAAGCAGTGGGAATTCAAGACTGAGTCAATGGAAGGAAATATGATTTGAGTGATGGATTGTGTTAGGTACATGCATCTCTGCAATTTCTTGCAGTACGGCCAGAGCAGTTACCATACGAAGCGTCTGGATAGAATGTTTTCTGCAGTGCAATATTAAAATTGATCAGAGTCATTACCAAAATGCTAAATTTCCTTCCCCGTCTGAGGTGTTAGATGCATTGATGTGCTTTCTTGGCTGTAGAGTTGACATGGATAGACTGATTGTTTGTGATATTACTCGGAACTTGAAGCTGTCCGTCACCTCCAAATCAGCACCAATGGCAGAGACCAGTGTGTGTCCTTCAGTCCAATTCCTGAAGTCAATGGCCAGTTCCCTTGTTTTGCTGACATTGAGGGAAAGATTGTTGTCTTTTCACCATGTCACGCAGCTCTGTTTCCTGTAGGAGAAAGTGAGGACTGCAGATGCTGGAGATCAGAGCTGAAAAATATGTTGCTGGAAAAGCGCAGCAGGTCAGGCAGCATCCAGGGAGCAGAAGAATCGACGTTTCGAGCATAAGCCCTTCTTCATGAATGAGGAAGGTGTGCCAAGCAGGCTAAGATAAAAGGTAGGGAGGAGGAACATGAGGGAGTGGCGTTGGGAATGCGTAGGTGGACAGAGATTAAGGTGAGGGTGATAGGTCAGAGAGAGGGTGGGCGGGGAGAGTTCAGGTAGAAGATTGCAGGTCAAGAAGGCGGTGCTGAGTCGGAGGGTTGGCACTGAGATAATGTGGTGGGAGGGGAAATGAGGAAGCTGGAGATATCTGCATTCATCTCTTGTGGTTGGAGGGTTCCTAGGCGGAAGATGAGGTGCTCTTCCTCCAGGCGTCTCTTGCCATGGTCTGGCGATGGAGAAGGCCAAGGACCTGCATGTCCTTGGCGGAATGGGAGGGGGAGTTAAAGTGTTCAGCCAAAGGGTGGCTGGGTTGTTTGGTGCGGGTGTCCCAGAGTTGTTCTCTGAAATGTTCCGCCAGTAAGCGGCCTGTCTCCCCAATGTAGAGGAGGCCACATCGGGTGCAGTGGATGCAGTAAATGTTGTGTGTTGAGGTGCAGGTGAATTTGTGACGGATATGGGAGGATCCCTTGGGGCCGTGGAGTGAAGTGAGGGGGAGGTGTGGGCGCAAGTTTTGCATTTCTTGCGGTTGCAGGGGAAGGTGCTGGGAGTGGAGGTTGAGTTCGTGGGGGTTGTGAAACTGACAAGGGAGTCGTGGAGGGAGTCTTTCCAGAACGCTGGTAGGGGAGGGGAGGGAAACATATCCTTGGTGGTGGGGTCTGTTTGGAGGTGGCAGAAATGACGAAGGATGATACGATATCTGAGGTTGGTGGGTGATCGGTGAGGACCAGTGGGGTTCGGTCCTCGTGGCGATTGGAGGGGCGGGGTTCAAGGGCGGAGGAGCGGGAAGTGGAGGAGATGCGGTGGAGAGCATCGTCAACCACGTCTGAGGGGAAATTGCGGTCTTTGAAGAAGGAGGCCATCTGGGTTGTTCGGTATTGGAATTGGTCCACCTGGGAGCAGATGCGGAGGAAATGAAGGAATTGAGAATATGGGATGGCGTTTTTACAGGGGGCATGGTGGGAGGAGGTGTAATCTAGGTCGGTTTTGAGACCTATCCACTATCGTGGTGTCATTAGTAAATCTGTAAATGGAGTTAGAGCTGAATTTGGCGGTACACTCATAAGGGGGTAAGAAATATTGAAGGGGGCTGAGTGCATAGCCTTGAAGGACACCAGTATTGCGTATTATTGAAGAGGAGGAGTTTCCAACTCTCCTCATTCATTGTGATCTGCAGGTCAGAAAGTTAAAGATCCAGTTCTCGATGTGAGGAAAGTCCTAGGACTCAGAAATGTCGATGAGTCTTGTTGGCATTAGGGTCTTCAAGGCAGAGCTAAAGCTAATATGCAGAAGTCTGGTGTAGGTGTCCATGTTGTCCAGATGTTCCAGAGATGAGTGAAGTGCCAGAGAGATGGGGTCTGCATGGATCTATTACGATCGTGGCGAATTATCGAGGACCTGAGCAATCTGGGAGTTAATGTTTGCCATTCCTAACCTCTTAAAGCACTTCATAAATGAGAACGGCCATGATTGCATTAAAAATCGGAGCAGGTTCGAGGAGCCGAATTCCAGACTCATGCTCCTATTTCTTGTGTTCATTTGTTCTTTATAGCTCAGAGGGAAACATGTTAACGAATGGTCCTGGCAGACAATGAAGATCCACATACACAAATCCCATTTCTCGGCTATAAGCCCATTGTCCTGAAGATTTCAGCAATGCATGGGATTGTTAAAATACCACACAGGTAATATGAATGCTTATGATTCAAACATTCATCCTAGAAATGAGAGTGTGTGAGACTTTACGTTCTTCTGGGTGTATGGTAGCCGACTGTAAAATGAACCTCAGCAGGAACTGCAAAGAGGAGGGTATCAGATAAAGGAGCACAAGCAGTCCAAGAGCTGCAAAAGTTGTTCGGAATAGGGCATCCTGCACAAGAACTACCCAAGACAGAGGAGGGGGGCCTGGGAGTGAGGGTGTCGATCCAATATTACCAGAAGTGTTAACGTGAGTTGATCAATCAATGAATTAATTAAAATTTGTTGAAGAAATATATCTGACTCTCTCTGTCCCTCTTTTTTTAAAAGTGATAAAATACCGCCCTCTGCTGGCCTCCCAGTATCACTGTACAAGCAGCAGATTTTTTTTCTCTCTCTGGGGCACTCTGCTCCTGTCCCTGTTCATTCTTTTATTTCTGACAGTCTCACAATGCGCTGAATGACGCAAAGGCGCAAACGGCTGCGCAGTGACGTCACAAAAAGAATGGCCACAACCAGCGGGGAAAGTCTGACACCGAGGAAGTGAGAGGAGGCAACAGGTGACTCGTGCCAGGGCCGTGACGTGAGGAAGAGCGATCCCCTCTGGCCGCCACGAGAGGAACCAGCAACCACTTTCTGAATAAAAGCAACTCGATATATTTGGAGAACTAGGTTGTTTATTCTCATTTCATCATTCTGTAACAAGGCAGCACCCACCCCCTGAAATACTTCAATACAATAGTACAGGAAATGTATAAATGTTAGGAAACACAGAACGATGAAAAGGTTTAACATTGTTGCTTGGACAGAATTTCAGCAGTGGCCCTGTTTTCTGCCTCCCTCCATTTTCAAATCGAAAAGTTACATTTGTTGCTTCCGAGTTTAAATGATCCTTCTCTGAATTTAATGAAGGAAAACAAAAGAGGTGGAGAGCAATAGTGATAAGGGGATTGCATTGTTCGGGCATCAGGCAGATATTTGTGGCAGTGTAGATGCGACACCAGGTAGCACACTGCCTCCCTGGTTGCAGAGTCTGGGATGTCACTGAGTGGCTGAAGGACAGTCTGAAAAGGATACGAGCAAATATAAGATGTGGCAACGGTTGGAGCCTTGAAAACAGTGCATTGGAAGCTGTGAGATCAATTGACAACACAGGGTTAAATACAAAGTAAAGTTCCATCGATGATGCCTAACCAAACATTTGGAAGATATGTATAATCTGAGAAGTGATAGAAATTTAACTCACTCTCAACTATCACCACAGAAAGACACGCGCATACGTGCGCGCGGGCGCGCACACACACACACACATGCACACACACACACACACACACGCGCACACACACACAAGCAGTAATTCTCGATTGTTATCCAAGATGGTTCCCATTTTCAAACAAAAAATAGATGTATTCCAGAACTTCATCACAGAGTTCTTTACTGGAATGTTTCTGTTCAGTTTGGATTCTAAATTAGATTCCTGATTCGGAACATCCACATGGACAATTTTCCTCAACCCATGTGCTATGTCCTGCTCAGAAAAACTGCATTTGATTCCAATACCGTATGTTGTTTGATACAGCAACCTTTCGGTGTCGGGGGGATTGAGTCTTGAGTCCGACCCAGGTGTGTGAATGTCTTGTTTATCTGACATCCAGGATTGTTTAATGAAGCTTTGATGTTTGGAAATCCTGATGTTAATTTTTTTACAGTCCCTTAGGAGAACTGTATTTACTTTCAGTCAAGTACACCTTTATTCTGGATCGTATTAATTGATTCAACATCATTGTCCACAACCTTGGACACAAATCGGGAGAGTTAAAGTGATGGCGTCACCAAATATTTGGACAGTTTGGCAATTATGACCAGGACTTGGGCCTAGGGAGGTGAAGACATTTTACTGTGATCGTGCAGGAGGTATGGACACCATGAAGCATCTCCAAAATGATAACGGATGAATGTGTCAATTCACAGATATTCTGGGCGAGCAGAGCGAAACAGGCAGCCACAAGGAATAAGGAACAGAGAGTGACAGAAGGATTTTGAGATTTCCAAAAGTCATCTGCTCAAGTCAGTCTTGATCTAAAAACTGAGTATATTATTGGTGAAACTCGTTTAGAAGTAAACTCTGAAGTGGAAGTAAGCTGCTGTCAAACAGATCGATGTAGCGATGGTAAGTGAATGAGCAAAGCCTTGTCTTTTACAATACAAAGTGGAGAGTGTCAGGGAGAATCGACAGAGACTTTAGTTTAAATGGGGAGATGTTCTAGGACTCTGACGTAGAGAGAGATCTGTGTCCTGGGATATTAAAACACATTGAGTTAATCTGCAGGGGCAGCAAGGTATTAGCAAGGCAAAGGGATGAAGTTTTCGTTTGTTCATCGGACGTGAGTATCACTGGCTGGGCTCAGCATTTATCCCTCATTCCCATCAGCCCTTGAGAAGATGGTAGTGAACTGCCTTATTGAACTGATGTACTCCATAAAACATTATTTTTGGAGAAACTGAATGTCGCAGAAATTAAACTGCAGCTTTTAAACTTAACTGTTTGGGTGGCACAGTGACTCAGTGGTTAGCGTTGCTGCCTCAGAGTTCCAGGGACTCGTGTTTGATTCCAGTATCGTGCGACTGTAAATGGAGTTTGTAAGTTCTCCCCGTGTTTGCGTGGGGTTCTTTCGGATGGTCTGGTTTGCTTCGACATGTGCGGGTTCAGTAATATTGGCCATGCTAAATTGCCCATAGTGATCAGACATGTGAAGGTTAGGTGCATTAGTCAGGGAAATGTACAATGATAGGGCAGGGGAATTTCACACCGCTGGGATTATATATTCATTTACTCTAGTCTGAGTGAGAGACTGGAATTCCATGTGTTGTCAGCAAGCTGATGTACAACAGAACAAAGTGTCTAAGCTAATTGAGGGGAGCAATTCGTAGAACAGGGAGAGAATAGGGAAAAACAAATTGCTGATAAAAGCTCAGCAGTTTTGGCAACATCTGAACAGAGAAACCAGAGTTACCACGTCGTTTTCGGTCACCGTTTATCTGAGCCAGATCTGAAACTTTAACGTTGATTTCTCTTCAAAGATGCTGCCAGACCTGCTGAGGTTTTTCAGTAACTTTTGGTTTTGTTTCTGATTGACAGAATCTGCAGTTCCTTCAGATTGTATTTAGGTAGTCAATGGGGTTAAGTTCAGAGTAAAGTTTTTTCTGCACTTCAGCTTTTCTAACTCCCAGACCATGTTCACTGTGGAATTAGATAATGACGAAGTCAACCCCTATCCGCACACCGTCCCTATCAAATGCACTTAGCATAATTATATCACTGGCTTATAGGCAGAGTACATTTCCCTGTACACTTTCTCCAACGAAACCTCCGAGGTACCGGGAAAAATAGGGTTACATACAAAGGACAGATATGTCCACAAACACTCCCGTGTCAGGGAAGCTGTGTGTTAGATTACAGAGTAAAGCTGCCTCTACAGTGTCTATCACAAACTCTTACATAGCTCATACGCACAGACACACTGTCATGCAGTCACACATGATCAGTCACACGCACAGTAGAGCAATGCAAACTCCCGATCTCAGAATCTCACACTCGAACACAACCTCTCACTCAGCCAATCTCAGCCACCAACTCTCAGTCAATCAGTCACAGACACCTCAAAGCCACACTCGCTCATTCACATACACAGTTACTCTTTCACAAATGTATACTAATGATGCACAATCCGAGAGGCTTGCTTAATGGTAAGTCAATTTCTTTACTTGTAGAGAACACAAAATTTGAAGACAAATTACGTCAGGCTGGTCCTTGATAAATGCCTGTTATCTGGATAAAATACATCTTACTCCGTGCTAAATCTCTGACAGATTCTGAACAAGACCACGCACCTATAATTCAGTAGCAGACCTGTCATATTACTATCGTATTTATGTCTTGAAGTTTGGAAAGTTAGACAGATTTTTAAAAATCTCAGGGCACGGACGTTAAAAGGATTCTGGAATCTGCATCTGAATCAATGGAAACTTTGTAACAGAGTTCTCCATATCCTGTTTTTACAGTTTCATTTGTAAATTAACATTTCTACAACGTAGGAATGCATGAATGGAAAAAAAGCCCCTCACCTGTGCTGACAGAATTCAGACTCAAACTGAAGCTTCTCTGCTCCTGCATCCAGTTTACCATTGTACCATTTGGTTTAGATTATCCCTCCTCTTACATCGAAATTCCATCGATTCACATCCCAGTTTATTTCATCTGCAGGAGGCCGAGAGATGAAAATGTATAAAGTGTACGATGTGTTTTAATCTGCCAAACCAGGACAAATGATTCCAAAAGTGTCAGTAGCCATTATAGGTTTGTTTCAGGTAGCCATTTCATGTCAGCATAGCGCTGACAGCGACTTTATAAACAGGGAAAGGCAAGAACGGGTTGGGGACTTGGGAATCCATGTGCAAATGAATGCAGCGTAGATTCATAGAACTATAGTTGGACGGCACGGGTTCAATGGCCAGGGAAATGACAGAAGCCCAGGACTGTCTCCCTGGAATTTTGAATAGTCTAAAATGATGAGAGTTTGAGAGTCAATGAGAGGAACTGCAGGATTAGATAGGGAGAAAATATCGTTGCTGCTTCTGGAATCTATAAATAGGTTCAGTGTCGAGTAATCTAACAATAGACTGGAACCCTTTCAAATCTCAGGCCACGTTGCATGCGATTGGTCATTAACAGTAAGGAAGCGTTCCTATGATTTTTTTCACTGAGACGCCATCAGAAGTCTCAGACTGACTGTTCATGGTCATTGCAAAGAAAAATCAAATTTTCAAGATGCAGGAAAATCTCAACGAAAACAACTGCTGATGTGCTTCCCCAATGTAATCACTGATAATTTTTAGGATGAGATTTTCAGGAGGACACTTAGCTGAATGAAACCAGGAGCAGGACGAAGCCATTCAGCCCCTACTGCCTCCTCTCCATTCAATGTGATCATGCCGGATTCCCTATTTCAACGCTATATTCCCACTTGCTCTCCAGAGGTCGTGGTAGAGAATGGTACAATTAAAACAATTGGTTCAAATTTGTCGGAGGATTCGAACAGAAACTGAATGATCCCGTTGAAAATGGTGAGGCGTTCTTAAACATTGTCGTTCAGGGGGATATATGGCATCAGAACTTTAACTGACAGTGGAGTCAATAATGTGGAGGACAATTCATACAGAAGAGTACAGTGCAGGCCCTTCAGCCCTCGATGATGTGCTGATCGGTTAATCTACTTTAAGGTCAAACTAATCTGCATAACCTATCTTCCATGTGCCTATCCAAGAGTCGCGGAAACATCCATAATGCATCTGATTGAACTACCACCGCTACAGAGTCTGGTGGGTGCATAGAAAGAACTTACCTCTCATCTCCCCAATAACCTTCCTCCAATCACTTTTAAATTATGCCCCCTTATGAAGACATTTCTGTACTTGGCTATTCATTCTATCTGTAGTTCTTATCATCATATACACCCTTATCAATTCACCCCACATCCTTCTTCACTCTAATGAGAAAAGCCCCCAGCCCCTCAATCTTACTGCATAAGAAATGCCCTCCAGTCCAGGAAGCATGGTGGTAAATCTTTTCTGCAGCGTCTCTAAAACTTCTGCCTTCAGGATCAATCTAGTCAGATTGCAGATTTAAAAAAAATCTGTGACTGATTCTGAACAAGCTTCACGTGGAATATGCTTTACAAATCACAGTCCCTCAAGGAGTTGGAGGGTTCGCCTTGTCAGGGTGTGATTTTGATTAAATCCAGGAAATGTCACTCCCCCACGGTCATTGCGTGATTGTTTTGCTCTTTATGACAAACAGAAAGCTTTCGCCTCTCTCGTGTCTGTTTCACAGGAATTCTGTGCTTCATATTAATTGGCCGCGAACAATAAGGAATTCTGGCTCTGATTAGTTCATTGTGAGGATAGCAGGAATCCTGTGGACCACGTTCATCCTCAGACCGACTAGAAATAACTTCTGCGTGTGTCCTCCTAAATTCTGCTACTCCTCTCTTCTCTGTTTCCTGCATTTTCAATTTGTGTCATTTGCAAATTCTGAAGACATGTCCTGTTGTCTGGAGGTTGACAGTGAGTAAAGCTCGATGTCCACAACAAAGACTCCCAAGCCAAGCGTCAGCATGCTGACATCTCTTGATGTCAGTGACCAAGTCCTCATTGACAAAGTGGGAGTTTGAGATTCAGAAATTAAATAACTGTGACACTCTGTTCTGTCCATTGACTCTCCACCCCTCAGTGAAATTCAAATAATGACCTAGTTCCCTGTTAAAAGCGTCAGTTGGAGCCGCCTCCATTAGAACGCCAGCAGGGCTCTCCACACAAACACCAAGCGTTGTGTCAACAAAAAACATCACTTACTATACATCTGTTACTTTTGCAGATAATTTCAGCCTGTGTTGTCTCATTCTTGAACCTTATATTCGGGGAACAGTTACTCCCAGAGGTCTCATGATTTTTGAAAGTCCCATCAGATTCCCAATCTGAACATTTCCATTCTTTCCAATCCATCCCCAAGACTGAAGGTGCGGACCCAGGAACAGATGCACGCAATATTCCAGTAATCTGTAGTGATTAAGCAAGTGAGCTCACTCTCCACCACCTTCTCGGGAGGAATAAGTGACAGTACAGACAGTGAAGGTCACATTCTTTGGGAGAGTCTCCCCATCAGAGTTTTCAGGTCCCCAGTTGATTAGAACAGAGTCTATGTCCAGATTTTTGCAGGGGCCTGACATGCAACGCCAGCCTGTGCTTCTCCAACAAATACCTGACCAATGGAGTGATTCGTTTATGAATGAGTTAATGCAGAGAAATATTTATACTTTTCAGTGTAATTCTCTGGTTGTACAATCGACTATAATCTGCTGTAAATGATAGTCGCCATGAGGTGTTCGGAAGTATATCAGGTATTCGTACAGTAGATATTCGACCCTTTTGAATGGCTGGATTTAACCCAGTGGAAGAGTCCCTGTCCTAAACACACGCCGGTTCAATTCCCAAGCAAAGTCACAGGGCACAGGTGTCACATCGGTTCCCTTGGAACTGGCTGTCCAAGCTCCGTGTGTAATTCTCAGTGTCCCTCTGTGCAGCCTATAGTTAGGCCCGCAGTGACTCCTTCCTGGATGTGCCTTTCCCCTTGGGAAACACTGAGACATGGAGATTCTACAGAGGCTGCGCAGTGGGGACTGATCCCTGAGTCCCATCAACCTGCGGCTGGGTCTCTTGACCTCATAATGGGAGATAACCCTCTCTCAGCTCGAGCTGGAGATTCAACAACATCCAATAGTATTTCCCCCTGGAGCACGGCCGCTTAAATGTGAAGGAAAGGAAATCAGAGAAAGTTGCTCGGGTAGAGAGAGTAGTAGGGAGAGAAACTGAAGTTCTCACGTGTCCAAAATCAGGTTGGAATGCAGTGACTTCAGCGACTCTCGCTGTCTTTTGCCATTTGAACTGAAATGATTCTGAAATATGAAAATGAAATCGAGGAACATACTTTGTGTCAATAAGGGGGAAAGTGGACTTTATATTCCAACGTCAATAAGTGTTCAGCGTAATTTTTAATTAATCCTAATCATACGTTACTTATTATATTGCAAATTAACAAATGCTCACAATCTGCTGTAGACACTTACTTTGTCTGAGTTCCATTCGCTTTCGTCAAAAATTAAAAATGCAGCAATTAAAAGGATTTAGTGACAAAGAACAAAGAGGGAAACCGGAGGGAACGAAAACAAAATGGAAGTGCAGGAATGATGAGATAACAAAATGATAAGGGTGCAAAACAGAATCTCTGCATCCCAACGTTCTTGCCCAAAGTTGCTTGGAAGCACAAAGTAATAGGTCGGGAATGGGGTTTGTGGTGGAATTGAGCATAAGTGCCAAAATATTACTGGAAGCTATGAAATGCTGGGATTAGGATTGGAATCAGGAGGTGTGGCCACGTGGGCAGGGTAGGAAAAGTCTTGAATGCAACATTGTCAGAACTGGTCAATTAACGGTCGGTCAGCAGGGGGCGTCGTTCAATCAATGTGGGCAGAGGATGTTCCGGTTCAGAGAATGCAGCAATCATATTTAAAGGCTGTTACCTATACTTTCAAACAACAGCTCTGGAGAGATATTGGCTACTAACAACAATTTAACATCAATTAGATTCAGGTTGCTCCCTGATTCATTAAAGTTCCTGCAGGGTGCTTGGGCACAGGAACAGACCGGAGAAGATCAATAAGTCAATGTGGGCAAGTTCAAGTAGACATTGCTGAGGTGGTGAGTACGTGTGGGGAATCTGGTTAAGTTGACAAAAAGGGATCAGCGAACGGACATTTTCTGGAAGGGTTACATGGTTAAACTGAAGAACTTACATGTGGCCAGAGATGAAAGTGAAATTGAAAGCAAAACACATCATATCCAGCCATTGCCAAATTCATGGCAGCAGACTGTCCTTCCAAAAGGTCAGGGTAAGGAGGATCCAGTTTGCCCTGACAGGGTAGATCAGCTGCTGACTGCAGTAACTGGATTATGGGGAGTTGTGGGGTTTCGGGGGAGTGGGGGTTGGGGGCCTCACAGTTACCTCCCGTGACCAACAGCAGCTCCTCATCCCCTCTGAAAATTACACCAGAAACCACGCAGCAAGCTCCTAGGTTGTCGGCACCTCTCGTCTTCAGGCAATTAGACGAGAGCCAGAATGATCAAAACCAATGGAGAAAACAGATAGCAGCTTGACATCACTTCAGCTGTCAGTGCAGAGGTACAGCAACATCATAGTACCCGCATTTGCTAAGAAGGTCACCTTGAAGTCCTTAGATTTCACAAGTATCTATTTTGTAATTACATATCACCGTTGTGTGTCGCAATTTTCAATTAATTCTGGTGGGATGCATGACAGGTCAATACCGTCAATTGCGCACCCCACTGGGAGCAGGGAGTCAGGGAACTGTCTACAGAAAGGGGCCATTGACAACAGGGCAAGTGGGGGTCGAGAAAAGCGCAGATAGGTGAATTGGAGCATGACCAAGAGCATCAGGAGCTTACCTGGTCAGAGGGTTCAGGGCTCTGTGAAATTACTGCTCGCAGCATGGAATAATGGACGTCCAGGTTCTCGAATGGGAGATCCTCAGAGGAACAGTGGATACTGGCATTCAATTTATATAAGGTCTGCCGGCTCAGGAGGGCGACTGGGCAAGAGTCTGAAATAATGGTACCACCAGTCGCAGTGGCAGGGCCAATACTGGAGTTAATGGGTTAGGAGAGTGGGTCTGTTATGGGTATTCTCATAAACCGTATAGTGCAGAGTGTCTTGCAACTCAGGTAATTTTCCGAGTCGGAAGCCGCAGACGGTTGGACAGACCCAGTATCCAACACAAAAGAAATGACCAGCTCCCCACCACCTCCACATCCATCATCGGAATTTCAGAGGGGGCGTGTGAGAGACATATTGAGATCGCCTGTGAAAACTTACTCTCACGATAGCCCTAGTTAGTTTCTGGAGCACCGGGGAAGGGATCAGCCACAGTGTAGGCAGCTTGCTGAAGCTGCCTCTGTTGTGTGGTGGACTGCTGTCGTGCCTTACGGGAGAGGGAGAGGGTAGATGTCCCTGGGCGACATTGCCTGGACCAGCACTGTGTCACTCAGTGTTCCAATTTCACACTGTTCCAGCACTGCCTTCTTTGAATTGCCCTAGTTTGCTGTACTGGCCTGGTGGTGTCCCTGTGGTTGTCGGGTTGTGCGAGCCAGTCGAATGCCCACGTCCGTTTTGGTGTAGTGAACCGCCCATTCCCGTCCAAGTTAATAAGTACAATTAAATTGTCCGTCCTGCTCGTCGTTCGATTGTGCAACGTGAAAACGTGAGCATATGTAAGGTCTGCACGGCAAGCTTTTCGTTCTCTGCTGATGGAATTTCGGACGAGGAGTCACAGATCTCCCTAAAGCGGACAATGACATCGAGCTAATGCTTGGCTGCTCTGCAGACACTGGATAACAGCCCAAACTCGGCGTGCCGTCTTGCACTGGCCTTTATTGCATCCTTCACGGTGCTGTCCAGCCACTTTTTCCCAGTCTGAAGCGGTGTCACAGGGGGATGTCAATAACAGGGCTAATGGTCACCAAGTGGGTCATATGCACAAGCTGTAATACGGTCTGCACATCTTGGGACCGACAGTTGAAAATACAGGAAATTTCGAGGACCCAATTGTAGAACGGGAGCAATCACTTCAACGGGCCTGGGGCATCTTGTAGCATGGCCCGGATCTCTGCGTGGGTCCAGGTCTTATACAAGGGAGTGCACCCAATCATGATGCGGGGAAACTGACAGTTGATGGCCTGGTAATTTCGGCAAGCACTCGGGCTTCTTGTGAGTCTGGAGTTATCGTTTGTGTTGGGCAGCAGTGGTGATTCTTACTGCTCGGCGGCTAATGTGTCCCATCGCGGGCTTGCTGTGTAATGCATGGTAAAAAAAAAAATGCAGCTACTTCGTTCAGGCCCAACGGGTCTGGCTTTGAAACGAGTATGGGAAATTTCGGGTACTGTGGGGCATAGGGCGGTGCGGCTGTATCCGGAATTATTTTGATCACAGTGTCGCTTGTTATTGCAGCAGTCTTTCACCTTCGCGGCCTGATACTGCTGGGCAACCTGCCGAAACTTTGCAAGACACTACAGCATGTATACAGTGTCCTAGGAGGGGCCAACGTGCCCTCCCCTAATGGATATGGTCCAATAATCAAGCTTATCGAATTTAAAGGACCTCCCATCTGGCCAATTTCCTTGTGGACATGTTTAAAAGTCTCCTGTAAAGTGGGTAAAGTAACCGCCATCCCCTGTCTCTTTCAGCACAGTGTCTGCCAGTGAATCAGGTATAACAAGAGAATCTCCTATCTTTATTTTGATTTTCACGTATTGACAGGGTGGCGTGGTGAGCACTGCAACCTCACAGCCAGAGTCCCAGATTCGATTTCAACCTTGGACGACTGTCTGTGTGCAGTTTGCACATTCTCCCCATGGGGAGAAAGTGAGGACTGCAGATGCTGGAGATCAGAGCTGAAAATGTGTTGCTGGAAAAGCGCAGCAGGTCAGGCAGCATTCAGGGAACAGGAGATTCGACGTTTCGGGCATAAGCCCTTCTTCAGGAATCCCTGAAGAAGGGCTTATGCCCGAAACGTCGATTCTCCTGTTCCCTGGATGCTGCCTGACCTGCTGCGCTTTTCCAGCAACACATTTTCAGCCCACATTCTCCCCATGTCTGCCTGGGACTCCTCCGTGAGCTCCGGTTTCCTCACACAATCACAAAGGTGTGTAAGTCAGGTGAAATGGCCGTGCTAAATTGCCCATAGTGTCAGGTGCATTGGTGGGAGGGAAATGGGTCTGCACTGCTTCCTCTTCCGAGGGTCGGTGTGGACTGGTTGGGTCGACGGGCCTGTTTCTACACTGTAGGGAATTGAAACTTACATGCCTCCTCAATATCGTCTTGTACAACTTCGGTCCTGGACCGTTCTCACCACATGGTTGGGGTTGCCCAGCTAGCACATCCCAGCAGTGGGTGGAATTCCCTGCCTCCATGGCGTACTGGACGTCCTGCGCTGAAGCATTGCACTTCAGTTTTCGAGGAAAGACAAAGGGAGTACTCACAGAACACACAAGTAGTGAGTGATTGACAGGTCAAGCAATAAAGGATTATCACGCACCGCACTGTAAACAAACACTTGTCTGATGGATAAACACACTGAGACGAGACAACTGAAACTGGCAATCCATGCAGTCAGCAACCGCAAAACAAGCAGACACAAGACAGAAACCACAAGACAGAAAAAAAAGTGAACTGGTGGAGCCCCGGTCAATTTTCTTCGAGCTGCGGAATCTCTTAGGATTGATGCAAAAAATTTCATCAGCAGTCTCTCATTCTATTTTTCCAGTCTTCCTTTGCCCTTCCGGCTCTCCCCTGGCTGGATCCGGGTTATGGCACAAACCCTGGCCGTGATTGATACAATCTGGACACAATCAAGCATCCAGGGGCATTAATCAGTTCAAGAATGGGATCAGGGGGTTCGAGCTCTCTTCGTGGGTATGTGAGAATGTGCCTTTCCTTGGCAGTAAGGTGATACCATTGGTGCTCTCCAGAGATGAGCAAGGTATTCTGGTGCATCCCTGGCTGACCTGAGCTTCATGTGGCTTTGATATCACGGGGGTACTAGATTACCCTTCGGCCTTTGGTTCAGCTGTGTTTATCGGGTCGAGGAAGCTTATTGGTAGATTGTCTTGGGAAGTGTATTCCCTGGTTTGTGAATAACTCTGATCATGTATGGTTTCCCTTGTCATCCTGTTTGGTCAATGCTGAGGCATTTTGGGTGTTCCTTGTATGGCTTGGACAGGCTTGATTTTCTGTGTTCTTATTGGCCATGCAGTGTGTAGGCAGGTTTGCATGTCATTTCCCATACTGTTGAAAAATAAACTTTCAGATCTGCAAAGGTTGTAAATTCAAAATCTTAATTCAACATCAACCTGTTCACATGGGGACAAGCCACTCAGCTGTTCCATGACGGGAAGGCATTCACTCGGGGATCAATCCTAATGGCACACAAACGACTTCAACAAAGGGAGAGAAGATTTGTCTTCTCTGTTTGGTAAGCGATTATCTTCACAACACCGCCTAATGTCATCCGATCGACATGACACTGAAGAGACACCATTCGTCTGTTCTGTGTATGAGAAGGAATTTATTAAATCAGCAAAGGTTCAGATAAACATGAATGGGCACACTGTAGAGAGGCCTGAACTGAGTGTGGAAAGAGATTCACCTGGTCATCTCTATTCAGTGAGCACGAGTATATTTACACTAGCGAGAAACATTTACTTGCTCCTTGCCAGGAAGTGATTAACTCGGGTCTCCAATCTCAGCAGATATGGACTTGTTCCCTCAAATGAGAGAAAATTTCAATGGTCTGACTTTGAAAAGAACTTAAGGAGTAGCAATGGTGTGACGAAACACCAGAAAACACATGAGAATCCTTGCAGTGCAGCAACAGCCCGTTCGGCCCAACAGGTTCACACAAACCCTCCAAAAAGCACTCAAACCCATTACCCTACCTTATATTTACCCCAACTATTAACCTACGGTATTGGTAATATATCATGACCAATTCAACTAACCGGCGCACCAGTTTGTCTTGTGGGATGAAATTTGAGGACCTGGAGGAAACTCACGCAGACACGTGGAGACCGTGCAAACGCCACACAGACAGGCCTCCGAGACTGGAATCGAAGCCAGCCCCTCATGCTCTGAGGCAGCAGTGCTAAACACTGATCCACCGTGCGTGGAGAGGCAGTTAATTTGCACTGTGGGTAGCAAGGGATTCAATCACTCACTCGCACGTGTGACAGCCCAGTCAGGTGGAATCTGTTTCGCTCAGTTGGCTGCTTTGTTCGCTTATAAAGCAGTGTGATGGTCGCAACGTGTTCGAATTCCTATCATTGGTTTGAGGTTAATTTAAAAGTTGTCTATATCTAAATCTTCTCTGACCTGGGTAAATCACCGAACAGCCCCTTCTTTCTCAAATGAAGGCAGTAGCCTCTACGGTCTTGAAAGACGGTAATAGTGCAAACAATCCAGTGAGGCCACATGTGAATGCGATATGGAGTTATTGCATCGAGAATTGAACTGTGTTCATTCTGTCAGCAGGGGTTTACTTCATTGGATGTGTTTAATCTCTTCAATTGATCTGGTGTTTAATTTTTCAGTTTTCAATCACATCAAATTCAAAGATTCTTTTCCCCGAATTTCTGTACAATTAGAGGAGACTGGTAGATATCCATTGACTGCCCTGTTCTTGATCCTTTTCTTCATTGTTAAGTGTGGATTTGTACTAAAAACTATTTCGATGCATTCAGCATTTATGAATGCTCTTCACATCGAAATGAAGACCTTGTGAAGTATATTCACTTATATCAGAGAAACAACAATCCTACAGTGAGAGCATAAGATTGTGTTCTCATCAGCGTGAACATGTTTATGCGAGCTCAATTAGTGGAAACTTATAAAGCATTTCCCACACTGCGTCATTAAAACAAATTATTGTCACAGTGAACCCGTTGGTGTATCAGGAGGATGGATGGCTTAAGTGCATCCTTTCCCCAATTAAGTACATATGAATGGTCTCTCGCCAATATCAATTCACTCGTCTTTCAGTAATTTTGAGAAACGTCAGAGCAGGTGAATGGTCTCTTTCTAGTTGAACTCTCTTGTATTTCAGCAGATTACCGGAATCAATTAATTACTTCAAATCGCAGCGGAAGAATGGTATCATACGAATGGTATGAACTCACTGGTGTCTCAGCAGATTGAATGACTGACTGAATGCTTTCCCATTCTTAGAACAGGCGAACGGCCTCTGTCCACTGGGTTCGCAGATGTAAAGTGAGATCAAATGACGGCCTGAACCCACTCCCTCTGTGAGACCACTTGAATGGTTTCTCATCAACGTGAACACGTTGATGGTACAGCAGTTCGTGAGAACTTTTGAAGCCTTTTCCATACAATTAAATGGTTTCTTCTCCGTGTGAACCCAGTGGTGAGTCAGCAAGTTAGAAAACTGAGTAAATCCCTTTTCACTCTCAGAACAGTTGAATGGCTTTTCCCCGGTATGGTTGCACTGATGAATTTTCAGTACAGACAAGTAATTGAATCGTCACCACATTTCCGCACTTTCTCTCAGTTTCCCTCCAATTATGTCTCGATAGTTCAGATATTGAATGCTTTCACTCCACTGTGAATGTAGCTTTCTGCTTTCATTTTCAAAGGCCGGTGAGGTTAAGGCTACATGGAACAAAGCAACTCCATCAAATTCTGATGTGATGCTTCGTTTCATTTTCCCAAATGCAAATCCTCATCTTTGATACCCCTCAAATAAAACCAGATACATCTCAGGAAGAGAGAACTCCTCAAAACACCAAAGCGTATGATTTTCATTCTTCGTCGGATGTAGGTATTCCAGAACAGGTCAGCATTTATTGTTCATTCCTGATTTTACTGGACAAGGTGGTGATGAGTTGCTTTCTTGAACCATCGTTTCCGTGTGCTGTCGGTAGACCCAAATTATAGGGGAGTGAAATCCACAATTTTGACCCAGTGATTCTGGAGGAACGGCAATATATTTCCAGAGCAGGATGGTAAGTGGGTTGTAGGTCTTTCCTATCTATCTACTAACCTTTTCCTTTTAGATGGAAGTAGTTGTGAGTTTGTAATGTACTGTTTAAGGAGCCTTGGTGAATATCTGCAGCGCATCTTGTCTGAGTCTGACTGTTTGGTTGGGGAGGGAATGGATGTTGGTCGATATTTTATTAGTTGTGTGTTGCTGCTCAATTCAGCTGCTCTGTTCTGGACGGTGTTGAGCTTTTCAGTTTTGTTGCAAATGCACTAAGGAATCCTCAAGAAGGTTGTGATTTAAATGTCTCTTGCAACTCAGATGCTGACTAATCTGCTGTGCTTCTCCTGTGCATTGTTTCTTTAACACTGCAATCATCCAGGCGAACAGGAACTATCCCATCATGTCTCATTCTGTATTGTAAAGGAGTAAACAGTTGGTCTGGAAAGAACAAAAGAAAGTGAAGAACATTTGGTCAATGAGGTGAATAACGCTCTCGCTCGGAGAGTGAACAGCTGTTAGTGGAGACTGCCGGTGACAAATCATAGGTGGCGTGTCGTCGCAGGCTATGTGCCAGACAGGCTTTCGGGAATCACGGAAATCTCTGACTATGACCTGCTCTTGTGGCCACAATGCTTTTGGCTGCTAAAGTTAGCTTCTCAAAGACATTGTGACTTTCACGGAACCAAAGAAGGACTTTGCACACATCTTTCAAATGTCTGTCATGAAGCAACGTTCCATTCTTATCCCATGTTTTTCAGAACATGGTCTGGAACCTTCAGCGCTATGGTACTCCAAGTCATCAACGAAATACTTTCCTAATTCCACCACCTCCAGCGAAATACTATTACCAAACATATATTCCCCTCCCCGCCCTTGTCTGCCTTCCCGAGGAACCATTCCCTCCGCGGGACCGTCGTGCACTGTGCCTTCTCTCTCAACACCTTCCCATGGAAGTTTCCCTAAAATCGCGGAATATGTGACACATCCATTCATAGAACATGAGAACGAGGAGCAAGACTATGCCATACGGGCCTTAGAGACTGCTTCGCCATTCAATAAGATCATGCCTGATCTTTCCATGGATATGCATCCACTTAACCAACCTCTGAAGGTATTCATTGCTTCCTTTATTGTTCAAACAAAAATCAGTCCTAGCTTAAAAAAAGCATTTATTGATGTATCATCAACTACTTCGTTGGACAAGCAGTTCCATAGAGTACTGCTCTGGTTGAAGGAATTCCTTCTCAATTCAGTCCTAACTCAGCTCGTCCTAATCTTGAGGATGTGCCCTCTTGTCCTAGTTTCATCCTCCAATGGAAGCATGCTCTCTACTTCTATCTCACACATGCTCTTCATAATTTTATATGTTCCCATACGATCCGGCCTCATTCTTCTGAATTTTCGATACAATCCTATTCCACATAGTCTTTTGTCATCAGTGAACACCTTCAAATCCGGAATTCTATCCGCTAGAATATTGCCCATTAACCCAATATTTCAATGTTCCTCTGCAAATTTTCACTGTCCTCCGCACACTTTGCTCAGCTACTCACCATTGTGTCAACCGCAGACCTTGACACGATGCGAATGGCTCCAAAATCCAAATCATCATATAAGTTGTAAGTAATTGCGGTCCCAGTACCAATCCCTGAGGCACACCGTTGATGGACAATAGAATAGCACTGATTTATCCCCGCTCTGCTCTTCCTGTTGGACAAATAATCTTGAATCCACGCTCATACTTTACCCTTAACAGCATGCATACGTTTGCTGTCAGCCCCTGAACAAAAATTGTCGATGGCATTTTGAAAATCTAGGGACACCAATTCACTGGGTCCCGTTTTCACCATGCTCGTAATGCCATCATAGAACTCGAAAAGATTTTTCAGGCATGACCTGCCCATCTTTAACCCATGCTGCGTCTGTCCAGTTTCTGTCGAGATGCCCTGCTATTTCTTCCTCGATAATAGACTCAAGAAATTTCTGCACTACAGAAGTTAAACAAAGTTCTATAATGTTGGGGAATGGGTCTGGATGGGTCGCGCTTCGGCGGTCGGTGTGGACTTGTTGGGCCGAAGGGCCTGTTTCGACAATGTAAGTAATCTGATCTAATTCCTCATATTCTGTCTGCCTCCCTTTTTAAACAGTGATGTCATATTTGTGTGTTCTAATCAGCTGGGACTGCCCCAGAGACCAATGGATTTTGGAAAAATACCGTCAGCAAACTTCTTTTTAACACACCATCGCGTTTAACACCCTGCGATGTTAATTAGCTCCAATGATCCAACACAAGCTCTTTTGTTATAATGACTGTTCCCAAAACGTCACCAACCGTCATCACTTTGTCAATTACTGGCATGTAATTAATATCCTCCACTGTGAAGACCGACGCAAATGCCTGTTCAATGTCAAGGCTATTCCGCATATCCCATAAGTAAATGCCCCTTCTTATCCACGAAAGTGTCAACGTTTACTTTTGCCACTCTTTTTCATTTTATATTTTAATAGAAACTTCTTTATATTCTGTGCTAATTTTAATGCCATGCTCTTTCTCACATTTTCTCTGCATTAAATTCCATTTGCCAACTCTCAGCCCAACACTGCAGCATACCTGTGTCCCTATGTAACCTACAATATCCTTCAGCACTATGCACAACTGAACCGAACTTAGTGTCGTCCGCAAATTTACGAACCCATTCTTCTCCGCCCCCATCCAGGTCGTTTATAAAAAATTAGAAAAAGCAGTGAACCCAAAACTGATCGTTGCAGTACACCAAAAGCAACTGAATTCCAGGATGACGTTTTCCCATCAAATAACACCCTCTGTCCTCTTTCAGCTGGCTAATTTCTGGTCCAAAGCACAAAATCCTCCTCAAGCCCATACCTCAGTATTTTGTGCAGTCATCTACCATGGCGAAATTTATCAAACGGCTAACTGAAATCCAAACGTACATGACATGAACGGCATTATCCTCATCTATCTGTTTCGTCACCTGGCGAGTTTTAACAAGTTTGTAGCTCAGGATTAGCTTCCACATGAAGATTTGCTCGCTGAGCTAGAAGGCTCACTTACATACTTTTCTTTACCCTCCTGGGTCACATCTTCAGTGGGCCTTCGGGCGGCGTACTGTTCAGGCTTTCTGCTTTCTATTGACATGTTTGGGGTTCTTTGGGTTGGTCATGTAATTTCCTGTAGTGATATCATTTCCTGTTCTTTTTCTCAGCGGGTTGTAGATGGGGTCCACCTCGATGTGCTTTTTGATAGATTTCCGGTTGGAATGCTATGCTTCTCAGAATTCTCGTGTCTGTCTCTGTTTCACTTGTGCTCGGATGGATGCGGTGTCCAAGTCAAAGTGGTGCCTTTCCTTATCTGTATGTAAGGATACCAGTGAGAGAGGGTCACGTCGTTTTGTGGCTAGTTGATGTTCATATATCCTGGTGACTCGTTTTCTGCTTATTTGTCCATATGCAAAAACTGATGACATTTACAAAATACCGTGCAAGAACTGGAAACAAACACTACATTCGACAAACACTACAGTCGACTGAGGCAACACATCCATACTAGGACAAGCCAAACAGATACATGCAGAAGAATTCCTCGAAGCATGGGATTCCGACCAGAACTCTTCCAACAAACAATTCGAGCTCGACGTCATCGACTACCCGCTGAGGAAAAATAACAAGAAATGACATCAACACCAGAAATTACATCACCGACCCGAAGAACCCCAAACATATAAATTTTAAACAGGAATCATGAACAGTTCTTTGCCTGGAGACCCACTGAAATTGTTACCTCGTAGGGTGATGAAATGTCTGGAAATGAACTTTCCAATTCAGTGAGCAAACCGACATCCAGTTTAATGACCTATTCAAATAACTCAATAATGTTTGTGAGTCTCGACCTCCCATTCACAAAACCGGCTTGACCTTCCCTCATAAACTAATTCCAATCGAGATAATTACAAACTTTATCTCTCAGAACTTTTTCCAACACTTTACCCACAACCGACGGAAGGGTCAATGGTCTATAATTTCCAGGGTTTTCTCTACTTCTTGAATGAGGGAACAACGTTTACTATCCTGCAGTGTTCTGGTCCTCCACCTTTGGACAATGACAACATAAAGATCAAAGTCGAAGGTTCGGAAATCCGATTCTTGGTTTCCCAGAGAATTCTAGGATAAATCCCACCCGCCCCACGGGAATTTATATATTTTCACATTTTCAGAGTTTGTAACACCTCGTCCTTTGGAACGTCAATCCGATCTCGTCTGGTAGACTGTTTCTTAGTATTGTCCTCTACAACATTTTGTTTTTCCAGAGCGAATCCTGACGAAAGATATTGTTTTTGCGCTTCCCCCATCACTTCTGTCTCCACGCACTACTTACCACGACTGTCCTTCATTGGCCATATTTTATTCCATTCATTCTTTTAGTCCTTACGTAACTATGGAAAGATATAGGATTTTCCCTTATCCTATCTGCCAACAAATTCTCAACTACCATCCTGGCTCATCTTCTGTCTCTCTTCAGGTCTTTCCTAAACTTCCTCAGTAATCATGACTCCTGCACTTGACAATTTCCTCCCTCTCTGACAGTTACATACTTATCAAATACACACAGAACCTGCTCCTTGAATAAGCTCCTCACGTCTATTCTGCCCATTCCCGGCCGTTTCCTTGCCCAACCTGTGCATGTGTGATCTTATCTAATCGCATTACAATTTTCTTTCCCCCAGCAGCAGCGCTTGCCCTCCGCTGTATACCTATCCCTTTGAAAAGCTCAAGTAAACATAATTTAGTTTTGGTAACTATCACCAAAGTGCTCACCTACCGACAAATCCATCACCTTGCCATGTTCATTACCCGGTACCAAATCTAATTTGGCCTCTCCCCTTGTTGGCCTGTTCCATTACACAGTAGTTAAGGAATCTATCGCAGATACTCAATACTCTTCTCATCAAGGCTAACCTGACTGAGCTGCTTCGACCGATCGACATGTTGATTAAAATCCCGCATCATAATTGCCATACCATTTTTTCAGGTGTTGTTTATGTCTTTGTTTCCTGCCCTCCCCAATGTGATCTTAAATTTTAGAGCCGGTAGACTCCGACAGTCAATGACATTTTCTTCTTAGAACTTCTACTTTCCTCCCAAATGGATTCAAACTCCTTCTCCACAGAACGTATATCATCTGTCAGCATCGGTCTGAGGTTGTCCTTGAATGTTTGAGTTACACCACCTTCCTTACCACCATTTCTGTCCTTCCAAATTGTCTCATGCCCGTGAATATTTACCTCCCAGTCTTGACTATGCTGTCTCCATGTCTACTAAATTGTATTCGTTCGTGATAATTTATGCCGTTATATCCCCAACCTTCTTCCGAAAAGTACGAGCATTCAGATATAGTTCCTTTATGGTCGCTTTCTTATACATTTATGAACAACATCTCTAATAATATCTTCTAAGCTATCCTTTCTTCTTGCTTCTTACTTCTCCTCACTTGTCCATTTCTGAACTCCCTGCTTAGTACACAAGTGCTCAAATACACCTTCCAGGTGAAGCAACACTTTCCCTACTCTTCACACAATCCAGTCTAATAGATTCACTGCTCATATTGTGGTCGCCATTACCTTGGGAAATGAAGTCTGGATTGAATGACCGTTTTGCAGAATACAAAGTTCTATCGCCAAAAATGTCCCTGAGCTTCCAGTTGACTGCTCCTTTAGCAATGAACCAAGTTTCCTCGCCAACGTCTCTATCTCAGGCTTACTGCAGTGTTCCACCATAGCTCAGCGCATGCTGAAAAAGTAACAGGCCATTTTCTGCTTGAGCACCCCGCGACCATCCATACCAATTTCAATCATTTTAGAGGCCTGAAGTCTCCCATGTCCTGGCCCCCGGCACACCCACCAGGCCTAGTTATAGCATAGCAGCCATTACACAATACTTATGGTTAATCATAAACAGTCTCCGTGAACAGTTAGTAATGCTCCAAACAAATCATTATCAATTCCTATGTCCAACTGTTAGTTTGTCTCTTTCGGCTCTATCCCGACAGCTCGTTTACTTCTAATTACTGTGCCCGCCCCCACATATCTTCTGCATATAGACCAAACTTTTCCTGGAAATAATCAATGCTAAGGACGGCGTCACTGCACCGAAAATGTTAACTCCGATTTCTCTTTCCAGCATCTTTTGTCTTGCCCCTGAGGTAGCTTGATACAGTGCTTGTGTAATGACCCCCCTGCACATAAGACACAACTGTGTTAATCCTGAAATGTTCTCTTGTTGATGAATCCCATTACAACGTGAGGCATTGGCATCGACTTCGTAGGTCAATAAATAAAGAAATCATGTGCTTGGATTTGTACCGCAGTTCTGTTCTGAATATGGAAAACAACAGAGAGCTAAATCTCGGTCATGTCAGATGGGAACAGATAGGAATCTCCACAAGAGATGGAATTAAGTGAATGTTTTTCAGTTAGAGAAAATTCACACCATTTCCCACTGTAATAGACTGTGGCTATCAAAACAAAATATTTTATAACCACAAAGTCTTAATACAGCATTTTCGAGTTAAAATATCTGAATGTTCTCCTTCCAGTGTGACAGTAGAGTTGTGTCAGCAAATGGGATAACTTAGTAAATCACTTTACTTGTTCAGCAAGCGAACAGTCCTCTTGTGCTAAGATATAGGAACAGAATGCAGGACGTGGGATGGAAAGGTTCTGAAAAAGTTTGATATAAGGACTAATGAAGTGTTCGTGGTTCTGAGCGGCTTGAAGTGGGCATATTCCCAATTCAGGACGGATTTGTATCTTATGTTCCTCTCTGTCTCAATGGAGGAAATGTTTTACTTTCCTCTTTGAGTTTGTAGTGGACTGGACAAACGCAGTTCCACTTTTCAGCAGGAAAGGGAGAGATAAACCAGAGAATCACACAGCAGTGAGTCTCACCTCAGTTAAAGGGAACCTTTTGGAGCAAACCCTGTAGGACAGAGTTAACTGCCACTTGTCCAGGCAAGGCTTCATCAGGAAGAGTCATCACGGCTTTGTTACAGAATGTCATGCCTAACAGATTGGATTAAATATATTTCATTGGCAAGTGATCGGGTTTTTTTAACGAGGGCAGTAAAGTTGATGTTGTTTGTGTGGATTTCAACATAGCCTTTAACACGACACCACACTGGAGACTGGTAAGAGGATAAACGTGGAAATGGATTTAAGGTCCCCTGGCAAGTTGGATCCAAACTTCATTTGGTGGTGGTAGGAGGCACAGGATGGTGATAGAAGGCAGTTTGTGTGATTGGAACTGGTATTCAATGGTGTAACCCAAGGATGAATGCTGGGTCCCATGTCGTTTGTGGATGTGTGTAAAGAATATAGAACAAATTCGGGGGAAATGAGAAGCAGAGTTATCCATGATGCGAATATTAGCAAAATGGTTAATAGTGAGGAAGAAGGTCTTAGGATGGAGGAGCTCAGAGATGGATTTGTCAAATTTTAAATTCAGATAGGGGATGTTGAAATTAACCATGAAAAGCATGAGGTGATGCACATTGGAAGAAACACACCAACGGATTACTCAATGAATGGCAGGACACGAAGAAACCCAGAGGACCAGAGAGACTTTGCATGTTGGACAACATATCCGTCAAGGCAGCAGAACATCGTGACAATCTCAACTTTATCAGTCAAGGCAATATTTATAAAAGCAGATAAAGTGGTGTCACAAGTAGAGAAGATGGTGAAGAAAGCACTTGGCACGCTTTTTGTCATTCGTCAGAAAATCGATTATCCAAGTTGGAATGTCATGTTGTGGTGATATAGAGCATTGGCGAGATCACATTCGGAATACTGCTTGCAGTGATGGTCAACTTCTACAAGAAGGATTTTGTGAAAATTGAAACTGTGCACAAATGAGTTACAAGGATGTTGTGGGGACCTGAGGGCTTCAGTTAAGCGTGGAGATGGGGTAGGCAGGGGCTTTTTCGCTGGAATGTTCCAGACAGCGTGTAGGTTCTCACGGTTTATAAAATTATGAGGGGCATGGATAGGCAACTGGACTAAATCGTTTGCACAGGATGGTGAAGTTCAGAACTGGAGGGCACAGGTTTAAGGTGACAGGCACTGAGACACACTAAATAAGGTATAGAGAGTGAGAGAATGATGGTTGATTTCCAACAGACATTGCTTCAGCTCAGTGTTCGGTTTTAAAAATAAGCACTTTTTTCGTGAAAGTAGTTTAGTAGTTAAGTCGTGAATGGAACGTTAGGGATACTAAAATTGAGTGATGTACCAATGAATAAGTGAGTGGGAACAATATTGTCCAATGCATAATGAAATGGAGAATGCCATATTTATAAGGAACAATCAGTAAAGATCTTTTAAATAAAATGTGATGTTGCAGGACTCTGAAATGCACATCGAACTGGCTGTGCTGGGTTTATGAGTCGCATTGAATTTTCTGCAGGAGCATCAACTGATTCGGAAGGCAAAATGATATTTTTCATCTGTTCAGCAGTGGCGAAGCAAATATATATTCCTCCATTCCTATCAGCACTTGGCAAGGTGAGCATGCATTGCCTGATCGAAACATTCCAGTCCATGAAATTCTTTTTATCTTTTGAGAAACAGACCGTTGCAGTTATCGAACTGCAGCTTTCTCTTTTTCTTTACCAAACATTCAGTTGAACTGACAGGATGCTGAATTCTACAACAATTATTTCTTTTCTCTCAGATACTCAGCCTCTGCAGTTTTCTTTTCTTTAGTGATCTAAATGACCTGATATTTATGGGGAAATGAATGTTGCAGTTTGTCTCACATGCGACAGAAGAATCGACTGAGTGGTGACAGGTGCATCTTAATTTTCCTATACAGTTGAGCTGAGGTGGTGTCGAGTTAAAAGTGTGGATCCGGAAAAGTACACCTGGTAAGGCAGCATCCATGGAGAAGGAAAGTCGATGTTTCGAGCATAAGTTCTTCGTCAGGAATGTTGGAAACATTGACATTCCTGGCCCTCCGATGTTGCCTAACCACTGTGCTTTCTAGCGGCATCCTTCCTGACTCTGATCTCTCGCATTTGCAATCCTCGCCTTCTCCTCAGGCGGGGTAGTGATAGATACGGTTCCGAAGATGTAACAACATGTTCATAATGATTGTTTGGATATGCAGTTAGAAGCTGATCACTGATGAAATTCATTTTCCGCCTCTCAATCTGCCAAGCACATGCAGGTCCTGCGCCTCCTTCATTGACATTCCCTTAACACCTGATGCCTGAAAGAAGAAGGCTTCATCTTCCCCTTGGGCCCTTGATGCCACATGGGATCACCAGTTTCCTCATTCGCCCTTCCCTCACATTATTCTAGTTTCATGATTCCAACTCAGCATTGCCTTCATGACCTGCACATCACCTTTCCAACCTACCCACTCCACCTCCTGTCAGAACTAGTATCTTATTCTCCACATTTATCTACTCCTCGCATTCACAGCTATCACGCCCCCAAACCCCCGAACCTCCCATTTATCTATCAGTCCCCACGGCCACAAACCTCATTCCTGTTGAAGGGTTTATGCCCGAATCATCAACTCACCCGCTCTCGCATGCTGCCTGACCTATTGCGTTTTCTATCACCACACTGTCGGCTCTGAGTTCTCATATCTGACTGTCTCCACGGGGCAGCATTGTGTAAAAGTCACATTATTGGAAACGTGCAGTTTCTGTGGCTTTCTAAGTTGTTAGTTTCATTTGCTCAATCGGCTCTAGCTGGAGTACTGTGTGTCTTTCTGCAATTATCATTATAGCAGGGATGTGATAGCATTGGAAACGGTGCAAAACAGATTTACCAGGATATTGGCTGTTCGAAGAGTTTCACTTATGAAGAAAGTTTGGAGGGACTGGGCTCTCACAAAGATGTTCTCTTTTTAAAAAAGAAACGGAGCTGTACTTTTTCTCAAGGTTAATGTCTCTTGATATCTTTTTTATCAGAGGCATTTTAAAACAGTTCAGGCTCCGAATCGGATGAAGTGTTACAGAGATGAAAGTGTTCACTGTGAGGCCTTTCGTTTCTCCGTAAACAGCTGAGGCTTAAGCCCAAAGATTTAATGTTTTAGAAATGAACTGTATAATGGAAAAAGAGTGGTCATTTTGGAAAGTTAAATTCCGGTTTTTAGATCCTGCAGCAGTATGCACTAACTAATAACTTCTCTCCTTCTGCCCTTCTAATTTTTAACTGTAAGCTTCTGTTTCATTTTTACTGTTTTTAAGGTGTTCTTTTTAGGATTGTTGTGTATTTTCAGAACAGTATAAGTAAGTCTACTTTGGATAGACTAAGTTCTGTGGGTATTCTATATTCTGTTTTTTGTTTTTCAATCCGTCATTTTGTGAATAATTTTTGTACCTAGCTTACTCGGGTAATTTTCACTGTACGCTTAACGAAATAAATATAACGTTACGGTCTAGGTTGTCTGCTTAATAACGTTGGAATGGTTTAGCCTCGTCCATAACAAATTGGAAGGTAGTTGATGGATTAAAAGAGCAACTGATAGGTGTTTGCGTCTTTATTTCGGGTGAAAGTGAGGTCTGAAGATGCTGGAGATCAGAGCTGAAAATGTGCAGGGCTAATGCCAGAAACGTCTATTCTCCTGTTCCCTGGATGCTGCCTGACCTGCTGCGCTTTTCCAGCAACACATTTTCAGCTCTTTATTTCCGGTGTTCATTTGGACTGGGGTAGGCAATGCTTGGGAAAGCAATGTCTCATTTAGGTACAAAGAGTTGTCTTGCTATGGACGATGTCAAGTTGGTAGTTTTACAAAAAATAATTCAGGCCGGGTTTCTGGATTTAGCAGGCATACTGGGGTTGTATTTGCCTCTTTCTGTGAGGAAAGGAGAGACCATTCCCGCAGTAGCTCAGCATTTAACTAAGCTGAAAAAATCATGAGAATTTGTAAAGATGGTTAAAATTTATTTGAAAATGAAGCAGCTTGAGTTAGACTCGAGAGATAAGGAAAGGACACCAGATTTGAGGCAGTTTGAGATACGATTCGAAGTAGAAATAGGGAAGAAGAGAGAGCAGCAGAGCAGAGAGAAAGGGAGACAGGGTTTGAACATCAGAAATTGGCAATTATTAAAGGAATTCATCTTAAAAGGCTGGAAATAAAGGCTGAAGATAAGCTTACTCTGGAAGAGCATATTGTTAAAACGACAAGGTTAGTAGCTGAAATGGCTGATTGTTATGAAGTGGTCCATAAAACAAGGATGGGCTTCCAGAATTATTTTAAGTCTGAGGGATCGAAATTGGGGCAAAGAGAAATCCTCACGTGGAAAGGGAAAGTGAAATCTCTGTGAAAATCATTAGGATAACTTATCACAGGGTAAATAGGGAACTCTTGAAGGGAACAAGATCTGAGGATTTCATTACAATAAAGTAGGCCACATGAAATCAGTTTTGGAGAACTAGGGAAAGCACTGGAAAGTCAGATGCAGGGAAACGAAACAAGCCTGGATGTTTTGTTGGCATGGCAATAGAAAGCACAGTGGAGGGTGGAAAGCTGCATCAGAGTGCACAAGCCGATCAGAGGTTGGTAAGGGGGAAGTGCCACATCTGCTTTAATAATATACCTGCAAAGTTAAAGTTCATTTACCTTGGCCAGGGGTAGCAGATGGAGAGGTAACAATATTCAGGGACACAGGATCGTGCCTGTCTGTGATTCAGAAGGAGGGGAAAAAATGTACTCCTGAAGAACTATGTATATGGGAATTCATGGTGGGACGAAAAATTGCTCAGTTATGTACAGTGAGGCTAGAGTGGGCAGAAAGAGTGGGGAATTTCTGGTGGGAGGTCTGGACAAACTCTCAGCTCCAAGAATACAATTTGTGCTTGCAAATGATATAGCTCAATCACTGCCCATTCCAGTTGAAAAGCAGTCGAGATGCAGGCAAGTGTCGCAATGCAGGACGTTTATCAAGGAATTTTCCCAGATTGTGTCTTAACGCGATCGCAGAGTCACAAGCTGAAGCAGAACAAATCAAAAGGCACGGATAAGGATGCTGAAATATGATTACAATTTTTTTTTTATCAGGTACGTGGGACACAGCAGGGGACGAGCGTTAATAATGCAAGTATATTCAGCTCTGCTATGCTACTGAGTTACAGCAGAAAGATGAAAAATTAAAGCAGTTGGATCAGAAGACATGTACTTGGAAGGAGAGTGAATGCATCCCCGTGTGATATTACTTAGCAAATGATATGTTAAGGAAGAAATGGAGAGCAACACATATTCAAGCAAGTGAGAAATGGGCAGAATTTATTTTTCCAGTAGGTTCAGAAAAGTGGTGCTGCGAGTGCCGCATGTGCCACAAATTGGAGGGTACGTCGGCGTGATGAAAACGGAGGCTAAAATACAAAGACATTTTTACGGCCTGGCTTGCAGGGGAATGCCTTTGAATTTTGCCAGACGTGTCATACATTTCAACTAATAGGAAAACCATTGGAAATAATAAAGCCTGCACCTTTAATATCTATCACAGCGTTCGAGGAATCTTTCTTAAGTGTCTTCATTCATTGTGTAGGATCCCTACATCCAATAAAAGATGGGAATAAGTATTAATTAACAATAAAAGGATGTCTTGACGAGATTTCCAAATGCTGTTCAATCGTGCAATATGACAGCTAAAAGGATAGTGGACGAATTACGGTTTTTTAAAAGAACTAGATTAAGACTACCATCAGAGATACAATTAGCTCAAGGGTCAAACTTCACGTCAAAACTTTTCAAGGAGTGTATAGATAGATTGGAAATAAAACGATTCAAATCTACTGTGTACAATCCAGAATCACAGAGTGCACTGGAAAGGTGACGTCAATTATTAAAGACTATATTGAGGTTTTATGGTTCGGAGTAGCCAGATTATTTCCATAAGGGAGTTGCGTCAGTGCTGTTTGCGATCTGAGATGTACCAAAAGAATCCACCAAACTAAGTCCGTCTGAAACCAGTTTTGGGCATAAAGTAAGAGGACCATTAAAATTTATTAAGGAAAAACTAATAGGTCAGATTACAGAGAGCACGCATTTGGATGATGTGTCAAATTTTAGAGTTGAACGAAATAATGTTGGGGAGTTTTCGAGACTGTATTTAAAAGTATCACAGCAAATGGTGAAGCAGGAAGTGTATGAGAAATCAAAAAAAATCACAATTTTGCCGCTGGGAATAATGCAATTATTTAAAATTCATTTGTCGGTGAAACTTTAAAGTAAGGTTTAAAATACCTTATCAAATTGAGAGGAAATTGAGTGAGGTTAGTTACTTGATAGGGACTCCAGTCATGAAAGAATCTCACAGAATGTGCGATGGGAATATGCTCTAACGGTATTTTGGCAGAGAACGAACGGAAGATGAGAATGCGTTATTGACTACGACACACTGGGAAGAACCAATGTCAGGGAATTCTGCATTGGACGTTCCTGAAATAAAATTGGATAATGCAAAAGTTGTCCAAAATTGGTAAAGTTATTCAGTTATCTTCCAGAAGAAAATCGAAAGAGTTATTACTCTTGCATGGGGAGAACTGCTGAAATATACTGAAAATTAATAATCTAATTGTAGATGATATAAATATAGGAGATGCTGTTCTGACTCTGTAACATCCTTGCAGGCATAACCCTTTAACGTTGTACAAGTTCATAAGGAGATGTCACGTATGCACCAAAATGGCATAACCGAAGTGAGTTTCAATGAATGGAGTTCACCCATCATCATGGTGCCAAAGCCAGATAAGACCCAACAGTTATGTGTGGACTACCACAAAATCAGTGTTGTTAGAAAGACTGATGCGTATACATATCTGCAGTTGGAGGACTGTGTGGAAAAGATTGGAGGAGCAACTTGCATTTCTTAGTTAAACTTCCTCAAAGGTTACTGGTAGGGAACTTTGTCAGAAAGATCACAGGCAATTTTATAACGCCAACTGGCCTGCAGAAATTTAAAATAATGCCGTTTGTACGGAAAATACTTCAGCCACATTTCAGAGGTTAACTGACAAGGTAATTGCCGAATACGCAACTGATTGGTGTATATTGTGCCTGGTGACTTTCAGACTCTCGTGGATTGAATATTTACAGCATTTATCTGGCTTTTTTGATCGAATTCGGAAGTCAAACTGGTTTGTAAACCTAGCTGAAAGTGAATCTGCCAAAGCCAAAGTGACCTTCCTGGGACACGTCGTTGAACACGGACAAATAGCCCCACGGGATGCGAAATCGAAAGTTACAGGGGACTTTTACACATTGTTGACGAAAAGAGCAGTACTAAGGTTCTCCGCATTGTGTGGTTTTTGCTGAAAGTTTGTGCTGAATGTTAGCAGTGGGACTATTCCATTCACCGAACTGTTAAAAACAGACAAGAAATTTCAGTGAACACAAGACTTTCAAAATGTTGTTTTTCTCAGAGCAGATCTGATTGTGAGGAGACATGATTGACGTGTACGAAATATTGAGGAGCAAGGAATTACAGATTGAAGGAAACATTTGCTCTTGATCGATCACTAGGGTTTGTAGATTTCAGATAAGATGCAGAAAGCTTTGAAAAGACTGGTAGGAAAACTTCATCAGTCAGCAGGTAGGAGACTCTAGAACTCACACTCTATAAAGATCAGTTGGACAGTTAACCCTTCATTCTTCTCTGATTCCACTGGCCAAAGAGTTTCGAAAAATGCTCAAAGCAGAGAATCACCGCGAGCAACAGTTATTCGATCGGTGGCTTTATGAAATGGAAAGGTGCCCATAAGTCACCTGCGCGACTATTCGGCTTCCCTCCTGTGATGACGCTGGGGCATTGACTCTCATGTTCTCAGGTACATTTAATGAAGGCATTCTCGTTCCTGCAGATGAGGAGCTCACACCTTATTTCGGGTTTTGAAAAATCAGTTTTTAAGCGGGATTAAAATCTACCCTGCCTACGAGCCAGGTAGGATTCGAAACTACAGTCTCATGATTCAGTAGTCAGGCGCGTTATCCATTGCGCTTAGGCCCGATGCACAGCCTCCAAAGCCGTGATGTTAATACGGACACGGTTAATAGCAGTCATGTTCACCAGTTGAACAAGCAATAAAGATAATCACTGTCACTGCTTCAGTCTAATCTTCATCACCTTTTAAAGCAACGAATTTTCCAAAAAAAAACACATATGTCCTCATGAAGTTTCCATTCACACTCTGTCTGCTTAGTCATTTAATGGAATGTGATGTGATGAATTTCGAATCCACTTCTTCAGCATCACTGACGGGAACGTGAGCCTAATCACCACATTGTATATACCAGTTAATATTCAGAGGTTTCGAGTACAGTAGCGACTTTTGCGAATATGCAGGAAAGTGAAAACTGTGAACCGAGCAAAAAAATCCCTTCATGGAAATTAATCCAGTGCAAAGTCAAACATATTAGAACGGCAGATGACGTAAACATTCCTCTACATCTCTCTGCACAGATGCTTCTCTAAGAATTGACTCTTTGCAGAATTCTTCTTTGTAATTTAGACTGTCCCAGTTGTAGATATTCTTTCAATCCACAAACAAGTATCCTGCTGAAAACTACTTACTTAAGAATAAAATAGTTGACTATTTATTCTACCAGCTGATGTCCCAAAGTTCCGTGTTCCATGTGAATACAAGTTCTTTCAGGTGAAATTGGAGCTCCCAGCCTGAAGTCCCACTGCTTCTTGATGCGTGGGAATTGAAGCCGCTGTCGTTAAGGCGGGAGCTTTTAGCCTCGATATTTCACGCGCCTCTGTATCATCAGAGAATGGCATTACGCTCACCAATTGCATTTTCGCAGCCACATGCTCGCGCTGAACGCCATTACCATTTCCAATTAGTTTTGGATGCACTGCAACTCAATTTCTCTGATTCCACGCCCTTGAACTGGGATTATATGGCATGCCATTATATGATTACGTCAATAAGTGAGGAAATTGGTGAAGTAACCGATGTTAAAATACACTGTTATTGAGAAATACATTTCAGCGATACCCTGCAGTATCCCATGAGCCTTTGAAGTTTTGTAGATATCTCGCAAACGTAACATCCTACAATCTCAGTGTTGCAATTTCTACAGTCTCTCCGGACATAGAAGCTATATATATGCAATCGAATCTGAGTTCCCACATCTCAGTCACTGTTTGACAAGTATTCCTTTGTGCGCGTGTTTCTGTTCTTGGCATAACCTCATCCCCGATCCTTATTGCTTTTTGCATCGTGCTTTTCCATGTGGCGCCAGGATAATGAAATGGTTCTTCCTTGGCATTGTAAACACAGCAAGTTCTGCTCGAATCACAGTGACAGCAATCGGCATTTTCCCGTTTTACTCCATGTAATATGTGCTTAGCAAACGTTGAGAAAATCAATCTTTGTTTTACATGAAAATACGTGGTGATAAGTTTCCTTTTTCAAACACCCGCTATCTCACATCTTTGCGTTTCACATATCATAACCACCCTTTATCGGAGAAATCTCTCCCTCCCACAAGAACTAACTCGCCTAAACGTCCACCCTCCCATTTCACTGAGGTACTGCACAATATAATACTGACATTTACACTGTTCATTCTGTACTGCTGCGGTCACTGTTTTGGGTGAAAGTGCTCAATCACATGGTCGGCATCTTCAAGCAATTCAATCCATTTAGATGCAGCTGTTCTGTAATTAATCCTCATGGAGCAGTTTTTATTGGCAGGGACGATAGATTACTGGAACATCGGGCTCAGGATAAGTGCACAGCGCAGGATTGAGCAAAAGATGTTTTATTGGAAAAGACAAGTTTCTGTGGCTTTCTCCAGTCAATTATTTCATTTGTTCATTCGGTTCCCCCCAAATATTGCGTGCAGTTCTGCAATTCACATTACAGGAGTCATGTGATCGCACTGGAAACCTTGCAGAAATTTACCAAGTTGAAAAGTTTAGGTTATGAAGACAGATTGTTTTGACTGGGGTTGTGGGCATAGACTGAAGTTAAGAGGTGGAAAGGATTGAGGAGATATGCAGAAAGATCTCATCAGTAAGCGGATGGTTGAATCTGGATTCACTGTCTGAAGAGATGCGCAGAGGCGAACCCACATAACCTTCAGAAATACACGGATCTGAACTTGAGTTGTTAATACATACAAGGCCAAGTGATGAAAATGAATAAAGATAGTCAAGCGATTGCATCTGACGAAAGCATGTACAACGACCTTTAGGGCTGTCATTCTACACATACGTGGTATTCGTGTAGCTGTCCATGGTGGGCTAGCAGGTCCATTTTTTTCGCTTTCTTCGCTGTCACCCGGCTTTGATTCTCAGTCCGGGAGTTGGGTTTGCTATGATCATTTCGGCTTCAGAACAGTCAGTTTTAAGTGCAGTAAAGTCAGCGCTGCCCGTAAGCCAGGTTGGAATCGAAGCTCCACACAGTAGATCTGTAGTTAGGTATGTTATCCATTGTGCCACTGGCCCGTTGTATGTGCTACATTGTGCGGTAAATTAACTTGTATGTGAATTTGAAGCCTGCCAGTCTTGCTCTTGAACGAAGTCGAAACTTTAACTACAATCTCTGGACCGTAACCAAGCGCATTATCCATTGTGACACTGTGCTCGCGCATGCTTGAGGTTGGTATTCTGCAGAGTCGTGATCTAAACACGGACATGACCAATCGTACTCATGTTCAAAGTTGAATAACCAGGAAAGATCACCACCGTTACTGCTTCACTCCAATGATCCACTCTTTGTGCAGCGGGAGGTTTTGTAACGAAAAGACATTCATCCTCATGAAACTTCCATTCACTTTGTGTCTACTCAGCCATTCAATGGGATCTCCGCTCATCTGATGAATTTCAAATTCACTGTACTGATTTTGCTCCATCACTTTTGATCAACTAATGCCTAATCACAACATCGTATTCAAGCTAATTTTCGAAGTCTGAAAGTATTTTAACGGCCTGTGCGAGTTTACAAGAAATTCAATAAAATGAAATGAGCAAAAAAATTCCCTTTCTGCACAGAGCAGAGTTAGCCATATGAGATAGCTCAGAGAGCGAAAACATTACCTCCATTTCTCTCAGTGCAGATGTCAATAGTATCTGCTCCAGATACAGTTGGAACTTCCAGCTTGATATCCCAGTGCTCCCTGCTTCGTGTCAATGGAAGCTGCTGCAGTTCAGGTTGGAGCTCCCAGCCTGATGCGACGTATACTAAGTCAATAGAAACTGCTCCACGCAATGTTGGAACTCCCAGTCCCCGGCATTTCAATTCACTCTGTACTTTCGGTGAAATATTTCACACTCAATGATTTCATTTCTGAACTCATATCCGCTGCCTCATCCCCATCCGCATTTTCAGTTTGATCTTCGCTGCTGCACCACACAGTTTCTCGTATTCCAGGCCTGAAACCTGGCACTATATGATATTCCACAGCAATGGTTTCTTCCTTGCATGACGAAATTGCTAAAGCAACCGATGGTAAACTGCATTTCTTTTGCAGAAATACATTCCAGCAATTCGCTGCGCTGTTCCCTGATGCTTTCATTTTCTGGAGGACTATATCAATCTTCGCCTTCAACAAACTAAGTGATGAAATATCCATCGGCTCTAGAGATACCGAAGTTAACCATTCAGCCAACCATGAGTTTACATTTCTCAGTCACTGTTTGTCAAGTATTCCTACTGTTCATGTAGACCTGTTCCTAACATATCCTCTGCCACTATCTTTACTGCTTTTTGCATCATGCTATTCCATGCGGTGCCGGTATCGTGCAGTGGTTAGTGCTTTGCGTAGTGGCAGCAGAAAGATCATCTCCAATTTGACTTCCAGTATTGTCACTTGTTCCCGTTTTATGCAGAGTAAGACAAGCTTCACAAAAGCAGGAGCGAATCAATCTTTTTTGACATGAAAATATTCGTCGAGGTGATGATTTTGCTCCTTTAAACCCTGGCCCTTTCACATCTCTGCTGTCTATGTATCAGGATTTAAACGCACCAATTCTCGGAGATTTCTCCCCATCCCACGATCAGTAACCCTGCTGTAGGTTCCTTCTCCAATTTCCCTGAGGCATTTGGCTATCAAGCACTCGCATTGACATTGTTCAGTCTGTGCAGCTGCAGTCAATGTTGTTGGGCGAACGTGACCCAATCCCACAATTAGGACCTTAAAACCAATCGATCCATTTACATACTGCTGTTGTGAGATCAGTGCTCATGTAGCAATTTTTACTGACATGTTCCGGAGATCACTGGAACATCAGGCTCAGGAAAATGACACAATGCATATTTAGCAAAGGGTATTTTTTTTTGGAAACGATCAGTTTTTCTGTTCTACTTTCAATGGAGAAGAGGAGATTGTGAGGAAACATGATTGAAATGTGCAGAACAATGAGAGATAAAGGCATGTTCGGCTGAAAGAAATGTTTCCTCTCGGACAAACGCCAAGTGGAGTCGATAAATGTAAGAGGCAGAACATTTTCAGTAGATAAGCAGTAAAAACTTTATCCACCAGTGGTGATGGATAAATCTGCAACTCATTGTGATGAAATCAACACAACCTTCAGAGATATTCAATCTGTATTTGTGATGTTAAGGCATACAAGGCAAAGAGATGGAAAATGGAATGAGGACAGTGAAGCGGTTGTTTCTGCAGAGAACGCGTCCAACACATTTGAGGGCTGTCACACTACGTGCCTCTGACCGCTGTACTCGTCCCTGGTCATGTCGTGGTTCTGAATTGGCACTTTTACCACTGCAGCCCGCGTTCAATTCCCAGTAAGGGCTGCTTTGTTCAGCATCAACAGCGTGGGCATCTGTGATAGGATTCCTTTCAATGCTTCGAATCAATCAATGTCTCCACGAACATCAGAGTTAATGTCCCAGCCTCTTAAAGAAGGAGAAGGTGCCTCGGCACTCCATGAACCAACATGAGACTGAGATATTTATTTTGTTTCCTTGCCATTACTATGAGCCGCAGCGATTGGGTCGATGGCTCTGTGAAATTGAAAAGTGCCGATTCGCAGTGTGTGGGACTATTTGGTCTTCCTCACTTGTGATGACGCTGCGACATTGACTGTGATGTTCTCCGGGATGTGTACTCAAAGAGATTCTCGTGTCTGCATATCAGGAGCTCAAGCTTCATCTCGGCTTCAGAACAATGAGGAAGATTAGGTTGTGAGTGTAATGAATACCCGTGTTAACCTCGGGCTAGAGCGGAGTGAAATCTACAATGTTCTGATCTTGAGTCAGGCACGTTAGACTTTGCGCCACTTGCCCCATATGTTCTTCACGCTTTCATGCTTCAGAGTTTTGATGTTAACAAGGACAGGAGAAATAGCAGTCATATTCAAAAATTTAACCAGGAAAGAAAATCACCACCACTGCTTTAGTCCAATCCTCCCCACGTTGTGTTTCAGCGCGATTCATAATGAAAACATATCTGTCATGATGAAGCTTCTATTCAGCCTCTTGTCTGTTCAGTCATTGAATGGGATCATCGTTGATCCTGTAAATTTCAACATTAGTTTCCAGCTTTTCCTCCATAAATCAAGATAAACTCGAGCATAATGTCAACATCAAATAGAGTCATAGAGTCAGAGAGATGCGCAGCATGGAAACAGACCCTTTGGTCCTATTCGTCCATGCTGACTAGATATCCAAACCTAATCAAGTCCCTTATGCCATCACCCCGTCCATATCCATCCAAAACCTTTCTATTCGTATATCGATCCAAATGCCTCTTAAATGTTGCAATTGTACCAGCCTCCACCAGTTCCTCTGGCAGCACATTCCATACACTTATTACTCTCTGTGTGAAAACGTTGCCCAGTGGGTCTCATGTATATCCTTCCCCTTTCACCGTAAAACTATGCCCTCTAATTTTGGACCCACAGACCCCAGGGAAAAGACTCTTTCTATTTACCATATCTTTGACCTTTATAATTTTGAAAACCTCTAACAAGTCATGCCTCAGCCTCCGACGCGCCAGGGAAAACAGTCCCAGCCAATTAAGCCACTCCCTCTTTAGCAAATCCTCCAACATTGACAGAATCCTCATTTCTTTCTGAACCCTTTCAAATTTCGTAACATCTTTCCGATACGAAGGAGACCAGATATGCACGCAATATTCCAACAGTGGCCTACCGAATGTCTTGTACAGCTGCAAAATGACATCCCAACTCATGTACTCAATACTCTGAACAATAAAGGAAAGCATACCAAACGCCTTCTTCACTATCCTATCCACCTGCGACTCCACTTTCAAGTTTAATTTCAAACATCAGGATGCTATGAACCTGCACTCCAAGGTCTGTATGTTCAGCAACACTCCCTCAGACATTGCTATTAAGTGTTGAAGTCCTGTTATGATTTGCTTTCCCAAAATGCAGCACCTCACATTTATCTGAATTAAACTCCATCTGCTATTTCTCAGCAGATTGGCCGAACTGGTCAAGATCCTGTTCTGTGGTAACTCTCTTCGCTGTCCACCACAACTCCAGTTAAATGACAAAAAGTAGAGGACCCAGCACGGATCCTTGTAGCACTCCACTGGCCACGGGACTCCAGTCTGAAAAACAACCCTCCAGCACCAAACTCGGTCCTCTCCCTTTGATCTAGTTATATACCGTTAATTTTTGGAAGTTTAGTTCGCTTTAATGACTTGTATGGGTTTTCAGGAAATATAATATCATGGCACGAGCTGAAAATCACTTCTGCAATTTAACCAAATACGCAGTCAGTCTTCTGATAAAGGCAGAAAAAGAAAATATTACCTGCGTTTCTTTCTGCACAGATTCTCCTCCACGAGCTGAATCTTTGCCACATTTTTCCTTCTTTTTGCGAGATTTCCCTGGGACAGATATTCACTCAATCTACAAACATGGGTCCTGCTAAATACTAATTTAATTCAGATTAAAATAACTGAGTATCCTTTCTCCAACTTTACGTCTCATCGGTCCGTGCTCCTTATCAATACAATCTGCTCCAGGTGAGGTTGGAACTTCCAGCCTGCTGCCACAATGCCCCCTGTTTTATTCCAACAGAAGCCGCTCCATATAAGTTGGAGGTCCCAATCTGATATCACAATGCTCCTTGCTCCATGTCACGAGAAGGTACGACAGGTGAGGTTGGAGTCCCAGCCCCGGCGTTTCATGCACCTTTATACCGTCACAGCGGGCTCATCCTCATGCCAATTTCCAGTTTGATGTTCACTGCTGCGCCACTCAGTCTCTCTTAGTTTAGCCCTGGGAACACGAGATTATATGATATTCCGCAACACTGGTTACTTATGCGGAATATCACACTTCTCCATTTCATAAATCAGAATTCAAACCCACGCACTTTCAGAGATTTCCCTCCCTTGCATGGTCACTAACCCTTCTTTACATCGCTCCTGCCATTTCACTGAGGCATTCCATAATCTAACGTGCACATCGGCACCATTCTGTCTGTGTTGCTGCTGTCAGTCTTGATGGGTAAACGTGTCCCATCCCATGATTGGGAACAGGAAACCATTCGATCCATTTCAAACCCGGTGGTTGTGAAATCAATCATCATGTCGGAGCCTTTACTGGCATGGACCAGAGATTACCTGTTAACAATTCGTCTTGATTTCCTGCCACTAAGCCAGTATGGCACCTTACTTGCTACGTTTCCATTAATGCCACAGACGTTTATCTTTTAACCAGTTTGCCATGGTGAAATGAACACACACCTTGTCAACCATACTACTCTAATACTTGTGGTCTGTGGCTTTCAGTCTGACGTTAAGCTGACTGGTTTGTGATCTCTACCACCAAGATGCTCTCCCGACGCCATTCCTCCTATTGTGCCTCTCTTGTTTGTCTTGCCATGACTGATCAAAACAGTGCTCTTGAAATCACTTCAAAAATCATTTCGCATTACAATGACACACTGCATTGGAGTTGTGAAAATCCACTGTTATTTCTACCATTTTATTTGATCATTATTGAGAGATTAACTGCCATTAGCTCCACTATACCACTAAGTTTTTCTGGTCTCCGTGGCACTCTTCCACCAGTGTCACTGCATTTTTTGTTCCTTCGCTGAATTTTTACAGTCGCGTTTGATGTTCATTTAAAACATCATTCCTCAGAACTGCAATTTTTCAATCGAGCAAAATTGCCAGCCTTTTCATTTAAAGTCCCCTCTAATTATATCAAAGGGGCAAACAAATGAGAGTTTCAGCAGCAGATGAACTGAGATTCGGCGGAGTTATCAATTGTCAGCGTGTGGGGCACATGTGATCGTTGTGATGATAAGATCCAACAGCGCAACCCAGCAGTTTTCATGCAAACATTTGTTTGGTGTTAACTGCACAAATTGCCAGAGTCATTTCCCTTCATTTCGCAATCGGTCTTTTTGTTTTTGGCTTTTCTTTTCCTCCTGTAGTTCTCCCTTGATGGTAGTAACTCTGTCTGACGATCAAAATGCCTACCGTTCTTATACCCCCAAATCGGATTATGTCATTTGTTCGATGTTGGCAGAATAATAAATTCGAAATCGATTGGCCTTTAATTTACAGAGACGTAAATGAATCTCGTTGGTTAAATTTGAATTGTCGTCAAAACAGGAACCACCTTCAGGTACTGATTGCACAGCCAAATGTTATATATTTTCAACTTTCCAGTAAACTCTGAGACTGCTCTCGTAAGCTCTCATTGCAGAATAACATTCTACGTCTCTTAAAGGTACAGCACACATTTTCACCTTCATACCAATTTGGAATTGCACATCAGGCTGTCACTGGCCCACCGCACACAAAACCAGAAACACAGACCTCAAACAAAGAACAGTTATAAGTGGATAAAGCAGCAGTAAAATGTGCCATGTCACAGTCAAAGTGAAACAGGAGATAGAGAAAGATACTGTACTTGCCAGCACACAAAAAATAGTCAAGTATTTTGCAGGAATCAACATCATATCATGAGAATGAATTGATCTAATTTTTTTAGACAACATGGTGATGAGGTAGAACTCCATATTACCGCCAAGAGCAGTAGCCTGTAGTGTTTAGTGCAATGCAACACTGCTTCAGACTCTCTCATTCAGTGTAAAATCCATATTTGGCAGTGGGGGAGTAAGGAGCTTTCGAATACAGAGAGCAGAAGTAGAGGAGTGGGAAGAGCACAGAGGAATGTTGGGCTGGCAGCAGTGGTGGATTAATGGGGCGTAAGACCATGGATGGATTTGAAAACAAATATGAGAATTATAAAATCAGTGGAGAGTCATCGTGGGAACCAATGCAGATCTGAACATGTGTTACTGGAAAAGCGCAGCAGGTCAGGCAGCATCCAGGGAACAGGAGAATCTATGTTTCGGGCATAAGCCCTTCTTCAGGAAGCCCTTCTTCGGGCTTATGCCCGAAACGTCGATTCTCCTGTTCCCTGGATGCTGCCTGAAATGCTGCGCTTTTCCAGCAACACATTTTCAGGTCTGATCTCCAGCATCTGCAGTCCTCAATTTCTCCAACCCATGCAGATCAGTGAGTTTTATTTAGTCAGAACAGAAGGGAAGTCAAGGAGGAAATGACAAGTAGTTAGCTTAACATCTGTCACATGAAAGCTTCTCAATGTTTTTTCTATAAAGTTGTTGAGCAAGGCACTTGGAGAAAGAAAATCAAGGATATGATGAAAATTCAAGATACTTTGCGAAAAGGTAGTCAGATTTAACCAGATTATTGATATTCTTTTGTGGAGCTATCGTGTGTTATGGACAAACCGCCATTTACTGACTCATTCTTGAGGCTGTCAAACTTCACTTGAAGGCTCCCACCTTCCTCCTTACAATGGACATTCCGATCCAGTTGGTGTCATCAACAAGTTTGGAAAAATTACAAGAGATCCAAATGTCCAAATCATGTATAATGGTTGGAAACAATTTGGTTCAAGCATTGAACCATAGAATCTCTGCAATGCAGTCACTGCAATGAGGCCCTACACTCTCCCGATAATGCTGCATTTCGCATGCCCAATCCACCTAGACTGTACATTCCTGGATATAATGGGCAATTCACTTAAACCGCGAATATTTGTACTGTGTGCAGAAACAACAGCATCCGCAGGAATCCCACGCAGACACTATGAATGTGCACAATTCATGTTGGCAATCGCTTGACAATGGAATTGAACCCCGGTCTCTAGCACTGTGAGGCAGCAATGCTGTCACTGATCCTTGTGGTACTCCACCCGTAACAGAACACCAACGTGAGAAAAGTGCCCTTATTCCTACTCTATGCTTTCCAGCTGGTAAACAATCCTTAATGAATGCTGGCACGTTTTCTCCAACCCCATTGTGTTTTGTGATGTTGTGTGGGACCGGATAAAAAGCTTCCCGAGCAAGCAAAACAGTGGGGTTCCAACGTGAATTCCACTCCACAGGAGACTTTGCAGAGATCACATAACTTGAAAGATGACTCCCAGCGCATCCACATTCTCTCATTGTTTTCCTCTTTCTTCAAAATTTTGGGATGAAGCCTGTCTGGTCTAATTGACTCAAACTTTAGTCCAGTTAACTTTTGAAGTACGACCTCTTTCCTGTTCTTATTTTTTTGTCCCTTGTTTCGTATTTTTGGGACATTTAATCTCCCGCTGAAGGGCTTCTGATTGGATGTTGACTGACGGCCTGTGTTTTTCCAGTACCACATTCTTCGACACTGATTGCAAGCATTTGCGATCCTCACTTTCTCCTTTTCCACTACCTTGACATTTGCATAGTATCTCACTGTGCTGATTCGCTTTGCGTCTTGCCAGGCCAGATGATCAGCTGAAGTCTCGCCCACACACACGTGCTCTGTTTCTCCCGACTTTGAACGAAGTTTGTAACTTTCCTGTTCAGAACACCATACTATTCAGGTTAGGATAAATGATGTGACTCCGTCAGACTCTGCTGTGATCTTTGATCCAAATTTGCTGGGTGCAAATCAATCCTTCTAATACCCTGTAAAATTGATTTGAAGAATATAATTGAGAGATAACCCATTCAAACATGCTCGGTCAAGTGTCTAAACAACTCGTTATGTGGCTCAGTGTCAAGTGCTGCCTTTTCACATTCCTGTGAATCATTTTGGACATTTTGACAGATGGAAGACGGGGTAGAATTATAATCTTATGTTGTTGATTTGGATATCCATTGCAATTCCTTCATCATTTCTAGGTGTTTAACCTGTAACTCCTCACCTGCCAGTAATCTGGGACCACGTGCACTATGTGGACTGCAGCAGTTCAAGAAGATCATTTATCGACGTCTACACAGGCAATTGGAGATTGACAATATCAGCCAGTCTTGCTCATGAAAGGGCTGGAGAGTGGGGTGAACTAATCTGATCAGGGAACCAGCATTGGCACGATGCGCCAAATTATCTTGTGTTGCAATCATTCGGTAATTGCGACTAACATTAAACAAAAAAAGACTCACACAGGCTGCCATGCATCTGTTTCTGCATTCACCACTCAGTAAGAAAGCAGCTAATCGTTGGAACATCTGTACTTTTAGACTCAGTGCTGTGAAAAACAGCTGCAAGAAAATAATAGCAAAATACTGCAGCAGCTGAAATATTTTTTAATAAAACAGGCTATGCTGTAATAACTTAGCTGGTCGGGTTTGTGCAGGGAAAGAAGGTAGATGAATGTTTTAGCGTGCGCAGACAGACATCAGGAAATAAAAATGAAGCAGATTTTCTTCATCCTTATGATCTGAGAAGCAGAAGGAAAATGGAGTAGATTTGTGACAGTCACAGGCTCTGGGGATGGTAATTGGTGGGAAAACTCATAAAGACACAGTCGGCAAGAGTTATGGTAAAATAACAAAAAGAGGTATCTAAAACTCATCACTGTCAATCCAGGTAAGAAGTTCAGAAGACACAAATATACCTTGGTTTGGGTTTGGTGTGTGTAAATACTCTCCTCTGAACTCACTGTAAATGCAGTTTCGTAAACCCTTCTCTACCAGTCCAGGAGAGAAATTCACAATCATTGCGTCCTTGTCACAGTCTTGTTCCATGTACTGTGCTGTACTGTAAAGTTGGCGGACGTTATCTCAAGTCCAAATGGCACTCCGTCAGCGCCTCGTAACACCAGATCCATTGCTCACGCCACCTGAACATGCTTAAGAGAGGATAAAGCAAACATGACTGACAAGAGAAGACAGGGAGAGCACAGAAACAAAAGAAAAACACCATCTGGTGTAGATTAGTGAAACGTAGAGCATTTGGAAGGGTTCAATAACGAGCAGAGAACAACCGAAATGGTAAGATGAGTTATTAAGATTTAGTACGTAAGCGTGTGAACTTGAAATATAAAGAATGGTGCAAGAGTTTGTTCACATATTTAAAAGGTTACAGAGAGAATAGTAAGGTAAAACAATGACTGCAGATGCTGGAAACCAGATTTTCGAGTAGATTGGTGCTGGAAAAGCACAGGCATCTTCCGAGGAGCAGGAAAATCCGACGTTTTGGGCAAAAGCCCTTCATCAGCAATACAGGCAGAGCGCCTGAATGGTGGAGAGACAACAGAGAGAAGAGTGCAAATTGGTGCACTGGAGAAGACGTAATGGGGAACAACGAGATGGTGCAGGTGAACACGTGCTTTGCATCAGTTTTCACAATGGAAGACAACAACAAAATATGTGAATTAATAGACACGTAGGGAAGAAGTGAATGAAATGCCAACAATAACCAGAAGATGCCAGGGAAGCTGCAAGGTCTGAAGGGATTAAGTCACTGAGACCAGATGGACTGCATTCCTGATTCCTGAAGGAGTTTGCTGAGGAGATTGTGGACGCGTTGGTCGTGATCAGTCAGGAGTCATCGGCGTCAGGGTGGGTCCCAGATGACTGAAAATTTTTAAATGCAACACCCCTGCTGAAAGAAAGGGGAGAGGCAGACAAAGACTACTGTCGGCCATGCTAACGACAGTGTTGCACAGCACTTGGAAATGGATGGTAAAATACAGCCAAGTCTGCATGTCTTCATCAAGTGGACGTCATGTCCGACAGCTATGCTAGATCTCTTTGTGGAAGTACCAAGTAAGTTAGGCAAAGCAGAGCCAGTGGACGTGATCTAATTCAATACCCATAAGTCCTGTGATAAGGTACCATAGGGCATACTGCTAAATAAGGTAAAAGCATGCTGTTAGTGACAAGGAGGGGATTGGCTGACTGGCTGAGTGAGAACAGAAGGGTCTTTTACAGGATGGCAGCTACTGATTTTTTAAGACTTGCACAGCCATCGGTGTTGAGAGCATGACTATTCAAGTTACACGTTAAACATCTGGACAAAGGAACAGAGTGCATTTTCGCTACAGTTGCACTTGACACAAACGTAGTTTGAGAGACAGGTCGTGTCAAGAAAGCTGGGAAACTTCATAAGATGCTAGGCAGGCGCAGAGAGGGGACAAATGAGTGGCAAATGCAATACAAAATGGGATGTGTCAGGTTATGCAGTATGAGAGGAAGAAGGCAGGCTTCGACTAATTTCTGTTCACGGAAAGACTTTAGAAATCCGAAGCGCAATGTGATTTGGGAGCCCGAGATCAGGCAGGTTCAGCTGGAATTCAGGAAGGAAAATTCAATTTTATAATTTATATCAAGGGGCCTCAAATACAAGAGCAGAGATGTCCAGTTGAGCATTTATATAGTCGTGGTCAGACAACATTTGGAATATTGCAGGAAGTTAGGTTCGATATCTAAGGGTATTTCAGAGTCATACAGCAGTTTAGCAGACCATTCACTCCATATATACCATGCAGAACTCATTGCCAAATTAAAATAGACCCGCCTGCCTGCCGTTGACCCAAAAACTTCCAAAACATTCTGAATCAGTTTTTTATCCAAATGAATTTTAAATAATTTAACTATAGTTGCATCCATGACTTTCTCTAGCGGTTTATTGCACACAGTGACCAAAGGGTGTAAAACAAAAGCTGCCACTCATGTGCTTTATAAATGTTCCTTCTCGTAATTTAAACATATGCCCCTGGATGCAATCTCCCGCACCTTTGATGGTAATCTTATTGATGCTCCTCTCGATTTCACAAATCTCTAGAAGGCCAAACATCGAAGTCCTCTGCTCCAGTGAAAAAGAAACCGCAGCCTATTTTTATAACAGAAGACTTCTATTCATGACATCATTCTGGTAATTACTTTCTGAACGCTCTCCAATATAATAAAATCCTTCTCCTAACGACGAAACAAGAACTGTACACAATACTCCAGAAGTTATGATGACATTGGATAGGGTCCGAAGAAGGTTTAAAAGAATGATCCTGGGGGGAAGAAATGCTTGTCATAAAATGTTGAAAACTCGGGGGCTGTACTTGATGCAGTTTAGAAGTTTGAGGAGAATCTGATTGAAACTTAAACAATAAAGAGAGGGGCAATTAAAGAGGCTGTGGAGAAGTTTTTTAACTTGCACGAGAGACCAGGAGCCGACTGCACAGCATAGAGAGAAAGGATGACCATTTTGAAGTGAGATGCGGAGGAATGTCTTCAGCAAGAGGCTAGTCATCCTTTGGAACTCTGCCGTAGAGGGCTTAGTGGTCAAGTCATTGCAATTTTTCAAGACAGACATAGATAGGTCCCTGATTGATAAGAGGATCAACAGATACAGGAGATGGTATGAGGTTGAGAATCATATCAACCATGACCAAATATTGGAGAGGTCTCGATGGGTTGAATGGCCGAATGCTGCTCCTTTATCTTGTGGCCTTCTCGCTATTGCGTGTGACTTCAACCTGCCCATAGACTGAGCAAGTCAGATCAGTAACAATACTATGGAGGAGACTTACGTGGTGTATGTATGAGATGGTTTTCTGAGTCGGTACATTAAGGACACAAATGGAGGACAGAGCATCCTTGATTACGTACTGTTTAATGGCTATTGGTGAGCTAGCTTAGTTGGCTGGTCGACGAGATTTCGATGAAGAATGACAGCAGCAGCATGTGCACAGTTCTCGTACTGGTCTCATGAAGTCCCCACATTTTCACCTTGTGCCTGAGGCACAACGACTCTCAGGTTCAAGCACCAACAGTCAAATCGCGCGATCTCTCTCTCTCTCTCTCTCTCTCTCTCTCTCTTCCTCTCTCTCTCTCTCTCTCTAATGAGTCAGCAGGCCTGGGAATATGTCAACTTTGATTTCAAAGCTTTATTTGTATATATGTCAAGGAATAATTGACAATCTATCTCTCTGCTGTCCCTCAGGAAGAGTGAATAAGTCAGTGAGAGAACTCTTCATTAAGGTGGAGAGTGATAGAGCTGACTCAGATTATGAGCCGAAATCTAAATAGAAGAAATGATACTGATATGAAGCGTGAGCAGGGTACAACGAATTGTGGAACAGAACTTAAAGGGATGAGAAGCACTTCAAAAACATTTGCAGGAATTGCAACTGCTTCTCACTCCTGTCTGACACAAAGAAACCGGGAAACGTGGCCATGTCATGGCTAACAAGCGAAATTAGGCATAGTATTGCACTCAAGGAGCCTTACAAATTGGCTGAAAATAGCAGCAAACATCAGACATCAGCAGACGATGAAGTAAGAATTAATACAGAACGAAAATTTCGTTTAACAGTAAGCATATAATGAATTGTTAAACTCCTGAAGGTATATGAATTGAGAAAACAAAAAACGATTATTGAAAACAAATCCCTTACAATGAGAAACAGAGGATGTTATAATGCGGGATAAATATATAGCACACCAAATAAACATGTATATTGGTTCTGTCATCACAGATGATAAAAGTAATATTCCTAAAGTGCTGGGAAGAAAAGGAGAGGGAGGAACTGAAAGAAATCAGTATTATCAGGGAGATAGTGTTGTGGAAATTGATGAGATTAAAGACAGCAAATTCCACCAACTGCGAATCAAACAGCAGTGTACATGAAGTCACCCTAAATGCAGTGAATGCGTTCTGTAAATAGAGTGTGGAGTCTACATAGAGTAAATTAATTGTCATATTTCAATATTCTATCGACTCTGAAACAATATCTAGGGCTTGGAGGTCAGTTAATATGACGCCACGATTTATAAAAGGAAGTAGCGAGAAAACATGGAATGACAGAAAAGTTAGCCTAACACTGGAAAACAGTAACTGGATTGGACAGAGCCAGCATGAATTTACGAAACTAAAATAGGAAAGGCGATCTCGTCTTCTTGTACACAAATCGCTGAACGTAAGCATGCAGGAGCAGCAGCAGGTGAGGAAGCCAAACTGGGTGTTTACCTTTGTACTGAGAGGATTTGAACACAGGAGCAGGGAAGACTTGCTGAAATTATGCAGGGTCTTGTTGACAGAACAACCGACAGGGCAGTTCAGTGATCCTTATCTAATAAAGGATGTTCTGCATTCGGAGATGGCACAATAAACATTTACCAGACTAATTCATGGGATGACAGGACTGACGTATGAGGATTCGTTTGGATGAAAATCATTCAAGTTTAGAATGATGAAGTAGGATGTCACCGAAACGAGTAAAATTCTAAAAGGTACGTACAAGGTAAATGCAGGAAGGATGCTTTCAATGACCAGGGCGTCCAAAACATAGAGGGTTGGGAGGTGGCGTCATTTCTAAGAATATGGGTAGTCCATTTAAGACTGAGATGACGATTTTATTCATTAATCAAAGACTGGTTACTAAGTGAAATTTGATGCCACGGAACGTAATTGAAGCCAGAATGTGGAATGTTGACAAGATGAAGATATCTAAAGTTTTGAGGCAAGAGGGATCATAAGGTGTAGGCCCAAAGAAGAAGCAGGTTACTGTGCGGAATGATCATATAAGATCATACTGAATTATAGAGAAGGATCAAACATCACAACAAGCCAGGCCAGTTCTAATATTTCATGTTTCCATTCTGTTAAAGGTGGGATATGAAAACCAATTGTTTTAACTGACACGGATATCAGTAACATATTGTCTAGATTTTAAAAATAATTCTGTAAGTACTTATCAAACAGTAATCGGGGAGCAATTTTAGCATACGAACTTTAGCAATTCGAGGAAGTGCAAAGTAACTTTTGAGATTCGTACACTGGCTGTTCTATATCTCAATTTCAATTCAGTTCTCAAATTGCTGAATGTTCTGACAAAAGCGAGATATTATGTATGAAATAAGTAAACGTCTTTAAAATGTTGCTAATGCTGGGTGGAGGGAGTGGTAGGAAAGTATGGGGAAGGGGAGCAGTGAGAAAAACAATGGGTCGGGTTTTTGTTGAGGGATTGGCCACGAATGACCCCAAATTCCAAAACTGCCGCGACCCGCTATCCTGCTCAGGAGTCTTGTCTCTCCACTTCCTGCTCCATTCTTTCCGTCTCTGACAAATTTACAGCAAGGTCAGTGATAGAGGTGTTCATGCGGTACACTTTCCCACCAATTCCAGTCACAAATACACTCCCAAGCGTCTCCCAACAACATTACATCCTCATGGACTACCGCAATCATTTCAAACAATATCACTTATTTTCAGCCCTTCACACTAAAGATAGATCAACCCACCGTAACCTGATAAATTTTAAAAAATAAAACTGAAACAGGAATCGCGGTCGCTGACGGGGGCCTGTTTCTGAGAAGAAGACGCATGCTCTCTGTGGCTAAATTGGGGATCCCAGATAAACTATGTTTGGTTCCAGAATCATTTCATGACCAAACCTGTAACCTCTAACTGGGCTATAACATCTGGCGCTTCCCTCCCCTTTAGCCTTAATTAACGATTGTCGATCGGAGACAACAACATTTCGTTCCATTGAGCACTCGCCGCGAGCATGCTCACAGTTCATGTTCACCCTATGCATCCTGCAGGATCCATCCCAAGTGATGACGTATAATGTTCAACAGCGAAGAAGAGGCGGTCCTACAGGACCAAGCTGGAGACACTGGTCCTCCAACCAATCAGAGAATCTCATGGGCTCGCTGGGCGGTCTGATAAATCAGAGAATGCTGCTTGTCTAAAATAATCTAACCAGAACTTCCACACACCAATGCTCAATCAAAGTTCGCTTGAAAAATTCTTCCAGTTCAAAACACAATTGTTAATGATGACTCTGTTCCCTTTCCCGCAGACGAAAGTGAGGACTGCAAATGCTAGAGATCAGAGTCAGCATTAGAGTCGTGCTCAGAAAGCTCAGCAGGTCACGCAGCATCCGAGGATCATGAAAATCGAAGTTTCAGGCAGGCACCCTTCATCAGTAACCATTCACGCAGCCAATTTATGATCAATATTGCTACTATCCCTTCTATTCCTTCATCCCCAGGTTTCAATCACAGCGGTCTCACAGAACTTTTGTCTTTTGTTTTGTAAATCTACATTTATCTGATCGCTTTGGATTAGCATCATCAAGACTTCTTCTTATCTCATCAAGAAAATCGACAGAACGTTCACCACAATTTTCCATGAACTATTCTATTTTAACTTTCCTGAATGAAACACATATTTCTTCACGGGGCACCTCATCTTGTCTGATATTACCTTTTGCAACATCTTTCATACAGCTTTAAATGGTTATCCTGTCAGTACTGAATTGACAACACGTTTCTCATGGTAAACTGAAAGCGTGCATACATTTTAAAGATGAGGAAATGTGTCTGAATGAGTTGTGACTTGGACATTAGTTATCGTGAATACAAAGTAATGACAATCAGGTTGTGATGGTGTTAACCTCTACCACACTTTCAGAAGCTGCCAGACAAGCTGAATACTTCCAGCATTTTCTGTTTTTTTTTAATATATATCAGATTGCCAGTATTTGGATTCTGCACTTGAACTTGGGACAAAAGGGATGAAAAGTGGGTCGGAAGCAGGAGCAGTCACCTCCTTCAGTCATGCAACTCCCAGCTCTTCCTCTGGTTTTGTAGTTTTGTGACAACACTAACTGGCTTGAATATTGGATATTAATGATCATCTAAGTATTTACATGTTACACTTTTAGCCCAAACATGGAAGAAAAAAAAACATCAATTTATATCAATTTCACAATTTATTTGTGCATGTCCAGGTCATAATTCTACTTTTAAGGGGAAGGCAGCATTTCATATTGGTAACAATAAATGCTAACGATTCGCAGGCCATGGCTGTGAGAGCACGGAATCCAAATGACTGGATTTCCAGGGACAGTCGCTGTTTCTATCAACATGGACACTGTCTGATTCGGCATTACAGTCTCCCATCCTTCTGCTCATGATGCCTTCAGTTCTGTCTTGGTTTTGTTCCGACTGGGTTCTAATGCACGGGCTATCCAATCATCTATTATGTTGCTTTTTCCAAAGAGTGAGGATCCTTCTCTCAGAGCACACTGCCTCCGTAGTTCAATGTTTAGATAGGGGAGGAACACGGACAGGGGAATGGCTGAATGCTTCCTTTCTTTGCTGCAACCAAACTCTGGTGTTGAAATTTGAAATGGGACAAAATAAGCCAATTGAGTGCAATCCTATTTTCTGGCTGATCTCTCCTGAGGCCACAGTCATTTCGCCAGAACGTTTCTGTGTGTTTGCCTCTGTAAGTGAAATGGGGTTTAGATCACCGAGGGGGTTTAAACACAGGTTATCCATCTTAAACTTCAGTCGGATACATTGCAAAACGTGCCTGGATGATAGCATTACGACGAGTGCTTGAAACATTTGAGAACACAACGGGAGAGGCCAAGAGCTGAAAACTTGGATGATGGGCCTCTTTCCATTCTGTAACCAGTCAATGACTTGCTCAAACTTATGTACTGATAAGTTAAACGCCATATGCTTTGGCATTAAAAAGCAGTTCAACAGCTTGCAAGGAAGCACTGGCGGTGTATTGGTTAACAGTTGGTGTTTTGTTCACTGCGGCCAGGGTTGGGTGCCTGGTCAGGGAATCAGGTTATATTGTTGCTGACAGTGACAACAACGACAGTGGAGCAGCTCTGATGGGAATGCTTCAATATCTCAGATCGGTTCATGCCTCGAGAACATCAGAGTTCATGTCCCTGCTCCTTCAAAGTCTCTGCTCATTCGGTCAGTTCATCCTTCATTCCTCGAAAGATTCACAGATTTGAAACGGGGCTCTTTTAAATTGTTTCCTTAAAACTCCCACGGGTTGCAGGTATTGGATAGGTTTGAAATTGATAATGTGCACAAGAGCAGCGTGCGAGACGCTCCTATCTTCCCCTCCTCTGACAGCGCTGTGAGGTTGACTCTGATATTCTCGGTTGCATTCATTAATCGGTATATTAAAAAGTGCCACAAATAATTCAAACAGAATGAAATTCTTTCAAATGTTCTGGCTACAAAGTATTCAGAAACAGCTCATTTTTGAGAGATATTTAGGAAAACCGAGTTTAAGAAGATAAACAACTTGCTTTGCAAGATGCTTCCAATGAAGACGTCAATTCTTTTGAACGATTCGGTGGAATTTTAGTTCTTTCTATTACCACAGACACATCTTGCGAGAGTGACAAATGCCTCAGTAGGGACCGACTTTCAGAAAATTAGAAATTTAACCATTTGGCTACTTCTTCCTTCACTTTAGACTTGAAAACCAGAGCCTGTTTACGTAAGCAAAGATGTAAACAGGCAGCAGGCTGCCATTCGAGGACAGGCCAAGCCGTTTAGAATTGATACACGCTGAACGTATACCTCCTGAGGCAGCCTGGCTTCCTGTAATCTCCCATCATCCTGCCTGTTTACTTTGGATTCCTCTAGTTTGTTGTTGTTACATAGGAAGAGAAGCATTAAGCCGCTTCCCGTACTTCTCCTCCCCAACTGTTTCCCCGTTACTCTATGGCTTCTACTCTCTCATGTTGCTCTTCCTGCCAAACTGGAGCATTCTTTGCGTCAGCTGCTTGTTATCCACATGTCCCTCGAAGGAGAAACACAGAAGTGGAATTTCAAACTCAAACAGCTTAGCCCTGGAGAAAACTACTTCACACTTTTTCATCAGAAATAATTACCACCCTATCTAACCCTATGATTATCTTATATGTCTCTATTAAGTCACCTCTCAACCTTCTTCGCGCCCACGTAAACAGCGTCAAGTCCCTCAGCCTTTCCTCGTAAGATCGTCCCTTCATACCAGGCAACATCCGAGGAAATCGGCACGCTTTCCAAAGTTTCCACATCCTTCTTATAATGTGGTGAACAGAACTGTACACGATACTCCAAGTGCGGCCGCACCAGAGTTTTGTACGGCTGTCGCATAACCTCATGGTTCCGAAACTCGATCCCTCTATTAATGATCCTCTGGGGATCCAACTATAGTACTCGTACTATAGTGTTTCCAGTCAATATTTGGAAAGTTGAAGTCCCCCGTGACAACTACCTTCTCTGTCTCATTGCTATCGAGAATCATCTTTGCTATCCTTTCCCCAATATCTCTGGTAGTATTTGGAGGCCGATAGAAAACTCCCAACAGCGTGACCTCTCCTTTCCTGTTTATAACCTCAGCCCATACTACCCCAGTTGATGAGTCTCCAAACATCCTCTCTGCAACTGCAATGCTGTCCCTTGACCAATAATGCCACTTTTACCATCTTCTCTGTTTAGATTAGATTAGATTACTTACAGTGTGGAAACAGGTCCTTATGCCCAACAAGTCCACACCGACCCTCCGAAGAGCAACCCACCCAGACCCATTCCCTTACACCTAACACTCGGGGCAATTTAGCATGGCCAATTCATCTAATCTGCACATCCTTTGGACTGTGGGAGGAAACCGGAGCACCTGGAGGAAACCCACGCAGACACGAGGAGAATGTGCACACTTCACACAGACAGTCGCCCAAGGTGGGAATTGAACCTGGGGCGTCTGGCGCTGTGAGGCAGCAGTGCTAACCACTGTGTTACCGTGCTGCCTACTGTTCTTACTGAAACATGTAAATCCTGGGACCTGCAACAATCATTCCTGTGCCTGCTCTATCCATGTATCCGAAATGGTCACAACATTGACGTCCCAGGTACCAACCCATGCTGCAAGTTCATCCACGTTATTTTGGATGCCCCTGGCGTTGAAGTAGACACACTTCCAACCAACACCTTGCTTGCTGGTGCCATCTTGCATCCCTGATACTTGATTTCGGATCTCCGTACTCTCAACCTTTTGTATAGTCGAACTACAATTTTGGTTCCCATCCCCTTGCTGGGGATTAGTTTAAACCCACCCCCAATAGCCTTAGCGAATATCCCCTCCCCAGGATATTGGTACCCTTCTTGTTCAGCCGAAGACCATCCTGCTTGTGCAGGTTCCACCTACCCCAGAAAGAGCCCCAATTATCCAAGAATCCAAAACCCACCAGCCTCCACCATCCCTGTTGCCACGTGTTGAACTCCAATCTCTTCCTATTCCTCACCTCACTAGCACGTGGCACGGGCAACGAAAGAGAGACAACAACTCTGTTCGTCCTAGCTCTAAGCTTCCATCCTAGCTCCCTGAATTTCTGCCTTAAATCCCCATCTCTCTTCCTAGCTATATCGTTGGTGCTCGCTGGACCATGACTTATGGCTGCTCCCGTTCCCACTGAAGAATCCCAAAAACACGATCAGAGATATTATGAACCCTGGCACCTGGGAGGCTACACACCAACCGTGAGTCTCTTCCATCCCCACAGAACTTTCTATCTGTCACCTAAGTATGGAGTCCCCAATGACTACTGCTCTGCTCCTCTCCCCCCTTCCCTTCTAATCAGCAAGGATAAACACTGTGCCATAGCCCGGTGTCACACTGATTTCCCCTGGTAAGTCGTCCCCCACAATAGCATTCAAAACGGTATACTGTTGAGGGGAATGGCCACAGGGGAGCTCTGCAGTGCCTGCCAGTTGCACTTCCGTCCCTTGACTGAAACCATTTTGCCTTTTACTTGTACCTGAGGAGTGACTACCTCCCTGTAACTCCCCTCAATAACCCTCTCTGCCTCCCGAATGATCCAAAGTTCATACAAATCTAGATCCAGTTCCCTAACGCGGTTTTCGTGGAGCTGGAGCTGGGTGCACTTCCCGCAGATGTAGTCAGCAGGGACACTAGTCATGACCCTCACCCCCCACATTCGGCAGGAGGAATATTCAAATGCACTCACCTCCATTCCCACGATTCTAAATTCCCAAAGAGACTGTTGAAAAAAACAAAGAATAAAAAAAACCTCGTTATCTTACCAATCTTACATTACCCACACCTCAACCCACCTATCACACTCTCAGATGACATGTCTCCTCATATTTGTCTCTGTACCGCCTCGGCTCGAAAGCCTCATTCCAAATGAAGAGCTCTTGCCTGAAACGTCGATTCTCCTGCTTCTCGGGTGCTGCCTGTCCTGCTGTGCCTTTCCAAGTCCACAATCTCCACTCAGTGGCGAGGCAGTGGATTTGTGTTGGGGACTGAAGATAGAGGCCTCACTTTTGCACGATTCAATTGTAGGAAGTGTCTGCTCCAACAGGACATGATATCAGAGAAGTCCGGACAGTGTTTGACCTCGAGCGAACAGGGATTTGATGGTGATCACATCCACCTGTTGACCTGCTCCTTCGCAGAGGTGGAGGCTTGCAGATTTCCTGTCACATCGTTGGTGCCGAAATCCCTTAACTTCAATCCTAGCTTCAGGCACAAGCCACAGTCTGTGAGAGAGTCTTTCTCATTCTCATGATTTAAAAAAAATTATAATATCAATTTCACAGCATATTAGAAGGGGTAGTTTTAATAAACAATCAGTCCACCATGATAAGATGAAGTCGCGCAATTTATCCGAAATAGAACTTGACCAGAGTTTGAACATGGAAGGAAAAGGCTCCGGTTACAGTGGGAGAGAATCGTTCACTTCTTGTGTGTGTGGACAAGGCTTCTGCACTCATCAGAGCTCACAAACTACAATTGTAGTCATATTTAAGTGAGACTGTAGACAAGTGATGATTCATTTCTCCATCTGAGCTGAAACCCCATGAAAGCAATGATACCAGGAACAAGCTCAATGTGTGGGAAGGGATACACTCCTTCTCTGACCCACTGCGACACCTGCTCGATCACAATGACGAGAAATCATTTCAATGTCTGGATTGCGGAAAATGTGATAACACGTCCTGTGATTGGATTATCCAATACCATGCTCATACCCATGAAAAACCTTTCATCTGTCCAGAGTTCCGAAAATGTTATCATACCTCTGTGTAGTTGATGCATGGGAAATGTGCTCACACGCATGAAAGTCCTTCAGAACTTCTGGGGGCCTGGCGTCCGATCCACGTGCTCACCCAGAGGACAGACATCTTCAATTCCACAACTGTGGGACATGCTGCAAATGTCCGATCGACGTGAAATCCCATCAACATTACTAACTGGTCTTTTCAACGCCCAGACCGTGACTAGTGTTGCAAATGCTCCTGGGGACTGACATGGCATCGACGTATTCACAAAGAAGAGACCCTTCAAATGCTGAGATTGTGGTAATCACTATACAAGTTCCTTCGGATCGTTTAATCATGAACGTCTTCACATTGTGGAGAGACTATCAAATATCCGGTGTGTGGGATGTGCTCTCCAGTCCCTGCAGGACAGATGTTCCATCGACATTTTCACAAGTTGAGAGACACTTCTATGAGGAGGTAATGAGCAAGTGAGAAACAGTATATTCTGTGAATGTGATCAGCTTGAATTCGCAGCTGTCATTGGTCAAGGTGCAGTATCGGAAGCTGCGAAATAAGGGTCTATGGTGTCAGGGGCAAAGTACTGGCAAGGCTTGAGTTTTGGCTGACTGGCTGAAAACAGTTGGGTGAAAGGGTCTTTTCCAGGATGGCAGTGTGTGGTTCAGCAAGAGTCATTTTTGGCACCACAACTATTCCCGTTATGCGTGAATGATCGGGTCAAAGGACCTGAGAGTTTTGTTGATATTTTGCAGAATACACAACAACAGGTGGAAGGACAGATGGTTTTGAGGAAGTGGGCAGGCTGCAGAATGACATTGACTTGATTAATGCATGCATAAAAAATTGATGCAGTTAGGACACTGTGTGGAAAAGAGAGAGGTCATAAAGTAATGGCATGATTAGAGGCATAGACCATTTTGTGACGGGGAAAGGCTTCAGAGATTCCTCGGTTAAAGGCACTTGAGAGACCTAGTTGAGGTTTCTCTTATGTTTCACATGCAGGTTCTGTTGGCCGTTAGGAGAGCAAATGCAATGTTGGCATTCATTCAAGCGAGTTAAGAACCAACTGCAGAGGTTTGCAACTGACGCGAGAAGAGGCTCCCGTCAGACGCATTTGGATTATCTGGAATAGCTTTTGCCCTCATGTCTAAGGGGAGATATATTATGAGTGGTGGATAGGAGGTTTACAATGGCTGACACAGTGGTGGCACTGCTCTCTTCCAGCCTCAGCAACGCTGGTTCAATTTCTTCATCGGGCGACTCTCTGCAGTTTGCACGTTCTTTCCGTGTCTCCGTGAGTTTTCTCCACAGAAGGAAAATACGTTGTTGATGTCATTTGGCCATGGGAAATGCAGAGTTACAGGAATCGGGTAGAGGTGTGAGCTTATGTGCAATGATCTTCGAATGTTTCATGGGTTCTTCTTGGGCTGATTTGCCTTTTCGCATATTGTCAGGATTCTATTAGAACAACGTTGATCGCAGGGATGAAGGACTTGTCGTCGAAGAATTTATTATTTAAAAAAAATCACAGTTTCCATGTAAACATGCGATCTCAAATCAATCTCTTGAACAATATGAGGAGTGGAGGGGCATTCTTCAAAGGAAATCATGAAGGCAAAGCGAGCATATTAGATTGCCTTAGCACATAAATTTAAGGATAAAGTAAAGATATTTTATAAGTACATTCAGTGCTCGAGACCAAATCGGATCCCAGGAAGATGCAAGAGCTAACATTTGTCTTGTACCTCAGCAGATGTGAGAGACACTAAATGTTCATTTCACATTAGTGAACGAAATGGAGGCTACAAACATTTATGTTTTGAAAGTAGTTCACATTGAAAAGAGGAAGTTCCGGAAGACTTGGAAAATATAAAGTTGGATATTTCTCTGGGATCTGATCTCGTGCAGCAAGGGCTTTGTTGGAAAACATGGAAATAAACTGTTGGGCCCTTGGTAGAAATATTTGCATCACCTATTACTGCGAGTGATGTGCCCAATAAATAGAGTGTAGTTTTGTTGAGGAAGGGATGAATGGAGAAAACTGAAAATGATATACCTGTGACGCTTGCTAAGGTCGTGGGTAAGTTGTTGGAAGCAATTCTGAGCAATCGGATTTATATGTATTTTGAGAGACGAGTAAAGAACAGGGATAATCAGTTTGGTTTTGTGCGAGGGAATTTCTGTCCCACAAACATGGTTGGGTTATTTGAGGACGTAACCAAGACGATTGATGATGACGAAGTGGTAAGCACTGTTCAGTTGGAATTTAATAAATCCTTTTAAAAGGTTCCACAAGGTTGATTAATTTTTAACACAGAATTCAACGTAAGCTTTACAATTAGATATAAAATTAAATTAATGTTAGAAGGCATGAACGGTGGTGGAAGGTAGTGTTCTGACTGGAGGACTGTTACCAGCTGTGTTCCACAGGGTTCAATACTGAGCCCACTTTCGTTTTTCATTCATACAAATGATTTAGATAAAAATGTATAAAACATGGTCAGTGAGTTTGCAGATGATATCAAGATTGGTAGTAGAGTGGACAGTACAAAAGATTGTGTCAGATTGTAACAGTAGATTATCAGTAAAAACTACTGAAGTAATTTATTTGATTTATTTGATTTCCTCTTGCTGATCAAATGTTGGACCCGGCAGCTCGAACGAAATCAGAAGCACTGTGGTCAAAGCAAACGTTCACACTTGAGGAAATACCCGGGAATTAGGGTGATGTTACTGAGCAATTGCCTGTGTGTGTTGACATCACCCACATGAATACACAGCATTTGGGTTTGCGCAAACAGGTGATCTCGACAAAGAATGTGAATGTCTGTGGAGAAATCGAAAAGGAGATTTATCAGAACAGTCAAAGAAATGCGGAATATTATATCTAAGTTCAGGGTGGAGAAGTTGAAGTTGTTCTACAGAGATCAAAAACGATTCAGGTGTGATTTGTTCAACATATCCTTCCAGAAAATTAACCGACTGCAGTGTCAGAATATGAGAAATGTCAGAGTGCAATGATATTTAGTCCATTTCAATATGCACAGATGCTCCCACACGAGCTGAGTCTTTGCAAAATGTTTATTTAAAATTGTGACAATTCCCTGGGGAAGATCTTCCCTCAATCCACAAAAATGTATGCTGCCGAAAATTATTCCAGTTCAGATTGAAATGGCTCAGGGTACTTTCCATCAACCCAATGTTTCCTGCGCCATGTCAATTGAACTGTATCCAGATGAGGTTAGAACTCCCAGCCTCTTCTCCCAATGCTACCTATTCCATGTCAACAGAACAGAATTGCTCCAGCCGAGTTTGGAGCTCCCAGCCTGGGCGTTTCACGCGCCTCTCTGCGTTCATAGAAGAAATGCATGCTCACGGACTTTGTCAATGGCAGATGGAGTAGAGATCCACGCCTTCATTCCACTCCCAATTTCCGTTCGGATCTTCGCCACTGCACCACTAAATTTCTCTGATTCCAGACCTGGGAACCGGTGTAATGTGAGTGTTCAACAGTTATTACTATGTGGTCCCTCTGTACTGATAAAGTAACGATGTGAAACTTCGTTGTTTTTGTGACTTACATTTCAACAATTTGTGTACTATCGCCTGTACATTTAATCTTTGCTAGAAATCTATTGAACTCAGTCTTCAACATTCTCAATGATGGAATCTCCACAGCCAATGAGGGCATGGAAGATGACGATTCATTCCAATCTCAGTTCGTTGTCCTCTTGTGCATGTGGTGCTGTTCCTCGCCAATCTCAGCCAGTGCATTTATTGCTTTTACTGTTGGGTTTTTCATGTGATCGTATAGTGGCTCATCCTCTGCATTGTGGCCGAAGCAACCTCCATTCAAATCCGAGTATCAGTATTGCGGATTTGTTCCATGTTACTTCACATAACCCTTGCAAAACAAACGCAGAAAGGAAACAATCAATTTTAATGTGAAAGTACTCTCTAAGGTGATGATTTATTTGCTTCAAACTTTATCTGCATCGAATCTCGGAGAATTTTCTCCCTTCACAATCACTATTCTTCCTTTCCATCCCTCCTCCCATGTCTCTGGGGCATTGCACAAATTAACATTCACTTTCACATTGACACCGGTAGGTTAGTGTTGCAGCTGTCACTCTTGTTAGGTGAACATGCCCGAATACCACCATGAGGACATTTAAGCCACTTTATGCAATCAGATAATGTGGTTGGTTATCAATCCTCATGTACAGTGTTTGATTTGCATGGACCAGAGTTCATTGGAGCACTTGGTTCATGAAAGGATACAGAACAATTTCGAGGGAAAGAGACTTTATTGGAAAAGACCAATGTTTGTGAATTCCCCACATTTATTTCAAGTCTTTATTCGTCTCTCACTAGAGTATTATGTACAATGCTGCAATTCACATAAACGATGCGATATGACAGCTGTGGAAACGGTGCAGAAGTAATTTGCCAGTATGTTGTCTGGATTGAAGAACTTCAGCTATGATAGAGTTCATTTAGACTGGCCTTGTTTTTCTGAGAGCTGTAGAGGTTGAGAGGAGATAGTATTGAGATGTAGGAAATAATGAGTGGAATGGGTTGGATACACGTAACGAAAACTTTCCCTGTGATGGAGGGATCAATCAAACGGTAGCCATAGATTTAAGATAAGAGTCATAAATGTTCGAGTAGCTGTACATAGAAAACTTTATCAGCTGGGGAGTGGTTGGAATCTGGACATCACTGTTTGTATATTTCAGAGCGGCAGAAATTCTCACAATTTTTAGAGATATTTAACTGTGAATTTGTAATGCTTAAGGCATACAACGTTAAATGATGGAAAATGGGATGAGGATAATCAAGCAGGTGTTATTGACAAGAACATGCGCAAGTAGCTTGCAGGCTCAGTTAGCTCTGACATCCACCGTGTGGCGTTTGGTAACCTCAGTTGTCACGTGGGAGGCCAGGGTTCATTTTGCCGCTGGGGCGACTCTGACTGTTTCAGGGTTTCAAGGTTTGTGTTAAGATCTGCAGTTCCAGTGAAGGGTGCAGATGGTGTGCGAATTTTTGGTGGTTTTGGGAAGTTGATTGGCGGCCGTTTCCTCCAGTTTCTCGGTGATATCCTCAAGGCAGATGAAACTCGTGTGAAGCGCTGCTATCCTGAAGCGTTTTGAATTGGTTTGATTTCCTTCCCACAGCTTTCAGTTGCTGGTTCTTGTCGTCCTTTGCATGTCCCAGTATGTTGGGTCCAAATCAACTGTTTTTTAATGGAGTCATTGGATGAGTCTCGTCATTCTAGAAATTCTCTGGCTGCACTTTATTTAGCTTGTCCTATTATTTTTGCGTTGATCCAGTCGAATTTGTTGTCTTCGTCATCGCTGTTCATTGCTACTCAGAACAGCTGGCTGTGTTGTTTACTGGATCCTCCAGAAATACTTTGCAACATTAGATATTGCCGCAGATCCCTTGCCAAAATCAACGCGAGGAGGACATGCCATGACCCAACACACCAATCACTCTACATTATAGGTAAAAAATGTCTCGGCACGTACAGGCAGACACCTCTGACCATTCGGATTTAGGAGAAATCATAAACCGAAAGCCACGTTTGACAACATTTCACAAAAAAATGGCCCAATACCCATCATCTGCAGTACACATTTGGACAAACAATGTTGTACGTAGTGACTGCAGGAAACATTATAATGGACAGACAACTCACGATACGCATTCATGAAGATCAACTTGACGCAAAACACCACTGACAGGTGTCCTCAGTAGGTTGACTCATGACACTGAGTGTCACTGATTCCGTGGCTCGAAGTTCGGTTGTGTGACAGTCTGAGCAATGGAGAGTGCGTTGCTGAAAAAGTACAGCAGGTTCGGCAGCATCCAAGAAGCAGGGGAATGGACGTTTCTGACATGAGTACTTCATCAGGCATTCGGCCAAAACGTCGATCATCATGCTCCTCGGATGCTGCCTGACCTTCTGTGTTTTCCAGAACCACACTCTCGATTCTGACCTCCAGTATCTACAGTCCTCACTTTCTCCTCCGTCTGCAGCAATATTTAGTTCCTTGTGTGAGGGAACTGTTGAGACCAATGTAAAATTCGTTTGCTGATTGAGATATACAACCAGGTACGTAACCCAAAAGAGTGTTTATGTTGTTTTGAGTTCCCTGGCTGCTCAATGTGTGCTTCTGTGATCGCACAGTTGGAAGTGCTCTGGGGAGCGGCTGCAGTTCTCTGCGTTCGGAACCTAGATGCTATTGGTGCTGTGTGATTTGTTCTTGATTTTTGTAACAGTGACGGATCAACTGATATTGCAAGAATGCTAACAGGCGTGGAAAGTATCGAGGTACTGGTGACATTTGATTAGAGATCACCGAAATCAAGGAGAAAAGAATTTTGAATTCTTTCGAGTCGTGATGAAGAACAACCAGGGAAATAAGTCACCAGCGGGTACAGTTTACAAGGGCACTCACAGGAACCAAAATGCGAAATAAAATGTACAAAATGACGTAGACAGATGAAGGATGACAGTAATCATGGGTAACCTGACTTCCACTCCCCAGGTTCCCTAACTCCCACTGCCAGCCCCATTGTAAACAAATGTTAGCGAGCCAAAAACATCAACGTCGTCCATTGGAACGATCGAAGTCTTTTCTAAATTTTCGATTAGGCTATTAGTTTTAGTTATTTTTCTTTCCTGGAAAACAATCTTTTTCATTGTCAGCATTCGGGAAGGAAGCCATCCTTTTTGTCAGGGAAAGAATATGATACTAAACTTTGTGCCGTGTATAATATTCTTCTGCGTCACATGTTTCTTCTACTTTCTCTTGATTTTAATAGTAATCTGTCTTTTGACTCTTCCGACCAAAGTGCATGACCTAATAATCCGGACATGAAACTGCACCTGAATAGTTTGTCCCCACTCCCGGAATCTATCTATTTGCCTATGCATATTGCCATGATCTTATCATAACATGCTCTCCCACGAGTGTGTATTGTCAGCACATTTGGACACTTTTCACACTGCCACTTGCTGCATGCTATTAACAGAGAGATAATTGAACCCTTGAACATACCCAGTCTTGACAAGCCTCGGCTGTAAATACTTCTACACACTTGCTACACACTGAATGTGAGAACATCCTCCTCATTTGTTTCTTAAGAGGGTAACACCTTCCCCTGAGATTGGGATCACTGTCCTGCACAATTCTGGATATAAACAAGAGCAGGACAAACTTTTAAAGTAAAACATAATCTCACTGGCGTTTCCAGTGCAAGTTCTGAGTTTTCTTTTTTGACCTCTGTTTGAACAAACTGCCCTGATTATCACATTGTTATTGACAATGACACATTTTCTTCACAGGTGCTTCAGTGCCTGTGATTAAAGTGGAGCTGAAAAGCGCGATAGAAGTGCATCTTTATTCCTCGAACATTGCCGTGTTATTAATCTCTCTGCTCACGAAAAGGGATCCTTCATATTCATTCTATCTCTCATCAATACCGAGCATGTTTCTCTCACAGTTGATTTTAAATGTTTTCTTGTTGGAAGAGTTATCGCTGCAACTCCAGAAAACCCGCCGAAACAACTCGATATGTTCTCAGGTCTACTCATTTCTTGACATGCAGGAAACTTGCGTTCTGAACAAGAAACGGACCTGACTCAAAACGGACCTGTTTCTCTATCCACAGATGATAAAATAAACGCATGGGATATATGTAGGTTTCACTGACTTTATTTGAAACATGTTGTCTTTTTCCATTAAACGTCTTCACTCCTCGTTCTCTGGTCAATGACCTTGGTCAGAGGCAGCAGTTCCTCCTGACGATTAATCCGCCCATGCACAGCTCTTTCTCCCACATCATTATAAACGTCCCCAAGAAATTTCCCATTAATCTTCTTTGCTCCAATCAAAACATTCCCAGGGTCGTGAATCTCTGTACATGGTGAAAAGCAGAATTGTGAAAAGATTCTGGGAAAATGTTGCCAATTGTCAAGTGGGAAAACTGTCAACAAGCAAAACAGAAATCCCAGACTCGAGCTTTCGGAATCTTTAGACATTCCTTGGGCCGCGGATTCAGTGGAAAATGAAGGGTGAAATGGCCGACTGGGCAGACACAGTTTAGAAATCTTTCCGTTCATTCGGAGGCCGGTACTTTGACTCTGATATTCTCCGGACATGAAATGATCTATGATAGTGAAGGATTCTCGTTCCTGCGCGTCAGGATGTCAAATCTCATCTCAGCTCCAGGGCAATTCGAAAACACGGGAAGAGATAGGACACTGAAAGGCTGGAAGTGAGACAATCCCGGTAGGCGGATAACTGGTTCAGGTGTCATGGGTGCGTCTATAGAGGGTGGGATCAGACTATTCCCATGACTTCACCGTGAATTTCCCTGGATTTATTTACGAAAAATGCTAATTAAGGATGATTGTCAATATGGGAGGGGCAGGCTGCAGCTTGCATTCGGGCGTCATTGAAGCCGTTGGCTCATTAGTATCTGTGACGATGTTAGTCAGTGCGTTCGGCTCTTCACTGACAGGTTGCTGTTCTCCTACGACCCAGGAACAGAACGACAGCTGTTCTCACACCATCTTTTTTTTGTGCGCACAGTTTTGGGTTTTTACCAAGGTCAGGAAAATGTTTCTCAGAAGGCTCAAAGGGAGAAGTTCCCCGTTTTAGGAGAGCTGTTTCCCGGTGACATGTATGTTTTTGCAAAGCATGACATCAGACTGTTCCTATTGTCCACAATGAATGCCCCAGGATTCATTTTGGAAACTTTAACCAATTGAGGACAATTTTCATTCTGCAAAGGGCAGGCGAAAGCTTGAATTCACTGACAGTCTGCTTTAGGAGATCCTGCAAGGGGCCTGCTACAAGGGACTACCTAGTCTCTGTGGAGCAATTAGTCCTCTCGTTTCGCTGTTAACCGAGAAAGTGTACACACGCATGGAGCGGCAGGTGTTCTTATCCATCCGACTCATTTGCTGTGCACTTTCGGGTTTTTAATAGGGTTAAGGATATGTATCCAAACGGAAAGCAAATCCAGTGAGGAGCCACAAATGCGTTACTGTATTTTTGACTGGCTAGTGAAGGGTTGTGGACACTCGGAATCTAAAACATAAACAGAAACTGATGAAGGAACTCGGCAGGTTTGCCAGTACCTGTCGGAGAAAACAGAGTTCAGAGAAACTCCTGGAGAAGCTCTGAATCGTTGTCTCTATTTGTCTCTCCCCAGATGCTGCCAGATCTGTTTAGTTTCCCCTGCAATCTCTACCTTTCTTTTTAACTGAATGACCATTTCAACCACCGAGATTGATTACACAGACCAAACATGTCCTGACATTTAACCCTGTCGAAACTGTGATGATTGAATTCAAACAAACCGAACAATGATTGCCTGTCCCTCAGCTCCACAGGGAGGGAGTACTTGAAACCAGTTTAGTCGCACGCTTCTGCAGATGTGGCCATGTAGTTTACGCGATGGGCGTTAAATGCAATGTGGATTCCTCATTCAGTTAAGCATTTTGCTGACTGTGATTGAAAGCCGAGAGTGAACTTGAAGAGTGCTTGTTCTCTGCTTTCTTGTTTGAAATTCAATCGCAGGATTAGGTGAATTGCGGACACTCAGATAAGGAACGTGAAGAATCTGCAACCAACTGCCTGTCAGGATGGAAAAGACAGATAACTCCAGAGCAGGTAAGACCCATTTAGTTGTCCACTTCCATGACTGAATACATTTGCCCCTCTGAACCAATTGACGCCAAATGAGATAAGAACAGTTCAGGAGGATTGTGTTGGACTGGTGCAGACATATGGGCCAAAGGATATTATTGTGCTAGACACTTCCATAGCCAGCTTCGAGGAGGTCATTTTGTCAAGTAACAGGACATTCTTTGCTAAATGTCCCTCGTCGAGGAAGAGGTCGAAGCTACTCTCCCCTGATCTTTCTGTCTGTCACGGTATTCATTGGGACATTTCAATTGGTAATAACTGTTGCGGTGCATATTTGTGGAATCAGTCTATATAATAATGAGGACAACGAAACTGTGATTTTTCATTACCCAGCAGAGAGCAAGCCCTTGCAGCTTACAATCCCTGGCTCTGCTTTTGAAATAAAGATTACTTTCTCGATGTGCCTGTGTTTATATCAAACAGATCATTGACATCGGGACTAGACGTTCAGAGGAAGCGGGAGGTGTGACAGCGACAGAAACAGAACAAGACGAGACATGAAAGTGTTTAGATTTTGCCGTGTGCCCGTTGTTTTTAGGGAGGAATGTCTGCTGGGCGCGAACCTGTCAGGTCCCAGGAGCCAGAGGGCTGGCTTTGGTGGGATTTGTGTTATTGAAAGTTTCACATGAGAAGCGTTTGGGACCATTTCAGCTCAGTATCCATTTCATATCGCGGCTCACAACAACGGTGCATATTTTTTTGGGAAGTGCCTTGTATTCTACTTAAAGCCTCCTTTCTCCGGAGATACTTGTAGACATAAAGCACATGGAATGGGTATAATCCTGAGGACTCTGTCACTATCGGGGAATGAGCCTGCGTGACTAACTCTGTATTTGAACATGAGAATACGTTCCTCAAAGGGGTTACAACAGTGTGACCAGGTCAACCTTCAGTACCATTGTTATGTCATTTCAGATCACATAGACAATTTCATTGCTGCAAACTGGGACTAGAATAGATGGATGCCTGATAACGTACGGTTCACGATGGACGAATGGCCCTTCACAACTCCTCCCCGACACGCTTTTTAAACTCGAGGCCAGAGAGAAACTGACCTAATGAGAAAATCGCTTCACAACCTTCCAGAACCTTATTATTGTCCATTCTACTACCAATTTTGCAAACCTACTTACCATGCGTTCTATCTTCCTACCTACATCATTTATTTAAATGAAAAATAAAATGAATGTGCGCTCAGCCAATGGGATACCATTGGTAACAGTCCTCCAGTCCGAAAACTGCCTTCCACCACCATTCTCAGCATCCTGCTATCAAACTAATTTGATATCTAATTGGAATCCTTACATTTAACTTATGCGATTTAACTTTATAAATTAGTCAACCGTGTGGAACAATGTAAAAGCTTTTATTAAAGCCCAAGTGAGCAAACTCTACCACTATGTCCTCATTGATCTTCTTGGTTACGCCTTCAAAAAACTCAATCAATTTTGTGCAAAGACAATGCTGATTATCCCGATTCATTCCTTGTATCTAAAAATTCAAATAAATCCTATCGGTAAGAATTGCATCCAACAACTTACCCACGACCATAACCAGACACACAGGTCTATCGATCCCAGATTTCTCCATGAATTCCTATCTAAACAAAGGCACAACATTAGCCATCCCCCAGTCATTCGGCGCCTCACTCGTAATAATAGATGATAAAAATATTTCTACAAAGGGCCCAACAGTTTCATTCCCTAACTTCCCACAGGTTTCCGGGAGACAGGAGATCAGATCCCAGAGAAATATCCAACTTTATAGTTTCCAGGTCCTCCAGCAATTCCCTTTTTCAATGTGAACTACTTTCAAAACATCAGTATTTAGGTGTACCCGCCATTTCGTTCTCCACAGTGTAAACTGACGCGAAATGAACATTATATGTTTCTCCATCTGCTGAGGATCAAGGCATAGGTGAGCTTTTTCATCTTAAAGTGGTCCTATTTCGTCTCAATTTCTTAATGTACTTGCAGAATCTATTTAGATTATACATAACTTTATGGTCTGAGGTTATTTAATATTCTCCATTGACCTTTATGATGTCCTCCTCAAGAATGTCCCTGCACTCCTTATATCGTTCAAGACGTTCACTTGAAATCATGCGTTTATATGGAATGTGTCACCTCGGTTAAAAAAATTCTTATGACAAGGCCTAAATCCCTGCGATCAACCTTGTTCTAACGGAATACCTAAAATGTGCAAAACGGAGATTTGGACCAAGAAACCCCCACTAATCATGCGAAGGGAATCGTACCCAACTCACACCTCTACCCAATTCCTGTAACTCTGAATTTCCCATGACGAAAGAACGTCAGCTACACATCTTTAGTCTGGGGAGGAAACGCAGGCTGAAATGGACAGGATGTGCCAACTCCAAATTCACATTCGTCCAATGTAGATATTGAACAAACATCGCGGAGGCTGCAAGACATTACTACTCACCACTGAGTCAGCCATTATAAACCTCCTATCCACCACGCAAAACATACCATCACTTAGATATGGGGCCAAACCCTTCTCCCAATGTTCCAAATGCAATGGTCCAGAGCCTCCTATTGACTGAGGCCTAAACGTCTGCCCCTGCTTTTTAATTTGCTTGAACAAAACGCCGACATTGTATTTGCGTTCCTAAACACCAACTGAAACTGCATGCTAAACATAAGAGAAAATTGAACTTGGAATTCTTTCTGCTTTCAGAAAATTGTCTCTGCCTCTACTCTTTCCACCAAACATATGACCTCATATTTTCCACAAAGTATGGCAACTACAACGTTTTTCGAAGCACTCACTCCATTCAAGTCATTCTGCAGCATGCCAGCTTCATCAATAAGATCTGGCCTTCCACCTATCATTGTGTCTTCTTCAAATGGAGCAACAGCACCCTCAGTTCCTTTGAATGGATCATTCATATATAATGTGAATAGCTCCGGTGCCAACACTGACTCCTTTGAACTCCACTAGTCACGGGCTGCCATCCTGGAAGAGACCTCTTTACCCAACTGTCTGCCTTCTGCCAGTCAGCCAAGCCTCAATCCATGGCCTCTTATTTAGCAGTTTGCCGGACTGCACCTTGAAATATGTCTATGGAAATTCAAGCCGGTCACCTCCACAGGCTTGACTTCATCTCATTTGCTCATTATCTCCTCAAAGCATTCTAATATATTTGTCAAATGTGATTTATCCTTGACAACCTGTGCTAATGCTTCACGTACTCTGTAATCCCATCCTTCCAATGACCTTCGATTTCAGATCTGAATGTGAAGAACAAAGTTCAATCGCGTTGACATATGTAAACTCTCCGCTGTCTCAGTAGGGTCGATGAGTGAATGAATTCCATCCCTCAGTGGGATCCCTCTACTCTCTCAGCAGGGTCGATGAGTGACCTAACTGTTTTTCTCACATGGAACAGGTAAATGCTTGCTGACAACTGCAAAACAGATGGTGTGCTGAGAGTTGAGATGATTGTTTGAACTTATTCCTGGAATAAATTCACTTGAAACGTCTCCCACAATTCGAAAATATCGATGGGACATCAGTTCTACAGAGACTAGAGAGCACATCCCACAGACTATATGTTTGAAAGGTCTCTCCTCAATGTGAAGACATTTATGATATACTGTCCCCAGGAACGTTTATAGTGATTAATGTCTATATTCAGTGTCAACACGTTGATGACACGTTTCTATTCAGGAAAGAGTGCAGCACTTCCCGCATTCAGGGCATTTAGAAAGACCTGTTAATACTGTGTGAAAGGTGATGAGCCATCCGGTCGCTCGGACGTAACAGCACGTCCCACAGATTTGGAACTGGAGATGTCTCTCCTCCGGGTGAGCACGTGGATCACACGTCAGGTCTCTTTGATTCTTAATGGACTCTTATTTATGTGAGCATATTTCTCAAAAATGAAGCACATAGAGGGTTGATAACATTTTCCAAAGTCCGGAGAGATAAAAAGTTCCTCGTTAGTATGAGCGAGGTGTTCGGTTCTCCAATCGCTGGATGTTTTAAAGCATTTTCCGCAGCTCAGGCATTGAAATAGTTTCTCATCATTTTGAACGAGTAGGTGTCGCAGCAGGTCAGAGACAGAGTGAATCCCTTTCCACACTCTGAGCAGGTGAATGGCTTGTTCCTGGTATCATTGCGTCCACGGGAATTCAACTCAGACAGGGAATGGATCCCCACGTTTCCCCAGTCTTTCCTCAGTATGATTGCATTTGAGCTTTGTAAGGTCTGATGACAGGTGGAAGCCTCGTCCACACACACAATAAGTGAACGATTTATCTCACACTGTAACCAGAGCTTTTTCATTTCATGTTCGAAATCTGATCAAGTTGTATTCGGGATAAAGTGTGCGGCTTCATCAGATTAAGGTGGAGAGGTTGGTTTGTAAATCTTACCGTTCGAAAATCCTGCGAAACTGATGTTATCCAAAAAAGAGAGTGTGAAACCGTCTTTCACAAGACTCGAGATTCTGTCTGAAGATAAGGTCTGAAGGTAAGGGATTTTCGACACGAAGAATTTGAAGAGAATTTTGTCAGAATCTTTTATGCACACAACCTCCACTACAGAGACCAGCGGGTCAGCAGGTGGATATGAACACGATCACCTCCCTGTTCCCTCCAGGTCAAACACTGTATTGACTTGTCTGCCATCCAGTCCTGATGGAGCAGACATTTCTTACAATTGAATCATTGCAAAACTGAGGCATCTGACTTCAGTCCCCAACTCAAAATCCACTGCCTCGCCACTGAGTTAGAAGTGTGATATTGGAAGAACACAGCAGGGCAGGCAGCATCCAATTAGCAAGACAATCGATGTTTCGGGCACCATCAGGAAAGAGGCTTGTGAAGCGAGGTGGTAGAGAAACAAATGGGAGCGTGTGTGGCTGGGACAAAGTAACTGAGAGTGTGATAGGAGGAGGGAGGTGGGGGTAATGATTATAGGTCGCAGCGCAGGGTGGAGCAGATAGGTGGGAAGGAAGATGGACAGACAGGACACTTCATGAGAGCGGCAGAAGCCCTGGACCTGAATGAACTTGGCTGTGTGGGAGGGAGAGTTGACATGTTCGGCCAGGGGCCAGTGGTGTTGTTTGGTGCGGGTGTCCCAGAGAAGTTTTCCGAAGTGGTCTGTAATTAGGCATCCGATCTCCTCAGTGTCAAGGAGACTGCAAAGGGAACAAGGGATATAGTAAATGACATGCGTGGAAATGCAGGTGAAACTCTGATGGACATGGAAGGGTCCTTTGGGGCCTTGGACAGAGTTGAGGGCGGAGGTGTGGATGAATGTTTTGCAAATCCCCTGTTGGAATGAGAAGTTTGCTGGGTGCAGATGGTAGGGTGGTTTGGTGGGGGCGTGCACCATCAGGAAGTCGAAGAGGGAATGATATTTACAGAAAGTGGGTAGGGGTGGGGAGGGAAACATATCTTAGTTGGTGGGTTTCATTTGCAGCTGACGGAAATACCGGAGGATGACATGATGTCTACAGAGGGTGTTGGATTTTAAAGTGATGTAGAAGGGAGTTCCGTCCTCGTCTCAATTGGAGGGATGAGTTTTGGGAGCGGAGTTGAGGGAAGTGGAAGACATGAGCTGGAAGGCATTATCGACCAAGTCCTAGGAGAAAATGCCTCGCCACTGATTCAATCTCCTCCCTGGTAATTGTCTGAGTCTGAACAGACACGTCATAACCATGGTGACATACTTCACTTCCTGATGTGTTTTTAACCACATATCCCCAACATCACCATGTCAGCCGACTTGAATTTCATTAACATCATTAACTCTTCCACGTCTCTGCTCTTCTGCAGCTCAAACTCTAATCCATTCGTTTGGAAGTCACGGTCATAATACACTTCCATCCGTCCATTCAAATTCCCTCCCTGCTGTTGTGCTAGTGATGCAAGGAATAGGGAGAGAGTGGAGTTGAACACATGGCTACAGGGATGGTGCAGGAGGGAGGGTTTTGGATTCCTGGATAATTGGGGATATTTCTGGGGTAGGTGGGACCTGTACAAGCAGGATGGTCTTCATCTGAACCAGAGGGGTACCAATATCCTGGGGGTAAGTTCGCTAAGACTATTGGGGTGTGTTTAAACTAATCCAGCAGAGGGATGGGAACCAAAATTGTAGTTCACGTATCGAAAAGTTTGAGAGTAGGGAGGTCCAGAACAAGTTTCAGGGTCGCAAGATTGCAAGACGTTGGTTTGGAGTATGTCGACTTCAACGCCAGGAGCATCTGGAATAAGGTCGATGACCTTACAGGATTGGTTGGTACCTGGGAATTCGGTGTTGTGGCCATTTTGTAGACATGAATAGAACAGTGACATGAATAGTTGCTGCAGATTCCAGGATTTAGATGTTTCAGTAAGAACAGAGAAGAAGGTAAAAGAGGGGGGACCTGTGGCAGTGTTGATCAAGGACAGTATGACAGTTGCAGAAAAGATGTTTCGGGACTCGTCAACTGAGGTAATATGGGCTGAAATTAGAAGCCGGAAATGAGATGTCACCCTGTTGGTAGTTTTCTATAGGCGTCCGAATAGTTCCAGAGATGTAGAGGAAAGGAGAGCAAAGATGATTCTCGATAGCAGTGAGAATGACAGGGTAGTTGTTATGGGGGATTTCAACTTTCCAAATATTGACTGGGAACAAACATAGTGCGAGTACTATAGATGGGACAGTTTTTGTCCAATGTGGGCAGGAGGGCTTTCTGACACAGTATGTAGAAAGGCCAACAAGGGGGGAGGCTACATTAGATTTGGTACTGGGTAATGAGCTCGGCCAGTTGTTAGACATGGAAGTATGTGAGCACTTTGGTGATAGCGACCACAATTCTGTTATGTTTACTTTTGACATAGAAATGGATAGGTGTATACCACTGGGCAAGAGTTACAGCTGGGGGAAAGGCAATTATGATGCTATTAGGCCAGATTTAGGAAGCATAGGATGGAGAAGGAAACTGCAGTGGATAGGCACATTAGAAATGTGGAGCTTATTCAAGGTAACGCTACTGTGTTTCCGAGATAAGTATGTTCCTGTCAGGCAGAGTGAAAGCTGTCGAGAGCGGGAGCCGTGGTTTCCGAAGGAAGTAGACTGTCTGGTCAAGAGGAAGAAGACGGCTTATGTTAGGATGAGAGGCGAAGGTTCAGTTAGGGCGCTTGGGGGTTACAAGGTAGCCAGGAAAGACCGAAAAAGAGACCTCAGATGAGCCAGGAGGCGACATGAGAAGTTTTTGGCGGATAGGATCAGGGTAAACACTAAGGCTTTCTATAGGTATTTAAGGAATACATGAATGACGAGAGTAAGATTATGGCCAATCAGCAATAGCACTGGAAAGTTGTGTGTGGAGTCAGAGGAGATGGGGGAAGCACTAAATGAATACTTTTCAACAGTATTCAGTCTCGAAAACGACAATGTTGTGGAGGAGAATACTGAGATACAGGCTACTACACTAGGTGGGATTGAGGTTCACAAGGAGGAGGTATTAGAAATCCAGCAGAGTGTGAAAATAGATAAGCCCCCTGGGCCGGATGAGCTTTATCCTAGGATCTTCTGGGAAGCCAGGGGGAGATTGCCGAGCGTTTGGCATTGAACTTTAAATCGTCATTGTCTACAGGAATAGTGCCATGCGACCTGAGGATAGCAAATATGGTTCCCATGTTCAAGAAGGGGAGTAGGGACAATCCTGTTAATTTTAGATCAGTGAGCCTCATTTCAGTTGTTGGTAAATTGTTGGAAAAGGTTATAAGAGATAGGATTTATAACCATCTGGAAAGGAATAATTTGTTCAGGGATAGTCAGCATGGTTTTATGAAGGGTAGGTTGTGCCTCACAAACCTAACTGATTTCTTTGAGAAGGTGACCAAGCAGGTAGATTAGAGTAAACCGAATGATGTTGTGTATATGGATTTCAGCAAGACGTTCGACAAGGTTCCCCACAGTAGGCTATTGCACAAAATGCGGAAGAATGGGATTTTGGGAGATGTAGCAGTTTGTATCAGTTATTGGCTTGCTGAAAGAAGACATGGGGTGGTTGTTGATGGGAAATGTTCATCCTGAAGTCCAGTTCCAGTTGTATACCGCCAGGGTCGGTATTGGGTCCACTGCTGTTCGTTATTCTTTATAAACGACCTGGATGAGGGCGGGGAAGGGTGGGTTAGTAAATTTGCAGACGACACTAAGGTCGGTGGAGTTGTGGATAGTGATGAAGGATGTTGAAGTTTACAGAGAGACATAGGTAAGCTACCGAGCTGGGCTGAGAGGTGGCAAATGGAGTTTAATGCGGACAAGTGAGAGGTGATTCCTTTTGATCGGAACAACCGGAATGCAAAGTATTTTGCTAATGGTAAATTTCTTGGTAGTGTAGGTGATCAGAGAGATCTCGGTGTTCAGGTAGATAGAGATCCTTGAAATTTGCCACCCAGGTTGACAAGTTTGTTAAGAAGGAGGAGAAAGTGAGGTCTGCAGATGCTGGAGATCAGAGCTGAAAATGTGTTGCTGGAAAAGCGCAGCAGGTCAGGCAGCATCCAGGGAACAGGAGAATCGACGTTTCGGGCATAAGCCCTTCATTCCTGAAGAAGCGCTTATGCCCGAAACGTCGATTCTCATGTTCCCTGGATGCTGCCTGACCTGCTGCGCTTTTCCAGCAACACATTTTCAGCTCAAGTTTATGAAGAAGGCATACATGTTTTAGCTTTTATTAATTGAGGGATCGAGTTCTGGAACCATGAGATTATGCTACAGCTGGACAAAACGCTGATGCGGCCGCACTTGGACTATTGTATACAGTTCTGGTCACAACATTATAAGAAGGATGATGAAGCTTTGGAAAAGGTGCAGAGGAGATTTATTCGTATGTTGCATGGCATGAAGGGAAGGTCTTACGAGGAAAGGGTGAGGGACTTGTGTATGTTTTCGTCAGAGAGAAGAATGTTGAGAGGTGACTTAATAGAGACATATAATATAATCAGAGGGTTTAGATAGGGTGGACAGGGAGAGCCTTCTTCCAAGAATGGTGACGGCGAGCACGAGGGGGCATAGAATTAAATTGAAGGGTGATAGATATAGGACAGATGTCAGAGGTAGTTTCTTTACTCTGAGTGTAGTAAGGGTATGGAATGCTTTGCCTGGAACGGTAGTAGATTCGCCAACTGTAAGTCCATTTAAGTCGTCATTGGACAAGCATATGGTCGTACATGGAATAGTGTAGGTTAGATGGACTTCAGATTGGTATGACAGGTTGGCGCAACATCGAGGGCCGAAGAACCTGTACTGCGTTGTCATGTTCTATGTTCTATGGTCTAACTCCCACTGCTTCTATTCAAGGGTGCACTTGCGTTCTGTTCACTGTTTCATTGTGCATTATCTGAATGACATTTTTACGAACGCCCATTTTCGCAAATGTGCACTGCGGCCTTCGCAGCTTAATCTTTCCACAAGGGCTCCCACAGGGTGGAAGGTAAGGAGTTTCAGGTTATTCACCCAATGATGTAATCCTGAGGTCTTCCAATACCTCTCCTGCATGTCGGAGAACTCAAAACAAGGGTTGCTCACCCATCACCGGGCAGCAAAATTTCAATTTTTCATCATTTTCTACAAATCTCTTCCTGTCTTCCATCTATCTATCACTGTCATGTCTTCCAGCCCACTCAAGAGCAAATAGAGCTGGTCAATATTATGCAACCCAGCCAGCGGACACGACACCCAAGATTATGTTTTAAAGTGCACTCTCAGATATTCTGCATTCCCTCGAATTCCAAGCTCCGGAGCATGTTCGATTTGAACTGTTTCACGTTTGGTGACTAAAAGTCACCTGCCAAGGCCATAAATTATGAATTCCCGTGGCAACGTAAATCGCACAGGCAAAAGGAAAGGAATTACTCACCAAGTAATTAAGAAAACCTGCAATACACGCTGAAATCAAGGGTAATAAGCTGGTATCAATACTACATCGTGCATTTTATATAAAAGAAGCTTCAAAGCTTTTACTTTGTGTGAGTTTAAACAAATGTTGATCCCTGTCACATTATTAGATATTGGGAAGCTGACAAAGTGTTATATCAAACACGTGACCAAAGAAGTGGGTTTCAAGTCGTATTTTGTCACACAAAACGAAGCTTGGATCACAAAAGTGAGATGACCGAAGTTTTTCTGCTAGAGGTCATCATCTTTTGTCAGTCTCAGAACGCTTCATATGTTAGTGCTGCCATAGCTCAGTGGTTCGAGCCCGGAGTTGTAACCTCGATTCACACTGCAGCCTTGCTGAATTTTCTTGCAACTATTGCAGCAAGCATCCGAAGGTGCGTTCTCCATGTTGTTAGGAATTATTTTTGAAGGAATAGCTGGAAGTCATTTTATAGGCAGACCCCACCCCCCCACTCCCCCCGCCCCAGGCCACATTTGTTTCTGTTTAGAAGTCCACATACGTGTTTTTCCTTCGAGGATCATGAGGATGACAAGCTTCTGATGCGAATAATGCCTTCGTTTGGCAGGAAGAACAACGTGATTCATGAAAAGCAGAAAAGAAACGGTGAAACAATGGGGGACGAAAACATACAGGGATGCGGTTGAATGCTTCAGTTCCTTATGTAGAGACAGTAATCTGCTGGAATCCAATTAAACAGGCAGGAAGTTGGAAGAACACAGCTAGCCAGGCTGCCTCAGAGTTGGAGAAGTCAACGTTGAGCAGGTACCAATTATTGCCAATTGGGACAGTCCTTGAGGTACAGCCTCCCGCCTGTTTACCCCTCTGCTTATGTAAACAGAATCGGTTTTAAAGCGAGTCATGAAGAAAGAAGAGGCCAAACGGGTCAATTCCTCATTTTATGGAAGTTGGGCTCTCCTGAGACCTTTGTCACTTTCAAAAGATGTCTCTGTATAGTTCCCTCTATGGCTCAAAATGAGGTTCAGTTCTCCCGCAGTTCATGAACAAAGTTGACGGTATCTGACTTCAGTCTCATTCACTGGTTCATTTGGGATTAAAACTTTGCAGGGAAAGTCTCATTCAGATGAACACTTCAGACGTCAGGCTGTGGGCCAATTAGTGGAAACTGGAAACGAGAATATTTGGATGTTTGATGACTGGCACTGACATAATGTATTATTCTGTGCTCTAAAAGCACGATGTCACAAACACTCTTTTTTGGAAGGAATTTCTCATCGCAGGAAAATAAACCTATGCTGTTAAGAGAAGAAGCAATTGCACATGCCGTCCTTCCTAGTCGACTAGTGGTTACCATACAACGCTTTCACCGCTGTGGTTTGGATTAATTTCTTGGTCAGGGAATCTGGGTTTATTGTTCCTGATAAGGGCAACAACACAAGTCGAGCGTCTTTGACATTTCAAATGCGTCCGCATGTGCCTTGAATAATTGTGCAGGGTCGCAAGGTGGCTCACTGGTTCTCACTGCTGCCTCACAGCGCCAGAGATATGATTTGCCGACAACTGGGTCGACTGTCAGTAAGGTGCGTTATTCAGGAGCAAATGAAGAGAAAAAGGGTAAGGAATTGTTCTGTGAGGGTTAATTCCAGGAGGATTTGTGTGCATTTGTTGCATCGAATAGGCAATTTCTGAACTGTAGGCATTCCATGTTCCCTTATTGTGTTGCTTTAGCACATGTTCAGACAGGAGAGAAAGTGAGGAAAAACAGTCACGACCCAATCAGTGATTGATCCATTGTGCAACAACCAACGGATTCACTTTTGACTGAACTCCCATTTTCTCTACATTGGTAATGGTAGTATACAGCATTAGAGCGGGTTTTCATGTGTTGTTTTGGCCCCAGCATCCTTTCTCAACATGGACTATACTGGGACATAAATAGATGATAAAAGACATGGATGGCGATGACTGCAATGAAAAGACGTCAGGAAGAATGGACAGCGTTTACTTGGAAACAGAATAATGGAAAGGAAGCCAACGATGTAGTGGGGGAAAATGCCATTTGAAAAGACAAAGCGGGGTTTCATGGGATGGTGGAAAAGACGAATAGATCATGTGGCGTGAAACCAGGTAAAACTGAGTTGTGTCCGTATAGAAGGTTTCTAGGCGATGTGAATTTGGTGAGAGTAAACAGGAGGGAAATTCCCTCATTCGGATGGATCCATATCTAGAGTATAGAACTTGAAAACCAGCAATGAATGATAAAGAGAAGTTTGGAGCTCGCATTCTTTTTCTTTATACAGCTATTGAATTCGAAAATGCTTACTTTTTCTCAGGAAAAAAATATTCAGAAGTTGATTCTAAAATATTTGTAAAGACACTGGAGCCCAGTGTCCCCTGTACCACAGGGATCAGTGCTGTGTCCCTGTTATTTGTGGTATTCATAAATGGTGCAGATGTAAATGGGAGGAATGTTGAGTGGATGGGGTGGAGGTTATGATAAGTAAGTTTCTATTTGCCCAGATGGTTGACAGTGAGGAAGAAGGTCTTATCTTACAGAAAGATATAGATGGATTGGATCAATGGCAGATGGAATACAAACCTGATAATTATGAGGCGATACAGTTTGGAACAAGGAAACAGACAGGGAAAATTCAATGAATGGCAGCACACGAGGAAGCTCAGAGGGTGCTTCTGAACGCATCCCTAAAAGTGAGTGTACAGGGTAATAGGTTAGTTAAGATGTCGACCTTGGATGTATCATTCATTAATCGGGGCGGAGATTATAAGAGCTATACAGGGCTTTGGTTAGGCCAAGATGGAGTACTGTGTGCAATTCTGGGAACAACATTACAGGAAAGACGTGAGGGGGTGCAGAGGAGATTCACCAGGATGTTCCCTGGGATGGAGCATATCAGCTATGGAGAGAGGCTGGGCAAGCTCGGGTTGTTTAGTTTGGAACAGAGAAGGCGAGGGGGATGTGATTCAGAAGGATAGGATTATGAGGGGCATGGACAGGGTGGATAGACAGCAGCTTTTCCTTTAAGTCAGAGGGTCAAGACCAAGGGAGCACACTTTTAAAGTGAAGGGTTTGAAGTTTAGTGAGAATTTAAAGATTGTTTTTCACCCAGAGTGTATTGGGGTCAGGAATTGACTTCCTGAGAGGAGATTTATCACGACCATTGAACGAGCACTTGTAAGTGTCATAACATTCCCGGCTATTTGCCTGGTGTAGATCTTGCTATATTTCTGATAGCACAGAATATATATTCCTGTGAGTGTATGGCTGTGCAAAGTCAATCATTGAGCAGTAAGGCAGGAATTGATGGGTTTCTGAAGAGCATATTCACAAGGGTTATGAGAGTGAACTGTGATAGCTTGTCAAATTATGTCAATGTGAGAAATATCAGAAAACGAGTGAAGCCTCCTTACAATCTGAAACCAGAGAATGGAGAATGGGGAACAGGGAAATTGCAGAACTATGAAACAGCTACTTCAGTTCTATCTTCACAGAACTTTCTAACAAAACTAGGAAAATCAAGTCTGGTATGGAAAACGATATAGTACATGGAACATAGAACATGGTAAGTAAATGGTTTAGGAGAACTTAATGGGGCTGAAGTAATGATCATAGATAACACTAAAATAGATTTATGAAATGGGAATTATGTTTGAGAAACAGACTGGGAGACAAATGAAAGAGAAGCAATGGATGTAAAACATTTGGATTTTCCGGAAAAAAAATTTGGTTAAAGCTCCAAGCCCAGTTTGCAAAATCAAATCTTAGTGGATTGGAGCGAATATATGGCCATGTTTCTAGAATGGGACAGCTGGCAGGAAACACTGATTAGAAATAAACAGACTCGTCAAGCAACAGCCTGACATTGTCTGTAAAGTATGATTCTGTGAGTATAACTGTGTCCTAGTCACCCCATCACCTTCCCCGGATATCTCCTGTCTCACCAGCAGGACAGACACAGCAGAAGTGGTGGCACAGTGGGATAGAGTTGGAAGGGAATTGCTCTGGGAGTCCTCAACAGTTATTCTGTATCCCACGAAGTCTCAAGGCGTTAGTTTACACACTGGAAAGGAAACCTCCTGCTTATTACCATGTACTAGCCTCTCTCAACTGAAGAGTCAGTATTCCCCTATGCTGACCAACACTTGGAGGAAGCACTGAGGATGGCAAGGGCGCAAAATGTACTCTGAGTGGGGGATTTCAATGTCCGCCACCAAGAGTGACTCGGCAGCAGCATTACTGATCGAGCTGGTCGGGTCCTAAAGGATATAACTGGCGGCAGGAGGTGAAGGACCCAAAAAGAGGAAAATACATACTTGACCACATCCTTACTAATCTGCCAGTTGCAGAAGAATCTGCCCATAAGAGTATCGGTAAGAGTGACCACTGCAGAGTCATTGCAGAGACAAAGTCATACCTTCACACTGAGAATAACCTCCATAATTTTGATTGGCACTATCACCGTGCTAAATAAGACAGACTTTAACAGATCTAGCAGCTCAAGTCTGGGTTTCCATAAGGTGCTATGGGTCAGCAATAGCAGCAGAATTGTACTCCCGTAAAACGTCATGGTCTGGCATATCCCCCCCACAACAATTGCCATCAAGCCAGAGGATCAACCTTGGATCAATAGAGAGTGCAGGAGCAGCACCAGACATACCTGAAAATGAGTTGTCAGCCTGGTGAAGCCACCAACCAGGACTACTCACGTGCCAACTGGCATAATCAGTAAGTGATAGACAGAGCTAAGTGATCCCACAAGCAACAGATCAGATCTAAGCTCTGCAGTCCTTCCACTTCTAGTTGAGAATAAGTATGGACAAGTAAACATGTCATTGGAGGAGGAGATTCTACAAGTATACCCATCCTTAATGATGGAAGGACCCAGCACTTCAGTGTAGAAAATAAGGCTGATGCATTCGCAACAATCTCCACTCAGAAGTGCTGAGTGGATGATCCATCGCAGCCTCCTCTACTGGTCCTCAGCAATTCAGTTGCCAGTCATCAGCCAATTTGATTCACTCCACGCGATATCCAGAAACGGTTGGAGACACTGCATACTCCAAAGGAGACACATGTTGACAACATTGGTGGGCGGCACGGTGGCGCAGTGGTTAGCACTGCTGCCTCACAGCGCCAGAGACCCGGGTTCAATTCCCGCCTCAGGCGACCGACTGTGTGGAGTTTGCACATTCTCCCCGTGTCTGCGTGGGTTTCCTCCGGGTGCTCCGGTTTCCTCCCACAGTCCAAAAATGTGCAGGTTAGGTGAATTGGCCATGCTAAATTGCCTGTAGTGTTAGGTGCAGGGTTAAATGAAGGGGAATGGGTCTGGGTGGGTGCGCTTCGGCGGGTCGGTGTGGACTTGTTGGGCCGAAGGGCCTGTTTCCACACTGTAAGTAATCTAATCTAATCTAATTCTGGCAATAGTACTGAAAACTTGTGCTGTAGAACTTGTCACTGAACTCGCTAAGCTGCTCCAATATCGTTACAAAAAGGACATTTCCCCGATTAAGTGGAACATTACCCATGTATCTCCTATAAATAAAAATCCAGACACACCCAATTCGGCCAATTACCACCCCATCAGTCTACTCTCGATCATCAGTAATATGATGGAAGGAGTCAGTGCTTTCAAGCACTAACTGCTCATCAATAACCTGGTCAACAAAGCCCAGTTTGGGCTCCACCAGGATCACTCAGCTCCTGACCTCATTACCTTGGTTCAAACAGGACAAAAGAGCTGAACTCCAGAGGTGGGTTGAGAGTGATAGCCCTTAAAAACAAGACTGCCTTCGACCAAGTGTGGTATCAAGGGGTGTTAGCAAAACTGGAATCAATGGGTACCAGGGAAAAACTCCCTGCTGTTTAGAATCAGACCTGACACGTAGGAAGATGGTCATGGTTGATAAAGGTGAGTCAACCCAGCTCCAGGACAACCTGTAGGAGTCCCTCGGACAGTGGCCTAGGTTCAAACATCTTCAGGGCTGCTTCATCAATGACCTTCCCTCCATTTTATGGTCAAACGTGGGGATGTTCGCCAATGATAGCACAATGTTCAGCAACATTTGTGGCTCCTAAGATACTGACTTAGATACAGCTGCCCACTTGATAGATCCATCAAGTGGGGAGCAGTGACATTGCAAAGGACCTGGATCTCCTTGTACACCAGTCACTAAAAGCGATATTGCAGGAACAGAAAGCAGTTAGGAATATCAAAGATGTGCTGACCTTCATTTCAGGGTGATTTGAATTCAGGAGTAAGGGTGACTTACTGCAGCTGTACAAGGCCTTGGTGAGACCCCATCTCGAACATTGTGCAATATTGTGTGCAGCTTTGGTCTCCGTACCTAATAAAGGGCAAACCTGTCATTAAGGGAGAGCAGCGAAGGATGACTAGATTGATCTCTGGAATGACAGTCTTGTTGTGGGAGCAGAATTTGGGGCGATTGGGCTTGTATTCCATGGGCTTTAGGAAAATGAGTGGAGATCTCAGTGAGATATATAACACTCTGACAGGGTGAGACAGATTGGAAGCAGGGATGATAATTCCGCAGGCTGTGGTGTCTAAAACAAGGGGCCACAGTATTATATACAGACAGGTCATTCTGCATTGAGATGATAATAAATGTCTGCCTTCAGAGACTGGTGAACCAGGAGAATGCGCTTAAACCTGGAAACCAAGACACTGAATATAAATAAGGATTTAGAGACAGTAAAGGGATGGTGCGAGAGCAGGAGTACGGTGTGGAAATAATGGGCCAGCCATCATTATATTGAATTGGGTAGCAAACTCGATGGACCAAAGGAACTACTGCACTTCCTATATTATAGCTTCCCAAGGTTAATCATATTAACGGATATATTCATTGTTTGCAATAAGTGTATTGTGGAGATGTTTGAAAATGAACGACAATAAGGAAGGCTCAATATGTCCTTTCCCGATGTTTCTATGCAGTGTGTGGGAAAGCTCTGTAAATGTTGTCACAAGTTCCCGGACGTTAGGAAGCAGGTCTCAGCAGGATTAACAGTACTGTGTTTCCTGTTCCCTTTTCCGATACCGGCTGGGGCTGGGAGTTCTGTCCAGGTTTATCCTTTAAGAGCTCGAAGCAGTTTGATACAATAGAGTGTCTTGCTTGGCCGATTCCGAGACCATTGAAGGGTTTATCTCATGTCTGTGCGTCTGGAGTCACGTTTAGGCCAGACCAGGAAAGCACGGAGACTCACTTCCTGAAAGTACATTGGGGAAGAAAATTGGTGTTTACAATCGACATTGGCTTCAAGGTCACTGTTACTGACGCCAGATTTTGTATCTTAATATTTTATCAATTGTTTTAACTTCCACCAGCTACCAGAGCATTATCCTGGTTTGGATTAGTAATCCAGTGACATTTCCACAACAGCACCATCTCCACATGGCGACCTATCTGAAACCACACTGAGCTGGGTATTTCTGTGCTGCTTGATAGCTCTGTCAAAAAGAACTCCCACCAATGTGACTGTTGTGATTGTACTGAGGGGGAGGTAATTGGTCAGATTGTAATTATTCTCCTCTTAGAGGATCGGACATAGCTGAGCAATTTTCCACATTGCCAGGGAGTTGCCAGAATTGGAGCTAGAATGAAACAGCTTCCCCAGGGGCACGGCTTGTTGTGCAGTCTTCAGTCCTATTGCAGGAATGGGGTCAGGGCCCATTGCCTTTGTCGTATCTACTGTGTCCACCTGTTTCTTCATGTCACGGGCAGCGAATCGAGTTGGTTGAAGACTGGCATCTGTGATTCTGTGGGCATCATGGCGATGGTGAGGTGGATCATCAACTCAACACTTCTGGCTGAGAATGTTGCAGATACTACATCCTTGTGTTTTGCATTGGTGTCAGGGCAGTTCTGTTATGTGGTATGGGAATATTTATGGAATCCTCTCAACCAGTCATTTGTTTAATCATCCACCACCATTTATGGCTGAATGTGATAGGACTGCAAAGCTTCGACCAGATCTGTTGGTCAAGTGCGGTAACATTAATGGGTTAGCATCAGGTTTAGGTTCACATGGTTCTGACCTTGACATGTTCACCCATACTCGTCACTCAGTCATAGATCGTGTTGATGGTCATGGCAGACTGAGGAGATTATCCCGGGCAAATTGTTACAGATTGTGGTTGAAAGGTGTTCTGTTTCTCCTGCTGCTGTGGTCTACAGCACTACATAAATACGCAGTTTTGAGCTGCAATATCTGCAATGTAATTCTGCTGTCTGTCCCCTAGTTCACACCGAGACCCATTCACCCATCAGCCCTATACTCAGTGACCTACTCTGGGTTCTGATGTGGAAATACTTCCATTTTCATATTCTCATTCTGCTGAGGGTAGCTCCCCATGTTGTGCTTCCAATCTGACACATTCTGCAAAACCAAATAACTAATTTTCATTCAATTGATTAATTAATCTGAATTCTTTTTTTCCTTGAGTAATACCATCTTCTGTGTTTAAAATGAAAGTATTCCCCTCTGTTTCTCTCCCTGACCATGATTAAGAGATTTGTAGTGTGAGTGATGCCAGCCTTATGTAGTTTCAGAGCCAATGAATTCGCTGGATTCCCAACCATCTTCACCACATTGTATGTTTCCACTTTTGGTTTGATGCCTTATCATTCATGGCTGCCTTGTTCTCCCATGAGTATGTCTCATCACCTTTGGGATCAATTCCTGATATCCTCTGAATTATCCCCAGAAACTCCTGCCATTGCTGCTCCATGGTCTTCCCTGTTCTGCTCCCCTACCAATTAACTCTGGCCAACTCTTCCAGAATGTCTTTGTAGTTACATTGTTCAATAATAATCACATTACATCAAGAAGAGAGCAATAGATATAAACCAAAAGAAGGAGTATTGAGAGAAGGGATGTGAAGAATAATTGGTACATTTCTTAACTAGATACAAAGAGAGAACGAACGAGAGGATCGAGATGAGGAAATATGAAAAATGAGAAAACTTGATTATTGAAAGATTTAAATGTACATCCCTCAATGTTTTGGCAATGCCTGTGTGCTGTGGTCCTTTGTATAGCGAATGTACAACAGAGCAATGTGTTCAAATGCTGGGTCTGATGGCAGAATTTTTATCTCCAATGATATGACAGATACTAACTTTGGAAAGAAACCAGCAGGCCAATATATTGAATTCCCAGTTAAAATGGGATTAACTGAAATAAGTTGGGATACCAGAAGCAAGAATTTATAACACACGTCCTGATAAGAATGAGAGATTAGAGTGGAGAATGCCAGAAAAGGACGGAACATTTAGAGAAGGGGAACATATCACTTTAGATGAGCATCAAATAATGTTTTATAAATTTTATACATCATGTGCATCATTTTTCGATAACTGTGTCTCCATTGTTCATTTAGACAGTTGTGCACATATGAAAAATGTTTCATATCTGCACACACACATTGATTAAACAGTGTGTATAAAATCATTTTTCCGTCATTGAAATGGTCTTGTTGTCGTGTTACCAGGATACATGAACACTAAACTGGCCACCAAAAGACACGACCCACTATCACTATGTTCCATAATACAGACAAAGAAGGGCACCACTTTGACTGCGACAACACACACACATACTAAAACACACTAGAATGTTCTTCGAGGAATGGCATTATAACCAGAAGTCCATCAATAGACGCATCAATTTAGATCCTACTACCTTCTCTTCTAAATTAATAGAACCGGAAATGACTTCACCCGCCTTATGAAACCAAATCTATAAATAGAGAGGCGGGACATACCACCAGCACTTCAGGAGAGACTCTCACTGATGATGTTACCTAGTCATAGTCATGAAACATCTGAAAACAAACCTTCAAGCACAGTGAGCTAACTTGCATACATAGAAATGGATATTTTTCCTTTATTAGTGGAATTTGGGAGTTCTCTGTCACCCATTTCTAACAGATTAAGAGGTGAGGTGAGCTTTTCTGGGTGTGTGGTTTCAATTAACAGAGGGGTTTGATATTGATGTCACAACAGTTTGGGGCCTTGCCGTATGGGATTTGGACAGACTTAAACAGAAATGGGATACAAAAGCACCCAGTAAATTCAAACACGTGGCAATTAGTGACCTAGATCTTCAAATAAAACCGGTGGGATAATTCATTTAATTTTGTTAATTTGTGGTTGGTTAAATTAAAAGCGAGAGAAATGGCTGTTAACATTAATAAAGAGGTTCCCAAATTTGCCAAGGAAGATTAAAAAGACAGAAGGGCATATTTTTAGAATTAGCAAATATGTTGGAATTGGGTTAAACCAGGGACAAAAGGAAAGTTGAAATTGTAATGGAGTTGGTCAAGAACTTGATGTGTCAGAGAAACAGGCAACTCAGTAGAGATGGAAAAAAACGTAAATTGCATACGTGGCAACTGGAGTTAGAGTATGTAAAAAGACACGGAAACAGAGAGACGAAAGAGAAAGGGAAAGAGAGGAAAAAGAGACAGATAATTTGAAATTCAGAAGTTGGGAATTAGAATAGAAAGTTAAATTAACAGGATGGAGATGAAGGGAGAATGTAGGGACATATACAGCTATGTTAATACATTGCCATATTTCGGTGAGAAAACTGTCAGAATCTGTTTTTATTTCATTTAAAAAAATGGCTCGGCAGATGGTGTGTCCAGTGAACTTGTGGGTAACGCTAGTTCAGACAAAGCTGGTGGGCACAGCCGGTGAGGTATCTGCAGCGCTGTCAGATGAGGGTTCAAGAGGTTATGCAGATGCCAAACTAGCTACTTTGAGTGGTTATGCATTGGTACTAGAAGGAGAAAGACAATGGTTAGGAAATAAAGAGATAGAACCAAGTCAGAATAATGTTGCATTTGAAAGAATTAAACACAGAAATTTTGATAGATGGGTGCTGGCCTTAAAAATTGCTAAAACGTGTGAGGCCCGATGGGAGATTATTCTGCTGGAGGAGTTTAAAGACTCACTTCCAGAGATGGTAAGAATTCATGTGAATGAACAGAAATTTCAACAAGTGAGAAGCGCGGCAGAAAAGGCAGATAAATACGCATTGGTGTATGAGATGAAATTTAGCTTCTGGGAGGATTTTAATCCTGTGAGGGATAGAAATTGGGAGAAGGAGCAATCGTACACTATAAAGCAAACAATAGAGCACACTGGCAATAGTTTACCACAGGTGAAAAGCTAAGCCTAAGGGGGTTGAAAGGTGATGAAAGGCCTCAGGTGTTCTCACTAAAAGGGAGTGGAAACACATAAAATAACAGTGCTGATGGTTTAAGAAGGGCACAGGGAAAAAGATATTTTCACTGCTGGAAGCTGGGACACACAGTGCTGGGCGTTGAACAAGACACTTTGGAAAAAGATGTGTAGAAGAGTCGAAGCCAGTGACATTAGTGAAACTGGTAAAGGAGACCCCAAGTGGAACCGAGGAGCTGCAGGAGAGTGCACAGTCTAGGCAGGTGCTGGATATGGAGGCAGTGCCTGATCTCTGAAAGAATTCGCCTCTGTGGATAAAGTTTACTCAGAAAGAACAGTGGGAGAAGAACGCGAAGTAATGATTTTGTGAGATACAGAATCTGCTCAGTCCCTAAAAGTTGAGAAGTGGGACACTAGAAAAGCACAATAGATCAGGCAGCATACGAAAAGCAGGACAATCGACATATCAGGCATAAACCCATTGTCAGGAATTTGGCCGGGAGCCAAGGGGGCTGAAAGATAAATAGGAGGGTAGGAGCTGGACTGGCGGGAAGTTCACTGGGAAGGCGATAGGAAGCTGCAGGTGGGAGTGATAGTGATATGTCGGAAGGTAGGGTGGACTGGATAGGTGGGAAGGAAGATGGACAAGAGGGCGGTGCTAAATTCAACGGTTGGATCTGGGATGAGGTTGGGGAGGGGAGATTTGAAAATTGGTGAAGTCAATGTTAATGCTGTATAGTTTGACGGTTCCAACTGTCCTACCACCTATCCACTTCACTCTCCTGTCCGAGTATCACCAACATACCCCACCTGCATCTACCTATCGCCTTCCAAGCTAACTCCTACTAAGCTCCACCCCCACCCCTATTCATTTCTCAGCCCCCTTCCCGCTCCCTTACCTCCCACTTTCCTGATGAATGACTTGTGCCTGAAATGTCGATTCTCCTGCCCCTTGGATGCTGCCTGACCTGCTGTGCTTTTCCAGTCCCACACATTCCAACCCTGATCTCCAGCATCTGCAGTCCTCACTTTTTCTCGGCCTCTAATAGTAAGAGATGGAAGTATTTTCACTCTTTCTGACATGTTACTCAAGAACGTGATGATCTGTGGAATGGGGACCGAGATTAAGCATTCCCTTGTGCAACATCAGGTTGGAGTGCCAAATCAATATTGGGGAAGTAACAGTGAGAGTGAGTGACAGAGGGTCAGTTTCAGGATTACAGTTTGTTCTTGGGAACGATTTAGCAGGATTCAATTTGGGAGAGGCACCACTTGTGTTGGAGAAGTCAAAGGAACACTAGGGAACTAGGTAGTTAAAAGAAAAATACCAAGGAATTTTTGCAGACTGTGTAGTAACAAGATCCCACTGTCATTAGTTACAGCAGGAAAAACGAAAGAAAAAGCCAACGAAGTTGATGTGCAGTTAAGTGACACCCTGTTTGATGTCACAGTGCAGGAAACAAAACCTGAACAGGCAGAGGGTCAGGCAGAGGTTTTTAGTCCTGAAAGGCCAATAGACTTAAAACAGATTTATATACACACACACGTATACATGCACACACAGAAAAGAAATCAGAATATATTATCTAACATTCTTAATTTAAAGATAGAATCCTAAAATTAAAATGAAGACCACGACAGGATATTGCAGAAGGGAAATGGGCCTAAGTGCACCAGATTGTGTTACCGGTAGCATACAATGTTAAGGGTAACACATGAACTAACTGCAGGCGGTCACCGAGGTGTACAGACTCAGGCTAAGGTACAGAATCATTTCTAGTGGCCTGGAATGCACAAGGACGTGGTTAATTTTTGTTGTACGTATACCAAATGATAGGTAAGTCACAGGCAGTAAAAAAAAGCACATTTGTTGGCAATTCCTGCATTCGAAGAACCTTTCACGTGGGTTATGATCAGTTGTGTAGCTCCCCTTTTCAAAATAAAAGTGGAAACCAATATTTGCTAACCATAATGGATGTGTCTATCAGATTTCCAGAGGCAATTCCATGACAGAGTGTGAAGGCAAAACGGGAGGTGGAGGAGTTGGTAGCTTTCTTTTCTCACTGTTGCCTACCGAGACAGATTCAGTCAGACCAAGGGTCTCATTTTACTGCTCAGCTGTTTTAGGAAGTCATGGATAGCTTAGATATACAGCACTTCAAATCAGATGGGGCCATCCTGAATTCCCGGGAGTCTTGGAAAGTTAGCATCAAATACTGAAGACCGTGTTCAGAGCGTACTGTCAGGATTGCCCAAATAATGGTGATAGAGGTGTCCCATTAAATTGTTTGCCAATAGAGATGTCCCATATAAATCTACTCAATTTACTTCCTTTAAGTTAATATTTGTACATGAAGTGAGAGGTCCTTTGAAGTTAGTTAAATATAAATTGACAGGACCGAAGTTGGAGATCTCACAGTTGGATTATGTACGTGAGGTAAGGGAAAGATTAGATGGAGTAGGTGAGTTAGCTAAACAGCACCTGAAGAGGGCACAGCATAGAGTGAAGCAGGTGGCAGATAAAAACTTTGAAACTTTGATGATTTCCCGTGGGGATGACGTATTAGTATCGCCACCTGTGGTAGGAAATCCCTTCAAAGCAGGTTTAGTGGCCCTTTCAAGTTAAAAAAAATGTTGAGTCAGTTAAACTATCTGGTAAATATACCGGATATGACAAAAACGTTATCAAGTTTGTCTTTTGAATGAATAATGCTCCAGCCACATTTAAGACTCAGGAACAGAGTTGCGGCCAGATGAACAAATTGTGCGGTTTATTTGTATGATGCAGTGATCTTTAGCAAGTGATTGAACCTCACGTGTTATAGTTGGCTGAGCATGTTGAACGATTACAAGAAGCAAACTTAGTAATAAACGTAAAGAAAACAAAATTCGCAAAGGCAGAGGTGACGTTCTTGGGACATTACATTGGCCATGGAAGGTTGACCCCATGGAACACAAAGACGAAGGGCTTTGAGGAATTTCCACAACCATCCTCGAAGAAAGAGGTGTTTCGATTTTTGGGACTGAGTGGATTCTATCGGAAGTTTGTTGCAAACTTCAGCAGTGTATTGGCACCACTGATGGATTTACTACGGAAGAACACAGAATTGTGGTGGACAGAACAATGCCAGTAGGTATTTGAGGATTTTAAAGCAGGATTAATCACTGCATCAGGTTTAACTGCACCAAATATTTTGAAACGCTTTGAAAGTTGTGTTTCATGCTCGGGATATAGGACTCGGAGATGGATTGACACAGAACGATGACGATGGAATTGAATGGCCAATTGACTGCTTGTCGAAAAATCTCAATACCCACAGTAAAAAAATACAAAATCTCCATTATTGAAAAAGAATAATTAAGTTTCGTACTGCCCTAACAATATTTTAATGTTTATATGAAAAAAAATGTCGGAGATGGTTGTGCACAACAACAAACCTCTCGCATGTTTTGGAATATTTAAAGACTAATTTGGCAGGGGGATGGGATCCGGACTTGTAGTCCAGCAAGTAGGTTAGCTGTTTGTCAGGATGTCCAAAAATGTAGGGAGGCTGTGAAGAAGGTAGCACTGACAGGGAATACTTGCGGACACAGAGATGGGTTCAAGTGCGTATACTTCAACGCAAGGACTATCAGAAATAAGGTCGGTGAACTTAAGGCGTGGATCGGTACGTGGGACTACGATGTTGTGGCCATCACGGAAACGTGGATAGAAGAGGGACAGGAATGGTTGTTGGAGGTTCCGGGTTACAGATGTTTCAGTAAGACTAGGGAGGGTGGTAAAAAAGGAGGGGGACTGGCGTTGCTAATTAGAAATTGTATAACGGCTGCAGAAAGGCAGTTCGAGGGGGATGTGCCTTTGGAGGTAGTATGGGCTGAAGTCAGAAATAGGAAAGGAGCAGTCACCTTGTTGGGTGTTTACTATAGGCCCCCCAACATCGGCAGAGATGTGGAGAAACATATTTGAAAACAGATTTTGGAAAGGTGCAGAAGCCACAGGGTAGTAGTCATGGGCAATTTCAACTTCCCAAATATTGATTGGAAGCTCTTTAGATCAAGTAGATTGGAAGGAATAGTGTTTGTGCAGTGTGTCCAGGAAGCTTTTCTAACTCAGTATGTAGATTATCCGACCAGAGGGGAGGCCATGTTGGATTTAGTACTCGGTAATGAACCGGGCTTGTTAGTGGGTGAACATTTTGGTAATGGTGACCACAATTCTGAGACTTCCACCTTGATTATGGAGAGAGATAGGTGCGTGTAACAGGGTAGGTTTTACAATTGGGGGAAGAGTAATTACGATGCTGTAAGACAGGATCTGAGGAGCATAAGTTGGGAGCATAGGCTGTCAGGGAAGAATGTCGTGGAAATGTGGAACTTTTTGAAGGAACAGATACGACGTATCCTTGATATGTATGTACCTGTCAGGCAGGAAAGAAATGGTCGTGTGAGGGAACCTTGGTTGACAAGGGAGGTTGAATGTCTTGTAAAGAGGAAGAAGGAGGCCTACATAAGGTTGAGGAAACAGGGTTCAGACAGAGCAGTGGAGGGATACAGGATAGCCAGAAGGGACCTGAAGAAAGGGATTAGGAGAGCTAAGAGAGGGCATGAAAAATCTTTGGCAGATGTGATCAAGGATAACCCAAAGGCATTTTATGCGTATGTGAGAAACATGAGAATGACGAGAACGAGGGTAGGTCCGATCAAGGACAGTAGTGGGAGACTTTGTATTGAGTCGGAAGAGATAGGAGAGGTCTTGAATGAGTACTTTTCTTCAGTATTTACGAACGACAGGGACCGTATTGTTGAAGAGGAGAATCGACTCCCTCATTCAAGTCATTAATAAAAATTACAAACAGCAGAGGACCCAGAACTGATCCCTGCGGAACTCCACTTTTAACTGGGCTCCAGGCTGAATATTTACCATCTACCACCACTCTCTGCCTTCAACCGGTTAGCCAGTTCTCTATCCAACTGGCCAAATTTCCCACTATCCCATGCCCCCTGACTTTCCGCATTAGCCTACCATGGGGAACCTTATCAAATGCCTACTAAAATCCATGTACACTACATCCACTGCTCTACCCTCATCCACATGCTTGGTCACCTCCTCAAAGAATTCAATAAGACTTGTAAGGCAAGACCTACCCCTCACAAATCCGTGCTGGTCGTCCCTAAGCAAGCAGTGTCTTTCCAGATACTCATAAATCCTATCACTCAGTACCCTTTCTATTAATTTACCTACCACCGAAGTAAGACTAACTGACCTATAATTCCCGGGGTTATCCCTATTCCCTTTTTTGAACAGGGGCACAACATTCGCCACTCTCCAGTACCCTGGTACCACCCGCATTGACAGTGAAGACGAAAATATCATTGCCAACGGCTCTGCAATTTCCTCTCTTGCTTCCCACATAATCCTAGGATATATCCTGTCAGGCCCGGGGGACTTGTCTATCCTCAAGTTTTTCAAAATGTCCAACACATCTTCCTTCCTAACAAGTATCTCCTCTAGCTTACCAGTCCGTTTCATACTCTCCTCTTCACGAATACGGTCCCTCTCATTTGTAAATAATGAAGAAAAGTACTCATTCAAGACATCTCCTATCTCTTCCGACTCAATACACAGTCTCCCACTACTGTCCTTGATCGGACCTACCCTCGTTCACGTCATTCTCATGTTTCTCACATATGCATAAAAGGCCTTTGGGTTATCCTTGATCCTACCCGCCAAAGATGTTTCATGCCTTCTCTTAGCTCTCCTAATCCCTTTCTTCAGCTCCCTCCTGGCTACCCTGTATCCCTCCACTGCTCTGTCTGAACCTTGTTTTCTCAGCCTTATCTAAGCCTCCTTCTTCCTATTTACTAGATATTCAACCGCCCTCGTCAACCAATGTTCCCTCACACGACCATCTCTTTCCTGCCTGACAGGTACATACATATCAAGGACACGTCGTATCTGTTCCTTGAAAAAGTTCCACATTTCAATGATATCCTTCCCTGATATCCTATGCTTTCACTTTATGATCCTCAGATCCTGCCTTGCAGCATCGTATTAACCTTCCCCCAATTGTAAAACCTACCCTGTTGCAAGCACCTATCTCTCTCCTTAACCAAGGTGAAAGTCACAGAATTGTGGTCAACATCACCAAATTGTTCACCCAGTAACAAGCCCATCACTTGTCCTGGTTCGTTACCGAGTACCAAATCCAATATGGCCTCCCCTCTGGTCGGACAATCTACACACTGAGTTAGAAAAGCTTCCTGGACGCATTGCACAAACACTGCCCCATCCAATCTACTTGATCTAAAGAGCTTCCAATCAATATTTGGGAAGTTGAAATCGCCCATGACTACTATCTTTCCAAAATCTGTTTCCCAATCTGTTTCTCCACATCTATGCTGCTGTTGGGGGGCCTATAGTAAACACCCAACAAGGCGACTGCTCCTTTCCTATTTCAGACTTCAGCCCATATTACCTTCAAAGGCACATCCCCCTCGAACGGCCTTTCTGCAGCCGTTATACAATTTCTAATTAGCAACGCCAGCCCTCCTCCTTTCTTACCACCCTGCCTAATCTTACTGAAACATTTGTAACCAGGAACCTCCAACAACCTGTCCCTCTTCTATCCACGTTTCCGTGATGGCCACAACATCGTAGTCCCAAGTACCAATCCACGCCTTAAGTTCACCCTCCTTATTTCTGATACTCTTTGCATTGAAGTATACACACTTGAACCCATCTCTGTGTCCGCAAGTATTCCCTGTCGGTGCTACCTTCTCCAAAGTGCTAGCAAACCTACCTATAAAGTGTGTAGGTTCAGTGGAGTGGTCATGCTAAATTGTCTGTAGTGTTCAGGGATTTCTAGGTTACGTGCATTATTCAAGGATAAATATAGGGGAACGGGTTGGAAAGGTTGGTATAGACTTGTTGGGCCGAAGGGCCTGTTTCAACACTGCAGGGATTCCATAAAAATAAGAATGGTAACGATGACTGTAAAGTTTTTTTTTTTAGCTCGCACACATTGCTGTGATGAGGAACAATGAAGGAGAGAGAGTGTAATAGGCAATCTCTTCTCAGGCAGATTACATTTTCTCCCTCTCTGAGCTGAATCACACAGTAATGTCATCCTCTCCCAAACTGGACCATGTGAGGTCTCCTTGTACATTGTCCAAACTATGTCTCCATCACATTCCCTGCTCCATGTAGGTGCATCATTGCTGCTGTCATACACAGAGCAATACCCTTAGCAGAAAATGGTCTCGGTCGATGTTTTCACGTCCCGGTGTCATTAAAAAATAAAAATGTTTAATTTATTCAGAATGCCTGTGTTAAAATGAATACATTTTTTTCAAGAAATACAGAAATTTCTGGAAAAGCTCGCCAGGTCTCTCAGTACCCAGATGCTGTAGTTGTACCAGCCTCCACTACTTCCTCTGGCAGCTCATTCCATACGCACACCACCTTCTGCGTGAAATGGTGCCCTTTAGGCCTCATCAAACCTTTCCCCTCTCACTTTCAAACAATGCCCTCTAGTTTTGGAAACCCTGAACCTGGGGAAACACCCTGACTACTCACCCGATCCATGATCATTCTGATTTTATAAAGCTTTACTGCTGAAAAATGTGACTCCAATCAACACGAATGGCTGTACTTTCAGTCATCCCGGTCCTCATTTCTGAAATTCAATACTGACACCTCTTCCGACTCGATCAAGTCACAATTCTAAATCCATTTTAATCGGTTTGTTCAAATGTATCGTGAGACACTTCTGTGGGCTTTACACCTAGACCTTTGTGCCTGGAAGTAGGGATACTAGCATCACTCAGCAATACCCATAAAGCTGTAACATTATTCTCCTGTGTGTTTGCTCATCAGCCTGTTCTGACATGATATGATATACCTCTGCAAAAGGCAGGACTTCGATCCTGGCCTTCTAGCCCAGAGCTAGGAACACTACCACACAAGTTCAGGAATTGGAATAAATCCAGAGCTCTGGCTCAGAGACAGGGACACTACCCACTACAACTACCATACCTAGATTTTGGGTCATATTTTAAGTGCCCGCGTTCAGCTCAGTGTGGATTTATTATAATCAGGTTACCATTACTGAATTACACAAAATACTTTGTTCTGTTAATCAAATGGAAGATATTTGTCTCAACTGTAGGATATTGAGTGTACGTGCTGTGCTATCGAAATTAACTATGAACATCTTTAATTGCTATTATCTGTAGTCTGCAATATTAAGGAAAGAAATCCTGCAGACACACTCTGCCCAATGAAGGGTCTCAAATGGATATTTATTACTGAACACCAGAGGCGAAGGAAGAGCTTAGTTTCTGGTCCCAAAACACCGATCACTTTTACCCACCTCTAATGTGTGACTGCTCTTTTCCTAAAACCATGAAATGATACAAGGCAGCTGATTACTGTCCAGCATCTCCACCCCTCTGACAGTGTCTGCAATCTGTCCCTCCTCCCCCTAACCACACAAGGCAAACCAAGCTCAGGGTCTTTGTGAAAATCAAGACCAGAGTGTGTAGGCATCCTGGAGAGGGATGGACATTTTAAAACTGAAGAGGGAGGGGGAGGTGGCAGTAATATCACACACTGGGCTGAGGGGTGGCTGATGGAGATTATTTTATTTTAATGTGAGATATTGGATTTGGTAAATCAAACAAGAGTAGGATCTAAAGAATTAAAAGTAGAGTCTTTGGCAGTGTTGTAGTACAGAAACCAAGACCGCCAGGTATAATTCTTTAAAATTTACATCTCATATAGATAGTGTGGTCAATAATGTGTTTAGCATACTTGTCTTTGAGCATCGGAATTGGGATGTCATGTTGTGGTTGTACAGGATATTGGTGAGACCTCTTCTGGTATACTGTGTCCAGTCTGGTCATCCTGCCCACTCATTCCATAAACACACCACCGTCTGGGTGAAAAAGATGCCCCTTAAGCTCACCTTAAGCCTATGTCCTCTAGTTTTGTATTCCAAATACCCTTAGAAAATACCTTGACTATTCACTTTGATATTATTGACCTTGATATTATTAAGCTGGAGGGTTGAAAAGAGATTAACCTGGATGTTGCTGGGAAAGGAGGGATTGAGCTACAAGGGGAGACTGAATAGGCTGGGACTTCTTTCACTGGAGAGTATGAGAATAAGGGGTAATTTTACAGAGGTTTATAAAATAATGAGGGCTACAGATAAGCTGAAGGGCTCATGTCTTTTCCCTAGCGGTGGGGATTCAAAACTGAGGGATATTTTAAGGTGTGAAGAATAAAGATTTACAAAAGATTTACATGAGAGGTAATTATTTTAGACAGAATCTGCTGGGAAAGGAGGGATTGAGCTACAAGGGGAGACTGAATAGGCTGGGACTTCTTTCACTGGAGAGTATGAGAATAAGGGGTAATATTACAGAGGTTTATAAAATAATGAGGGCTACAGATAAGCTGAAGGGCTCATGTCTTTTCCCTAGCAGTGGGGATTCAAAACTGAGGGATATTTTAAGGTGTGAAGAATAAAGATTTACAAAAGATTTACATGAAAGGTAATTATTTTAGACAGAATCTGCTGGGAAAGGAGGGATTGAGCTCCAAGGGGAGACTGAATAGGCTGGGACTTCTTTCACTGGAGAGTATGAGAATAAGGGGTGATTTTACAGAGGTTTCTAAAATAATGAGGGCTACAGATAAGCTGAAGGGCTCATGTCTTTTCCCTAGCGGTGGGGATTCAAAACTGAGGGATATTTTAAGGTGTGAAGAATAAAGATTTACAAAAGATTTACATGAGAGGTAATTATTTTAGACAGAATCTGGCTTGGATGTGGAATGAACTTCCACAGTAAGTGGCGAAAGCAGTGACAGTTACAACGATTAAAGGACATTTAGATCAGTACATGGATAAGACATCAGTTTGGATGGTGCTGTGAGCAGCTGCCCTCTCCCTCCCCTCTCTGAATGAATCCCTGTTGGTTTTCACCCTCTGCTAATGCCCTGTGCAGTGGCGTTTGGAGGCCAGCAGAGGGTGGCATTGCATCACTTTGAGCACCACAGAGACTGCCAGACCTGCCCCACACAGAGACACACAGATACACACACAGCAATTGTTAGGACACGGCCTGGAGCTCATCTGGTAATTTACAATAAACATAAAGAAATGCTCAATTTGCCTTGTAAACTGTTAAAATATGAGTGACAGAGAACTCGCAAATTCCACTGTTTAAACAAAACCATCAATTTATTTTTTTAACACTGAAAGTGAACATTTTACATCAATTATTCACAACTCTGAGATCCCATTTCTCTTAACTGCTTATTACGCTACTTCAATTCTACAGCAATATACTGTTTCAATAAGACACTTACTAAAATTACATAAATGTAATTTCAAAACCACACAACAGCTGTTGTTTTATGTGACCTCACACCAATATCCCTTTTTCCCATCTTTCCTCGGAAGACTGGCTCATGTTCCAGGATGCTATCGAAGTGTCTAATTTCAGCATTCTGAAACCTGGGAACACATCCTTCCATGACACTGTCTCTTAGTCTCCCCCTCTCTGTCCATAACCTAAACCCCTCCCATGTAGTGATATTTAAACTGATTCCCCCGCCATCCCTCCCTGGCAGTGATGTTCACACCCACAGCACACCATTGTGATGGCGCAAAGGAGATATGGAGCCGGAAATGGATGGGAGCTGCACATCCTGTCACTTCCAGCATGGGCTGCAAGTTTCCCCACACTGGGCAGTGATCCAACACAGTGTTACTGAGCAATGTACTGGGGTGGGGTACACAGTCCTTCATGCTGGGAGGGTAACTGCTCCTGGTTTACCAATCAATGCTCTGGGGTGGTGTACACAGTCCTACATGCTGAGAGGGTAACTGCTCCCAGTTTACAGATGAATTCACGGGTGATCACTGCACAGGTCGCTGTGCTGGTCAGACTATCTGGTTGAGGTTGTGCAGCTCCCCGTGCTGGATGGATATTTCTTTCAGGTTTACGCATTAGTGCCCTGTTGTGGTCTGCACAGTTCCCCGTGCTGGACAGATATCTTGTCCTGGTTTATAGATCAATGCACTGCTGTGGTCTGCACAGCTCCCCGTGCTGGACAGATATCTAGTCCTGGTTTATAGATCAATGCACTGCCGTGGTCTGCACAGCTCTCCGTGCTGGACAGATATCTCGTCCGTGTTTGTAGATCAATGCCCTGTTGTGGTCTGCACAGCTCCCAGGGCTAGATAGATATCTCGTCTGAGTTAATATATCAATGCACGGGCGTTGTCTGCACTGCTTCCCATGCTGAATACTTCCTGGATGAACACGACCACCCAGGCAGCACCATGAGGTGTAGAATTTGATGTTTCTGGTGTAAACCATCTTCAGGATTCTTGCAGAAAGGTTACACCCGTAACATCGACTTCTCCACCTCCTGATATTGCCTGGCTTGCTGTGTTCTCCCAGCTTCCTCTCTGTCTACTTTTGATTCCTACACCTGCAGCTTTTCTCTCTCTATCCCAGCTTCCCAAACTGGACAGATGTCTAGTCTGCGTTTGAAGATAAGTTCCCTGACATGATCTGTGCAGTGTTCCACGCTGTACAGATTGCTGGGTTGTCCTGAGCAGTACACTGGCCTGGTCTGCACAGTGTTCCACGGTGAACAGATATCTCCTCTGGGTTGATGGTGTCTGGGCTGGTTCTGTGAGGTGGATTGAGAATCTGGTATATCTCACCATTTCAGCAGATCTGGCAATGCCTTTAGTTCCCATCCCTGTGACTGGACCCTCCGTCTCTCACCCCATAAATGTTACAATGTGCCCAGGCACAGTACATCATGTTGGTGGGGGGGAAGATGATGGACAGGTCGAGGTGTTCCACAGAACGTTCTGTCCCCGACATTCTAAAACTGACATTCACCGGAACGTTCTGTCGCTGACATTTTCTATAACTAACATTCCCCTGAAGGTTCTGTCCCCGACATTCTATAACTGACATTCTCCGGAACGTTCTGTCCCTGACATTTTCTGTAACTGATATTCCCCGGAATGTTCTGTCCCCAACATTCTGTAACTGACATTCCCCGGAACGTTATGTCCCCGACATTCTCTAACTGACATCCCCCGGAACGTTCTGTCCCTGACATTCTATAACTGCCATTTCCCGGAACGTTCTGTCCCTGACATTCTCTAACTGACATTCCCCGGAACGTTCTGTCCCCGACATTCTCTAACTGACATTCCCCGGAACGTTCTGTCCCTGACATTCTATAACTGACGTTCCCCAGAACGTTCTGTCCCCGACATTCTCTAACTGACATTCCCCGGAACGTTCTGTCCCTGACATTCTCTAACTGACATTCCCCGGAACGTTATGTCCCCGACATTCTATAACTGACATCCCCCGGAACGTTCTGTCCCTGACATTCTATAACTGCCATTTCCCGGAACGTTCTGTCCCTGACATTCACTAACTGACATTCCCCGGAACGTTCTGTCCCCGACATTCTCTAACTGACATTCCCCGGAACGTCCTGTCCCTAACATTCTCTAACTGACGTTCCCCAGAACGTTCTGTCCCCGACATTCTCTAACTGACATTCCCCGGAACGTTCTGTCCCTGACATTCTCTAACTGACATTCCCCGGAACGTTATGTCCCCGACATTCTATAACTGACATCCCCCGGAACGTTCTGTCCCTGACATTCTATAACTGCCATTTCCCGGAACGTTCTGTCCCTGACATTCACTAACTGACATTCCCCGGAACGTTCTGTCCCCGACATTCTCTAACTGACATTCCCCGGAACGTCCTGTCCCTAACATTCTCTAACTGACGTTCCCCAGAACGTTCTGTCCCCGACATTCTATAACTGACATTCCCCGGAACGTTCTGTCCCTGACATTCTATAACTGCCATTCCCCGGAACGTTCTGTCCCTGACATTGTTTGTGAACGGCCGGACGTCAGTGAATTGAACAAACGATAAGATCCCGAGGGAAGAGATCCCGTTTCAGGGAAAAGGAGACACTGTTTCGAAGGCCCCTCAGGCGGTTAAAAGGGTGAATATGTTTTCCCTGCGTTTACATTTCTCCACGACACAGGATCGACGACAATTTAGACTAAAATACAGAAATTCCCAAACTCCGTCTGTCTTCAAGAAACTGGGAGAGAATCCTTCAGGACAGCAACGTTTCCACCCTCCGTATTAGGAACTGGGAAGGAGTGACCTGTGTCTGCTCTCGAGTGATCGAGTGTGTGGGAATGTTCTAGAAACCATCTGTCCTTATGGATGTGTCTCTATGTGTTTGGGGAGGGAGGGTTTCTTGTGGTTTATGTCACATTTTTGTCAGTAATTCCGACCTTCCCATTTGTTATTCCAGCTCCAATTATTTTAATAAATCCCTGAATACAGGGACACATTTGAAAATCTCACTGGGTCCCCGATCAAACGGGTCCCTTTGCCTCCAGGCTGATGGATAATGGGTTTGTTTTCCTTCCTCACAGTTAACGTAGTGACCATCTACGTCCTGCTTTATAAAGATTGTGGATTGTCTCCATGTGTCAGACGTTACCTGGGGGCCATGGCAGCGGCGGATCTCCTGGTCATTATCCTCGATCTGATCCTGAGACACATTCCCATTGTTTATCGGGAACAGTTTTATTTCCTGAGGGACTCCGTCCCCATGTGTAATATCCACGCCGTCCTGCTTTATGCAGCCGCTGACTGCTCTGTCTGGTTCACCGTCACTTTCACCTTTGATCGGTTTGTGGCCATTTGTTGCCAGAAGCTGAAAAGTAAATATTGCAGTGAGAAGACGGCGGCTGTGGTTCTGGGAGCAGTGACTGTGCTGAGCTGTTTAAAGAACATTTTCTGGTATTTTATGCTCACGGCTCGGTATTGGCTGTGGAACCGCCCCTGGTTTTGTTCTGTAACATTCGCTGTTATATACTCCAGTGTCTGGGTCACAATCGAGTTCCTCCACTACCTTCTAACCCCATGTGTCCCATTTCTTCTGATTCTGCTGCTCAATGCTCTCACCGTCAGACACATTTTAGTGACCAGCAGAGCCCGCAGGAGACTCCGCACTCACACCAATGAGGACGCTCAGTCTGACACAGAAATGAGAAACCGAAAAAAATCCATCATTTTACTGTTTGTGATCTCGGCCAATTTCATCCTGTTATGGTCAACGTTAATGCTGTATTCTATATGGTTACGGATGTGGCACATGGGGTATTGGTCTGTGTCTCTCGATGAATTTGTGCGGGAATTGGGCTTCATGCCGCAGCTCCTCAGTTGCTGCACAAACACCGCGATTTATGCCGTGACCCAGACTAAGTTCAGGCAGCAGCTAAAGAATGTGCTGAAATATCCCTTCACCCAAATCCATCCATCCATCAAATTCCCTCATTAATCAATCCATCCGGGATTTTCTCATTTCAGTTCAGTGTTTCAGCGATGGAGCAGCCTGTCGCTGTGGTAACAGACTGAGGGTAGCGCTGGCTTGTCCATCCTTATCCCACAGAGAGGTTTACAGGGAAACATTTCAATGTTTCTCACAACTCAGGGGCCAGTGAGAAAAGGCACCATCCCACTGACTGTATCCATCACTTCCATTTGTAAACAATAAAAATGTTGACTAAAGCATGCCGAGCAGCAGAGTGACCGATGTTGTTGTGTGTCTTTGTGTTAGAGAAGCTGAGCTGGAGAAAGACAGACTCAGCCCAAAGTCCTGGTCCTCAGGGAAGGGGAGGGCACCGCATCCTGAGCTCAGGAGCTGGGATTAACTCCCTCTGTCCTTACCTTCCCTCTGGGTCTCCCACTGCAACTTGGCTATCAGCTGAATTCAACTTCCTCCCTTTGTCACTCTTCCTCCATATATCCATCCCACTCTCACACTGCGCCGCTATTTCTCTCTCCTTTTCCCATTTACACTCTCAATTCCATTGTCCTTGCCTTCCCCAATCTCATTCACTCTCTCTCCATCTTGCGATCATAACCTCCCAATGTTACTGTCTTCCTCGAATCCTTCGGTGCTGGGGGAACAGAAGAGGGTTGTCGATGCTCAGGCCGATGTTAGGGAACAGAGATTGGGACGGTATATCAGGCAATTGCCAGGGCAACAGTATGGAGCTTGGGCCAAACGCCATTGCTCGGGGACATAGTGGGTGTGAGAACATGAGCCGTTACTAGGGGGTAATAGGTGGAGTGCCACCGTAGGCTTTGGCTGAGACTGGTACAACAGGTTATCACAAACAGAACAAATTGTGTGGGATATACTGTCTGTTACTCAGGGAATAGAATGGGGATGGGGTTAAAGGCCATTTAGAGGGGATCAACTGGATCGGTGTTCACAGGCAGGAGCTCAGTTTAAGGTGTGTGAGGGGTGTGATGGTGGGAGACTGCGTGTGTGTGTGAGCGTGATGCAGGGGGAGTGTGCGAGGGATTGAGCGTGATGATGGGGAAATGTGTGGGTGTGTGAGTGTGATGCTGGAAGAGTGTGCGAGGGAGTGAGCTTGATGGTGGGCGAATGTGTGGGGGAGAGAGCGTGACTGTGGGGGAGAGTGTGGGGAAGTGAGAGTGACGATGGGGAAGTGTGCAAGGGAGTGAGTGTAATGGTGGAGGAATGTGTGGGGGTGTGAGTGTGATGGTGGGGGAGTGCGTGAGGGAGTGAGCCTGATGGTAGGCAAGTGTTCGGGGGAGAGAGAGCGACGGTGGGGGAGAGTGTGGGGAAGTGATAGTGACGATGAGGGCGTGTGCAGGGGAGTGAACAGGACAATGGGAGCTTGTGGGAGAGTGAGCGTGATGGTGGGGCAGTGAACGGGGTCTGAGAATCGGGGGGGCTGTGTGTGGGGGAGTGAGCGATACAGTGGGGTAGAGTATGCTTGAGTGAATCTGATGGAGAAGCTTTGTGCAGGATGAGAGAGAATGACAGTGGGGTTATGTGTGGTGGAGTGAGTGTGATGGTGGGCGACTGTGGGAGAGTAAACGTGATGAAAGGGGAGTGTGTGGGAGAATGGTAGAGTGTGTTGGGGTGAGCATGACTGTGAGGGTGGTGTGGGGCAGTGTGCGTGTAATGGTGGTGGAGTGTGTAGGGGTGAGCGTGACGGTGAGGGTGGTGTGGGATAGTGTGTGTTATGTTGGTGGATTGTGGGGTGGTGAGCGTGATGGTGGGGGTGGTGTGGGGCATTGTGTGCTATGGTGGTGGAGGGTGTGGGGGAGAGCGTGACGGTGAGGGTGGTGTGGGGCAGTGTGTGCGTGAGGGTGGTGGAGTGTGTGGGGGGAGCGTGACGGTGGGGGTGGTGTGGGGCAGTGTGTGTTATTGTGCTGGAATGTGTGGGGGTGAGCATGACGGTGAGGGTGATGTGGGGCAGTGTGTGTGATAGTGGTGGAGTTTGTGGGGGTGAGCATGACGGTGGGAGTGATGTGTAGCAGTGTGTGTGATGGTGGTGGAGTCTGTGGGTGTGAGCATGACGGTGAGGGTGTTGTGGGGCAAAGTGTGTGATGGTGGTGGAGTCTGTGGGTGTGAGCGCGATGGTGAGGGTGGTGTGGGGTAGTGTGTGTGATGATGGAGGAGTGTGTGGTGGTGAGCATGATGGTAGAGTTGGTGTGGGGCAGTGTGTGTGATGGTTGTGGAATGTGTGAGGTGAGCGTGACATGGAGGTGGTGTGGGGCACTGTGTGAGAGGGTGATGGAGTGTGTGGTGCTGAGCGTGATGGTGGTGGTGGTGTGGGGCAATATGTGTGATGGTAGTGGAGTGTGTGGTGCTGCGCGTGATGGTGGGGGTGGTGTGGGGTAGTGTGTGTGATGGTGGTGGAGTCTGTGGGTGCGAGCACGATGGTGAGGGTGGTGTGGGGTAGTGTGTGTGATGGTGGAGGAGTGTGTGGTGTTGGGTGAGCGTGACGTGGAGGTGGTGTAGGACATTGTGTGAGAGGGTGGTGGAGTGTGTGGTGTTGAGCGTGATGGTGGGGGTGGTGTGGGATAGTGTGTGTGATGGTGGTGGTGTCTGTGGGTGCGAGCGGGATGGTGATGGTTGGTGTGTGGTGTTGAGCGTGATGGTGGGGGTGGTGTGGGGTAGTGTGTGTGATGGTGGAGGAGTGTGTGGTGGTGAGCGTGATGGTAGGGTTGGTGTGGGGCCGTGTGTATGATGGTTGTGGAATGTGTGAGATGAGCGTGACGTGGAGGTGGTGTGGGGCACTGTGTGAGAGGGTGATGGAGTGTGTGGTGCTGAGCATGACGTGGGGGTGGTGTGGCGCAGTGTGTGAGATGGTGGGTGTATTGTGGTGAGAGTTACAGTGGGGGTGTTGTTGGGCTGTGTATGTGATGGTGGTGGAGTGTCTGCTGGTGAGCATGATGGTGAGCGTGGTGTAGGGCAGTATTTGTGAGGGTGATGGAGTGTTTGGGGGTGTAAGCAGAATGGTAGGTGTGGTTTGGGGCAGTCTGCGTGATGGTGGTGGAGGGTGTTGGGGTGAGCATGACGATGGAGGTGGTGTGGGGCAGTGTGTGTGAAGGTGGTGGAGTGTTGTGGGGGTGAGCGTGATGGTGAGGGTGGTGTGGGACAGTGTGTGTGATGGTGGTGGAGTGTGTGGGGGTGAGCATAACAGTGAGGGCGGTGTGGGACAGTGTGTGGGTTGGTGGTAGAGTGTTTGCGGGTGAGCATGACGTTGATTGCGGTGCAGGGCAGTGTGTGTGTGATGATGTTGGAGTGTATGGTTGTGAGCGTGTCAGTGAGGGTGGTGTGGGGCAGTGTGTGAGATGGTGGTGGAGTGTGTGGGGGTGAGCGTGATGGTGCAGGTGGTGTGGGGCAGTGTGTGTCAGAAGGTGGTGGAGTGTGTGAGGGTGAGCATGATGGTGAGGATAGTGTGGGACAGTGAGTGTGATGGTGGTAGAGTGTGTGGGGAGACCAAAACAGTGGGGTTGGTGTGGAGCAGTGTTCATAAGAGGGTGATTGAGTGTGTGGGGGAGAGCGTGATGGTGGGGGTGGTGTGAGGCAGTGTGTGTGATGGTGTTGGAGCGTGTGGTGATGAGTGTGAAGGTGATGGTTGTGTGGGTCATTGTGTGTCAGGTGGGGGTGGTGGGGCGCAGTGTGTGTGATGGTGGTGGAGTGTGTGCGGGAGAGCGTGACGGTGGGAGTGATGTGTAGCAGTGTGTGTGATGGTGGTGGAGTGTGTGGAGGTGAGCATGACGGTGCGGATGATGTGGGGCAGTGTGTGTCCTGTCGGTGCGTGTTGGGATGTGAGCGTGATGGTGGGGGTGGTGTGCGGCAGTTTGTGTGAGTGTGGTGGAGTGTGTGGTGGTGAGTATCACGGTGAGGGTGTTGTGAGGCAGTGTGTGTGAGGGTGGTGGAGCATGTGGTTGTGAGCGTGACGGTGAGGACGCTGTTGAGTGTTTGTGTGACCGTGACGGTGAGGGTGGTGTGGGGCAGTGTGTGTGAGGGTGGTGGAGTGTGTGGGGGTGAGCTTGACAGTGCGGGAGTTGTGGGGCAGTGTGTGTGATGGTGGTGTAGTGTGGGTTATGTGAACGTGATGGTGGGGATGGTGTGGGGTAGTGTGTGTGTGGTGGAGTGTGTCGATGTTACCGAGATAGTGAATGAGGTGTGGGGCAGAGAGTGATATAGTGAGTGTGAAGGGGACAGGGTGACGGTGACGGAGTGAGTGTGAGGGGGTAAGGGTGATAGTGATGGAGTGAGTGTGAGGGGTTCAGGATGTCGGTGATGGAGTGAGTGTGAGGGGATCAGTGTAAGGGTGATGGATTGAGTGTGAGGTGGTCAGTGTGATGGTGAGAGAGTGTGAGCCGGTCAGGGTGACCGTAATGGAGTGAGTATGAGGGGGTCAGGGTGAGGGTGATGGAGTGAGAGTGAGCGGGTCGAGGTGACGGTGAAAGAGTGAGTAAGAGCGCGTCATGGTGACGGCGTTGGAGTGAGTGTGAGCAGGTCAGGGAGACTGTGATGGAGTGAGTGTTAGGGGATCAATGTGATGGTGATCGAGTGAGTGTGAGGGGGTCAGGATGACAGTGATGTAGTGAGACTGAGGGGGTCAGTATGATGGTGATGGAGTGAGTATCAGGGGATCAGTGTGACGGTGATCGAGTGAGTGTGAGGGGGTCAGGGTGACAGTGATGGAGTGAGTGTGAGGGGATCAGTGTGACGGTGATCGAGTGAGTGTGAGGGGTTCAGGGTGACACTGATGGAGTGAGTGTGAAGGGTTCAGGTTGGCGGTGTTGGAGTGAGAGTGACGGGATCAGGGTGAGGAGATGGAGTGAGTGTGAGGGGGTCAGGGTGACGGTGATAGAGTGAATGTGAGGGGGTCAGGTTGGATGTGATGGAATGAGTGGGAGGGGGTCAGGATGACGGCGGTGGAGTGAGTGTGAGTGGGTCAGGGAGACGGTGATGGAGTGAATGTGAGGGAGTCTGGGTGACGGTAATGGAGTGAGTCTGACGGGTCATGTTGAAAGTGATGTTGTGAGTGTGAGGGGGTTCGGGTGACAGTGACGGAGTGAGTTCGAGTGGTTCAGGGTGTCAATGATGGAGTGAATGTGAGGGGGTCAGGGTGATAGTGGTGGAGTGAATGTGAGTTGTTCAGGGTGACAGTGATGGAGTGAGTGTGAGAGAGTCAGGGTGACGGTGATGGAGTGAGTGTGAGGGGGTCAGTGTGATGGTGATGGAGTGAGTGTGAGGGGTTCAGGGTGACGGTGATGGAGTGAGTGTGAGGGTATCAGTGTGATGGTGAGGGAGTGAGTGTGAGGGGTTCAGGGTGACGGTGATGGAGTGAGTGTGAGGTTGTCCAGGTGACGGTGATCAAGCGAGAGTGAGGGAGTGTAGGTGATGGTGATGGAGTGAGTGTGAGGGGGTCAGTGTGACAGTGATGGAGTGAGTGTGAGGGGGTCAGTGTGAAGGTGATGGAGTGAGTGTGAGCGGGTCAGGGTACGGGTGAAAGAGTGAGGGTCTGGGGGTCAGTGTGACAGTGATTGAGTGAGTGTGAGGGGTTCAGAGTGATGGAGATGGAGTGGGTGTGAGGGTGTCAGGGTGAGTGTGATGGAGTGAGTGTGATGGTGTCAGAGTGACAGTGATGCAGTGAGTTTGATGGGGTCACGGTGACAGTGATGGAGCGAGTGTGAGGGGGGTCAGCATGACGGTGATAGATTGAGTCTGTGGGGGTCAGTGTGACAGTGATGGAGTGAGTATGAGGGGGTCAGGGTGACGGTGATGCAATGGGTGTGAGGAGGTCAGGTTGAGGCTGATGTAGTGATTTTGAGGGGTCAGTGTGACTGTGATGGAGTGAGTGTGATGGTGTCAGGGTGACGGTAATGGAGTGAGTGTCAGCGGTCGGGTGAGGGCGATGGATTGAGTGTGTGGGGGTCAGTGTGACTGTGATGGAGAGAGTGTGATGCTGTCAGGGTGACAGCGATGGAATGAGTGTGAGGGGATGAGTGTGACAATGATGGAGAGAGTGTGATGCTGTCAAAGTGACAGCGATGGAGTGAGTGTCAGGGGTCGGGTGAGGGTGATGTATTGAGTGTGAGGGGGTCAATGTGACAGAGATGGAGAGAGTGTGATGCTGTCAGGGTGACAGCGATGGAGTGAGTGTGAGGGGATGAGTGTGACAGTGATGGAGAGATTGTGATGTTGTCAAAGTGACAGCGATGGAGTGAGTGTCAGGGGTTGGGTGAGTGTGATGGAGTGAGTGTGAGGGGGTCAGGGTGACAGTGATGGAGTGAGAGTGAGAGGTCCGGGTGACTGTGATGAAGCGAGTGTGAGAGGGTCTGGGTGACGGTGATGGAGTGATTGTGAGGGGGTCAGGGTGACCGTAGTGTACTGAGTGTGAGGGGGTCAGCGTGACGGTGAGGGTGTGAGTGTGAGGGTGTTAGCAAGACGGTAATGGAGTGAGAGGAAGAGGGTAGGTGTGACGGTGATGGAGTGAGTGTGGGGAGATCAGTTTGACTGTGTTGGAGTGAGTGTCAGGGGGTCAGGGTGACGGTGATGGAGTCAGTGTGAGGGGGTCAGGGTGACGGTGAGGAAGGGAGTGTGAGGGGGTCAGGGTATCGGTGATGGAGTGAGTGTGAGGGGGTCAGGGTGACGGCGAGGGAGTGAGTGTGAGGGTGTCAGCAAGACGGTGATGTAGTGAGTGTGAGGAGATCAGTGTGACTGTGATGGAGTGAGTGTGAGCGGGTCAGGGTGACTGTGATAGAGTGAGTGTGAGGGGGTCAAGGTGACAGTGATGGAGTGAGCGTGAGGGGGTAAGGGTGACGCTGATGGAGTGAGTGTGAGGGTGTCAGGGTGAAAGTGATGGAGTGAGTGTGAGGGGGTCAGTGTGACGGAGATGGAGTGATTGTGGGTGGGTCAGGTTGACTGTGATGGAGTGAGTGTGAGGGGTCAGGGTGACGGTGATGGAGTGAGTGTGAGGTTGTCCAGGTGACGGTGATCGAGCGAGAGTGAGGGGGTCAAGGTCCGGGTGATAGAGTGAGGGTCTGGGGGTCAGTGCGACAGCGATGGAGTGAGTGTGAAGGGATGAGTGTGACAGTGATGGAGAGAGTGTGATGCTGTCAAAGTGACAGCGATGGAGTGAGTGTCAGGGGTCGGGTGAGGGTGATGGAGTGAGTGTGAGGGTGTCAGGGTGACAGTGATGGAGTGAGAGTGAGAGGGTCAGGGTGATGGTGATGGAGTGATTGTGAGGGGATCAGGGTGACCGTAGTGTACTGAGTGTGAGGGGGTCAGCGTGACGGTGAGGGTGTGAGTGTGAGGGTGTTAGCAAGTCGGTAATGGAGTGAGTGGAAGAGGGTAGGTGTGACGGTGAAGGAGTGAGTGTGGGGAGATCAGTGTAACTGTGTTGGAGTCAATGTGAGGGGGTCAGGGTGTCGGTGATGGAGTGAGTGTGAGGGGTCAAGGTGACAGTGATGGAGTGAGTGTCAGCGGGTCAGGGTGACGGTGATGGAGTCAGTGTGAGGGGGTCAGGGTGACGGTGAGGAAGAGAGGGTGAGGGGGTCAGGGTGACGGTGAGGGAGTGAGTGTGAGGGTGTCAGCAAGACGGTGATGTAGTGAGTGTGAGGAGATCAGTGTGACTGTGATGGAGTGAGTGTGAGCGGGTCAGGGTGACTGTGATAGAGTGAGTGTGAGGGGTCAAGGTGACAGTGATGGAGTGAGTGTGAGGGGGTCAGGGTGACGCTGATGGAGTGAGTGTGAGGGTGTCAGGGTGAAAGTGATGGAGTGAGTGTGACGGGGTCAGTGTGATGGAGATGGAGTGATTGTGGGTGGGTCAGGGTGACGGTGATGGAGTGAGTGTGAGGGGGTCAGGGCGTCGGGGATGGAGTGAGTGTGAGAGGTCAGGGTGACCGTGATAGAGTGAGTGTGAGGGGGTTAGGGTGAAAGTGATGGAGTGAGTGTGAGAGGGTCAGTGTGACAGAGATGGAGTGATTGTGTGTGGGTCAGGGTCATGGTGATGGAGTGAGTGTGAGGGGGTCAGGGTGACGGTGATGGAGTGAGTGAGAGGGCGTCAGAGTGAAAGCGATAGCGCGAGTGTTAGGGTGTCCGGGTGAAAGTGATGGCGTGAGAGTGAGATTGTCAGGGTGACGGCGATGGTGTGAGTGTGTGGAGGTCAGAGTGACCGTGATGGAGTGAGTGTGTGGGAGTAGACGGTGAAGGAGTGAGTGTGAAGGGGTCAGAGTGACCGTGATGGAGTGGGTGAGAGGAGTCAGAGTGATGGTGATGGAGTGAGTGTGAGGGGGTCAGGGTGACGGTGTGGGAGTGAGTGTGAGGGTGTCAGCAAGACGGTGATGTAGTGAGTGTGAGGAGATCAGTGTGACTGTGATGGAGTGAGTGTAAGGGGGTCAGGGTGACGGTGATGGAGTGAGTGTGAAGGTGTCAGCAAGACGGTGATGTAGTGAGTGCGAGGAGATCAGTGTGACTGTGATGGAGTGAGTGGGTGGGGGTCAGGGTGACTGTGATTGAGTGACTGTGAGGGGGTCAGTGTGACAGTGATGGAGTGAGTGTAAGTGGTGGTCAGGGTGACAGTGATGGAGTGAGTGTGAGGAGCCAGGGTGACAGTGATGGAGTTAGATTTAGGAGCGCAGGGTAACGGTGATGGAGTGAGTGTGAGAGGGTCAGGGTGACGGTGATGGAGTCAGTGTGAGGGGGTCAGGGTGACGGTGAGGAAGGGAGTGTGAGGGGGTCAGGGTGACGGTGAGGGAGTGAGTGTGAGGGTGTCAGCAAGACGGTGATGTAGTGAGTGTGAGGAGATCAGTGTGACTGTGATGGAGTGAGTGTGAGCGGGTCAGGGTGACTGTGATAGAGTGAGTGTGAGGGGGTCAAGATGACAGTGATGGAGTGAGTGTGAGGGGGTCAGGGTGACGGTGATGGAGTGAGTGTGAGGGTGTCAGCAAGACGGTGATGTAGTGAGTGCGAGGAGATCAGTGTGACTGTGACGGAGTGAGTGGGTGGGGGTCAGGGTGACTGATTGAGTGACTGTGAGGGGGTCAGTGTGACAGTGATGGAGTGAGTGTAAGTGGTGGTCAGGGTGACAGTGATGGGGTGAGTGTGAGGGGCTCAGGGTCACGGTGATCGAGTGAGTGTGAGGGTGTCAAAGTGAAAGTGATGACATGAGCGTGAGAATGTCAGGGTGACGGCGATGGTGTGAGTGTGAGTGGGTCAGTGTGACGATGATGGAGTGAGTCTGATGGGTTCAGGGTGATGGAGATGGAGTGACTGTGAGGGTTCAGGGTGAACGGTGATGAAGTGAGTGTGATATGGTCAGGTTGACGGTGATGGAGTGAGTGTGAGAGGGTCAGGGTGACGGTGATGGAGTGATTGTGAGGGGGTCAGCGTGACCGTAGTGGAGTGAGCGTGAGGGGGTCAGTGTGACGGTGAGGGTGTGAGTGTGAGTGTGTTTGCAAGACGGTAATGGTGTGAGTGGTAGAGGGTAGGTGTGACGGTGATGGAGTGAGTGTATGGAAATCAGTGTGACTGTGTTGGAGTCAGTGTGAGGGGGTCAGGGTGACGGTGATGGAGTGAGTGCAATGGGGTCAAGGTGACAGTGATAGAGTGAGTGTCAGGGGGTCAGGGTGACCGTGATGGAGTCAGTGTGAGTGGGTCAGGGTGACGGTGAGGAAGGGAGTGTGAGGGGGTCAGGGTGACGGTGAGGGAGTGAGTGTAAGGGTGTCAGCAAGACGCTGATGTAGTGAGTGTGAGGAGATCAGTGTGACTGTGATGGAGTGAGTGTGAGCGGGTCAGGGTGACTGTGATAGAGTGAGTGTGAGGGGGTCAAGGTGACAGTGATGGAGTGAGTGTGAGGGGGTCAGGGTGACGGTGATGGAGTGAGTGTGAGGGTGTCAGCAAGACGGTGATGTAGTGAGTGCGAGGAGATCAGTGTGACTGTGTCGGAGTGAGTGTGAGGGGGTCAGGGTGACTGTGATGGAGTGAGTGTGAAGGGGTGAAGGTGACAGTGATGGAGTGAGTGTGAGGGGGTCAGTGTGACAGTGATGGAGTGAGTGTAAGTGGTGATCAGGGTGACAGTGATGGGGTGAGTGTGAGGGGGTCAGGGTGACAGTGATGGGGTGAGTGTGAGGGTGTCAGAGTGAAAGTGATGACATGAGTGTGAGAATGTCAGAGTGACGGCGATGGTGTGAGTGTGAGTGGGTCAGTGTGACGATGATGGATTGAGTCTGATGGGTTCAGGGTGCTGGAGATGGAGTGACTGTGAGGGTTCAGGGTGAATGGTGATGAAGTGAGTGCGATGTGGTCAGGTTGACGGTGACGGAGTGAGTGTGAGGGAGTCCGAGTGACAGTGATGGTGTCAGTGTGAGGAGCCAGGGTGACAGTGATGGAGTTAGAGTTAGGAGCTCAGGGTAACGGTGATGGAGTGAGTGTGAGGGGGTCAGTGTGACGGAGATGGAGTGAGTGTGAGGGGCTCAGTGTGACGGAGTTGGAGTGAGAGTTAGGAGCTCAGGGTAACGGTGATGGAGTGAGTGTGAGGGGGTCAGTGTGACGGAGATGGAGTGAGTGTGAGGGGCTCAGTGTGACGGAGATGGAGTGAGTATGAGGGGCTCAGGGTAAAAGTGGTGGAGTGAGTGTGAGAGGGTCAGTGCGACGGAGATGGAGTGATTGTGTGTGGGTCAGGGTCATGGTGATGGAGTGAGTGTGAGGGGATCAGGGTGACGGTGATGGAGTGAGTGTGAGGGAGTAAGAGTGAAAGCGATAGCGCGAGAGTTTGGGTGTCCCAGTGAAAGTGATGGCGTGAGAGTGAGATTGTCAGGGTGACGGCGATGGTGTGAGTGTGTGGAGGTCAGAGTGACCATGATTGAGTGAGTGTGTGGAAATTGACGCTGAATGAGTGAGCGTGAGGAGGTCATAGTGACCATGATGGAGTGGGTGAGAGAAGTCAGAGTGATGGTGATGGAGTGAGAGTGAGTGAGTCAGGATGACAGTGATGGAGTGAGTGTGAGGGGGTCAGGGTGACTGTGATGGAGTGTATGTGAGGAGATCAGGGTGACAGTGATGGAGTGAGTGTGAGTTGTCCAGGGTACGTTGATGGAGCGAGTGTGAGGGGGTCAGGTTGACAGTGATGGAGTGAGAGTGAGGGGGTCAGGGTGACGGTGATGGTGTAAATGTGAGTGGGTAGGGTGACAGTGATGGAGCGAGTGTGAGTGGGTCAAGGTGATGGTGATGGAGTGAGTGTGAGGGGTCATTGTGACGGTGAGAGAGTGAGTGTGAGGGGTTCAGAGTGACGGAGTTGGAGTGGGTGAGAGGGGTTCAGGGTGACAGTGATGGAGTGAGTGTGAGGGTCAGGGTGACAGTGATGGATTTAGTGTGAGGGTGTCAGGATGACATTCATGGAGTGAGAGTGAGGGGGTCAGGGTAACGGTAATGGAGTGAGTGTGAGAGCATCAGGGTAATGGAGTGAGTGTGAGATTTTCATGGTGACAGTGATGGTGAGTGTGAGGGCGTCTTGGGAACATTCATGGAGCGATTGTGAGGGGGCCAGCGTGACGGTAAAGGAGTGAGTGTGAGGGGTCATTGTGACGGTGAGTGAGTGAGTGTGAGGGGATCGAGTGTGACGGTAATGGAGTGAGTGTGAGAGGGTCAGGTTGGCAGCGATGGAGTGAGTGTCATGTTGTCCGGGTGACATTGAGAGAGTGAGTGTGAGAGGGTCTGGGTGATGGTGATGGATTGAGTGTGAGGAGATCAGTGTGACAGTGATGGAGTGAGTGTGAGGTTGTCCATGTGACCGTGATCGAACGAGTGTGAGGGGGTGTAGGTGACGGTGATGGAGCGAGTGTGAGTGGGTCATGTTGATAGTGATGGAGTGAGTGTGAGGGGCTCAGGACGATGGCGATGGAATGAGTGTGAGAGATCAGAGTGATAGTGACGGAGTGAGTGTGAAGGGCTCCGGGCAATGGTGATGGAGAGAGTGTGAGAGATCAGAGTGACAATGACGGAGTGAGTGTGAGGGGCTCAGGGTGGCAGTGATGGAGTGGATGTGAGAGGGACAGTGCGACGGAGATGGAGTGATTGTGTGTGGCCCAAGGTCACGGTGATGGAGTGAATGTGAGGGGATCAGTGTGGCCGTGATGGAGTGAGTGTGAGGGGGTCAGGGTCAAGGTAATGGAGTGAGTGTGAGGGGGTCAGGGTGAAAGCGATAGCGTGAGTGCAAGGGGTCAGGGTGAAAGTGATGGAGTGAGTGTGAGATTGTCAGGGTGACGGCGATGGTGCGAGTCTGAGTGGGTCAGTGTGATGGTGATGGAGTGAGTGTGAGGTGTTGAGGGTGAGGGAGATGGAGTGAGTGTGAGGGAGTCCGGGTGACAGTGATGGAGTGAGTGTGAGGGGGTCAGGGTGGCAGTGATGTAGAGACTTTGAGGGGGTCAGGGTGAAAGTGATGGAGTGAGTGTGAGAATGTCAGGGTGACAGTGATGGAAAAATGTGAGGGTGGCCGGGTGACAGTGATGGAGTGAGTGTGAGGAGCCAGGGTGACAGTAATGGAGTGAGTGTGAGGGGGTCAGGGTTTGGGTGAAGGAGTGATTGTGAGGGGATCAGGGTGACATTGATGGAGCGAATGTGATACTGTCAGTGTGACGGTAATGGAGTGAGTGTGAGGGGGTCAGGGTAACAGGGATGAAGTGAATGTGAGGGGTCAGGGTGACATTGATGGAGTGGGTATGAGGGGGTCAGGGTGACAGTGATGAAGTGAGTGTGAAAGGATCAGTGTGACGGTGACGGAGTGAGTGTGAGGGGTCTGGATGACATTGATAGAGTGAATGTGAGGAGTCAGGGTGACAGTGATGGAGTGAGTGTGAGGGTTTCAGGGTGACAGTGATGGAGTGAGTGTGAGAGTGTCAGTGTGACGGTGATGGAGTGAGTGTGAGAGGTTCAAGGTGACGGTGATGGAGTGAGTGTGAGTGGTTCAGTGTGACGGTGATGGAGTGAGTGTGAGGGGGTCAGGGTGACAGTGATGGAGTGAGTGTGAGGGGGTCAGGATGACGGTGATGGAGTGAGTGTGAGGGGGTCAGGAGGACGGTGATGGAGCGAGTGTGATGGAGTCAGTTTGAAGCGGATGGAGTGAGTGTGAGAGGGTCAGGGTGATGGTGATTGAGTGAGTGTGAGGGGGTCAAGGCGACGGTAATTTAGTGAGTGTGAGGGGTTCAGGGTGATAGTGACGGAGGGAATGTGAAGGATCAGTGTGACGGTGATGGAGTGAGTGTGAAGGTGTCAGGATAACCGTGATGGAGTGAGAGTGAGTGGGCCAGGGTGACGGCGATAGAGTGAGTGTGAGAGTGTCAGCATGATAGTGACGGAGGGAGTGTGAAGGGTCAGTGTGACGGTGATGGAGTGAGTGTGAGGGGGTCAAGGTGATGGTGATGGAGTGAGGGTGAGGGGGTTAGTGTGACAGTGATTGAGTGCGTGTGAGGGGTTCAGAGTGACGGAGATGGAGTGGGTGAGAGGGGTCAGAGTGGCGTTGATCGAGTGTGTGGGGGGTGTCAGGGTTACAGTGATGGATGGAGAGTGAGGGGGTCAGGGTAACGGTGATTGTGTGAGTGTGAGGGGGTCAGCGTGACGTTGATTGAGTGAGTGTGAGGTTGTCTGGGTGACGGTGATGGAGTGAGTGTGAGAGGGTCAGTGTGACGGTGATGGAGTGAGTGTGAGGGGGCAAGCGTGATGGTGATGGAGTGAGGGTGAAGAGATCAGGGTAACAGTGATGCAGTGAGTATCAGACGGTCAGGATGACGGTGATGGAGTGAGTGTGAGGGGGTTTAGGTGATGGTGATGGAGTGAGTGTGAGAGGGTGAGGGTGACAGCGATGGAGTGAGTGTGAGTGGGTCAGTGTGACGGTGATGGAGTGAGTGTGAGAGGTTCAAGGTGACGGTGATGGAGTGAGTGTGAGTGGTTCAGTGTGACGGTGATGGAGTGAGTGTGAGGGGGTCAGGGTGACAGTGATGGAGTGAGTGTGATGGAGTCAGTTTGAAACGGATGGAGTGAGTGTGAGAGATCAGAGTGACAGTGATGGGGTGAGTGTGAGGGGCTCAGGGTGATAGTGATGGAGTGAGTGTGAGGGGCTCAGGGCGATGGTGATGGAGTGAGTGGGAGAGATCAGAGTGACAGTGATGGAGTGAGTGTTAGGGGCTCAGGGTGACAGTGATGATGTGAGTGTGAGAGGGTCAGTGTGACGGTGATGTAGTGAGTGTGAGGGGATCAGTGTGGCTGTGATGGAGTAAGTGTGAGGGTGTCAGGGTCAAGATAATGGAGTGAGTGTGAGGGGGTCAGCATGAAAGCGATAGCGTGAGTGCAAGGGGTCAGGGTGAAAGTGATGGAGTGAGTCTGAGAATGTCAGGGTGACGGCGGTTGTGCGAGTGTGAGTGGGTCAGTGTGACGGTGATGGAGTGAGTGTGAGGGGTTCAGGGTGACGGAGATGAAGTGAGTGTGATGGGGTCAGGTTGACGGTGATGGAGTGAGTGTGCGGGAGTCCGGGTGACAGTGATGGAGTGAGTGTGAGGGAGTCAGTGTGACGGTGATGGAGTGAGTGTCAGGGGGTCCGGGTGACGGTGATGGAGTGAGTATCAGGGGGTCTGGGTGCCAGTGATAGAGTGAGTGTGAGGGGGTCAGCGTGATAGTGATGGAGGGAGTGTGAAGGAATAGTGTGACGGTGATGGAGTGAGAGTGAGGAGGTCAAGGTGATGGTGATGGAGTGAGGGTGAGGGGGTCAAGGTGATGGTGATGGAGTGAGTGTGAGGGGGTAAGTGTGACAGGTATTGAGTGAGAGTGAGTGTTCAGAGTGACGGAGATGGGGTGGGTGACAGGGGTCAGAGTGACATTGATTGAGGAATTGTGAGGGCGTCAGCGTGACAGTGATGGAGTGAATGTGAGGGGTTCAGGGTTACGGAGATGAAGTGAGTGTGATGGGGTCATGTTGACGGTGATGGAGTGAGTCTGAGGGAGTCCGGGTGACAGTGATGGAGTGAGTGTGAGGGGGTTAGCGTGACGGTGATGAGGTGAGTGTGAGGGGTTCAGGGTTACGGAGATGAAGTGAGTGTGATGGGGACATGTTGACGGTGATGGAGTGAGTCTGAGGGAGTCGGGGTGACAGTGATGGAGTGAGTGTGAGGGGGTCAGGGTGACGGTGATGGAGCGAGGGTGTGGGTGTCAGGGTGAGGGTGAAGGAGTGATTGTGAGGGGTCAAGGTGACAGTGATTAAGTGAGTGTGAGGGGGTCAAGGTGACAGTGATGGAGTGAGTGTGAGGGGGTCAGGGTGACGGTGATGGAGTGAGGGTGTGGGTGTCAGGGTGAGGGTGAAGGAGTGATTGTGAGGGGTCAGTGTGACGGTGATGGAGTGAGTGTGAGGGGTCAGTGTGACAGTGATGGAGTGTGTGTGAGGGTTCAGGGTGACAGTGATGGAGCCAGTGTGAGGGGGTCAGGGTGACAGTGATGTAGAGTCTTTGAGGGGGTCAGGATGACAGTGATGGAGTGAGTGTGAGGGAGTCAGTGTGACGGTGATGGAGTGAGTGTGAGGGGGTCAGCGTGATAGTGACGGAGTGAGTGTGAGGGGTCAGGGCGACAGTGATGGAGTCAGTGTGAGGGGGTCAGGGTGACAGTGATGTAGAGACTTTGAGGGGGTCAGGATGACAGTGATGGAGTGAGTGTGAGGGAGTCAGTGTGACGGTGATGGAGTGAGTGTGAGGGGGTCAGCGTGATAGTGACGGAGTGAGTGTGAGGGGTCAGGGTGACAGTGATGGAGTCAGTATGAGGGGGTCAGGGTGACAGTGGTGTAGAGACTTCGAGGGGGTCAGAATGACGGTGATGGAGTGAGTGTGAGGGGGTCAAGGTGATGGTGGTGGAGTGAGGTGAGGGGGTCAGTGTGACAGGTATTGAGTGAGAGTGAGGGGTTCAGAGTGACGTAGGTGGAGTGGGTGAGAGGGGTCAGAGTGACGTTGATCGAGTGAGTGTGAGGGTGTCAGCGTGACAGTGATGGAGTGAGAGTGAGGAGATTAGGGTAACGGTGATTGAGTGAGAGAGTGTGAGGGAGTCAGGGTGACGGTGATTGTGTGAGTGTGATGGCATCAGCGTGACGGTGACTGAGTGTGTGTGAGGTTGTCTGGGTGACGGTGATGGAGTGACTGTGAGAGGGTCAGGGTGACTGTGATGGTGTGAGTGTGAGGGGGCAAGAGTGACGGTGATGGAGTGAGGGTGAAGAGATAAGGGTAACAGTGATGGAGTGATATGAAGCGGTCAGGGTGAGGGTGATGGAGTGAGTATGAGGGGGTGTAGGTGACGGTGATGGAGTGAGTGTGAGAGGGTGAGGTTGACAGCGATGGAGTGATTGTGAGGGGGTCAGTGTGACGGTAATGGAGTGAGTGTGAGAGGTTCAAGGTGACGGAGATGGAGTGAGTGTAAGCGTTTAAATGTGACGGTGATGGAGTGAGTGTGAGGGGGTCAGGGTGATGGTGATGGACTGAGTGTGATGGGGTCAGTTTGCAACTGATGGAGTGAGTTGAAGTGGGTCAGCGTGATGGTCATGGAGCGAGTGTGAGTGGGTCAGAGAGATAGTGATGGAGGGAGTGTGAGAGGTTCAGTGTGACGGTAATGGAGTGAGATTGAGGGGGTCAGGGTAACGGTAATGGACTGAATGTGAGATTGTCCTGGTGACGGTGATGGAGTGAGTGCGAGGTTGTCCAGGGAACGTTGATGGAGCGAGTGTGAGGGGGTCAGGTTGACGGTGGTGGAGTGAGTGTGAGGGGTCACTGTGACAGTGAGAGAGTGAGTGTGATGCAGTCAGGGTGACAGTGATGGACCGAGTGTGAGGGAGTGTCGGTGACGGTGATGGAGTGAGTGTAAGGGGGTGTAGGTGAAAGTTATGGAGCGAGTGTGAGTGGGTCAAGGTGAGTTGGTGATGGAGTGAGGGCGATGGGGTCAGTGTGACAGTGATTGAGTGAGTGTGAGGTGTTCAGGGTGATGGAGATAGAGTGGGTGAGAGGGGTCAGAGTGACGGTGATGGGGTGAGTTTGAGGGTGTCAGGGTGAGTGTGATGGAGTGAGTGTGAGCAGTCAGTGTGATGGTGATGGAGTGAGTGTGGTGGGATCAGGGTGACGGTGATGGAGTGAATGTGAGGGGGTCAGGTTTAGGGTGATGGAGTGATTTTGCGGGGGTCAGTGAGACGGTGATGGATTGAGTGTGTGGGCCCAGGGTGACAGTGATGCAGTGACTGTGAGGGGGTCAGCGTGACGGTGATGGAGCGAGTGTGAGGGGGTCAGGGTGACGTTGATGCAGTGAGTGTGAGGGGGTCAGGTTGAGGCTGATGTAGTGCTTTTGAGGGGTCAGTGTGACAGTGATGGAGTGAGTGTGAGGGGGTCAGGGAGACTGTGATGGAGTGAGTGTGAGGGGGTCGGGGTGACTGTGATGGAGTGAGTGTGATGGGATCAGGGTGACGGTAATAGAGTGACTGTGAGGGGGTCAGGTTTATGGTGATGGAGTAAGTGTGATGTTGTTAGAGTGACAGTGATGGAGTGAATATGATGGGGTCAGGGTGACAGTGATGGAGCGAGTGTGAGGGGGTCAGCGAGACGGTGATGGATTGAGTGTGTGGGGGACAGTGTGACAATGATGGTGTGAATGTGAGGCGGTCAGTGTGACAGTAGTGGAGTGAGTGTGAGAGGGTCAGGGTGACGGTGATGGAGTGAGTGTGAGGGTGTCAGCATGACGGTAATGGAGTGAGTGTAAAAGGGTCAGGGTGACGGTGATGGAGTGAGGGTGGGGAGATCAGTGTGACTGTGATGGAGTGAGTGTGAGGGGGTCAGGGTGACCGTGATGGAGTGAGTGTGAGGGGGTCAGTGTGACAGTGATGGAGTGAGTGTGTGGGGGTCAGTGTGACAGTGATGAATTGAGTGTGTGGGGGTCAGGGTGACACTGATGGAGCGAGTATGATGGGTTCAGGGTGATGGTGATTGAGCGAGTGTGGGGGGTTAGGGTGATGGTGATGGAGTGAGTGTCAGGGGTCGGGTGAGGGTGATGGATTGAGTGTGTGGGGGTCAATGTGACAGTGATGGAGAGAGTGTGATGCTGTCAGGGTGACAGCGATGGAGTGAATGTGAGGTGATCAGTGTAACTGTGATGGAGTGAGTGTGAGAGGGTCAGGGTGACAGTGATGGAGTGACTGTCAGAGGTCGGGTGAAGGTAATGGATTCACTGTGAGGGGGACAGGGTGAAAGTGATGGATTCAGTGTGAGGGGGTCATGGTGACAGTGATGGAGTGAGTGTGAGAGGTCAGGGTGACGGTGATGGAGTGAGTGTGAGGGGGTCAGCATGACGGTAGTGGAGTGAGTGCGAGGGGGTCAGGGTGACGGTGAGGAAGTGAGTGTGCGGGTTGTCAGCATGACGGTAATAGAGTGAGTGTGAGAGGGTCAGGGTGACGATGATGGAGTGAGTGTGAGGGTGTCTTCATGACAGTAATGGAGTGAGTGTGAGAGGGTCAGGGTGACGGTGATGGAGTGAGTGTGGGGAGATTGGTGTGACTGTGATGGAGTGAGTGTTAGGGGGTTAGGGTGACAGTGATGAAGTGAGTGTGAGGGGGTCAGTGTGACAGTGATGGACTGAGTGTCGGGGGTCAGTTTGCCGGTGAGGGAGTGTGTGAGGGGGTCAGGGTGACAGTGATTGGGTGAGTGTGAGGAGGTCAAGGTGACGGTGATGGAGTGAGTGTGAGGAGATCAGTGTGATAGTGCTGGAGTGAGTGTGAGGGGGTCAGGGCGTCGGGGGTGGAGTGAGTGTGAGAGGTCATGGTGACAGTGATGGAGTGAGTGTGAGGGAGTCAGGGTGAAAGTGATGGACTGAGTGGGAGGGTCATTGTGACGGAGATGGAGTGATTGTGTGTGGGTCAGGGTGACGGTGATGGAGTGAGTGTCAGGGGTCGGGTGCGGGTAATGGATTGACTGTGAGGGGGACAGGGTGACAGTGATGATTGAGTGTGAGGGGTCAGCGTGACAGTGATGGAGTGAGTGTGAGAGGTCCGGGTGACGGCGATGGAGTGAGTGTGAGGGGGTCAGTATGACGGTAGTGGAGTGATTGCGAGGGGGACAGGGTAATGATGAGGGAGTGAGTGTGAGGGTTGTCAGCATGACGGTAATAGAGTGAGTGTGAGAGGGTCAGGGTGACGGTGATGGAGTGAGTTTGAGGATGTCAGCATGACAGTAATGAAGTGAGTGTGGGAGAGTCAGGGTGACGGTCATGAAGTGAGTGTGGGGAGATTGGTGTGACTGTGATGGAGTGAGTGTGAGGGGGTTAGGGTGACAGTGATGGAGTGAGTGTGAGGGGGTCAGTGTGACAGTGATGGACTGAGTGTCAGGGGTCAGTTTGCCGGTGAGGGAGTGTGTGAGGGGGTCAGGGTGACAGTGATTGGGTGAGTGTGAGGAGGTCAAGGTGACGGTGATGGAGTGAGTGTGAGGAGATCAGTGTGACAGTGCTGGAGTGAGTGTGAGGGGGTCAGGGCGTCGGGGGTGGAGTGAGTGTGAGAGGTCATGGTGACAGTGATGGAGTGAGTGTGAGGGGGTCAGGGTGAAAGTGATGGACTGAGTGGGAGGGTCATTGTGACGGAGATGGAGTGATTGTGTGTGGGTCAGGGTGACGGTGATGGAGTGAGTGTCAGGGGTCGGTTGCGGGTAATGGATTGACTGTGAGGGGGACAGGGTGACAGTGATGGATTGAGTGTGAGGGGTCAGGGTGACAGTGATGGAGTGAGTGTGAGAGGTCCGGGTGACGGCGATGGAGTGAGTGTGAGGGGGTCAGTATGACGGTAGTGGAGTGATTGCGAGGGGGTCAGGGTAATGATGAGGGAGTGAGTGTGAGGGTTGTCAGCATGACGGTAATAGAGTGAGTGTGAGAGGGTCAGGGTGACGGTGATGGAGTGAGTTTGAGGATGTCAGCATGACAGTAATGAAGTGAGTGTGGGAGAGTCAGGGTGACGGTCATGAAGTGAGTGTGGGGAGATTGGTGTGACTGTGATGGAGTGAGTGTGAGGGGGTCAGTGTGACAGTGATGGAGTGAGTGTGATAGGTCATGGTGACAGTGATGGTGTGAATGCGAGGGGGTCAGGGTGAAAGTGATGGACTGAGTGGGAGGGGGTCATTGTGACAGAGATGGAGTGATTGTGTGTGAGTCAGGGTGATGGTGATGGAGTGAGTGTCAGGGGTCGGGTGCGGGTAATGGATTGACTGTGAGGGGGACAGGGTGACAGTGATGGAGTGAGTGTGTGGGGGTCAGGGCGTCAGGGATGGAGTGAGTGTGAGAGGATCAGGGTAACGGTAACGGAGTGAGTTTGAGAGGGTCAGGGTGATGTTGATTGAGTGAGTGTGAGATTTTCATGGTAACAATGATGGAGTGAGTGTGAGTGGGTCAGGCTGACAGTGATGGAGTGAGTGTGAGGTTGTCCAGGAAATGTTGATCGAGCGAGTTTGAGGGGGTCAGCGTGCCGGTGATGGAGTGAGTGTGAGGAGTCATTGTGACGGTGTGTGTGTGTGAGAGGGTCACGGTGATGGTGATGGAGTGAGTGTGAGGGGATCACTGTGACAGAGATGGAGTGATTTTGTGTGGGTCAGCGTCATGGTTATGGAGTGTGTGTGCGGGTGTCAGGGTAACGGTGATGGAGTGAGTGTGAGGGTGTCAGAGTGAAAGCGGTAGCGTGAGTGTTAGGGTGTCCGGGTGAAAGTGATGGCGTGAGTGTGAGAATGTTAGGGTGATGGCGATGGTGTGAGAGTGTGTGGATCAGTGTGACGGTGATGGAGTGAGTGTGAGGGGGTCAGATGACAGCGATGGAGTGAGTGTGTGGGGGTCAGGCTGACAGTGATGGAGTGAGTGTGAGAGGGTCAGAGTGACCGTGATGGAGTGAGTGTGAGGCAGTCAGAGTGACCGTGATGGAGTGAGTGTGAGGGGATCAGAGTGACAGTTATGGAGTGAGTGTGATGGGGTCAGAGTGACCGTGATGAAGTGGGTTAGAGGAGTCAGAGTGACGGTGATGGAGTGAGTGTGAGGGGGACAAGGTGACAGTGATGGAGTCAGTGTGAGTGGGTAAAGGTGACAGTGATGGAGTGAGTGTGAGAGGGTCAGGGTGATGGTGATGGAGTGAGTGTGAGTGGGTCAGGGTGACAGTGATGGAGTGAGTGTGACTGCGTCAGGATGACAATGATGGATTGAGAGTGAAAATGTCAGTGTAACGGTAATGGAGTGGGTGTGAGGGGTTCAGGGCGACTGTGATGGAGTGAATGTGAGTGGGTTAGGGTGACGGTGATGGATTGAGTGTGAGGGGGTCAGGGTGACGGTGACGGAGTAAGTGTGAGGGCGTCAGGATGACAGTGATGGAGTGAGAGTGAAAATGTCAGGGTAACGGTAATACAGTGAGTTTGAGAGGGTCAGGGTGATGGTGATTGAGTGAGTGTGAGATTTTCATGGTGACAATGATGGAGTGAGTCTGAGTGGGTCAGGCTGACAGTGATGGAGTGAGTGTGAGTGGGTCAGGCTGACAGTGATGGAGTGAGTGTGAGGTTGTCCAGGGAACGTTGATCGAGCGAGTTTGAGGGGGTCAGCGTGACGGTGATGGAGTGAGTGTGAGGGGTCATTGTGACGGTGTGTGTGTGTGTGAGAGGGTCAGGGTGATGGTGATGGAGTGAGTGTGAGGAGATCAGTGTGACAGTGATGGAGTGAGTGTGAAGGTTGTCCACGTGACCATGATCGAGCCAGTATGAGTGGGTGTAGGTGACGGTGATGGAGCGAGTGTGAATGGGTCAGGGGGATCGTGATGGTGTGAGTGTGAGGGGATCAGGGTGACAGTGATGGAGTGAGTGTGAAAGGATCAGTGTGATGGTGATGGCGTGAGTGTGAGAGGATCAGTGTGACAGTGATGGAATGTGTGTGATGTTGTCCTTATGACAACAATGGAGCTAATGTGAGTGGGTCAGGGTGACGGTGATGGAGTGAGTGTGTGGGTGTCAGGGTGATATTGACAGAGGGTGTGTGAGAGGATCAGTGTGACGGTGATGGAGTGAGTGTCAGGGGGTCAGGTTGACGGTGATGGATTGAGTGAGAGGGGTCAGAGTGATGGTGATGGAGTGAGTGTGAGGGGGACAGGATGACAGTGATGGAGTGAGTGTGAGGGGGACAGGGTAACGGAAATGGATTGAGTGTGAGAGGGTGTCAGGGTAACGGTGATGGAGTGAGTGTGAGGGGGTCAGGGTGACGGCGATTGAGATGGTGTGGTGGGATCAGGTTGAAAGTGATGGAGTGCGTGTGAGGGGATCAGTGTGACGGTGATTGAGTGAGTGTGAGGGTCTGGGTGAGGGTGATGGAGTGAGTTTGAGGGGTTCAGGGTGTCGGTGATGGAGTGAGTGTGAGGGGATTTACTGTGACAGTGATGGGGTGAGTGTGCGGGGTTCAGGGCGATGGTGATTGAGTGAGTGTGAGGTTGTCCAGGTGACGGTCATGGAGTGAGTGTGAGGGGGTGTAGATGTCGGTGGTGGAGTGAGTGTGAGGGGTTCAGTGAGTCAGTGATGGATTGAGTCTGGGGGTCAGTGTGATGATGATTGAGTGTGTGTGATGTTGTCTGGGTGATGGTGATGTAGTGAGTATGAGGAGATCAAGGTGACGCTGATGGAGTGAGTGTGAGGAGATCAGTCTGATGGTGATGGAGTGAATGTGAGGGGGTCAGCGAGATGGTGATGGAGTGAGTGTGAGGAGAACAGGGTTACGGGGATGAGTGAGTGTGAGGAGATCAGGGTGACGCTGATGGAGTGAGTGTGAGGGGGTCAGGGAGATGGTAATGGAGTGAGTGTGAGGGGGTCATGTTGACTGTAATGGAGTGAGTGTGCGGATCTGGGTGAGGGTGATGGAGTGTGTCCAGGTGACGGTGCTCAAGCGAGTGTGAGGGGGTTCAGGTGACCGTGATGGAGTGAGTGTGAGGGGTTATCGTGATGGTGATCAAGTGAGTGTGAATGGGCCAGGGTGACGGTGATGGAGTCAATGTGAGTGAGTCAGGGTGACGGTGATGGTGTGAGAGTGAGGGGGTCACGGTGACGATAATGGAGTGAGTGTGAGTGTGTCAGAGTGATAATGACAGAGGGTGTGTGAGAGGTTCAGGGTGACGGTGATGGAGTGAGTGTGAATGGGAGAGGGTGACAGTGATGGAGTGAGTATCAGGGGGTCAGGGTGACGGTGATGGATTGAGTGAGTGGGATCAGATGGATGGTGATGGAGTGAGTGTGAGGGGGACAGGGTGACAGTGATGTACTGAGTGTGAGGGGGTCAGGGTGACAGTGATGGAGTGAGTGTGAGGGGGTCAGTGTAACGGAAATGGAGTGAGTGTGAGGAGGTCGTGTTGACTGTAATGGAGTGAGTGTGGGGATCTGGGTGAGGGTGATGGAGTGTGTCCAGGTGACGGTGCTCAAGCGAGTATGAGGGGGTGTAGGTGACCGTGATGGAGTGAGTGTGAGGGGTTATCAGGAATGGGTCAGGGTGACAGTGATGGAGTGAATGTGAGTGAGATAGGGTGACGGTGATGGAGTGAGAGTGAGGGGATCAGGTGACGATAATGGAGTGAGTTTGAGTGTGTCAGAGTGATAATGGCAGAGGGTGTGTGAAAGGTTCAGTGTGGCGGTGATGGAGTGAGTGTGAGGGGATTTACTGTGACAGTGATGGGGTGAGTGTGCGGGGTTCAGGGCGATGGTGATTGAGTGAGTGTGAGGTTGTCCAGGTTACGGTCATGGAGTGAGTGTGAGGGGGTGTAGATGTCGGTGGTGGAGTGAGTGTGAGGGGTTCAGTGAGTCAGTGATGGATTGAGTCTGGGGGTCAGTGTGATGATGATTGAGTGTGTGTGATGTTGTCTGGGTGATGGTGATGTAGTGAGTATGAGGAGATCAAGGTGACGCTGATGGAGTGAGTGTGAGGAGATCAGTCTGATGGTGATGGAGTGAATGTGAGGGGGTCAGCGAGATGGTGATGGAGTGAGTGTGAGGAGAACAGGGTTACGGGGATGAGTGAGTGTGAGGAGATCAGGGTGACGCTGATGGAGTGAGTGTGAGGGGGTCAGGGAGATGGTAATGGAGTGAGTGTGAGGGGGTCATGTTGACTGTAATGGAGTGAGTGTGCGGATCTGGGTGAGGGTGATGGAGTGTGTCCAGGTGACGGTGCTCAAGCGAGTGTGAGGGGGTTCAGGTGACCGTGATGGAGTGAGTGTGAGGGGTTATCGTGATGGTGATCAAGTGAGTGTGAATGGGCCAGGGTGACGGTGATGGAGTCAATGTGAGTGAGTCAGGGTGACGGTGATGGTGTGAGAGTGAGGGGGTCACGGTGACGATAATGGAGTGAGTGTGAGTGTGTCAGAGTGATAATGACAGAGGGTGTGTGAGAGGTTCAGGGTGACGGTGATGGAGTGAGTGTGAATGGGAGAGGGTGACAGTGATGGAGTGAGTATCAGGGGGTCAGGGTGACGGTGATGGATTGAGTGAGTGGGATCAGATGGATGGTGATGGAGTGAGTGTGAGGGGGACAGGGTGACAGTGATGTACTGAGTGTGAGGGGGTCAGGGTGACAGTGATGGAGTGAGTGTGAGGGGGTCAGTGTAACGGAAATGGAGTGAGTGTGAGGAGGTCGTGTTGACTGTAATGGAGTGAGTGTGGGGATCAGGGTGAGGGTGATGGAGTGTGTCCAGGTGACGGTGCTCAAGCGAGTATGAGGGGGTGTAGGTGACCGTGATGGAGTGAGTGTGAGGGGTTATCAGGAATGGGTCAGGGTGACAGTGATGGAGTGAATGTGAGTGAGATAGGGTGACGGTGATGGAGTGAGAGTGAGGGGATCAGGTGACGATAATGGAGTGAGTTTGAGTGTGTCAGAGTGATAATGGCAGAGGGTGTGTGAAAGGTTCAGTGTGACGGTGATGGAGTGAATGTGAATGGGAGATGGTGACAGTGATGGAGTGAGTGTCAGGGGGTCAGGGTGACGGTGATGGATTGAGTGATTGCGGTCAGATGGATGGTGATGGAGTGAGTGTGAGGGGGACAGGGTGACAGTGATGGAGTGAGTGTGAGGGCGTCAGGGTAACGGAAATGGAGTGAGTGTGAGAGGTTCAGTGTGACGGTGATGGAATGAAAGTGAGGGGCTCAGGGTGACGGTGATGTAGTGGGTGTGAGGGGGTCAGGGTGACAGTGTTGGAGTGAGTGTGAGGGGGTCAGAGTGGCGGTGATGGAGATGGTGTGTTGGGGTCAGGTTGAAGGTGATGGAGTGAGTGTGAAGGGGTCAGTGTGAGGGTGACGGAGTGAGTGTCAGGGGTGAGGATGATGGTGATGGAGTGAGTGTGAAGGGATCAGTGTGACCGTGATTGAGTGGGTGTGAGGGTCTGGGTGAGGGTGATGGAGTGACTGTGAGTGGGTCAGATGGCGGTGATGGAGTGAGTGAGAGAGGGTCAGTGTGACAGTGATGGTGGGAGTGTGAGTGGATCAGTGTGATGGTGATGGAGTGAGTGTGGGGATCTGGGTGAGGGTGATGGAGTGTGTCCAGGTGACAGTGATCGAGCGAGTGTGAGGGTGTGTAGATGCCGGTTATGGAGTGAGTGTGAGGAGATCAGTGTGACGTTGATTGAGTGAGTGTGAGGGTCTGGGTGAGGGTGATGGAGTGAGTTTGAGGGGTTCAGGGTGTCGGTGATGGAGTGAGTGTGAGGGGATTTACTGTGACAGTGATGGGGTGAGTGTGCGGGGTTCAGGGCGATGGTGATGGAGTGAGTGTGAGGTTGTCCAGGTGACGGTCATGGAGTGAGTGTGAGGGGGTGTAGATGTCGGTGGTGGAGTGAGTGTGAGGGGTTCAGTGAGTCAGTGATGGATTGAGTCTGGGGGTCAGTGTGATGATGATTGAGTGTGTGTGATGTTGTCCGGGTGATGGTGATGTAGTGAGTATGAGGAGATCAGGGTGATGCTGATGGAGTGAGTGTGAGGAGATCAGTGTGACGGTGATGGAGTGAATGTGAGGGGGTCAGCGAGTTGGTGATGGAGTGAGTGTGAGGAGAACAGGGTGACGGTGATGAGTGAGTGTGAGGAGATCAGGGTGACGCTGATGGAGTGAGGGTGAGGTGGTCAGGGAGATGGTAATGGAGTGAGTGTGAGGGGGTCAGGGTGACAGTGATGGAGTGAGTGTGAGGGGGTCAGTGTGACAGTGAAGGAGTGAATGTGAGAGGTTCAGTGTGACAGTGATTGAGTGAGTGTGAAGGGGTCAGGTGATGTAGTGAATGTGAGGAGATCTGGGTGACAGTGATGGAGTGAGTGCAATGGGGTCAGTGTGACAGTGATGGAGTGTGTGTGAGGGTGTCAGGGTGACGGTGGCGGAGTGAGTGTGAGGTTGCCAGGTGATGGTGATAGAGTGAATGTGAAGTGGTCAGGGTGACGGTGATGGAGTGAGTGTGAGGGGTTCAGGGTGACGGTGATGGAGTGAGTGTGAGAGGGTCAGGGTGACAGCCATGGAGTGAGTGCGAGTGGGTCAGTGTGACAGTGATGGAGTGAGTGTGAGGGGGTCAGGGTGACGGTGATGGAGTGAGTGTGAGGGGTTCAGGGTGACGGTGATGGAGTGAGTGTGAGAGGGTCAGGGTGACAGCCATGGAGTGATTGCGAGTGTGTCAGTATGACAGTGATGGACTGAGTGTGAGGGGGTCAGGTTGACGGTGTGGGAGTGAGTGTGAGGGGGTCAGGGTGATGGTGATGGAGTGAGTGTGAGAGGTCATTGTGATGGTGACTGAGTGAGTGTGAGGGTTTCAGGTGACGGTGATGGAGTGAGTGTGAGGGATTCAGGGTGACGGTGATGGAGGGAGTGTGAGGAGATCAGTATGATGGTGATGGAGTGAATGTGAGGGGGTCATGGTGACGGTGATAGAGTGAGTGTCAGGGGTTCAGGGTGACAGCGATGGAGTGAGTATCAGGGGGTCACAATGATCCTGATTGAGTGAGTGTAAGGATGTCCAGGTGACGGTGTTTGAGTGAGTGTGAGGGGGTCAGGGTGACAGTGATGTACTGAGTGTGAGGGGTTCAGGGTGACGGTGATGGAGTGAGTGTGAGGGGGTCATGTTGACTGTAATGGAGTGAGTGTGGGGATCTGGGTGAGGGTGATGGACTGTGTCCAGGTGACGGTGCTCAAGCGAGTGTGAGGGGGTTCAGGTGACCGTGATGGAGTGAGTGTGAGGGGTTATCGTGATGGTGATCAAGTGAGTGTGAATGGGCCAGGGTGACGGTGATGGAGTCAATGTGAGTGAGTCAGGGTGACGGTGATGGTGTGAGAGTGAGGGGGTCACGGTGACGATAATGGAGTGAGTGTGAGTGTGTCAGAGTGATAATGACAGAGGGTGTGTGAGAGGTTCAGGGTGACGGTGATGGAGTGAGTGTGAATGGGAGAGGGTGACAGTGATGGAGTGAGTGTCAGGGGGTCAGGGTGACGGTGATGGATTGAGTGAGTAGGGTCAGATGGATGGTGATGGAGTGAGTGTGAGGGGGACAGGGTGATAGTGATGGAGTGAGTGTGAGGGGGACAGGGTGACAGTAATGGAGTGAGTGTGAGGGGGTCAGTGTAACGGAAAAGGAGTGAGTGTGAGGGGGTCCTGTTGACTGTAATGGAGTGAGTGTGGGGATCTGGGTGAGGGTGATGGAGTGTATCCAGGTGACGGTGCTCAAGCGAGTATGAGGGGGTGTAGGTGACCGTGATGGAGTGAGTGTGAGGGGTTATCGTGATGGTGACCGAGTGAGTGGGAATGGGTCAGGGTGACGGTGATGGAGTGAATGTGAGTGAGTTAGGGTGACGGTGATGGAGTGAGAGTGAGGGAATCAGGGTGACGATAATGGAGTGAGTGTGAGTGTGTCAGAGTGATAATGGCAGAGGGTGTGTGAGAGGTTCAGTGTGATGGTGATGGAGTGAGTGTGAGTGAGAGATGGTGACAGTGATTAAGTGAGTGTCAGGGGGTCAGGGTGACGGTGATGGATTGAGTGAGTGGGGTCAGATGGATGGTGATGAAGTGAGTGTGAGGGGGCAAGGTGACAGTGATGGAGTGACTGTGAGGGGGACAGGGTGACAGTGATGGAGTGAGTGTGAGGGGGTCAGGGTAACGGAAATGGAGTGAGTGTGAGGGGGTCGTTTTGACTGTAATGGAGTGAGTGTGGGGATCTGGGTGAGGGTGATGGAGTGTGTCCAGGTGACGGTGCTCAAGCGAGTATGAGGGGGTGTAGGTGACCGTGATGGAGTGAGTGTGAGGGGTTATCAGGAATGGGTCAGGGTGACAGTGATGGAGTGAATGTGAGTGAGATAGGGTGACGGTGATGGAGTGAGAGTGAGGGGATCAGGTGACGATAATGGAGTGAGTGTGAGTGTGTCAGAGTGATAATGGCAGAGGGTGTGTGAAAGGTTCAGTGTGACGGTGATGGAGTGAGTGTGAATGGGAGATGGTGACAGTGATGGAGTGAGTGTCAGGGGGTCAGGGTGACGGTGATGGATTGAGTGATTGCGGTCAGATGGATGGTGATGGAGTGAGTGTGAGGGGGACAGGGTGACAGTGATGGAGTGAGTGTGAGGGGGTCAGTGTAACGGAAATGGAGTGAGTGTGAGAGGTTCAGTGTGACGGTGATGGAATGAATGTGAGGGGTCAGGGTGACGGTGATGTAGTGGGTGTGAGGGGGTCAGGGTGACAGTGTTGGAGTGAGTGTGAGGGGGTCAGAGTGGCGGTGATGGAGATGGTTTGTTGGGGTCAGGTTGAAGGTGATGGAGTGAGTGTGAAGGGGTCAGTGTGAGGGTGACGGAGTGAGTGTCAGGGGTGAGGGTGATGGTGATGGAGTGAGTGTGAAGGGATCAGTGTGACCGTGATTGAGTGGGTGTGAGGGTCTGGGTGAGGGTGATGGAGTGACTGTGAGTGGGTCAGATGGCGGTGATGGAGTGAGTGAGAGAGGGTCAGTGTGACAGTGATGGTGGGAGTGTGAGTGGATCAGTGTGATGGTGATGGAGTGAGTGTGGGGATCTGGGTGAGGGTGATGGAGTGTGTCCAGGTGACAGTGATCGAGCGAGTGTGAGGGTGTGTAGATGCCGGTTATGGAGTGAGTGTGAGGAGATCAGTGTGACGTTGATTGAGTGAGTGTGAGGGTCTGGGTGAGGGTGATGGAGTGAGTTTGAGGGGTTCAGGGTGTCGGTGATGGAGTGAGTGTGAGGGGATTTACTGTGACAGTGATGGGGTGAGTGTGCGGGGTTCAGGGCGATGGTGATGGAGTGAGTGTGAGGTTGTCCAGGTGACGGTCATGGAGTGAGTGTGAGGGGGTGTAGATGTCGGTGGTGGAGTGAGTGTGAGGGGTTCAGTGAGTCAGTGATGGATTGAGTCTGGGGGTCAGTGTGATGATGATTGAGTGTGTGTGATGTTGTCCGGCTGATGGTGATGTAGTGAGTATGAGAAAATCAGGGTGATGCTGATGGAGTGAGTGTGAGGAGATCAGTGTGACGGTGATGGAGTGAATGTGAGGGGGTCAGCGAGATGGTGATGGAGTGAGTGTGAGGAGAACAGCGTGACGGTGATGAGTGAGTGTGAGGAGATCAGGGTGACGCTGATGGAGTGAGGGTGAGGGGGTCAGGGAGATGGTAATGGAGTGAGTGTGAGGGGGTCAGGGTGACAGTGATGGAGTGAGTGTGAGGGGGTCAGTGTGACAGTGAAGGAGTGAATGTGAGAGGTTCAGTGTGACAGTGATTGAGTGAGTGTGAAGGGGTCAGGTGATGTAGTGAATGTGAGGAGATCTGGGTGACAGTGATGGAGTGAGTGTGATGGGGTCAGTGTGACAGTGATGGAGTGTGTGTGAGGGTGTCAGGGTGACGGTGGCGGAGTGAGTGTGAGGTTGCCAGGTGATGGTGATAGAGTGAATGTGAAGTGGTCAGGGTGACGGTGATGGAGTGAGTGTGAGGGGTTCAGGGAGACTGTGATGGATTGAGTGTGAGGGGTCATTATGATGGTGATGGAGTGAGTGTGAGAGGGTCAGGGTGACAGCCATGGAGTGATTGCGAGTGTGTCAGGGTGACAGTGATCGAGCGAGTGTGAGGGGGTGTAGATGCCGGTTATGGAGTGAGTGTGAGGAGATCAGTGTGACGTTGATGGAGTGAATGTGAGGGGGGTCAGGGTGACGGTGATGGAGTGAGTGTGAGTTGATCTGGGCGACGGTGATGGAGTGAGTGTGAGGGGTTCAGGGAGACTGTGATGGATTGAGTGTGAGGGGTCATTATGATGGTGATGGAGTGATTGTGAGGGGTCATTATGATGGTGATGGAGTGAGTGTGAGGGGGTCAGGTTGACGGTGATGGAGTGAGTGAGGGGGTCCAGGTGACGGTGATGGAGTGAGTGTGAGGGGTTCAGGGTGACAGTGCTGGAGTGAGTGTGAGAGGGTCACGGTGACGGTGATGGAGTGAGTGTGAGGGGTCGGGGTGACGGTGATGGAGTGAGTGTGAGGGTGTCCAGATGACAGTGATGGGCTAAGTGTGAGAGGGTCAGGGTAACAGTGATGGGGTGAGTGTGAGCGGGTCAGGGTGACAGTGATGTAGTGAGTGTGAAGTGGTCAGGGTGACGGGGATGGAGTGAGTGTGAGGTGTTCAGTGTGACGGTGATGGAATGAGAGTCTGAGGGGTAGGCTGACAGCGAAGGAGTGAGTGTGAGTGGGTCAGTGTGACGGTGATGGAGTGAGTGTGGGGATCTGAGTGAAGGCGTTGGAGTGATTGTGAGGTTGTCCTCATGACGGTGATCGAGCGAGTGTGAGGGGTCATCGTGACGGTGACAGAGTGAGTGTGAATGGGTCAGGGTGACGATGATGGAGCGAGTGTGAGTGAGTCAGGGTGACGGTGATGGAGTGAGAGGGAGGGGGTAAGGGTGACTGTGATGGTGTGAGTGTGAGGGGGTCAGGATGTTAGTGACAGGGGGTTTGTGAGAGGTTCAGTGTGACGGTGATGGAGTGAGTGTGAGAGGGTCAGGGTGATGGCGATGGAGTGAGTGTGAGGGGTCAGGGTGACGGTGATGGAGTGAGTGTGATGTGTTCAGTGTGACAGTGATGGAGTGAGTGTGTCGGGGGCAGGGTGAAAGTAGTTGAGCGAGTGTGAGGGCGTCACGGTGACGCTGATTGAATGAGTGTGAGGGGTCAGGGTTACGTTGATGGAGTGAGTGTGAAGGGTCAGGGTGACGGTGATGGAGTGAGTGTGATGTGTTCAGGGTGATGGTGATGGAGTGAGTGTGAGAGTGTCAGGGTGATGGTGATGGAGTGAGTGTGATGTGTTCAGGGTGACGGTGATGGTGTGAGTTTAGGGTGTCGGTTTGCTCGCTGAGCTGTAGGTTTGCTATCCAGACGTTTCATTACCTGGCTAGATAACATAATCAGTGGCGACCTCCAAGTGAAGCGAAGCTGTTGTCTCCTGCTTTCTATTTATATCTTTCTCCTGGATGGGGTTCCTGGGGTTTGTGGTGATGTCATTTCCTGTTCGTTTTCTGAGGGGTTGATAGATGGCATCTCGATTTATGTGTTTGTTGATGGCGTTGTGGTTGTAGTGCCAGGCCTCTAGGAATCCTCTGGCATGTCTTTGCTTAGCCTGTCCCAGGATAGATGTGTTGTCCCAGTCGAAATGGTGTTTTTTTATCATCCGAGTGTAGGGCTACGAGAGAGAGAGGGTGAGGGTGACGGAGATGGAGTGGGTGTGAGAGGGTCAGGGTGACAATGATGGAGTGAGTGTCAGGGAGTCCGGGTGACAGTGATGGACTGACTGTGTAAAAAATAAAGTCAATATTGTCCAATTAGACCACAGGGCTGCTCTCTCATTAGGGAGAGATGTCTGATGGTGGTTTAACCTGAAGGTTTCCCCAGTCCAGGCAAGGGGAGAGGGAGAGAAGGAGCATCCATCTATTGCAGATGGCTATTTTGATGTGTATTAGCAATATCGATGTCACATGAAAAACTAATGTGATAAAACACTATTCATGCAGCTAAAATTCCCCTTTCATTGAACCATCCTAGTAATTCTTCTGTGCCCCCTCTCAGGGACTCTGCCATCCTTCCCAGTGTGTGGGCGACCTCTGGTTTGCACAGACCCAGCTGCTCTGTGTTCCTGTGGATGATATCATCATCGAGCAACAGTTGCACTAAACCTCGCTGCCTGTAATGGTGGAAGACAAAGAAATCCCGATAATATTTAAGATGTATTTAGGAATACAATTGCAATGCCAAGGCTGACAGGGCAATGGGCTAAGCGCTGGAAAATTGGAGTAGAATAGTTAGCTGGTAGATTTCTTGACAGCACAGACCCGAAGGACCACAGAGCCTTTTTCTCTCCTCGAGGCCTCTGAGATACAAAATATCGGAATATGATAAGCTATACTTGAAACAAGGTCAGAGAGTTGATATTAGATGATACATGATTGGTTAATGTTTATGGGAGGAAAATGAGCCAGAGAGACTTTGCAGGAAACTTTGCAGCTCGGGATGCAGGAATCTGATATAAAAATGGCCTACTCTCAAGGCTGGAATTAGAGAAAAGCACACACCAAAGAGATTTGCGAGGCTGGAGGAGATCAGAGATAGAGATACTTGTGATAGCAGAGATAGGAAGTATTGTGAGGCTGAATGAGATCACAGTGATAGGGAGTGTTGTGAGGCTGGATGAGGTAACAGTGATAGGGAGTGTTGTGAGGCTGAATGGGGTGACAGTGATAGGGAGTGTTGTGAGGCTGGGTGAGGTGACAGTGATAGGGAGAGTTGTGAGGCTGGATGTGGTGATAGTGATGGGGAGTGCTGTGAGGCTGGATAAAATGACAGTGATAGGGAATGTTGTGAGGCTGGATGAGGTGACAGTGATAGGGAGTGTTGTAAGACTGGATGAGGTGACAATGATAGGCAGCGTTGTGAGGCTGGATGAGGGGACAGTGATAGGGAGTGTTGTGAGGCTGGATGAGGTGACAGTGGTAGGGAATGTTGTGAGGCTGGATGAGGTGACAGTGATAGGGAGTGTTGTAAGGCTGGATGAGGTGACAGAGATAGGGAGTTTTGTGAGGCTGGGTGAGGTGACAGTGATAGGGAGTGTTGTGAGGCAGGATGAGGTGAGAGTGGTGGGGAGTATTGTGAGGCTGAGTGAGGTGACAGTGATAGAGAGTGTTGTGAGGCTGGATGAGGTGACAGTGATATGGAGTGTTGTGAAGCTGGGTGAGGTTACAGTGATACGGAGTGTTGTGAGGCAGGATGAGGTGACAGTGGTGATGAGTGTTGTGAGGCTGGATGAGGTGACAGTGATAGGAAGTGTTGTGAGGCTGGATGAGGTGAAAGTGATAGGGAGTGTTGTGAGGCTGGATGAGGTGACAGTGATAGGAAGTGTTGTGAGGCTGGATGAGGTGATAGTGATAGGGAGAGTTGTGAGGCTGAATGAGGTGACAGTGATAAGGAGTGCTGTGAGGCTGGATGAGGGGATAGTGATAGGGAGTGTTGTGAGGCTGGATGAGGTGACAGTGATAGGGAGAGTTGTGAGGCTGGATGTGGTGATAGTGTTGGGGAGTGCTGTGAGACTGGATAAGATAACAGTAATAGGGAATGTTGTGAGGCTGGATGAGGTGACAGTGATAAGGAGAGTTGTGAGGTTCGATGAGGGGACAGTGATAGGGAGTGTTATAAGGATGGATGAGGTGACAGTGATAGGGAGAGTTGTGAAGGCTGGATGAGGTGACAGTGATAGGGAGTGTTGTGAGGCTGGATGAGGTGACAGTGGTAGAGACTGTTGTGAGGCTGGATGAGGTGACAGAGATAGGGAGTTTTGTGAGGCTGAATCAGGTTACAGTGATAGGGAGTGTTGTGAGGCTGGATGAGGTGACAGTGGTGGGGAGTGTTGTGAAGCTGGATGTGGTGACAGTGATAGGGAGTGTTGTGAGCCTGGATGAGGTGACAGTGATAGGGAGTGTTGTGAGGCAGGATGAGGTGACAGTGATAGGGAGTGTTGTGAGGCTGGATGCGGTGACAGTGGTAGGGAGTGTTGTGAGGCAGGATGAGGTGACAGTGGTGGGGAGTGTTGTGAGGCTGGATGCGGTGACAGTGGTAGGGAGTGTTGTGAGGCTGGATGAGGTGACAGTGGTAGAGACTGTTGTGAGGCTGGATGAGGTGACAGAGATAGGGAGTTTTGTGAGGCTGAATAAGGTTACAGTGATAGGGAGTGTTGTGAGGCTGGATGAGGTGACAGTGGTGGGGAGTGTTGTGAAGCTGGATGTGGTGACAGTGATAGGGAGTGTTGTGAGTCTGGATGAGGTGACAGTGATAGGGAGTGTTGTGAGGCAGGATGAGGTGACAGTGATAGGGAGTGTTGTGAGGCTGGATGCGGTGACAGTGGTAGGGAGTGTTGTGAGGCTGGATGAGGTGACAGTGATAGGGAGTGTTGTGAGGCTGGATCAAGTGACAGTGTTAGGGAGTGTTGTGAGGCTGGATGAGGTGACAGTGATAGGGAGAGTTGTGAGGCTGGGTGAGGTGACAGAGATAGGGAGTCTTGTGAGGCAGGATGATGTGACAGTGGTGAGGAGTGTTGTGAGGCTGGATGCGGTGACAGTGATAGGGAGTGTTGTGAGGCAGGATGAGGTGACAGTGGTGGGGAGTGTTGTGAGGCTGGATGCGGTGACAGTGATAGGGAGTGTTGTGAGGCTGGATGAGGTGACAGTGATAGGGAGAGTTGTGAGGCTGGGTGATGTGACAGTGATAGGGAGTGTTGTGAGGCTGGATGAGGTGACAGTGATAGGGAGAGTGGTGAGGCTGAATGAGGTGACAGTCGGGGGAGTGTTGTGAGGCTGGATGAGGTGACAGTGTTAGGGAGTATTGTGAGGCTGGATGAGGGGACAGTGATAGGGAGAGTTGTGAGTCTGGGTGAGGTGACAGTGATAGGGAGTGTTGTGAGGCTGGATGAGGGGACAGTGATAGGGAGTGTTGTGAGGCTGGATGAGGTGACAGTGATAGGGAGAGTGGTGAGGCTGAATGAGGTGACAGTCGGGGGAGTGTTGTGAGGCTGGATGAGGTGACAGTGTTAGGGAGTATTGTGAGGCTGGATGAGGGGACAGTGATAGGGAGAGTTGTGAGTCTGGGTGAGGTGACAGTGATAGGGAGTGTTGTGAGGCTGGGTGAGGTGACAGTGATAGGGAGAGTTGTGAGGCTGGATGAGGTGACAGTGATAGGGAGAGTGGTGAGGCTGAATGAGGTGACAGTCGGGGGAGTATTGTGAGGCTGGATGAGGTGACAGTGTTAGGGAGTGTTGTGAGGCTGAATGAGGTGACAGTGGTGGGGAGTGTTGTGAGGCTGGATGAGGTGACAGTGATAAGGAGTGTTGTGTGGCTGGATGAGGTGACAGTAATAGGGAATGTTGTGAGGCTGGATGAGGTGACAGTGGTGGGGAGTGTTGTGAGGCTGGATGAGGTGACAGTGATATGGAGTGTTGTGAAGCTGGGTGAGGTTACAGTGATACGGAGTGTTGTGAGGCAGGATGAGGTGACAGTGGTGATGAGTGTTGTGAGGCTGGATGAGGTGACAGTGATAGGAAGTGTTGTGAGGCTGGATGAGGTGAAAGTGATAGGGAGAGTTGTGAGGCTGGGTGAGGTGACAGTGATAGGGAGAGTTGTGAGGCTGGATTAGGTGATAGTGATAGGGAGAGTTGTGAGGCCGAATGAGGTGACAGTGATAAGGAGTGCTGTGAGGCTGGATGAGGGGATAGTGATAGGGAGTGTTGTGAGGCTGGATGAGGTGACTGTAATAGGGAATGTTGTGAGGCTGGATGAGGTGACAGTGGTGGGGAGTGTTGTGAGGCTGGATGAGGTGACAGTGATAGGGAGTTTTGTGAGGCTGGATGAAGTGACAGTAATAGGGAATGTTGTGAGACTTGGTGAGGTGACAGGGGTGGGGAGTGTTGTGAAGCTGGATGGGGTGAAAGTGATAGGGAATGTTGTGAGGCTGGATGAGGTGACAGTGGTTGGGAGTGTTGTAAGGCTGGATGAGGTGACAGTGATAGGGAGAGTTGTGAGGCTGGATGAGGTGAAAGTGATAGAGAGAGTTGTGAGGCTAGATGAGGTGACAGTGATAGGGAGTGTTGTGAGGCTGGATCAAGTGACAGTGTTAGGGAGTGTTGTGAGGCTGGATGAGGTGACAGTGATAGGGAGTGTTGTGAGCCTGGATGAGGTGACAGTGATAGGGAGTGTTGTGAGGCAGGATGAGGTGACAGTGGTGGGGAGTGTTGTGAGGCTGGATGCGGTGACAGTGGTAGGGAGTGTTGTGAGGCTGGATGAGGTGACAGTGGTAGAGACTGTTGTGAGGCTGGATGAGGTGACAGAGATAGGGAGTTTTGTGAGGCTGAATAAGGTTACAGTGATAGGGAGTGTTGTGAGGCTGGATGAGGTGACAGTGGTGGGGAGTGTTGTGAAGCTGGATGTGGTGACAGTGATAGGGAGTGTTGTGAGTCTGGATGAGGTGACAGTGATAGGGAGTGTTGTGAGGCAGGATGAGGTGACAGTGATAGGGAGTGTTGTGAGGCTGGATGCGGTGACAGTGGTAGGGAGTGTTGTGAGGCTGGATGAGGTGACAGTGATAGGGAGTGTTGTGAGGCTGGATCAAGTGACAGTGTTAGGGAGTGTTGTGAGGCTGGATGAGGTGACAGTGATAGGGAGAGTTGTGAGGCTGGGTGAGGTGACAGAGATAGGGAGTCTTGTGAGGCAGGATGATGTGACAGTGGTGAGGAGTGTTGTGAGGCTGGATGCGGTGACAGTGATAGGGAGTGTTGTGAGGCAGGATGAGGTGACAGTGGTGGGGAGTGTTGTGAGGCTGGATGCGGTGACAGTGATAGGGAGTGTTGTGAGGCTGGATGAGGTGACAGTGATAGGGAGAGTTGTGAGGCTGGGTGATGTGACAGTGATAGGGAGTGTTGTGAGGCTGGATGAGGTGACAGTGATAGGGAGAGTGGTGAGGCTGAATGAGGTGACAGTCGGGGGAGTGTTGTGAGGCTGGATGAGGTGACAGTGTTAGGGAGTATTGTGAGGCTGGATGAGGGGACAGTGATAGGGAGAGTTGTGAGTCTGGGTGAGGTGACAGTGATAGGGAGTGTTGTGAGGCTGGATGAGGGGACAGTGATAGGGAGTGTTGTGAGGCTGGATGAGGTGACAGTGATAGCGAGAGTGGTGAGGCTGAAAGAGGTGACAGTCGGGGGAGTGTTGTGAGGCTGGATGAGGTGACAGTGTTAGGGAGTATTGTGAGGCTGGATGAGGGGACAGTGATAGGGAGAGTTGTGAGTCTGGGTGAGGTGACAGTGATAGGGAGTGTTGTGAGGCTGGGTGAGGTGACAGTGATAGGGAGAGTTGTGAGGCTGGATGAGGTGACAGTGATAGGGAGAGTGGTGAGGCTGAATGAGGTGACAGTCGGGGGAGTATTGTGAGGCTGGATGAGGTGACAGTGTTAGGGAGTGTTGTGAGGCTGAATGAGGTGACAGTGGTGGGGAGTGTTGTGAGGCTGGATGAGGTGACAGTGATAAGGAGTGTTGTGTGGCTGGATGAGGTGACAGTAATAGGGAATGTTGTGAGGCTGGATGAGGTGACAGTGGTGGGGAGTGTTGTGAGGCTGGATGAGGTGACAGTGATATGGAGTGTTGTGAAGCTGGGTGAGGTTACAGTGATACGGAGTGTTGTGAGGCAGGATGAGGTGACAGTGGTGATGAGTGTTGTGAGGCTGGATGAGGTGACAGTGATAGGAAGTGTTGTGAGGCTGGATGAGGTGAAAGTGATAGGGAGAGTTGTGAGGCTGGGTGAGGTGACAGTGATAGGGAGAGTTGTGAGGCTGGATGAGGTGATAGTGATAGGGAGAGTTGTGAGGCCGAATGAGGTGACAGTGATAAGGAGTGCTGTGAGGCTGGATGAGGGGATAGTGATAGGGAGTGTTGTGAGGCTGGATGAGGTGACAGTGATAGGGAGAGTTGTGAGGCTGGATGTGGTGATAGTATTGGGGAGTGCTGTGAGACTGGATAAGATAACAGTAATAGCTAATGTTGTGAGGCTGGATGAGGTGACAGTGATAAGGAGAGTTGTGAGGTTCGATGAGGGGACAGTGATAGGGAGTGTTATAAGGATGGATGAGGTGACAGTGATAGGGAGACTTGTGAGGCTGGATGAGGTAACAGTGATAGGGAGTTTTGTGAGGCTGGATGGGGTGACAGTGGTAGAGAGTGTTGTGAGGCTGGATGAGGTGACAGAGATAGGGAGTTTTGTGTGGCTGAAAGAGGTTACAGTGATCGGGAGTGTTGTGAGGCTGGATGAGGTGACAGTGCTGGGGAGTGTTGTGAAGCTGGATGTGGTGACAGTGATAGGGAGTGTTGTGAGCCTGGATGAGGTGACAGTGATAGGGAGTGTTGTGAGGCAGGATGAGGTGACAGTGGTGGGGAGTGTTGTGAGGCTGGATGCGGTGACAGTGGTAGGGAGTGTTGTGAGGCTGGATGAGGTGACAGTGATAGGGTGTGTTGTGAGGCTGGATGAGGTGACAGTGGTAGAGACTGTTGTGAGGCTGGATGAGGTGACAGTGGTGGGGAGTGTTGTGAGGCTGGATGAGGTGACAGTGATAGGGAGTGTTGTAAGGCTGGATGAGGTGACAGAGATAGGGAGTTTTGTGAGGCTGGGTGAGGTGACAGTGATAGGGAGTGTTGTGAGGCAGGATGAGGTGAGAGTGGTGGGGAGTATTGTGAGGCTGAGTGAGGTGACAGTGATAGAGAGTGTTGTGAGGCTGGATGAGGTGACAGTGATATGGAGTGTTGTGAAGCTGGGTGAGGTTACAGTGATACGGAGTGTTGTGAGGCAGGATGAGGTGACAGTGGTGATGAGTGTTGTGAGGCTGGATGAGGTGACAGTGATAGGAAGTGTTGTGAGGCTGGATGAGGTGAAAGTGATAGGGAGAGTTGTGAGGCTGGGTGAGGTGACAGTGATAGGGAGAGTTGTGAGGCTGGATGAGGTGATAGTGATAGGGAGAGTTGTGAGGCTGAATGAGGTGACAGTGATAAGGAGTGCTGTGAGGCTGGATGACGGGATAGTGATAGGGAGTGTTGTGAGGCTGGATGAGGTGACAGTGATAGGGAGAGTTGTGAGGCTGGATGTGGTGATAGTGTTGGGGAGTGCTGTGAGACTGGATAAGATAACAGTAATAGGGAATGTTGTGAGGCTGGATGAGGTGACAGTGATAAGGAGAGTTGTGAGGTTCGATGAGGGGACAGTGATAGGGAGTGTTATAAGGATGGATGAGGTGACAGTGATAGGGAGAGTTGTGAGGCTGGATGAGGTGACAGTGATAGGGAGTGTTGTGAGGCTGGATGAGGTGACAGTGGTAGAGACTGTTGTGAGGCTGGATGAGGTGACAGGGATAGGGAGTTTTGTGAGGCTGAATAAGGTTACAGTGATAGGGAGTGTTGTGAGGCTGGATGAGGTGACAGTGATAGGGAGTGTTGTGAGGCAGGATGAGGTGACAGTGATAGGGAGTGTTGTGAGGCTGGATGCGGTGACAGTGGTAGGGAGTGTTGTGAGGCTGGATGAGGTGACAGTGATAGGGAGTGTTGTGAGGCTGGATCAAGTGACAGTGTTAGGGAGTGTTGTGAGGCTGGATGAGGTGACAGTGATAGGGAGAGTTGTGAGGCTGGGTGAGGTGACAGAGATAGGGAGTCTTGTGAGGCAGGATGATGTGACAGTGGTGAGGAGTGTTGTGAGGCTGTATGCGGTGACAGTGATAGGGAGTGTTGTGAGGCAGGATGAGGTGACAGTGGTGGGGAGTGTTGTGAGGCTGGATGCGGTGACAGTGATAGGGAGTGTTGTGAGGCTGGATGAGGTGACAGTGATAGGGAGAGTTGTGAGGCTGGATGAGGGGACAGTGATAGGGAGTGTTGTGAGGCTGGATGAGGTGACAGTGATAGGGAGAGTGGTGAGGCTGAATGAGGTGACAGTCGGGGGAGTGTTGTGAGGCTGGATGAGGTGACAGTGTTAGGGAGTATTGTGAGGCTGGATGAGGGGACAGTGATAGGGAGAGTTGTGAGTCTGGGTGAGGTGACAGTGATAGTGAGTGTTGTGAGGCTGGGTGAGGTGACAGTGATAGGGAGAGTTGTGAGGCTGGATGAGGTGACAGTGATAGGGAGAGTGGTGAGGCTGAATGAGGTGACAGTCGGGGGAGTATTATGAGGCTGGATGAGGTGACAGTGTTAGGGAGTGTTGTGAGGCTGAATGAGGTGACAGTGGTGGGGAGTGTTGTGAGGCTGGATGAGGTGACAGTGATAAGGAGTGTTGTGTGGCTGGATGAGGTGACAGTAATAGGGAATGTTGTGAGGCTGGATGAGGTGACAGTGGTGGGGAGTGTTGTGAGGCTGGATGAGGTGACAGTGATATGGAGTGTTGTGAAGCTGGGTGAGGTTACAGTGATACGGAGTGTTGTGAGGCAGGATGAGGTGACAGTGGTGATGAGTGTTGTGAGGCTGGATGAGGTGACAGTGATAGGAAATGTTGTGAGGCTGGATGAGGTGAAAGTGATAGGGAGAGTTGTGAGGCTGGGTGAGGTGACAGTGATAGGGAGAGTTGTGAGGCTGGATGAGGTGATAGTGATAGGGAGAGTTGTGAGGCCGAATGAGGTGACAGTGATAAGGAGTGCTGTGAGGCTGGATGAGGGGATAGTGATAGGGAGTGTTGTGAGGCTGGATGAGGTGACTGTAATAGGGAATGTTGTGAGGCTGGATGAGGTGACAGTGGTGGGGAGTGTTGTGAGGCTGGATGAGGTGACAGTGATAGGGAGTTTTGTGAGGCTGGATGAAGTGACAGTAATAGGGAATGTTGTGAGACTTGGTGAGGTGACAGGGGTGGGGAGTGTTGTGAAGCTGGATGGGGTGAAAGTGATAGGGAATGTTGTGAGGCTGGATGAGGTGACAGTGGTTGGGAGTGTTGTAAGGCTGGATGAGGTGACAGTGATAGGGAGAGTTGTGAGGCTGGATGAGGTGAAAGTGATAGAGAGAGTTGTGAGGCTAGATGAGGTGACAGTGATAGGGAGTGTTGTGAGGCTGGATCAAGTGACAGTGTTAGGGAGTGTTGTGAGGCTGGATGAGGTGACAGTGATAGGGAGTGTTGTGAGCCTGGATGAGGTGACAGTGATAGGGAGTGTTGTGAGGCAGGATGAGGTGACAGTGGTGGGGAGTGTTGTGAGGCTGGATGCGGTGACAGTGGTAGGGAGTGTTGTGAGGCTGGATGAGGTGACAGTGATAGGGAGTGTTGTGAGGCTGGATCAAGTGACAGTGTTAGGGAGTGTTGTGAGGCTGGATGAGGTGACAGTGATAGGGAGAGTTGTGAGGCTGGGTGAGGTGACAGAGATAGGGAGTCTTGTGAGGCAGGATGATGTGACAGTGGTGGGGAGTGTTGTGAGGCTGGATGCGGTGACAGTGATAGGGAGTGTTGTGAGGCAGGATGAGGTGACAGTGGTGGGGAGTGTTGTGAGGCTGGATGCGGTGACAGTGATAGGGAGTGTTGTGAAGCTGGATGAGGTGACAGTGATAGGGAGTGTTGTGAGGCTGGATGTGGTGACAGTGATAGGGAGAGTTGTGAGGCTGGGTGATGTGACAGTGATAGGGAGTGTTGTGAGGCTGGATGAGGTGACAGTGATAGGGAGAGTGGTGAGGCTGAATGAGGTGACAGTCGGGGAAGTGTTGTGAGGCTGGATGAGGTGACAGTGTTAGGGAGTATTGTGAGGCTCGATGAGGGGACAGTGATAGGGAGAGTTGTGAGGCTGGGTGAGGGGACAGTGATAGGGAGTGTTGTGAGGCTGGGTGAGGTGACAGTGATAGGGAGAGTTGTGAGGCTGGATGAGGTGACAGTGATAGGGAGAGTGGTGAGGCTGAATGAGGTGACAGTCGGGGGAGTATTGTGAGGCTGGATGAGGTGACAGTGTTAGGGAGTGTTGTGAGGCTGAATGAGGTGACAGTGATAAGGAGTGTTGTGTGGCTGGATGAGGTGACAGTAATAGGGAATGTTGTGAGGCTGGATGAGGTGACAGTGGTGGGGAGTGTTGTGAGGCTGGATGAGGTGACAGTGGTGGGGAGTGTTGTGAGGCTGGATGAGGTGACAGTAATAGGGAATGTTGTGAGGCTGGATGAGGTGACAGTGATAGGGAGTGTTGTGAGACTGGATGAGGTGACAGTGATATGGAGTGTTGTGAGGCTGGATGAGATAACAGTGATAGGGAGAGTTGTGAGGCTGGATGAGGTAACAGTGATAGAGAGTCGTGAGGCTGGATGAGTTGACAGTGTTAGGGAGTGTTGTGAGTCTGAATGAGGTGACAGTGATAGGGAGAGTTGTGAGGCTGGTTGAGGTGACAGTGGTAGGGAGAGTTGTGAGGTTGGATGAGGTGACAGTGATAGGGAGAGTTGTGAGGCTGAATGAGGTGACAGTGGTGGGGAGTGTTGTGAGGTTGGATGAGGTGACAGTGTTATTGAGTGTTGTGAGGCTGGGTGAGGTGACAGTGATAGGGAGAGTTCTGAGGCTGGTTGAGGTGACAGTGGTGGGGAGTGTTGTGAGGCTTGGTGAGGTGACAGTGTTAGGAAGTGTTGTGAGGCTGGATGAGGTGACAGTGGTGGGGAGTGTTGTGAGCCTGGATGAGGTGACAGTGATAGGGAGTGTTGTGAGGCTGGATGAGGTGACTGTAATAGGGAATGTTGTGAGGCTGGATGAGGTGACAGTGGTGGGGAGTGTTGTGAGGCTGGATGAGGTGACAGTGATAGGGAGTTTTGTGAGGCTGGATGAAGTGACAGTAATAGGGAATGTTGTGAGACTTGGTGAGGTGACAGGGGTGGGGAGTGTTGTGAAGCTGGATGGGGTGACAGTGATAGGGAATGTTGTGAGGCTGGATGAGGTGACAGTGGTTGGGAGTGTTGTAAGACTGGATGAGGTGACAGTGATAGGGAGAGTTGTGAGGCTGGATGAGGTGAAAGTGATAGAGAGAGTTGTGAGGCTAGATGAGGTGACAGTGATAGGGAGTGTTGTGAGGCTGAATGAGGTGACAGTGGTGCGGAGTGTTGTGAGGCTGGATGAGGTTAAATTGATATGGAGTGTTGTGAGGCTGGATGAGGTGACAGTGATAGAGAGAATTGTGAGGCATGGATGAGGTGACAGTGATAGGGAGAGGTATGAGGCTGAATGAGGTGACAGTGGTGGGGAGTGTTGTGAGGCTGGATGAGGTGACAATGATAGAGAGAGTTGTGTGGCTGGAGGAATTTACAGAGATAGCGAGAGTGAGTTTTATAAAGTTATACAGCACAGAAACCGTCCTTGTGATTCAACCAGTCCATGTCAACCATAATTCCAAACAAAACTATATGCACCTGCCACTGCTTGACCCATATCCCTCCAAATATTTCCTATATCTGTACTCATCCAAATGTCTTTTAAGTATTGTAATTGTATTCACAGCTACCACCTCTTCTGGAAGTTCAATCCACAAGTGCAAAATTTTTTTAAAAACTCATGTCTTTTTACAACTTTTCTCAAAATTAGATGCAATTACAATAGAATACTTTCAGTGTGGAAACAGGTCCTTCAGCCCAACATGTCCACGCCAACCTGCCGAACAGCAACCCACCCAGACCCATTCACCTACATCTAACACTACGGGCAATTTCGCATCGCCAATTCAACTGACCTGCTTGTTTTTGGACCGTGGGAGGAAAGCGGAGCACACCCACACAGACACAGGGAGAATTCGCAAACTCCACACTGTCAGTCACCTGAGGCGGGAATTGAACACAGGTGTCTGGCGCTGTGAGGCAGCAGAGCTAACCACTGTGCTACTGTGCCGCCCACTAGTATGCACCCGTGTCTTGAGTCCTCCTGCCCCACAACCATTCATCTTATCTACACTCTTCATGATTTTATAAACCTCTAATAAGTTCACCCCTCAACTTCCTGCACTCCAGTGAAACAAACTCCAGCCTATCCAGCCTCTCGTATAACACAATCCATCCATTCATGACAACATTGTGATAAATCTCGTCTGAATCCGCTCCAAATTAATAATATCCTTCCGATAACTGGGCGACCAGAACTGGACACAGTATTCCAGAAGAGGACACACCAACATCCTGTACAGCCTCAGCATAACGTCCCAACTCCTATACTGAAAGGTCTGAGCAATGAACGCATACATGCTAAATGCTGTTGTTAAATGACAGATTTGAGCCGGCCCAGGGGATCCCGCGTGGACTCAGACCTGTAAGCCTCTCTCTCTTGGTTCGTCCCGGAGATCGTACTCTTTGGAAGTCTGGCATAAAAAACAGAGAGATTCCTTTAATTTTACTCATCCCCTCTTTTACCAACAGCATCACTATTACAACATAACACTGATCCGTATAATCTAAACTAACTAGGTTCTAATAACCGAGGAGAGTAGGGTACCAGCTCTTCAGGTGCCCCAGCAGGCGGTACTGATACAAAGTGGCTTCCTTCATACAAAACGTTTACAAAAATATTGCATGTTCTTAATTAGACGGATAACTGTGGAAGGCAATAATTTGTAAGGAAGAGAAGTTAATTGACAGGTCTATGTACGCTCAACTACTCACTCCTACAGGTCCTAAGCCATTCATCAGGTGAGAAAAACATAGCCAGCCGAGTTAGGCACCTGCAAGGGAGATGAACTCCTATCATAAAGAGATACCAGTCTGAGCTAATTGGAGAGTTCATGATGTAACCTTGCACAGCTCACATGTCAGATACGATTGTTTTACAAAATGGATTCTTTGCAAGAAAGGCAAACATTTGACCATAAAACGGCTTCCTGACCCATTGTGCTACAATCTCTTCAATGTTTGGCCTAGAATTATTTCTAAGCTAGGAGCAGACTCCTGCTTTTTAAGCACCGAATCATTCTGTACCTGAGGCTGAGATGTTACCGTAAGGTTGTATTTAAACACATCCATTAGTCTTTGAATTAAACATGCTTTATTTTCAGGGTTGTGATTCAAATTCAAATAAGACATAAGATCTGAATACTTAGAATTGAGAGTGGGGCAGTCTGTAAGGTCTGTAGAGCGGTTTGCAAGAACAGCAAGTAAGTTAAAGCTTCATCGATATTACCTTTTACAGAGTTTGTATTTAATAACCGGTAATGGCTACACAATATCATTATAAAGTCTCAAGAAATGCAATTCAATTCAATCCAATTAAATTTTCTACTGGTTTCAGCAGCCTCAGCACTAAAATTGTCTCTTTCTCTAGTGTCTTTTTGAACTCTTAAGTCAGGGTTTGTAATGGTAAAATGTTTTTTCTCTGTGTGTCTGCTTGCAAGTGGTAATAAGGAATCATTATAATTGACAGGAGCTGACCGTCAATTCAAAGGCTTCTGTATCAAACACTGAGATTAATTTCACGAAAGAACAGCCGTGAATGTTATCACTTGGTGTCCTGTTCACACAGATTCACGGATGTTAAAGCAAATGTTCCTAATTGCCTTAGAGCATCCTGTTATCACTGGGTGAGCACAGATATTTTAATCTTCTGTATACTTTGTATTCCCCCCTTTTTCTGAGCCTCCAAGCCTGTCCTGTCAATTTTCTAGTGTTGAGTAAATGTGTTCTATACTTCAGCGTTACATTTTAGTCTAAATGTTTAAAGATAGTTTTAAGGCTCGAGAATTTCTCACCTTCTGATCCACCCTGTCTACATGTGATGCAAACTTCAAAGACCTGAACCTTTAGGTTTCTTTGTTCCATATCACGACTCAAGACCCTACTTTTAATTAGTGTATGCCCTGCCCTTGTTTGTTTTATCAAAATTTAATATCTTTGCATTCATTCAAATTAAACTCCATCTGCCACTCTCAGCCCATTCAACAATTGATCAAGATCTAGTTGTAATCGGAGATAACCTTTGTTACTGTCCACTTTAAACAGCAATTTCAGTGTCACCCACAAACTTACGAACCATACTTTCCATATTATCATCGAAATCATTAAGATGATTGGCAAACAAATGTGTGCCCAGCACCGACCCCTGTGGAACACCGCTGGTCACAGGCCTTCAGTCTGAAAATCAACCCTCCACTATTACTGTCACCTACTGTTAAGCTAAAAATCACACAACACCAGATTATAGTCCAACAGGTTTAATTGGAAGCACACTAGCTTTCGGAGTGACGCTCCTTCATCAGGTGATTGTGGAGGGCTCGATCGTAACACAGGATTCATAGCAAAAATTTGCAGTGTGATGTAACTGAAATTATATATTGAAGAATTGTTTGTCTGTTAAGCCTTTCAACTGTTAGAATACAGTGATAGTTTCACTTCTTTCATGTATAAATCACAAAACCCTTTTTTTAAAAAGTTGCATTCTCGGGTTAGCTGTTAACAATGGTGATAGCTAGACAATATGTTGAAGGTGTTAACCCCCTGTGTTCTCTGTCTATGACCTGATGTTTAGATTGATTCCAATGTAAAAAGTGAGATAACACAATTTTACATAAATTCATGCAGTTTTTGAGCTCAGAGTTCTACATGAATGTATGTAGTTTTTGAGCAAAGTGCAATGTAACTCTGCAACTACAAAAAAATTCACCACACAAAATATGTTGTGGGAGGCACGGTGGCACAGCGCCAGAGACCCGGGTTCAATTCCCGCCTCAGGCGACGAGCTGTGTGGAGTTTGCACTTTCTCCCCGTGTCTGCATGGGTTTCCTCCGGGTGCTCCGGTTTCTTCCCACAGTCCAAAAATGTGCAGGTCAGGTGAATTGGCCATGCTAAATTGTCCGTAGTGTTAGGTGAGGGGTAAATGTAGGGGTATGGGTGGTTTGCGCTTCAGCGTGTCGGTGTGGACTTGTTGGGTCGAAGGGCCTGTTTCCACACTGTAAAGTAATCTAATCTAATAATCTAATCTAATAGGTGTGCATGTGGGTCTTTGTCAGTCTGTGTGTGGGTCTGTCTGGGGTGGGGGTTGTGAGTGTGAGAAAGTGTGTGTGTATGTGTAGTGAGTGCAGACTGTCTTAAGTCTGTGAGGGGTGCATGTGTGGGAGTGTGTGTGTCTATAAGTGTGTGTGTGGGTGTCTGTGTGCGCGTCTGTGTGTACCTATGTCCATGTGTATTTGAGAGTGTGAGTGTATGAATATGTGTGTGTGTGTGTGTGTGTGTGTGTAGTGCAATGGTGATTACCTGTAATGTGACATGAACCCAAGGTCTCGTTTGAGGCCCTCCCTATGGGTACCGAACCCAGCTATCAGGCTCTTCTCGGCCACTTTCCTCTGCTGCCTGTCCCGAAGTCGACCTTGGAGGATGGTCACCCGAAGGTCCGAGGCTGAATGTCCTGGACCATTGAAGTGTTCCCCAACTGGGAGGGAACCCTCTTGTCGGTTGATTGTTGTGCGGTGCCAATTCATCCGTTGTCGTAGCCTTTGCTTGGTTTCCCCAATGTACCATGCCTCCGGGCATCCCTGCCTGCAACGTATAAGATAGACAATGTTGGCTGAGTCACATGAGTACCTGCCATGTACAAGGTGGGAGGTGTTCCCACGCGTAAAAGTGCTATCTATGTCCACAATCTGACACGTCTTGCAGCGTCCATCGTGACAGGGTTGTATGGAGTTGTCCTGAGAGCCATGCAGTTTGCTACGAACAATGATCTGTTTGATGTTTGGTGGTTGTTTAAAGGCAAGTAGTGGAGGTGTGGGGAAGGTCTTGGTGAGGTGCTCATCCTCATTGATAATGTGTTGCAGGTCACGAAGAACATGGCGTAATTTTTCAGCCCCTGGGAAGTACTGAACAACGAAGGGTACACTGTCAGTGGCAGCCTGTGTCTGTCTCCTGAGGAGGTCATTACGGTTCCTTGCTGTGGCCGTCGGAACTGGTGGTCGATGAGTTGAGCATCGTACCCCGTTCTTGTGAGGGCATCCTTGAGTACTTCCAGGTTTCCGTCACGTTCCTTCTCATCTGAGCAGGTCCGGTGTATGCGTCGGGCTTGTCCATAGGGAATGGCTGTTCTAATCTGTTTTGGGTGGAAGCTGGAGAAGTGTAGCATTGTGAGGTTTTCTGTGGGTTTGCGGTAGAGCGTGGTGCTGAGATGTCCGTCCTTGATGGAGACGCACGTGTCCAAGAATGAGACAGACAGTCGAGAGTAGTCCATGGTGAGTTTGATGGTGGGACGAAACTTGTTGATGCCACTGTGTAGTTTTATCAGTGACTCCTTGCCATGGGTCCAGAGCAAGAAAATGTCATCAATGTACCTGGTGTACAATGTCGGTTGGAGATCCTGCATAGAGAAGAAATCTTGTTCGAACCTGTGCATAAAAATGTTGGCATACTGGGTTGCAAATTTGGTCCCCATGGCTGTTCCGTGTGTCTGGATGAAGAATTGGTTGTCAAAGGTGAAGACGTTATGATCGAGGATAAAGCGGATGAGTTGTAGAATGGCGTAATTTTTCAGCCCCTGGGAAGTACTGAACAACGAAGGATACCCTGTCAGTTGCAGCCTGTGGCTGTCTCCTGAGGAGACACCCACCCCACCCCAGACAGACACACACACAGACAGACAAAGACCCACATGCACACATATATTTTGTGTGGTGAATTTATTTGTACTTGCAGAGCTACATTGCACTTTGCTCAAAAACTACATGCATTCATGTAGAACTCTGACCTCAAAGACTGCATTAATTAATGTAAAACTCTGTTATCTCACTTTTTAGATTAGAATCAAACTAAACACAGGTCATAGACAGAGAATACAGGGGGCTAACACCTTCAACATGTTGTCTAGCTATCACCATTGTTCACAGCTCACCCGAGAATGCAATTAAAAAAAAACGGTTTTGTGATTTACACATAAAAGAAGTGAAACTGTCACTGTATTCTAACAGATGAAAGGCTTAACAGACAATCAATTCTTCAATGTATAATTTCAGTTACATCACACTGCAAATTTTTGCTATGAATTCTGTGTTACGATCGAGCCCTCCACAATCACCTGATGAAGGAGCGTCACTCCGAAAGCTAGTGTGCTTCCAATTAAACCTGTTGGACTATAACCTGGTGTTGTGTGATTTTTAACTTTGTGCACCCCAGTCCAACACCGGCATCTCCGAATCATGACTGTTTAGCTAATTTTCTATCCAGTTGGCAAGTTCTCCCTGAATCCCACGTGATCCAACTTTACAAATTTGTCTCCCATGCAGAACCTTGCCAAAGGCTATACTAAAGTCCAAATAAGCAATGTCTAACGCTCTGCCCTCATCGATCTTCTTGGTGACGACCTTAAAAAAATAATAATTTTGATGAGACACCCTCTCATAAAGTTATGCTGACTATCCCTAATCATCCCCTTCCTGATGAAGGGCTTATACCAGAAACATCGATTCTCCTGCTCCTCGAATGCTGCCTGTCCAGCTGTGCTTTTCCCGCACCTCACTCTTCAATTCTGACCTCCATGATCTGTAGTCCTCACCTTCTCCCAGTTGATTTTCCCTAATCATTCTTTAACTCTTAAACCGCATATAAATCCTATCCTTCTGAAGCACCTCCAACAACTTACCCACCACTGAGGTCAGACTCCCAGGTTTACATTTCACAGGCTTTTCCGTAATAAAGGTACAACATTAGCCACTTTCCAGTCATCAGGCAACTCACCTGTGATTCTCAATTATGCAAATATTTCTACAAGTGGCCCGGAAATTCCTCCCATACAAAGCGTTCCCCTACTTTCACTTCAGTCATTTGTCCTGTTTTGTTACCCTACAAAAGGTCATCTTCTGCTCCTTTTCTGACAGGAACATTTATACAATGATTAAGGAAATGTTCTCAAACTAATTTAACAAATTCTCCACCCACCAAACCTTTCACACTATGGTAATCCGAATCAATGTTTGGAAAATTAAATTGCTTACTATTGCAACCGCTTTATTCTGACATATATCTGAGATCTCTCTGTACATTTGTCCCTCAAGTTCCCTTTGATTATTGCAGCGTCTATCGTGCCATCCGACCAAGGTGATCCTTTTTATTTAAATTTGAAAACACAATTACGTTCAAAAAAAGTGCTCCTCCATGATTTAAAATAAATCTTTTTGTTTATTCGTTTAGAACATGCATTGTCCAGAGTCAACCACATTGCTGTGGGTCTGGAGTCACATGGGCCAGACCAGGTAGGGATGGCAGATTCCTTCTCTAAAGGACATTAGTGAACCAGATGGTGTTTTTTACCCCTAACATTCAACAATGAATTCATGGTCATCATAGATTCTTAATTCCAGATTTTATTGAATACCAAAGCCAAAATCAGCCATGCTAGGATTCGAACCCTCATTCTCCCAACATTACTCAGGTCTCCATATTAATCGTCTTAGCAAAAATACCATTAGAACATCACCTCACTGTTTGGTGACGAATTTTTTTTAAAAAGTCCGTCATTCTATGTGAACAAATTGAGATAAATTACTGAGCCCGTCCATGTGTCGGCCTCTCCAAATAGTCAGTTAACAGAAATCTTGGGTTTGTATTTTCCATTTTTGTGATAAAAGAGCTAAAAATGAATTTAAAAAAATCTTACACCACAGACTTGTAATTTCTGAATCTGGAGGAGGGTTAATGACATAAGGAGGGTTGTGAGGCTGGAGAAGGAATTACAGAGACAGGGAGGGAGCACTGTGGGAGAAAAGAGAAACAAACAGTGACATTTCACAGCTGCCATCGGAGAGACCTCACTCTCAGAACTACTACAGCTGGGGATCAGCTCTTATTACATAAATCATAGGCTGTTTAATTTTCGTAAATCTGCAATAGTGAATAAGGTGAGGGTTTTTTTTAATGTGTCTTACAGTCTCTTGATTAAATTTTAAAATATAAAGCGTAGGTATTAAGTTATTCTGGAGTCGTGTTTTGTAGAGCAGTAAGACTGTGCCTTTTCCTGGGTCTGAAAAATTTTAAGGTACAGAGATGGACATTCATAGATTGATGTGCTTTTCCTGTCAGATGTGGGCGATCATGGAGAATTTCAATGATCCTAATGGTTATGTCTGCAGGAAGTGAGGTTGCAAATCCCATTGGATCGGTTGGAGAGGGGCAGTTCAAGGCGGTTAGGAATTGACGGGGGTGGTGGTCAATGAGCATGATAGGTGGCAGTCTCAGGATGGTAGGATACTGTTGATAAAGTCACGTGGATGGGTTACCGCTACTAAAGGTACGAGGGGTAGGCAGGTAATGCAGCAGTCTCCCGTGGCTGTCTCCATCTCAAACAAGTATACTGCTTTGGAAAGGTTAGGGGGTGATAGACTCTTAAGTGACTGACGCACAGACAACTAAGTCCCTGGTACTGAGACTCTCTCCAATGTAATGAGAGGTATATCAGGTTCCAGATGATCAATGATGATAGGGGATTCTCTGGTATAGGGCACAGACTGCCGTTTCTGCAGCTGACAGTGAGACATCTGAATGGGGTGGTGCTTCCCTGGTGCCAGGGTCAAGGATGTCTCCGAAAGGGAGTAGAATCTTCAAAAAAGGGAGAATAACCAGTGGGATGTGGTTGTACACTGGTACCAATGACATAGGAAAAGAAAGGATGAGGTCCTGATGAGAATATGGCAAATTAGCCTGGAGGTTTAAAAGGTAGGTCCTCAAGGATAGTAATACCTGGATTAGTTCTGGTGCCTCATGCTAATGCAAGTAGGAACAGCAGGATGGAGGAGATGAATGAGTGGCTGTGGACCTGGTGGAGCTGAGAAGGATTCACATTTTTGAATCATTGGAATCTCTTGTGGGGTAGAATCGACCTGCATAAGAAGGATGGATTGTACCTGCATTGGACAGGAAGATTTTCTCGTGCTCCTTAGGAGGAATTGAACCAGTGAGGGAGTGGGAGTAAACCCAAAGAGATAGTGAGGAAAGAGGTAAGTCTGAGGCTGATACTGTTCAGAGGTCAGACTGTCAAGGCAGGCAAGGGCACGTCACAGAATGAGGTCACAATGCATTTATTTCAATGCAAGTGGCCTGACTGGGAAGGCAGATGAGCTTAGGGTATGGTTTTGAACGTGGGACTGGGATATTACAGCAGTTACAGAGGCATGAATCGGGGATGGATAGGACCAGTACCATACTGTTCCTGGGTATAGATGCTATAGCAAGGATAGAACAGGGGAAGTGGCATCTTTGATGAGGCATAACATTACAGCTGGGCTTCAGGAGGACATTCCTGGTCCTACATCCAGGCAAGTTATTTGGGTGGGACTGAGAAAGAAGAAAGGGATGATCACCTCATTGGGATTGTACTGTAGACACCCGCCAAATAGTCAGCAGGGAATTGAGAAGTAAGTTTACCAGGAGATCTGTATCTGTTATCTGTAAGAATAAAATGGTTGCAATTAGAATGGGTTTTAACTTTACCAACATCACCTCTTAGTGCTGTCGTGTTATGGGCTTGGATGGAAAGTTATTTGTTCAGTGTGTACGAGAACAATTCAGATTCAGTTTCTAGGATGTACCTACTAGAGGAGGAACAAAACGTGACCTTTTTCTTTATTCATTAACAGGAAGAGGGTGTCACTGGCTGGGCCCAGAGGGTAGTTAACAGTCAACCACTTTGCGATGGGTCTGGAGTCCCATTTAGGCCGGATCAGGTAAGGATGGCAGATTCCTTCCCTCAAGGTCATTAGTGAACCAGATGATGCTTTTAAACCAACAATCGATAATGGATTCATTGTCATCATTAAATTCTTAATTCCAGATTTTTTGTTAAATTCAAATATCCCCATCTGCCGTGGTGGGATTCAAACCCAGGTCCCCAGATCGTTCCTGGGTCTCTGGATTAACTGTCTATTGATAATATCACTAGGCCATCACTGCCTCCTCTCTTGGGAAATAAGGCAGGGTGAGTGACTGAGGTATCAGTGGGGTAGCACGTCAGCACCAAAGATCCCACAGTATTGTGGCTCAGTGGTTAGCGCTGCTTCCTCAGCACCAGGGACCTGGGTTTGATTCCAGCCACTCTGTATGGAGTATGACTCTCTGTATGGAGTTTGCACATTCTCCCCATGTCTGACGGTGTTTCCTTCAGGTGGTCTGGTTTCCTCCCACAGTCCAAAGATTTGAAAGTTTGGTGATTTAACCATGATAAATTGTCCAGAGTGTCCAGACGCAGTAGATGAGGTGTTTAGATTTGCAGGAAACTGTCTGCCTGATTTTGAAGAGATCGTTTGGGACCTTGGACAGAGGTGATGGGTGAGGTGTGGGCACAGGACTTACATCTCCTGTGGTGGCAATGGAGGGCGCTGGTATGGAGGGCTGGTTTAAGGGATGGTGTGGACCTAACAAGGGAGTCGAAGAGGGAATGGTCTATGTGGAATACAGATAGGGGTGGGGAGGGAAATGTATCCCTGATGCTGGGGTCTGACTGCAGGTAGCGGAAATGGCATGTGGTTAATGCACTGTATCTGGAGATTAGTGTGGAGGATATGCATTGGAGGGCATTGTTGATCACGTGGGAAGGAAATTGAATGGGAAGCCTTTCTGAGATGTTCTGGAGTGGAATTGCTCCTCCTCAGTGCAGATATGGAAGAAGTGGAGGAATTGGGTACAGGGCTATACTCGAGAGTAATCAGGAGAGCAAAAAGGGGACATGAAATAATTCCAGAAAATAGTTTAAGGTGAATCCAAAGAGATTATGCAATTACATCACCGATAAAAGAATAACCAGGCAGATCAACAAGTCGGTCTATGGAACCACAGAAGCTGGGAGAGATATTATGCGAGTATTTCACATTTATTTTTAATGGATAATGAAATGGAAGCTAGAGAGTTTGGAGAAATAAATAGTGATAACTTGATAAACATCCATATTATAGAGAAGGTGGTACTGGATGTCTTAAATCGTATCAAGGTGGATAAATGAATGGGACCTGATCAGATGTATCTCAGACCTTTGTGGAAAGCTAGTGAAGTGATTGCTGGACCCCTCCTGAGATGTTTGTATCATCGATAGTCACAGGTGAAGTACTGGAAGATGGCTGCAATGATTTTAAAAAGGTGGTAAGGAAAGGCCGGGGAACAAGAGAACAGTGAGCCTTTTCATAGAGTTTTCTAGAGAACCGTTCCTAGAGTTATTTCATGTCCCCTTTTTGCTCTCCTGATTTCTCTCGAGTATCGTCCTGTACTGAATTCTTCCACTTCTTCCATATCTGCACTCAGGAGCAATTCCACTCCAGAACATCCCAGTGGCAGGCAAGTTGTTGGAAAGGACTCTGAGGAATAGGATTTACATGTGTTTGGAAAGGCAAGGCATGATTAGGGATAGTCAACACGGCTTTGTGCATGGGAAATTGTGTCTCACTAACTTGATTGAACCTTTTGAAGAATGACAAAGATGATTGAAGGGAGACTGTGGACGTTGTCAGTATGGACTTCAGAAAGACATTCAACAAGGTTCCGCAAAGCAGACTGGCTACCAAGGTTAGATAACATGGAATGCACGGGGAACTAGCTATTTGGATACAAAATTGGCTTGAAGGTAGGGGACAGAGGGTGGTGATCGAGAGTTGCTTTGTGGACTGGAAGCCTGTGAACAGCAGTGTGCTGCAAGGATCGATGCTGGACTTTTTATATAAACGATTTGGATGTGAATGAGGTATGGTCAGTCGGTTTACAAAAGACACCAAAATTGGAGGTATAGTGGACAGCAAAGACGTTTACTTCAGTGTAGAACGAGGTCTTGATCAGACGAGGCAACGGGCTGAGGAATGGCAGACAGTATAATTTAGATCCATTTAAGGTGCTGCATTTTGGAAAGACAAATCAGGGCAGGACTTATACACTGAATGGGAACGGCATGCAGAGCTTTGCTGAAAAAATAAACCTTGGAGTGCAGGTTCACAGTTCCCTGGAAGTAGAGTCACAGCTAGGCAGAGTAGTGAAGGCAGCGTTTGACACACTTTCCACTATTGGACAATGCATGAATACAGAAGTTGTGATGTCCTGTTGTGGCTGTATAGGACATTGATTTAAGGCTGTTCTGGAATTCTGTTTTCCGTTCCACTCTCCCTCTTCTAGGGATGATATTGTGAAACTGGAAACGTTCAGAAAAGTTTTGCAAGGGCTTTGCCAGGTTTGGACGGTTTGAACTACTGGGAAAATCTAAACAGGCTGGCAATATTCTTTCTGGAGTGTTAGAGACTGAGAGGGGATCTTGTCAAAATTTATAAAATCATGATGGGCATGAATAAGGAGAACAGTCAGGGTCATTTTCCCATGTGTGATGGGCTCAAAACTAAAGGGCACAGCATAAGGTGTGAGGGAAAAGATTAAAAGGGGTCTTAGGGGCAACTTCTTCATGTCGAGGGTGGTGCTTGTATGGAATGAGCAGCCGGAGGAAGGGGAGGAGGCTCGTACAATTACAACATTTGAAAGGTATCTGATTGGATGCATTAAGAGGAAGGATTTCGAGGGATATGGTCCAGCTCCTGGCAAATGGGAATCCAGGATTCCTGGTTGGCATGCATGAGTTGGACCGTAGGGATTGTTTCTGTGTTGTACATCTCTATGACACTAATAAATTAAACCTAAAAGATTTCTCTTTTATCGAGATGTAACATAATTTCATATAATTCTCCTTGGAGCTGAGAAGGTTAAGTATCATTTCGATCAGGAGCAGATAGTTTTCAGGGATATTTAATTTACAGAGAGGAATTATAAACTTTTGTGACCATTTTTAGTAACTACTTTCGTTGGCAAATAATGCAGGGTGATAATGTGAAGATTGTTTTACTCAGTGAGTGTGAAGGGAGTGGGAGAGATAGCAGAGACTGGGAGAGAAATGGAGTTAGTGTTCACTGGGAGGGTTTATAACCACATGATCTAGGCTGCTAGACCTGAATTAGAAATTCCCGGTGAAATAAAATCAAAAGAACTGCGGGCGATATAAATCAGAAACAACAACCAGAAGGTGCTGGACAAGTTCAGCAGGTCTGGCAACATCTGTGAAGAGATTTCAGAGTTAACGTTTCTGATCCGGTGACCCTTCCTCAGAGCTGATAGTCGGAAAATATTGGTTTATATGCTGAAGGGTGTGGGGAGGATGTAAGGTGTAAAGGATAGGTAGGGATAGAGTGAAAAGAAGAGCTGGATAAAGGAGTGGATTACAATGTTGTTGGGAGAGTGAATCACTGTTAAAGGAGACTTGGTGAATAACCAGAAGTAGTGTGTAATGACAGGCTATGTGATAACAAAACCTGGTGTGTGGGAGAGAGGGCTCGGACATGGGGGAGTTCAGGCTTTAAACTATTGAACTTGGTATTGAGTCCAGAGAGCTGGACGGTTCCCAAATGGAAAACGAGGTGTTGTTCTTCCAACTTACGCTGATCTTTGCTGGAACACTGAAGGAAGTGTGAGACAAATGTTGGCCAGCGAACAGGGTAGTGTGTTAAAGTGGCAGTTAACTGGAAGCTCAAGGTCTCTGGTTAAATGCAGAATATAGATTATCAACCAGGATTTCTGCCAACTCCGAGATGCCACCATCAGACAGGTTTCCATCCCCTCCATTGTCCACCTACTGCAGGGACAGTTCCTTCTCGGTCACCATGGCCCACTCCTCCGTCGTTCTCAACATCCCCCTCACAAAACCAGCCCCTTCCCGCGCACCATTTCCGTCCCCACCCCAAAAGTACCCCCTCAAAATTCCCCTCTCCACACCAGCACCTTCACCCTCAAAATCCCCCTCCCCACCCCAGCACCTTCCCCTTCAATATCCCCCTCCCTCACCCCAGCACCTTCCCTCTCAACATGCCCCTTCCACACCCAGCACCTTCCCTCTCAACATCACTCTCACCAACCCAGCCCCATCACTCGCATCAACCCCGTCCCCACCCCAAAACTCCCCCCTCAACATTCGCCTCCCCACCCCAGCACCTTCCCCCTCAACATGCCCCTCCCCACCTCAGCACCTTCCCCCTCAACATCCCCCTCCCTCACCCCAGCACCTTCCCTCTCAACTTACCCCTCACCAAGCCAGCCCCTTCCTTCTCAACATCCCCCTCCCTTACCCCAGCACATTCCCTCTCTACATCCCCCTCCCCACCCAAGCACGATCACTCCCAAAATCTCCCCTCCCCCACACCAGCACCATCCCTCCCAACATCGCCCCTCCCCCACCCCAGCACCTTGACTCTCAATATCCCCCTCCCCCACCCCAGCACCTTCCCTCTCAATATCCACCTCCCCCACCCCAGCACCTTCTCTCGCAATTACCCTCTCCCCCACCCCAGCACCTTCCCTCTCAACACCCCCCTCCCTACCCCAGCACCTTCTCTCTCAACATCCCCTTTCACCACTCCAGCGCCTTCCCCCTCAACAACCCCCTCCCCACCCCAGCACCATCTCTCCCAACATCGCCCCTCGCCCACCCCAGCACCCTCCCTCTCAATATCCCCCTCCCCACCCCAGCACCTTCCCTCTCAACAACACCCTCCCGCATTCCAGCACCTTCCCTCTCAACAACCCACTCCCTACCCCAGCACCTTTCCTCTAAACATCCCCCTCCCCCACCCCAGCACCTTCTCTCTCAGCATCCCCCTCCCCCACCCCAGTACCTTCCCTCTCAACAACCCCCTCCCGCATTCCAGCACCTTCCCTCTCAACAACCCACTCCCTACCCCAGCACCTTTCCTCTAAACATCCCCCTCCCACCCCAGCACATTCCCTCTCGATATCCCCCTCCCGCACCCCAGCCCCTTCCCTCTCAACATCCCCCTCCCTCACCCCAGCACCTTCCCCTCAAAATCCCCCCGACCTCAGCACCTTTTTCCACAACATCTCCCTCCCCATCCCAGCACCTTCCATCTCAACAAGCCCCTCCCCACCTCAGCACCTTCTCTCTCAATATCCCCCTCCCCACACCAGCACATTCCCCCTCATCATCCCCCTCCCCACCTGGACACCCTCACCCTCAACGCCCCATCCCCACCCAAGCACCTTCCCTCTCAACATTCCCCTCCGCAATCCAAGCACCTTCCCCGTCATCATCCCCCTTCCCACCACAACACGTTTCCTCACAACATCCCCTCCCCAGCCCAGCACCTTTTCTCCCAACATTCCCCTCCCCACCCCAGCACCTTCTCTCTCTGCATCCCCCTCCCCAAACCCAGCACCTTCTCTCTCAACATTTCTCTTCCCCACTCCAGCGCCTTCCCCCTCAACAAACCCCTCCCCATCCCAGCACCTTCCCTCTCAATATCCCCATCCCCCACCCAAGCACCTTCAAACTCAATATCCCCCTCCCCCACCCCAGCACCTTCTCTCTCAGCATCCCCCTCCCCACCCCAAAACCTTCCCTCTCAATATCCCCCTCCCCATCCCAGCACCTTCCATCTCAACAAGCCCCTCCCCACCTCAGCACCGTCCCTCCAAACAACCGCTCCTCACACCAGCACCTTTTCTCTCAACATCCCCCTCCCCACCTGAGCACCTTCTCTCTCAACATCCCCCTCCCCAGCCCAGCACCATTCCTCTCAACATCCCCCTCCCCCAACCCAGCAATTTCCTCCCAACATCCACTCCCCACCCCAGCACTACCCCTCCCAACATCGCCCCTCGCCCACCACAGCACCTTCCCTCTCAACATCCACCTCCCCATCCCAGCACCTTACCTCTGAACATCCCCTCCCCCACCCCAGCGCCTTCTCTCTCAGCATCCCCCTCCCCCACCCCAGCACCTTCCCACTCAACAACCCCCTCCCGCACTCTAGCACCTTCCTTCTTAACAACGTCCTCCCCACCCCAGCACCTTTCCTCTCAACATCCCCCTCCCACCCCAGCACATTCCCTCTCAATATCCCCCTCTCCCACCCCAGCACCTTACTTCTCAAGAACCCCCTCCCGCACTCCAGCATCTTCCCTCTCAAAAGACCCCTCCACAACCCAGCACCTTTCCTCTCAACATCCCCCTCCCCACCCCAGCACATTCCCTCTCAACAACCCCCTCCCCCACGCCAGCATCTTTTTTCGCAACATCCCCATCCACCACCCCTGAACCTTCTCTCTCAGCATCCCCCTCCCCACCTCAGTACCTTTCCAGTTATTACGGTAAGAAGATAAGCACTGGGCACAGGAGAGGCAATGAAGCCCTTCGAACCAGCTGCATCATTCAATATCATGATGATTGAGCTCATCTCGGTCTCAGCTGGATTTTCCAGCCTGCCCTCTCTCACCCTTCGACTCATTGCAAAGTAAACATCTTTACCTCTTCATTAAATTGACTCATTGTCCTGGCATCCACCGCATTTTGAATAAGGAATTCCACAGATTCACAGCACATTGAGATAGGTACATTCTTCTTCATGAGAATAGAATAGAGTCCCGATAGTGCAGAAACAGAGTATTCACGCATCGATTCCATACCACCCCTATGGTGAGCATCCCATTCAGACACACCTACTCCCTGTAACCCTGCGTTTCACGTGGCTAATTATCTAATTGGCACATGCATGAACATTATGGGCAATTTAGCATGGGCAATCCACCTAAACTTCACATCTTTGGACTGACTGAGGAAACTGGTGAATTGTCTAACCAGGGACGGGAAGTGGTGGCATGGATCTGTTTATCAGTAACGCCATGAGAATGTGGAGGGTGTACATTAGGGGGTAGCCGAGTCAGAATGGTGGGAGAGAGTAAGTGGGATGGAGGGTTACAGCTTTGGGGGAAGAAAGGGGAAAAAGATATTACAGAGAAACCAGAATTGTCTGTTCTGAATTTCTAACCTGTACATATTCCTTTATACAGGGTGCTAGATGGTGAAGATTGGCGGACTGAAATCTCAAAATCACGTGCAGATCATGATTAAGTTAACCAGAATTTGAAGAAGCAAAGATGGAGAATCACTCGTCCAAAATCCTGCAACACTCTCTCTCTCAGCATTGTCGGTCTATCTGCACCAAATGGACTGTGAATGGTTCAAGACAGCAGCTCACTACCATCTTCTCAAGGGTAACTAGAGACGGGGAATAAATGCTGGCTGAGCCAGTGATGCCCATATCTTAGAAATGGTTTCTATTTCTTGTTGCAGAAACCCGGTTGATGTTACGGCAGGATGATGAGGGATGCTGAGTGCATCCTCCAGGAGACAGCAACATCACATTACCCCTGCCTACACCCACACAGTAACACAGCAACATCACTGGAACAAAAGGCAGTGAAGCTAAAGGAGTACTTAGGTATAGTTCTTCGAGGTGAAGTCATGAAAGGAGATTGAGACAGAGCAGGAATAGGAGACTGAGCTGGATGGTCAGCTGTTTCCCATTGAATGGTGGAGCAGGATTGAAAGGTTGAATGGCCTCCTCCTGCTGTTATCTCCCAGGTTTGTATATAGCCATGGAGCCCGGCTAGGAAGAAGTAGGCAGGGCAGGGGTTCTCCAGGAGATTGCATTTCCACATCAGTTTTCAGTGAGGTATGGTTTGATGGATTTTATTTAACATTTATCTTTAACACAAGGTCTGCAGGTTTTGGCTTTAAAATGTTTTACAACTTTTTATGCACAGCAAATAAAATTAAAGAAAATAAATTAAACTGTCTGAATATAACAGTTTTAAAGCTTTCAACTTCTGTAAAACAAAATCTTGTCTTTTCCCAGACACCATCACTTTCCAGCTACTCAAACTCCAGGGAAATATTCCCTCCCTATCTGAACCTTTGGTTTGATTTAACTGCTTTTCAGTTCTCGTTCTATGAGCTGTATAGCGTTCTTTTCCCCCATTTCTCCGACCCAGAAATGTTATCACAGCAACCTTCCCACCATCAAAATCATCATTATGCCATTTTGCTTTTGGTTAACATATAATCACCAGCAATGCAAAAGTGAGGACCGCAGATGCTGGAAACCAGAGCCTAGATTAGAGTGGTGCTGGAAAAGGGCTTTTGCCAAAACGTTGATTTTCCGGCTCCTCGGATCCTGCCTGACCTGCTGTACTTTGCGAGCATCACTCTAATCTAGACATATAATCACCAGCAGTAAACCATATGTGTAACCAATTGAATATTTCCAAACAAAGCCCATTACGGGCCAAGCAAACCATTACAAGTGACCGAGTGAGTAGGGACTAAATCAAAGTAGAGTTGTGGGGAGGGGGCAGCGGTGGAGATAAAGCACTATATCTCTTGTGGTGCCCACCTCTATCTGAAGGCATCGAGAGCATTGATACACACCACATGTTCCTTCTCCAAGGACACCCTGCTGTGTCGCCTTTATACTTTATCATAAAATAGAATCCCTACAGTGTGGAAGGAGTGCATTGGCCCATCAGACCCCACCGACCATCCGAAGAACATCACGCCCAGAGCACTCTATCACTGTAACACTGCATTTCCCATGGCTGATCCACCTAGTCTGCACATTCCTGGACACTGTGGATAAGTTAGCCTTCGCATCTTTGGGCTGTGGGAGGAAACCAGAGCACCTGGAGGGGACCACACTATCATGGGGAGAATGTGGAAACTCCACTCAGGCCGTTGACCAAGGCTGGACTCCAACCTTGTACCTGATGCTGTGAAGCAGCTATGCTACAATCACAATTTAAATCAAAGCAGATGATCCCTGCTCATTGTCACATTGCTGTTTGTGGAGACTTACTGCCCAGAGAGACATCCTGAGGTTCAGAAAGTGGCAATATAAGTTCAGTCAACTCCAGCCCAGTTAATGTGGTTAACAACAACATCAATACTCCAACAGAGTCATCATGTACAAGGTCCACTCCTAACTCTTAACAGTAACATCAGAATCAGAGTCCTGCAGTCCACATGGAGCAGGGGGATGACCACTTCCCTGTGAGCACTCACTGGTCTCTCAATCGTGTTTAAGATGCAGCAAATCCCTTGTCACACAGAGGGGTGAACAGCTCCTAGCCATAGTGAACCAGCTGGAGTCTCGGGGGCAGGATGAATCACTCAATCCCTTCTCCCACACTGAGATTCTGAATGGCCTATCCCCCTGTGTGGGCTCACTGAGGTCTCAGGGGGCAGGATGAATCACTGAATCTTCTCTCACACACTGACCATCTGAATGGCCTCTCCCCTGTGTGGGGTCACTGGGGATTCCGCAGGTGCTGCGTTTGAGTGAATCTCCCCCTACACTGGAACAAGTGAATGACCTTTCCCCAGAGTGAGCTCGCTGGTGTTTAAGCAGGTCAGAGGACTGAGTGATTCCTTTCCCACACACTGAGCAGGCGAATGGCCTCTCCACAGTGGGAATGCATTAATGCCTCCGCTGGTGAGAGACTTGAATAAATCCTTTCTCACATTTGGAGCAGGTGAAGGGTCTAAATCCACTGTGTCATCTCTGGTGCCTCAGCAGATTGTAAGATCGAGTAAATCCCTTCCCATACGTGGGGCAGGTGAACGGCCTCTCCGCAGTGTGACTGTGTCGGTGAGTGTCCCACTGGGAGGGGTAAGTGAATTCCTAATTCTGATTGAGTACGTCCTCCTGTTTTCTCAGTTGTTATTGACAATCTCATTCCCCTCGCACCAAAACCTGTTCCAGTGTTACAGAAACAGCAGAATGGTCAGCTGCAGCTGGTCACCTGACTGATCACTGGACACGAACGGCTCACTCTCCACAGATGCTGCCAGACCTACTGAAAGTTTCCAGCAATTTCTGATTTTGTTTCTGATATCCCAGCATTTGCAGATGTTTGGTTTTCCAATACACATCTTGTGTGTTGCAGAGGAGTTTATTGATGAAATTAGAGGGTTTTGAAAGTTGTACATGAGGTCACACATCAGCTGTGATCATCATGAATGGCAGAGCAGAGTTGAGGGGCTGATGGCCTCCTCCTGTTCCAATGAAAGTTATCCATCGGCAGCTTGTGGGAACATTTCCCCTCACTGCTCACTTAAACTCCATATCGAACACACTGTTACTGACTGAACAAACCTCCTGTGTTTGAACTAAACCTACTCATGTTCAGTGGCTCACTCTCCTGCCACCCGGGTTTAACTCTCATCATGGAATGCTGTCTTGTTCTTCTGCGGGAATGCCCACAAGGACTAATCCTGGAGTCTCCATCCCCTGGGATCCACAATCACCGTTTATTTCCTTCTGCCTCTTTCATTCTGGCTATTGAACTCTCGGTTTCAATCCTTTCTCCTGTCATGCTCTTCAGCATGTCCATGTGGGAGGACTAGACGTAGCTGGAAATTAACGAAGGAAAGTGGGGATTAGGCAGAAGTACGAAGAGAGGTAACAGCAAAGACAGTTCTCATTGTAACGGCAGAGTTTCCCCATGACCCAGTGAGTGGTGAGGCACCTGAGTTCTCTGGGGGGAGACAGATTCAATCAGGGATTTGGTAAGACACTCAGACATTGACCTGTCCATCTGATTGTTAACTCAGACAGATAGAAAGAAAGATGCACATTTAGATTACATCTTTGATGATCTGGGGCAATGAAACATGCTTCCAACCCAATGATTTCAACCACAAATCTCTGAAAACACAGACACAAAGCTTCCTACTTGTACCAGGCTGTATCTGAGCCTCCTCTTGAGAAAATCGTTTTGAGCTGTTTAGCCTTTCCTCGTGATTATAGCCACTATGTTCCTGTAAGATTTGTGACTGAACCTTTATTTTCCTGTTCCTTGTGTGTGATGAAAGTAGCAGAAACAGTTCCTGACCTGTGAGGGGTTTCGGTTAGAGTATTTATATTTACAAATCCGTTCCCACCCTCACATACAGTGTGAAATTGATGTAAAACTGAAGGGAAGGAGTAAATGAGCGCCCACAGAATCATATGTATGAGTTGAATGAACCTGGCATGAGGAAAATAGGACAACACTTGCAACTAGTTAGAATCACAGAATTCAGTGGGTGCAGAAAGAGTCTATTCGGCCCATGGAGTCTGCAATGTCCTGCTCACCCACCCTACCCCCATAACCCCACATTAACCATGGCTAGCCCAACCCACCTAAATTGCACACTGCGGCCATGTTAGCATGGCCAATCCAGTAACGTTACACATCTGTGGGAGGGTCACAAATTACACCCAAATGCTAGGAATTGTGGATGAAGGCTCACAAATACTTGACTCTGACACAAATTTTCTGCTTTTCAAAATAAAATCTAGGGGAAACTGCCACCAGAAAGATTTCTGATTATCTCATGAGGAAGAGAATTCAAAACTTGCGCCATTGACCCAGGGGGCGCAGTGAAAGTTACAGATGTCTGGGAACCATCAGAAATGTAACAGGTTGTGAGCAAGGTGGGGATGACACAAGGACATAAAGACTCTCTGTCACACGGGGGAAGGTACTAGAGATTAAATGGTAGAAATGGTCGTCCCGCAAGGCCACAGGGGATAGAATTAGGGCTGGGAAAGAAACAAGGAAACAAGGTGTGCAGCTGTCAAAGAAATATGTTAAAAATAGATTATAAAAGCATAGATGGCAGAGTACAGTCTGAAATTGTTGCTCTCAATGGTGAGTACAAAAAGCTGTAAAGCCTGGGGAGTTTACAGCCAACACATACCCAGGATTGGCCAAGTGTGCTGTAACTTCCTGATAATTTTTTTCTGACATTTGTAGTTAAAGTCTTCTGACGCTCGTAACTTTTCAAATTGGACTGGAGTTTAATATTCTGGAGGAGTGTCAAATAAATCACATTCTGCAGATCTTAGTCCATTACCCTGCATGTTCCAGCTTTTCAGTTACATCCATGTCCCCTGCCGGTGGGACAGGGCATACAGGGATTTTGACGATGGTGTCTAGGTCATTGTAAGCTATGATTCTGTGCGTATGACTGTGTCAGCTTGTTGCTTGACTAGCCTGCGTTACAGCTCACTCAATAAGATGTCAGCAGGGTGAGACACTACAGTTGGAGCTCGTCTGCTCGCCAGTTCCTTTCATTTCTCCTTTTTAAAAATTTCTTTCTCTCTCACTCTACACTTTGCAGACTCTGACACAAGTGTCTCAACATTGAATCATGATTTTTTTTTAAAGAACATGTCTCCACAAGAAAACCAATGGAGGAAAATATATTATTCTTGCATCAATTGCATTTTTAAACAAAAACAATCCTGTTCAATAAACACTCTCATTTTATTCCTTCAATTCTATCAAGCGAGCTATTATATTTGATCCCTCAGTTTACCGATCTTAATAAATATCCAATCAATTTCAGAGCAACATGCTTACAAAGTATTGAACCAATTTATCTGTTTAGGTTTTAGCATTACCATTACAATAATTGCATAATAATTGGTCTGGGTAACAAGTATACTGAGGTTCTCAATTTAATTTATTGACTGTTTGAAAAATTGTACAATATATCCTTTGTGTCAGGATTATAACAGTAATTATTAAAGAATTTGCATGACAATAAATATTATATGGTTTAGTTTATCTTGCTAACAACTACAGTGAAGCTTATATTTGAATTTAATCCAATCTTCCCTAGTACTTATACAGTAATATAAAAATCCATTTTATTTCCAATCAACACACCTACTAAATAATCCATTGTTTCTGCTGCAACACGCACCGTGAAAAGTATGACTTTTGCTCATTTAAATTATCAGTATACTCCCAGCTTTATAAATTTAGAAAAACCTAATTACTTTTCCCTGCAACAATTCCTGGTCATTTTTGCAGATAGCACAGTCAAATCGCAAGATGAAATTTATCATTATTCGTAAGTATGCTAATACAATTTTGAAAATCTATATGTTGCTCATATATAAATGTTCATTTCCGTCCATAGAATATAGAACAGTACAACACAGTACAGGCCCTTTGGCGACGATGTTTTCCGATCTTTTATCCTACTCTAAGATCAAACTAACCAATATACCCTTCATTTACTGTCATTCATGTGCCTATCCAAGAATCGCTTAGATGTCCCTGATCGATCTAAATCTACTACCACCACTGGCAGTGCATTCCACGCACCCACCACTATCTATAAAGAAACTATCTCTGACATCTCCCCACAACTTCCCCCATTCACCTTAGAAATTATGCCATTTTGTGGGGAAAAGTCTTTCATTATCCACTCTATCTATGCCTCTCATCATCTTACACAAAGCCATCAAGAAAACTCTCATCCTCTTTCACTGCAATGATCAAAGCCCCAGCTCCCTCAACCTTTCTTCATAAGACATGCCTTCCAGTCCAGGCAACATCTTGATAAATCTAATCTACACCTTTTCTAAAACATCCGCATCCAATGTGTAATGAGGTGATCAGAACTGAACACAATATTCCAAGTGTAGTCTCATCAGGGATCCATACAGGTGTAGCATAACCTCGTGGCTCTTAAACTCCATCTCCCTGCTAATGAAAGCCAACACACCATGCACCGTCTTAATAACCCTATCACCTTGGATGTCACTTATGAGGGATCTATGGACGTGGACCCCACGATCCCACTGTTCCTCCACATTGTCAAGAATCCTGCATTTAATCTGAAAATATGCATTCAAATTTGAAATTCAAAAATGAATAACTTCACATTTTCCCAGGTTGAACTCCATCTGCCACTTCTCAGCCCAGCTCTGCATCCTGCCAATGTCCTCTAGCAACCTAAAAAAGCCCTCCACACTATCCACAACTCCAACAACCCTCGTGTCATTGGCAAACCTCCTAACTCACCCTTCCACTTCATCATCCAAGTTATTTGTAAAAGTCACAAAGAGCAGAGGTCCCAGAACTAATCCCTTCATAACACCATTGGTCACCGTGCTCCAAGCTGAAAACTATCTATGTAATCTCACCATGTCTTCTATGGGCCAGCAAATTTATTATCTAACCAGGCAGGTTTCCCTGTATCCCGTGCCTCATTACTTTCTAAATGATCCTACCATGGGGAACCTTATCAACCACATTGCGAAAATCCATATATACCGCATCCACTACTCTGTCCTCACCAATGTGCTTGTCACATCCTCAAATAATTCAATAAGGCTTGTGAGGCATAACCAGCAGCTCACAAAGCCATGCTGACCTTCTCTAATCAATCTATAGTTTTCCAAATAATCATCAGTCCTGTCTCTCAGAATCCTCATCCAATAATTTGCCCACAACTGATGTAAGACTGACTCATCGATGATTCCCAGGATTATCCCAATTGCCTTTCTTGAATAAAGGAATAATGTTTGCCACCCTTCAATCATCTGGTATGACTCCAGTGGACAGTGAGGTTGCAAAGATCATTGCCAAAACACAGTAATCTCTTGCCTCCCTTCCCATAACAACCAAAGTTATATCCTTTCTGGCCCAGGGGACTTATCTATCCCCATGACTTTTCAATATTTTTAGCACATTCTCAGACTTAACATCGACCTGTTCGACCATATCAGCCTGTTTCACGCTGTCCTTACAAAGAACAACGTCCCACTCACTGGTGAATACTGAAGCAAAGTGCTCATTAAGGACCTTCCCTTCCCCCCTCTGACTCCTGGCACAAGTTTGCTTCACTATAAGGCGTATAAATGTGGAATTACGCCTCAGCAATAAAGATATTGCAGTGTACAATCATTCGATTACTTTGAATATTGAACTGTATTTTAACTGAGAAAACACAGTTGAATTGATTTGATTATATTTCACTTCATGCTAACGTTTATTGTATTTCGAACCACAATAAGAGTTTCCTTTTTACCTATATAAAACTTACTTTAAATTCATCGCACGTTTATGTACAGAAAATAGAATTACCATCTGCTTGTTCCTTCCTGTTTCAATGCGTGTTCATTTTGAATTTGTAGAAGTTGTACGTTGTTGAAAGGAAGGGAAATTGTCTTCAGCTGAATATTCACATTGAATGACTGATGCATTTTTAAATCAAAGTATAATGATCACGCAGTTTTGTCAATTTGTCTTTCAAAGAACTGTCGTGAGATTCCTGTTTATTTAAGAGTATCATTCCTTTATTCTATAGTTATTGTAAAATATTGCTTAATTTCCAGTCCATTATACATAGAAACTACCTAATTAATTCCCATTCAAATTACAACAATAAACAGCTGATTATTTTTCATTTGAGAAACTACATGAAACACAATATTGCAGTCCTGCCGTCCTGAGTGGGAATATTATGAAAGGAGCTTGTGGAGCTGTGGTAGTGTCTCTATTACTAGACCCGAGGGAAGGTTTCAAATCACACCTTCAACAGAAATATATCAAGAGCCGCTCTGAATGTTGATTAGAGAGTACCTAAGCACAGAGTGAATTGCTTTTCAATCCAACATTAGATCTGCTTTTATCTATTATATCAATCATCACAAAATCTGATACTTATTTGTGTCAGGTTACCAAGAAATATGTGTTGGAAAATTCGCTTTAGCCAGTTTGTTTTTACAAAAGACTTACATCTGTCCCTGCTTTCTCTAACTGAAAGAAATATGAAGAGGAATTTCACTTTTACGAAAAAAGGGAGATGTTTCCCATATAAATGAATGCTTCTTCGATTTACGCCTTTTCAGATTATGTAAGGTTTCATAACAAAGCTTTACTTTCGGACAGTGGGGATACCTGTATCTAATTCTGTCGCTTATAAGTTCCTGGAATATATTTGAAAATGTTGCAGAATTCAAGATTACGATGTCTAAGTAATTGGATTGTTTTTTTTTGTTGCAAAGGGGCAAGTCCAAACAATTTAAACACATTAAACATTATTATCTTGTGCTATAAATTGGAAATAAAGTTGATAGCTTCTTCAGTAAACTAACAAATGCTACCACCTATTACTTGTCATCAGCTGATTGCCTACTTTGTAACTAAATGTTGTGATTCATTTAAATATTACTCTGTGCTTTGATCAAAGTGAATTTGTAATTGTTGTTCAGTTTATGAATTGTCAGAAACTTGTTTTTATTTTTCCATTCACCTGTTCATTTTGACCGTAAGATTGAAATGCTTTGAAAATATTGGAGTTTGTTCATTTAAAAATAAGGTTTGCACATCTCTCACATATCTCATTTCTTGTATTATGATTCAAGAATGTTTTTTGGTGGAATTCTAGTAAATAACAAACATTTGTTGGCTTCAAATAAGGTCTTTAACACCCAGTCATCAATCTGTTGTTAATGTTTCAGCTGTTCACATTGACATTGATTAGGTACTCATTCAGAGAGATCAACTGACAATTATAAACTATTTGCAGCATTATTGAATTGAAAGAAACATGCAGACGTCTAAACATTTTTTTGGAAGGAATTGCTTTTTCATTCAAATGTGTAGGCTGTTCAAAACTTCGATATTGCCTTCCATTGGTTTTCTTGTTGAGAAATCAAATTTATAATCATGTGAATTTTAATGCGTTCTGTATTTTGAAATTTGTATCAGATTTAAGAAGAAAACGAGGAGCAATTAACATGAAAACTTCAGTGAATAGAAAGCACAGTAAATTAAATTGACAGAGGCAACATTTAGCATTATCTCTGAATATTCAGTCAAATATTTCTAATGTGAAAAGAGCGAGGTGCCAGAAAAGCACAGCAGGTCAGGCAGTATTCGAGAAGAAGCGGAATCAACGTTTTGGGCATGAGCCCTTCGTCAGGAATCTTTTCTGATGATGGCCTAATGCCAGACAGTTTAATACTCCTGCTCTTTGGATGTGCTGCCCTTTTCCAATGCTACAGCTTTCCTCACTTTCTCCAAATATGTTTAATGAACACGAACTGAAAATGTTCGCATCGGCAGTTGAACAAGACCAAATTAAAACATTTTTTGCAATATTTATAGTTAAAACCTGTTTGAGAACATACAACAAATCAGATCGAACAACATCTCTTGCCGTTAGAACCCTTGGTCATTCATAATAAAGAATAACCATGCTTTGAACAACCAGTATGTTGTATAACTACTGAACTGAAATATCAGAGGATAACGATTGCATTTATTGGAGGGAATGATAACGAGATCCTTAATGTGATAATGGTGATTGATCTCAGAAACAATAAAATTTTACTGTGATTATTCCATTGAACAGTAATTAGATGGTCATGAAGATCTTTGTGTGGCTTTATGTGCAATGTTTTGTTTGAACATTGATTTCAGTAGCATTGAGATATTTTACAAGATTGACAATTGACAGTTAAAGATAAGTTTTAAATGCAACATTCAAAAAAAATTTCAGTTTTCTTTAGCGAAACACAATTCTAAGTTTATGGAATCCCGACTGTGTGAAAACAGACCATTTGGCCCAACAAGTCTACACTGACGTTCCAAAGAATAACCCAATCAGCACCATTCTGCTCTCAGATTACTGGACATTTACCCCTGACTAATGCACCTAACCTACACATCCCTGAACAGACCGTGCAGCTGAGCATGGCCAATGTACCGAACCTGCATATCTTTGGATTGAGGGAGAAAACCAGAACATGACAACTCCACACAAACATGTGGCCGAGGATGGAATCAAACCCAAGTACATAACACTGTAAGACACGAGTGCTAACCACTGATCCTCTGTTCTCAATGCCCAGCCCCCATGCAAGAAGTGAGATAAGTGTGAGACGTGCAAAGTCAAATTTCAAATGAACACTCTCTGATGTGGCCAAAGCGTATCAATCTTACATTCAATATGAATAGCTGAATGGAAAACAAAAAATAGAAATCCCTGACAAATCATGAATGAACAATAATTTGAAAATTAATATGATCAAAGGGCACAACAATATTCAGGTGAATTGCATTGTTTAATTACAAATTTGGGAATTAGCTAACTAATGAATAACGGGACGTGACATTTGTTTACTTCACTGATGAAGAAATTGACTTGCTTTTCATCTTTGTAACACTGCAGAATAGCAATTTATGTGCCTGAAATGTTTGAATTAAGCTCTGTCCAATTAAAAAAATCAGTAAAATCACATTGACTTCAAGACTGCAACAATATCAAATACTTTCCAGGAATTTAGAACCAGCAGAATTAGTTAATTTGGTTGCTTGGGAACTCGAAGAGAATAAACAGCAGATAAATCATCTTTGACTACTCAACTGACATAGAAGATATCAATTGCACTTGTTGCATAGAATAGTAAACAAATACTTACTGTTGTCATTGGTTTCAGGAGCAATAAGGTACTTACTCAGGTTATTCTACCGAACAATAATCAGATGGTGATGGAAGTCTTTATGTTGCTTTATGTGTATTGTTTAATGTGAACATTGCGTTCGATAAAATTGGGATATTTGCATGAATTAGGAACAGAGTAATAATTGGGTGCGAATGATCTAATTTAAAATCAGACAGTTTTTGATTTTTTCGAGGATTGCTGAGTGAAATGTTCTTAAACCATCATGCAATCAACGGGATAAGTGAGAATTATGCAAATTGAACTTTCAAATGAACACACCCTGATATTTTCACAACATTTCAATATCACATTCAATATAAATAGGTGACTGGAAAGCTAAAACAAATCTCACACAATTCGTAAACTGACCAGTAATTAAAAATTGATAAATAATAGCAAGTGACATTTGTTTGTTTTCCTGAGAAGTAATTGATCTTTTCTCATATTTGTAGCACTGGAGCATAAAATTCTGTGTTGTTTTAAATAAAATCTACAGAAAAAGAGAAAATGAATGACTATCATGACTTTGTATATTTCAGCTTTATGACTGCAACATTCTCAAATATTTTCTGAGGAATATTGATTGAGTGGAATAAGATACATGTTGCTATGAGTGACCAGAAGAAAGTATATAGCAGATACTGTGATTATTGGAATGGACGATGATACCTCCATATAATCTACTGGTATTGTGATTGGATATACAGTTACCCCACAATCAGGAAAGATTACAGGATAAGACTCCTGCAATGCTTCAGTTGCCATTGTCTCTGCTGGCTTTTCAATCAGAGTAGGTCGTATTTCTACAGGTAAATCAGCTATATACTTCGCAAAGACAATTTGTATTCCTGGAGCAGACAGTGTGTCCAACACTCCTACCACAATTTCTCCACACTCTTCTTGACTTTCTGCACTTGCTTTACGTAATTTACTGTAATATAAAGGGACTCCTACAGAATCTAGATAAATCCTGTCATTGAAAGAAGTCTCTAACAGTGATCTCTTACTCCTTCCCTTTTTCCCCACTATCATTTCCTTCTCAAATGCCAGGGTAAATGGAATTGCCAATTGTACAATTGCACATTTCCCTCTCCAATCCGGTGGTAGGGTGGGTCTCAATATTTTGCCTCCACAGTACCACCACAGATCCGCTCGGGGAGCCTTTGGTGCTGAGTAGTTCCCTCCCTTGTCCGTTTCGGTGAGATTCTTAATCTCTGTACATACTTTCAGCTCCCCCAAATCTCTAGACCGATTTGTACCTTGTCTATGCACACACGACGTGTGATTTCCGACTTCGGCTGAAAACGTGGGGGGCAGGGGCTGTTGAATCTTTTTTCTCCAAGGGAGCGAACATCAGAGTTAGGGAGGTACAATTCCTATCATTCCATGCAGTCTTATCCTGTTACAGGGCTATCATAAATTTCATGCCCTTCCTGTCTCGCTTACACTCGAGTGGAAAGGAACCACATGGGCCACTGGCCTACCGGAGGCACATGCATAGCAATTGCTCTTGTTCAGACTTTTTACAGTATACTTTACCCATTCAAACCAGGCATTTGCATCCCCATGTCCAGTTTCTATTTCGATGGTCTGTTTCAAGTCCTTTATCTCTATACTTTTTGCTACTTTAGGATCATCGGGAGGGATGAAATGTTGTACCTTATTATCGAATAGTTCTGCCCGTTTTCCCTGTCCTACGCTAATTTGAAAACAACAGCCCGAGAAATCCTTCCCGTTTGCTTACACTTCTATCCCAAATGTTTCATCTAATTGTATCTCATAGGTGCCCCCCACCCCGAGAATTGCTTTGTGCCATGTGGTTTTCTTTATCACTAGGTATATGGGGTTACGCTCTTTATCAGAACAATCGAGAGGTGATCGGAAGGTGGCCCTGTGTATTGTGACAAGACCATTACACCAAGTACCATCCCCAAAGGACTTAAGATGTATCTCAGAGCTGTGGTACTGTCTCTGATTACCTACGTCCCCACAATTTACTAAGCTACATGCATCAGGTCTATTACCTGCGGATTATCAGACTCAGGGACCGTTAATAACACATATGAAAATTATATTTGACAAAATCCTAATACTAAGAGAGCTAACATCATACCCCTAAGCATCCCCAGCATTCTAAAAATTGTGCTGAAGCACAAAAAAACTTAATACACAATCCTACAGAAATAATCCCGTGCTCGCGTCGCCACTGTATAATCAGTTACTCTAAGTCTCTTTAGTCTGAGTTTCAGCGGGTCTTGCGTTGATTCGGCTGTTCAGACTTCTTCCTCAACTGGAGATTTCACTGGCCCTTTGATCCGAGTGTAGTGAGTCCAGCCTTTCTCCGCTGTCCTTATTGTCATTTCGGTAATCAAAGGACCCTGATACGGCCCTTCCCAGTCCGGCTGAAATCTAGTCTCTGTCCACGATTTTACTAGGACCCAATCTCCTGGCCGGATGTGATGAACGGTGAATTCAAGGGGCGGAGTCTGTGCCAATAAACTCTGTTTCCTGAGGAAAGACAAAGAGGCGGACAAGCTCAGTATATATTTCTTTAGAACAAGTCTTTAGTTCCGGGAATTGTCAATTCTCCGTTCGTTCCCAGATAAGGTAATCCAAATATGATTTTATAGGGGATAGTCCCAAATCTTTCCTTGGGGCTGTTCGTACTCGCAAGAGAGTTAGAGGTAAACATTTGGTCCAAGGGAGTCTGGTTTCTATTATCAATTTAGAGAGCTGTCGTTTGAGTGTTTGCTTCATTCTCTCAAACCTTCCTGATGATGGTGGGTGCCATGGAGAATGGAACTCCCAGGAAATTCCCAACCCTTTCATTATCTCCTGTAACACTTTAGAGGTAAAATGAGTTCCTTGGTCAGAATCTATACGGTTCACTAGCCCATATCGGGAATTTATGTGTTGTAATATTGTTGTAGACACCCCACTCGCAGTGGTGGTAGCTGGGGGGTATGCCTCAACCCAACCAGATAGATGATCTCCTAGGACCAGCATATATTCTCGTCTTCCTACTCTGGGTAGTTCAGTATAATCTACTTGTATACTCTGGAAGGGTCTCAATCCCGGATCTCTTCCTCCCGAGGTCTGTTTTCTCAAGACTTTCTTATTTACCTTTGTGCATATTATACATCCCTCACATATTTGTTTAGCATTTGTATGTATTCCTTTACATCCATATTCCCTAAGAACTAAATCACACAAAGCTTGTACTCCCCAATGGCTGCCTTGGTGTAGGACAGCCATAATGTCTCGTATCATCATTTTGTTGAACATTTCCCTTCCATCAGGTAACATCTATTGCCCGTCTGCTGTTTTTTTTGCAGCCCCTAAAACGTTCAATTCTTTTTCTTCTCTTTCAGTAAATGTAGGAGCTTCCGGGGATCAGGGACAGCAGATATTAGGGAATGAATCAGCACTCCTTGTGGGTCCAGGCCTGCTTCTTTTGCCACTTCATTGGCTAATCTATTCCCCCTAACTTCTGGTTCAATTCCTTTCTGATGACCATTTACATGCACTACCGCTATTTCTCGGGGGAGTAATAGGGACTCCAAGACCCGTTTAATCAACTCCTCATGTACTAATTCCTTCCCTGGCTATTGATCAGTCCTCTTTCCTGCCATATCTTTCCAAAAGTGTGCACAACACCAAATGCATATTTAGAGTCACTGTATGCTGCTCCCTCTTTATTTTCAAACGCCCTAAAGACTCTTTCCAATGCGTAGAGTTCACAGGTCTGAGCTGACCACCCATTTGGCAACCTTCTTGCCTCTACCACACTACCTTTCGTCCCGTCTACAACTGCATACTCATTATGTCTTTTCCCTTCAGTCACCCGGGATGATCCGCCTATAAAAAGTCAGGACCCTGCATGAAATGGAACATTTCTCAGGTCCATGCAGACCTTAGTTTGTTATTCTATAACGTCAATGCAGTTGTGCTCTGGATTCTGAGGAGATTCTCCTTATCCTTTCCAAAGAAAGGCAGCTGTATTTAAACAATTGTTCGTGACCAACACTAGATAATCCTTTTCTATTAATATTGCCTCATATTTCAAAACCCGCGAGTCTGCCAACCATCGCCCAGCTTTTTGGTTTAGGATCGTTCTCACTTGGTGTGGGGTGCTTACTATTAGGGCTCCCCCAAATGTAAGCTTTCTGCTTTCCTCCACCAACAGTGCAGTGGCAGCCACGGCCTGCACACACGCAGGCCACCCCCGGGATACTGGATCCAATAGCTTCGAAAGATATGCTACTGGCTGTTTCATTCCTCCCCACCTCTGGGTTAATACTCTCAAAGCCGCTCCTTTATCTGCAGTAGCAAAGAGTTGGAAAGGTTTATCTAGAGAAGGTAAGGCTAACATGGGGCATGATTCAGATCTCTTTTGAATTCTTAAGTAGTTATTTTTCCTCTTCTTCACAACTCAGACACTTTGTTTCCTCCTCTAATAGTTTGAGATATAATTTCTTAGTCTGTTGAGCATAAGAATCTATCCACAATCAATATCCCGTTAAACCCAAAAAAGTATGTAATTCCCGTTTAGTCCTGGGCAGCGGAATCCCCACTGTTCCCTCTAACCGTTCCGGGCTTATATTTCGCTTTCCCTCACTAAATGTCCCAAGTATTTCACTTCTCGCTCCACATATTGTATTTTGTTTTTAGATACTCGTAGTCCCTGCTGACCCAGGAAATTCAATATTTTTTTAGTGGCTTCTACTACTCTTTCTCTTCTCTTTCCTGTTACTAAGAGGTCGTCTACATACTGCAACAGTTCCCTTGGGGCTGTTAAATTTCTCCACTATTTGTTCTAACATCTGTCCAAATAAATTCGGGGATTGCGTAAACCCTTAGGAGCACGGTCCACCAGTATTGCTGTTTCTGTCCTGTCTTGGGATCTTCCCATTCAAAGGCAAAAAAAATCCTACTTACCTCCGCCAAGGAACAAGTCCAAAAGACATCCTTTAAATCTATCACACTAAACTATTTGTGGTCATGAGGGATCTTACTTAATAACGTATATGACCTGTTCTATTCAATTCAATGTTCTCAAATCCTGCACCAATCGATACGTTCCATCAGATTTCCGCACTGGTAGAATTAGGATATTATAAGAAGACATACATAGCTCCAACAGTCCATCTCTAGCCCCTTAATTACTGGCTGCAGTCCTCGTTTAACTTCTATGGAAATGGGATATTGTTCCTCATAAACAGCGACCCCTTTCCTTTTTAAACTTATTTCTAGGGGACGGATCTGTACTTTTCCACAATTCCCTTCTCTAGCCCATATAATAGGGTCTTCCCCTCTCTCCACATCTTCTGTCAACATTGCCATTTGTGCAACTAATTCTTTTTCCTCAATTCAAATCTCCAGTCCTAAGAGGATAATTAAATCTCTCCCTAGTAAGTTACTTCCTATATCAGGGATATACAACAGTTCCCCTGTGACCCTATCCTTACGACCTTCTCTCATCATAGGTTAAAATACTGGAACAGTAAATCCTTCCCCTTTTACCCCGGAAACAGTAATGGACTGTGTTGACATTCCTACTTTCTTTGGTTTGAAATTCAGCAATGACCGTGCTTCCAACGTGTCTACTAGGAAGACTACCTCTTCACTACAGGGTCCCACCTTCAAGTTTATCACGAGTTCCTGGTGGCTCCCCAGGGGCAGGAACCCCTGACACCCCTATTCTTCATCAAAATTCATAAGCGGAATTGCCCTTTCTTTCCTGTGTAGATCAGGACACTCCCGCTTAAAATGCCCGAGTTTCTGCAATAATAGCATTCTGCCTGTGGAGACTTCCATCTCTGCCCCTGTCGCCTGAACCCTCTATCAAATGCTCCCCCTTGTCCTCTCCCTCTCCCTCTCTGTCCTGAATGCTGCCACCCACCGCTCCGGTTGCTCACGATTGGTTCAATTCTTTTCTTAACTACCTCATTAACCATAGCTACCACAATTTTTACCTTCTGTTTTTGTCTCTCATCCTCTCTCTTTACAAAAATTTTCTGTGCCACTCTTAACAATTCATCTTATGGTTTTTCGCTCCACCCATCTATCTTCTGTATCTTTCTCTGTATGTCTGGCCATGCCTTTGTCACAAAATGTACTTTCAAAAGACCCTGTGCCAATGGGTCCTCAGGCTTCATTCTCGAGTATTTCCGCATTGAGTCTCTTAATCTTTGCAAGAAAGCTGAGGGAGTCTCATCTTTCTCCTGTCTAACTTCAAAGGCTTTAGTCAAATTCTGGGACTTCGGAACTGCCTCTCTTATTCCTTTTAGAATCAGGTCTTTCAATTCCCTCATTTCTTCTCGATGCTCCGGGTTTTGATTTTCCTACTGGGGGTCTCTGAAGGGAAACATCATCTCTCCCTGTCCAGCATCCCCATCTCCAATGGGGTGCTCCCTGTCCCATATTTTAATGGCTGCTCCTCGTATAAATCCTCTTTCTTCCCCAGTAATTGGTATATACAAAGTACACATTAACTCAGACCACGTATACAGATTTGGCCCCAAAAAATGATCAATTTGTTCAGACAACCCGACTGGATCCTCAACCTGGACCTTCATCTCCTTTTTGAATGTTCTGACCTCCCCACTGGTGAGGGTGGCACTTACAAACCCAATCTCTTTGTCCCCTGTTGATACCTCCCGAAGGGGATAATTTGTTACGTTCTTCCCTTTTTTTTCTGCTTTTGTTTTTCCCCCTTCGGCTTTGGTTTAGAACCTCCGGAGCCTCCTCTACGTCTACTTTATCTTTCCTTTCTTTTGTTGAGGATTGAGGGTAGGGAACAACAACATTCCCGGTCCACCGCCCCTTCCTCCTCCTCTTCTAAGTCATCCGTTCCCTGTCCCTGTCTGTCTGTCTCTCCTCCTCCCCCATTTTCATCTAATCTGATTTTATGGTGTGTGTGTGGGGGGGGGGGGGGGGGGGGCGGGAAGCAGCCAAGAGGATCCCAGGGGCGGGGTGGGCCGGAGGGGGAATCCCTTATCTTTACTACCATCCTTCCCAAACTGCCTTTCCAACAGGACGCATAGTCCGCCTCCTCTTGACTAAAAGGTTATTTTTTATTCACATACAAATCTAAATACTGACAGACCCAATCCTCGACCGAACCATACTTTGGCCAGAAGACAGCTGGACAAAGGATTGGTTCTTTGGTCCATAATAAACAACAATATTTAATCATTTTCTTTTTATCTTTTGCCCTTGTACAGGTATTGCTTGTTCATTCCTGCAACATCCTCCCCAACGGACTTTCAGGAGGAATGTTTCCAGGGCCTTTTTCTTCCTTTCCTCCGTGACAGTTACTCTGCCTACCTCCCATTTCCCGGGCCCTCACCAGTCCCTCAACGATTAAATACACCTCTTCTCGGCCACCAAGGCAATACTGAAAAGCCAGTTTTCTTACCTTGGTCTGTGCACCGAGTTGCCTGGCCCCTTTTCACCGTATTTTCTATCGACCTCCTGTCACTGTCTGATTCAGATGTCTCTCTTGTGGGATTCATACCAGTCGCCCAAAGGAGCGGACCAAACCGGGACACGAAACCACTCCTTAATTGGGAACGGGATGCATCTTTCCAGTGTCCAGGGCCAGCCACTCCCCCCGGCGATGGAAGAACATCCCGGACATCCCAGTTGTGAGAAACAAAGCTCACTCACGTCAATAATTTCAGTCCGAAACAAAACCTGCATCAGTAGTGTCCTTTACTTTACTCTTGCAAGAGGGTGTGATGTCCACTGTCTACAAGGCAGGGACTCACACACACTGAATTGAACTAATACACGATATTTATGTAGTTTGGTTCCTTTTTTTATCCCATTGCTCCTCCCCGTTTACATCTTCCACTTCTCTAAGACCGGCACCCATTACTCCTGATTATCTCTTGCCTTATCCGGCCTTGTCTGTGCCAAAATGCTTATTTTTGGCCTCACAAGGCCGTTTGACCACATCATCATGTGGTCCATTGTTAGGCATATCCTTTTTCACCATTATCTACTCCCTCCATCTGTGCTTTCCCCAACCATACTGATGCTTATGACCTTCTAATTGGGGTTTGTTCCTGTGTTTCTGTAAAAGTGGGAAACAGATGCTAATACCTATCCCTTTTGCAAGCATGACTGGCTTAACTCCCTCTCCTTACAGCACCTTATCTATTTGTCTGTAACATCTATCATTCTTTACAGGTACATTTCAGCTAATACAAAAACAATTATGTATTTACTTCACATATTTTCCATTCTTGTTGACTCAGCTCTTGGTTGAAATAATTATACACTGATGTGAGTTAATTTACCTTACATAAGTAATTATAATTGCAGAAGTAACACTACTTTACCAATATCCCACACTAGAGGTTGCCTAACGTGGTGCCACTACTAAAATGATTTAAGATTTAAGGGTGATAGGGAAAAGCCAGTGAGCCTGATGTCAGTAGTGGGTAATTCGATGGTGGGGATGATGAGGCATTGGATCTGCGCGTATTTTGAAAGGGAATTACTGATTAGGGATCTTCAACATGGCTTTGTGCAAGCGATATTGTGTCTCAGTAACTTGTCTGAGTTCTTTTGAAGAAGCGACTAAGATGATTAATTGCGTCAGAAAGGTATACATATAGACGTCAATATAGACGTTGGTAAGGCGTTTAATAATGTTGTACATGGGCATCTGGTTAACACGGTTTGTTCATATGAATATATGGAGAACTAGACATATGGATATAAATTTTGTTCAAAGGTAGGAGACAGATGGTAGTGGTGGAGATTTGCAATATACTGGCTAAGGTTTGCAATGCTGGGCAGATAGTCCAGTTTAGGGAGTAATCCCTGATCACGGTCTGCACAGCTCTCCAACCTGGCTGTTACCTTGTCCCAGTTTATGGTGTCTGGTTCTGTGCGGCAGATTCAGACTTTGAGGCAATGGAAATTCCACCTGATCTGGCAATGTCTTTATTCAATGTTTGCATTCTTGTGAGTTATCCCATCATTTTCTCCCTTCTCCAGTTACGTCCATTCCCATGCCTCCTTAATCATATTTTCTCGAAGTTATCAGTTTATTAATTATTCTTTTTTCTTTCTGTATCTTTGCCTGGTTTTGGTTTTTGGCTACCTCGTGTATAGAGTGCTGGCATTATGAAGCTCAAAAACATTGAAATGGTGTGTGTCGGGCTGATGTTCACTTCCCGCTGTGTCCCATGTGGTGTTCCATGTAGGGCAGGGGGATTCCAGTAGCTTTGACTCACGCCTTTGAAACTTGGTCTGTGCCTGTCCACTGAACACCTGTGTTTGTCCCTCTCAGCTGATCGTGCGGTCAGTTACACGAGAAAGCCCCTCGAATATTATGGTAAAGGAGCAGGCATCGAAATTGTAGCTCAGGGGTTTCTGACTGTCTCCTGTTATTGAAAAGTTAGTGGAGCTGCTGGGGATGGTTTGTTGGAGGTTGTGCTGTGAGCGACGTCAGACATTCAGGGAGACCTGAGGATTTGGTGACCCAACTCTCGATGGAGCATGAGGACTGTAGTTACAGCATCTGGGTCTGCAACATGAATAACAATGGAGCAGAGGCTGCAGAGAGGGAAATCTCTGAAACCACGGAGTGAGTGTGTGGGGAAACGGATCTACCAAATTTGTCTGTGTCTTAGTCTGGGCAAGCATACATTCTCATTCTCACTCCCCCCTTTACATACACTGATGCACACTCTCCCTATCCGCTCCACATTCATAATCCTCTTGTCTCACATGTTCACACGCACACTCAGCTCTGTTACACCCATGCCCACATCCATTCTGTTTCCCTCCTGTACTCACACACACATACCTCCTTAGTCTCTCTCACTTACACACATTGACTCTCTGCCCTTCACACAGACACCCTCCTTTACACACATTTGTATGCACGTATAAATTTGTGGTGTGAATTTGCATGTGCACGTTTGCATTTGCAGATACACTTTATTTTGTTCCAAAAACATACAAGTTGGAGGCAGGCAGTCAATGCTGTATTTTATGAACTCGTACTTTGGAACAAGCCCAATCTGACTCCAGGCTAAGACACCGACAGACTGCAAACAAGACCTGTCGCCAGAAATACATTGTCTGACCGGAGGGGTCACCTCTTTTACATCAATAATGCCTGAAGATATCTCCAGGCAGTGACTTGAAATAAATTCTGCGATTTGCATTTTATCAATCAAGACATGAACCTCCATTCTAAGTGATTAAGGATTTAAGAGCCATCCTAGGTGCGTACCTTTCATGTGCATGAGTTGTAAAATCCTTATAATTTATGTGTTTAAGGTAGTCCTCTCTCTCCAACACTTAATGAAGAAGCAGCGCTATGGAAGCTTGTGTTTTCAAATAAACCCGTTGCACTAAAACCTACTGTCGTGTGAATTTTGACCTTTTCTGACCCAGTCCCTGCGGCTCCATATCATAGCCTTTTATTGCTTAGCCAATCATCTCTCTTAGCAAATAAATCTTTCCTTTCCCCATGTGATCTTCTCGTGCATTACAATATTTTGTGAAGCACGTTACACACTGCTGTCCGGAAATCCAAGTATAATACATCCATATGATCCCCGTTATCCACCTCGTTTGTCAATTTTTAAGAAAGCTAGTCAAATCATTCAAACATGATTTCTCCTTTATAAAGCTATGTTGCCTGTGCTGGATTATGTCTCGACTTTGAAAATATCTTGCTATTAATTCCTTCATAACGGATTCTAACAATTTGCCTTCATTACCAATAAATTTTTCATTTCTTTTCATTCCCTAGAGAAGCTGGTTATTCTAACTTCTTTGTTTTCTATAACCTCTACGTTTCCTTTCATAATTCCCATATAACAGGCACAAGACTGTAAAAGATCTGCTCCGATTGCTGTGTAAAAGGCATGAGTGGCTGATTGGACTCATTCTGTTCCTGCTTTACACACTTACTAGGCTGAATGTCCTCCTGCTGTCCCTATATTATATTCTCGATGGCTTGCATGTCCTGCTCCTGTTCCTGACCAAGCCGTTCAAGATCTCAATGCCCTCCTCCTGTCGCTTAACAACAGTTTTGGGGACTTATGGAATCTCCCTACTCAACTGTCACTTTTCAAGAGCTGAAATTTGCAGGCCAGTTGTGTTGCTCACATTGGGTAGCTCAGTGGTTAACACTGCTGCCTCACTGCACCAGAGATTCATGTTCAAATACAGTCTCCAATTTCCTCCCACAGTCCAAAGATGTGTAGGTAAGGTAGATAAGCCACGCTAAATTACCCATAATGTCCGGGGATGTGGAGGCTAGGTGCATCAGTCATGGAAAATGCCAGGTTATAAAGATTGGGTGGGGTAGGTGGTGGGGTTTGGATGAGATGGTCTTCGGAGGATCAGTGTGTTGTCGATGAGTCAAATGGACTGCTTCCACACTGTAGAAATTTTTGCAGAAATCAATTGAGGGAACAATCCTCGAGTTAATTCCAATAGCCTTTCCTCAGTGAGGAAATTAACTCTGTTCACACTACTCGAGATGTGATCTCACTGAGACCCTATACAACAGCAGCAGCACTTTCCCACCCAGGCTAGAGCAGTCTCAGCTCTCTGGGGAATACACAGCATTGCTGAAAGATCATTGTCCTTCTCTACTCCACTAGCATAACGGGAGATCTGGTGATAATGTCACAGTGACACTTGTGAAGAACATGTCTGTTGTGTTCAGATGATATTAATGTTGAGATATGCCTTGCCAAACATCTCGCCTGAATCTACCGTTAGTCTCCCCAGAGCCCACGTCACTCAAATTCCACGGAAGCTGGTAAGGTGGAGCTTTGAAACAGCAAACATTGATGAGAGTTACATCTCAAAATCAAAATTGTGATACAAATGTTGGGTATGTTATAAAACAGGAAATTAGACATACAAGTATGTGGGTACTGCAGTAATAATGGACAGCTTTAAGTTACTTCTGAACAAGTTAACTCAAGTGAATGTTAATACTGAGAAAATGGATTTCATGACCATCTGTATGAGATGGGTTGTTTTGACAATATGTTGACCATATGTTGATCACCGAGCTAGATATCAGGCTGTTTTGGAATTGCTGATGTGTGATTAGAAGAGGTAATTAAATACTTTGTTGTAAAGGAGCTTTTGGGAATAGTAAGCTTAATATTTTGAATTTAAATGACATCTGAATACAAAGCAGTTTTTTTTTTCTTATAATACTCGTGCATACCTGAGTCGTGCACGCCATTAAGATACGAGGATAAAGTTGGCTTCATTGAATTTGAAAAGTATATTAAAATGATTTAATGAAGGCAGACAATGGCTGTTATTTATACAAACATTGTGAGATCTGTAAGGACATTCTCGAGATTAATCCATCAGGTAGCAAGATTGTCTGATGAGGGAACTCCGCCCGTGTTCCAGAGAGTTTCAGAGAATGAGAGGTGATCGAAATGAAACATTTTTAAAAAAACTCACACAGAGGGGAGTGATGAACACAGGGGCATTCACAACTGAGAGCAAGAGTACCGAGAATCCCAAGGCATTCCAGAAGGACGTCAAGCAGAACAGAATAACCAGGTAATGTTTGATCAGGGATAGTCAGCATGAACGTGTCAGAGGGTGGTCACGCCGAACGAATTTTATTGATTTTTTTCAAGGACGTTGTTTATATGTTTTTTTTTCAGCAACGCCATTGACAAATCCTCACATGCAAAACTGATAAAGAAAGTACAATTTCATGGTATCAAGGGTAACTTGGTAAATGACATTCAAATTTTCTTCTGGGCAGGAGACAGAGGGTCTTGGGAGAAGGTTCTTTGGGCGACTGGAGATCTGTGACCCCTGGTGTACCCCAGTGCTGTTTCTCTTATTGTTTGTGGTATTCATAAATGATGTAGATGTGAATGTGTAGGGGGGAGTAAAGTGTGATAAACAAGTGTATGTTCGACATAAAGATTGACCAGTGATTGGCAGTGAGGAGGAAGGCCTTATCTTACAGGAAGATAGAGATGGATTGGTCAGATGGGCAGATCAATAGAAGATAGAATGCAACCCTGATAAATATGAGGTGATGCATTTTGGAAGAAGGAACCAGTCAGGGGAAGACTCAATGAATGGCAGCACACCAAGAAACGGAGATGGTGCTTCTCTACACATTCCTGGATGTGACCGGCCAGGGTAATAGTGGAGTTAAGTAGGCATTGGGAATAGTAAATAGCCTTGACTTATCGGGACATAGATTATAAGAGCTGTACAGGACTTTGGTTCTGCCAAGATGGAATATTTTATGGCGTTCTGGGAGCCACATTACAGGAAGGATGTGGTTCCACTGGAGGGAGTGCAGAGGAGATTCACCGGGATATTCCCGGGAATTGAGCATATCAACCATGAAGAGAAGCTGGATAAGCTCAGTTTATTTACTTTGGAGCAGAGAAGGCTGAGGGGGATGTGATTCAGAAAGATAAGATTACGAGGGGCTTGGACAGGATGGATAGAGAGCAGCTGTTCCATTTAGTCAAAGAGGCAAGAACAGGGGAGCACACTTTTAAAGTGAAGGGTTTGAGGATTAGAGAGGATTTGCGGATTGTTTTTCACCCAGACGGAGTTGGGATCTGCAATGTACTTCCTGAGGTGGAGTTGTCCTGGTAACCTCCTACCTTCTATATAGGACTTGGACAAGGTCTGGAAGTGTCATAAAAATCACAACTGTGGGCTTCATGTCGGAGAGTGGGACTACTGTAGAGTATGTTCTATTTCTGACGGTACAAGGACTATGCTCCAGTGATTGTATGGTGTTGACACCAATTGATGGGTTTCTGACGAGAATCTTATAAGAATTATAAGCGTGAAATGTCAATGGAAAAGTTAGAGAAAACACGTGCAGACTTCGTTACAGTCTGAACCCAGAGGAAGGAGAATAGAGAACAGGGCAATAGCAGATCTATGAAGCAAATACTTCAGTTCAGTCTTCACAGACGAAAACAAACCAAACAAATCAAATTTTCCCAGCAAGATTGGAAAGCCTAAGCCACGAGAGAAAAAGAATGAAATTAGTAAATAAGTGTTTTGAGAGATATTAGTGGGACTGAAAGTATGGTTGAATTGAGAGTACAGATGGACGATGAGAAGATAAAGTCCAATGACAGGTCCTGTGCTGAATCAAAGGAGACTACAATAGGATGAGGGAGGAGTTGGCTAAGGTGGCTGGAAGCAAAGACTTTAAGGTGGAACCATTGATGAACAGTGGCAGGCTTTCAAAGCAGTTTTTCCAAATGGTCAGCACCAGCATATAACAGTGAAATGGAAGGATTGTCGGAAAAGGGTAAGCTGCCATGGATGACTCATGAAATAAGGGAGGCTATCAAAATAAAATAAATGGCATAAATAATGGCAAAGACCAATGGGAAACTAGAAGATTGGGAAAACTATAAATGTTAAAAGAAAGCAACAAAAAAAACTATCTTGAAACATCAGATAGATAGATTATGAGAGTAAACTACCTCAGAATATAAAAAGACAGACAGCAAAAGATTCTAAAAATATATGAAATGAAAAGAATGGCAAACGTAACCATTGGTCCTTAAGAAGGTGAGAAGGGGGATTCAATGAGGAAATGGCCGAGGAATTGAACAGATATTTATTCGGTTTTCACAGTGAAGGAAACCAATAACGTGCCAGAATTGTCAAAGAGAGGAAGGTATTTGAAGACCTGGAAACTGCCATTCCCACAAGAGAGATAGTATTGGTCAATCTAATGGATCTAAAGGTAGATAAGTCTCCTGACCCTGATGGAATGCATCCAAGGGCCGGGAGGTGGTGGAAGAAATAGCAAATGCATTTATGCAATTTTTCTAAATTCACTGGACTCTAGTGCAGTTCCAGCAGATTAGAAAACGGGAAATCAGACACCATTGTTTAAAAAGGGTAGAAAAAATGTGGGGAATTATAGACCGGTTAGCCTAACATGTGTAGTGGGGAAAATACTTAAATCTGTAATCAAGGAAAAAATAGCAATGCATCGAGTTAGAAATTGTTCCGTTGGACAGACACAGCATCAGTTCATGAAAGGCAGGTCATGATTAACAAATTTAATGGAAATCTATGAAGACATTATGACCAGGGTGATCCCAGAACATGTGGTGTACCGACATTTACAAAAGGCATTCGACACAGTGCCGCCAAAGAGAAGACAAGCTGCTGCATAAGGGAAAGATGCGTGGCGTTATGGGTAATGTATTCACATTGGTAGAGGATTGGTTAACTAACAGGAAACATAGAGTGGGATTAAATGAATGTTTTTCTGGTTGCTGATCAGTGACTATTGGTGTGCCTCTGGGATCAGTGCTGGGACCGCAATTATTCACAGCTTACATCGACGATTTAGAGCTGGGGACCACGTGTAATGTCTCAAAGATTGCAGATGATATGGAAATGAGTGGCAGAGCCAATGTGCAGAGGACTGATAAACTTTACAAAACGACATAAATAGTTTAAGTGAGTGGGCAAAGGTCTGGCAGATGGAGTACAATTATAATAAATGTGAAGTCATCCATTTTGGTCGGAATAACAGTACAAAAGACAGCGTCTGTGCAGAGGGACCTGACTGTCCTTGTGCATGAATCACAGAAGTTAGTCTGCAGGTGCAGCAGGTTATTATCACGTCAAATGGAATGTTGTACTTCTTTGAGAAAGAGATTGAGTTTAAACACAGGGAGATTATGTTGCTGCTGCACAGAGTGCTGGGGAGGTCACATCTGCAATACTGTGGGCAGTTTTGGTCTCCCTACTTGAGAAAGTATATCCTGGCACTACAGTGGATACAGTGTCTTCATAGATTTCCATTAAATTTGTTAATGGTTCTGGAGTTGAGGCGTTTGGTGTATGAGGAGAGACTGAGTAGACTGGAATTATATGTTGATTGGAATTTAAAAGAATCAGGGAAGATTGGATATAAACAGATATAATTGGGAAGGGAATAGATAAGATGGAAATAAAGAGGATGATTCCAGTAGCAGGTGAAACTCAGACAAGAGGGTTAGACAAGAGGGTTAGACAAGAGGGTTAGACAAGAGGACAAAAACTCAAAATTAGGTGGAGCAGATTTAGCATTGAACTGAGAAGGAACTTCGTGACCAAGAAGGTTGTAAATCTGTGGAATTCCCTGCCCAGTAAAATAGTTGGGGCTTTATCATTGAATGTTTTTGAAGCTCAGATAGATAATTTTTTGAGCAGTAAAGGAACAAAAGGTTATGGTGAGTGGGCGGGTAAGTGGAGCTGAGGCCATGATCTTACTGACGCTCCTAGTTCTTATGTAATGGGTCAATATGAAATGAGAATCATATTTGAGAAACAGACTGGTTGATACATATGGAGAATCAATTGATGCAATGCATTTGAATTTTCAGAAAGATAGTGATACAGACTCTGGCTTATTGTGCAAAGTCAAATGTTACAGGATTGGGACTAAAATACGGACATGGTTTTAGAACAGGAGAGCTGACAGGAAACAGTGAACATGAATAAAGCAATATGTTTTGAAGTAAACGATCATGGCGTGTTGTAGGGATTGGTGCTTGGACCCTTACTATTCCCAATGCATGCCAAAAATTTAGTTGAGGGAATCAAATGCAATATTTCCCAGTCTGTTGTCAGTACTAAAAGAGGTCGGATTGTGAGTGGGTGAGGAGAATGCAAAAAAACCTCCAAGGTGATTGAGACAAGTGGAGTGACTGGAAAAATACATGGCAGATGGAGAGCAATGGGGGTGGATGTGACGGTGTGTACTTTGGTGGGGGATCAATAGAACTGTATTTATCATTTGAAAAGGGATTAGTTGAAACATGTTGATCTTTAAAGGTATTTATGTTCTTTATTTGTTTCTTCTGTGCAGACCTCCGAGGTCAGTGCAGGGCAGTGAGTCCTTAACCTAGAAATCAATGCTAGAAATGGCATTGGCATGCTGACCAGTGTGCGTAAACCCTCCAAGTGGGGAGCTGTAATATTAAAAAGTATCTGGATCTCCCTGTACACCAGTCACTGACAGCAATATTACAGCAAAGAAATCAGGTAGGAAGATAAATGGTGCATTGACCATCACTTCAGGGGGATTTCAGTCCAGGAGTATGGGTATCATACTGAAGCTGGAGAGGACCTTGGTGAGACCCCATCTCGAACATTGTGCAGTGTTGTGTGCAATTTTCGTCTCCTCACTTCATAAAGGACAAACCTGACATTGAGGGAGTGCAGTGAAGGATGACCAGACTGATCTCTTAGGTGACAGGCTTGTTGTGGGAGCAGAGTTTGGGGCGACTGGGCCTGTATTCAATGGGGTTTAGGAAAATAAGTGGAGATCTCAGTGAAATACATAAAACTCCGACAGATTGGAACTAGAGCTGATAATTTCCTTGGCTTGGACGTCAAAAACAATGGGCCACAGTATTATGTACAGGCAGGTCAGTCTGCATTGAGGTGTGAATAAATGTTTGTACTCAGAGACTGGTGAACCTGGGGCGTTCTCTCCCACATAAGGTTGTGAAAGTCAGGACACCGAATATACATAAGAATTTCTGGACACTAAAGGGATCAGGAGACAGTTGGAATACAACTGTTACAAGCTCTGAGATGTTAAAAAAGAGATCTCTGCAGTGTCAACAGGACTGTGTTTCCCATTCCCTTTTCTGACACCAAGTGTTCTGTTGGTTTTATCCTTCCAAACCTCGGGGTACTTTGATACATTGGAGTGTCTTGCTTGGCTATTTTAGAGACCATTGAAGAGTTTATCACACGTCTGTGTGTCTGGAGTCACTTTTAGGCCAGACCAAGGAAGTGCAGGAGATTCACTTCCTGAAAGTACATTGGGAAGGAAACTGGTGTTTACAATCAACATTGGCTTCAAGGTCACTATTACTCGCACCAGCTTTTAAATCTCGATATGTTATTAATTGTTTTTAACTTCCACCAGCTGCCAGAGCGTTAGCCTGGTCAGGATTAGTAATCCAGTGACATTTCCACAACAGCACCATCTCCACATGGTGACCTATCGGAAACTACAATGAGTGCGTTATTTCTGTGCTGCTTGACAGCTCTGTCAGAAAAACAACTACTAATGTGACATTATGGCATTGAGGATGTGGTAATTGGTCTATTGTAACTATTCTTCTCTTTGGGAATTGGACGTAGCTAAGTAATTTTCGGCTTTGTGAGGGAGATGTCAGAGTTTTCATCTTGGTGTTAATGGTAGACTGAGGGATTATCCCAGTCAAAAAGTTACAGATTGTGCTTGAATATAGTACTGCTTCTGCTATGGTCTACAGCACCACATCAATGTCAGGAATTCTGTATTTAAGAAAGTTCACAGAGTTATATCATTGAAGGTATTTACAAAGAGGTTTGACTTGGAAATGAATTGAGTGCAATGAGGAATTAGTGCTGAAAGAGGAGTTTGCAAGTCATAGACTTTTAGTCATACAGTGTGCAAACAGACCCTTCGGCCCACCTCATCCATGCTCACCAGGTTTCCTAAAATGAACGAGTTCTATTTTTCTGCTGTTGACACATACCCCTCCAAACCTTTCCTTTTCATGTACACATCAGATTGTCTTTCAATTGTTGTAATTGCACTCGCCAATGCCAGTTCCTCTAACATCTCGCTACATGTCTCTGTAGCGCTCTCTGTGAGAAACAGCTGCCCTTAGATCGCTTTTAAATCTCTTCCCTTTCACCTTAACCCTATCCTGCCTGGATTTGGACACACCTACCCTGGGAAAAAGACCTTTTCTATTCATCCTCTCCATGCCACGATTTTATGAACCTCTGTAAGGTCACCCCTCAGTCTCCTATGCAAAAGGATCAAAGTCCCATCCTCTCCATCTATCCCAAAACCTCCTATCTCTGTCACATCATTTTAAATACTTTTGTCCCCTTTCCAGGTTATAACATCCTTCCTATAACATGGCGACAAGAATTGTACTCAGTACTCCAAATGTGGCTTTAACATTCTCTTGAACAGCCACAAAATGATGTCCCAATTTCTGTACTCAATGCTCTGACCGATGAAGGCAAACGTGCCTAATGCCTTCTTCACTGCACTGTCTAACTGCGACTTACTTTCATGGAACTATGTACTGCACCCTGGGTCTCTTTGTTTGATTACACTCTCCAATGCCCTACCGTTAACGGTATAAATCCTGCCCTAGTTTGTCTAACAAAATGCAACATCTCACATTTATTTGCATTAAGCTCTATCTGCCAATCCTCAGCCCATTTTCCCAGTTGCTCAAGGTCTCATTGGATATTACTCAAGTTAAATTGGACAATAAGGAAGTAGTCTAAAATTGAGATAAATTATTGTGTTACCTTCCTGAGAAAAATCGAAATGAACGAGTTATGACTATCACATGGGGAGATATGCGGAAATTAACTTGGAAGTACTTATCTAATTGTGCATAGATATAGGAGATGCTGTTACGATTAAGAAACATCCTTATAGGCATAACCCTCTAAAGTTGGCACAGGTTCAGAAGGAGTTTGAACATATGCTCCAAGATGGCAGAATCGAAGTGAGTTACAGTGACTGGAACTCACCCTGAGCCATGGTGCCAAAGCCAGAAAGCGCCCAGCGGTTATGTGTGGACTATCGCAAAGTCAATGCAGTTACAAAATTGGCTTGACAGTAGGAGGTAGATGGTGTTGGGATGAATCCTCTGAATTGGTTCTTCCTTCTTTGTTGTTATCATTAGCACCTTCTCCTCTTGCTTTCCTTCTCTGTCAAAATACCTTTTGAGCATATTCACATGACACACTCTGTGAGATTTCTTTCTGTCTTGAGTTCCTATCAAATTACCCTCACTCAATTTCCTTTGCATTTGATAAGGTCCACTAAATCTTGCATTTCAAGGTTCACCTATTACTGGAATTTACACTAATACATTATCCCCAATAGCAAAATTGCAAATTTTTGATTTCCTATCCGCTTCCTGTTTCATTACATGCTGCAATACTTTTAAATTCTGACGAGTCAACTCCCCAGCGCTCTTATTTGTTCCCTAAAATTTGAGACCTATTCCAAATGTGTGGCCTTTGAATTCTGATTTACTAATTTCTCCTTCACCAATTTTAACGCTCCTCTCACTTGGTTCCCAAAAACTCATTCCAATGGACTAAATTTGGTGCATTCATTTGATGCATCTCTGATCGCAAAAAGTACAAAGAGAATTCCCTTACCCGAATCATCAGGATAATCCTGACCATAAGCCCTCAACATGGTATTTAGTGTTTGATGTCACCTTTCCAGTTCTCCCTGCGATTTTGCATGGGATGCAGTAGATTTGAATTCCTTTATTCCTAAGCGGCCCTTATCTTCTTTGAATAGTTTGGATGTGAAGTTTGAACTTTGATCTCACTGTATCTATATTGGTAGACCGTATCTCTTTTTAAAAGAGTAATTCCTCTACAATCCTTTTAGCTCTGATATTGCATCTGGGAATGGCCTCTGGAAATCTAGTCGATACATCCATTATGATTCAGAAGTATGATTCCCACTTTATTGTTTGAGGTTGGCGACCTAACCAATCAATTAAGACTCTTGTAAAAGGTTCCTCAAATGCAGGAATAGTTATTAAAGATGCAGGTTGTATTACCACCTGTGATTTTCCAATTTTATGACATCTATGCCACACCTGGCAAACTTCAACGACACGCTGGTGCAGTCCAGGTGTGTAAAAATGTCTTTGTATTTCAGACTGGGTTTTCATCACTCATAAATGACCTCTAGGTGGTCACTCGTGCGCCACTCACACCACCATTCTATACTGCATTAACACTACAATTTGATGCATTAATGCCCATTTCTCCTATCCTTGGTTATGTGATAGTCTCCATTTCCTCATTAGGACATAATTTGTAAGGTAATAACAAACAGTGATACATTCGGAATACCTAATGTACAAACTTCTTTGTTATAACAGCTTTAGATTTTCATCCTTCTGCTGTAACTTAATTAGTTTAGCTGAACTAAAAAATATTGCATGAGACCCTGTTTGCTTCTGTTTTGTCTCAACTAACTGATGGAATAAAGTGTCTGCTAATGCCACTTCAGCTTCCTTAACTTTACATTTTTGATCTCGCTTGTTTCAACTGGTGACATTGAGACCTTGTTACCCCACAATCAGGAAAGATTACAGGATAAGACTCCTGCAATGCTTCAGTTGCCATTGTCTCTGCTGGCTTTTCAATCAGAGTAGGTAGTATTTCTACAGGTAAATCAGCTATATACTTCGCAAAGACAATTTGTATTCCTGGAGCTGACAGTATGTCCAACACTCCTACCACAATTTCTCCACACTCTTCTTGACATTCTGCATTTGCTTTACGTAATTTTGTGCTTTCAGTCTCACCATGAGTTTCCTTTAGCAGTACCTTTTCTGGAAATATTCCTTCCGGAGTACATCCTTCTGGAAATATTCCTTCCTCATCTTTCAGCATCACAGACTGAGAGGATCCTGTGTCCCTTAATATCGCATTTTCTTTACCTGCTACTCCTGGACTATGTGAATAAACTTGGTCGGTACATTTTATAAGCAGTTTCGGCACTTCCTCGTTAACCAACCTCCAATAAGCTGGACACTCTGATACAGCTTTCTAGCTTCCACTGTGCTTTCTGTTGCTGCTCCAATAAAACTCCCAGGCTTATCCTGTTTTCCTACATCTGTTTTATTTTCCGTAGCCAACCAACAGAGTGATTTCATGTGACCTAACTTATTGCAATAAAAACACCGGAGCTTTTCTAACTTCATTGTACTCTTCACGGGTTTCCTTTTTATCCTGTAGTAAGTTGTTCTTATGATCTTCACTGTGATCTTCCTTTCCCTTTCCACGTGAGGATTTATCATTGGCCCAATTTCTATCTCTCATGGGCTGAAATTGATTCTGGAAGCCAAACCGTGTTGTATGTATCAATTCATAATCATCAACCACTTCAGCTGTTAACCTTGCTGTTTCAACTCTCCGCTCTTCCAAATGAGTTTGCACTTTATCAGGCAAGCATTTTTGGACTCCTCCAAACTAATTGTCTCTCGACGAGCATCGTAGATTTGTTCGATTTTTAAAGCTCTTATCCATCTATCAAAATGACTTTGTTTGTTCCTTTCAAACTCAAAATAGTTTTGACCAGGATACCTGCTTAGATTCCTGAAACATTGTCTATAGGCTTCTGGCTTACAGGTTATGACGTCAGAAGGGCAGAAGGACGGGAGGGCATCCAATTTCAACAGTGACCCTGACTCAACTAATAGGAGAAAGTGAGGACTGCAGATGCTGGGGATCAGAGCTGAAAATGTGTTGCTGGAAAAGCACAGCAGGTCAGACAGCATCCAAGGAGCAGGAGAATCAACGTTTCGGGCATGAACCCTTCTTCAGGATTCCTGAAGGGCTCATGCCCGAAACGTCGATTCTCCTGCTCCTTGGATGCTGCCTGAGCTGCTGCGCTTTTCCAGCAACACATTTTCAGCTCACTCAACTAATCCCAGACTGAAGAGAAAATGAGGTCTGCAGATGCTGGAGATCAGAGATGGAAATGTGTTGCTGGAGAAGCGCAGCAGGTCAGGCAGCATCTAGGGAACAGAAGAATCGACGTTTCGGGCATTAGCCCGAAACGTCCTGAAGCATTCCTGAAGAAGGGCTAATGCCCGAAACGTCGATTCTCCTGTTCCCTAGATGCTGCCTGACCTGCTGCGCTTCTCCAGCAACACATATCCATTCCTAATCCCAGACTGAACCGACCTGTCCAACTAGACAGCTGGCCACGTCTTCTTGATTATTCAAACTTCTTTTTAAAGACGTAAAAGTTGTTTGCCTACGGCATTATTGTTATGTATAAACAAAAGGACGTCAATAAACCTTTTAGAATTCAGACATATTGGTCATTTATAACCTCTTTAAAAAGAATCACCAACAACATAACCTTGTAAAGGGACCAGCTTTGTGCCAACATGTCACATTTCACTATGGACTGAATTCAATAAACGTAAGTCTTACTGTTTTGAATCCAAAAAAGTGTATTAAGGTGAAGCGCATTGTGCGTTGAAGATACGAATTTGCCTTATGAGAGCAATTAGAGGAACGCCCAGGCGAATCCACATTTCCTGCCTACTGCAAATCTATTGCTTGCGGCCTGTTCTAGTGGAGGGGAGCACGCTAACCCCAACATCGAGATTGTGTTTTTGGAGGTGATGATGGGAGGTTCAGGTGGTTACAGCATTGCAAATGAACAACACGCCAGAATTATCTAGCCTGCGAAAAGATAATATCCATCATTCTCCCTCATAACTAACTTCACTTGAGCAATTGGTGATGGGAGATGTGACCAATATCCTGCAATGCCAGCATTCAATCCAGTCCAGTTGTTATTGTGATCTGAATGAAGCACACTGAAAGGAGCTAACTGATCTGTTTGTTCAGTGACTGTGATTGATGACAGTCTCCATGGATTCTAATTGTGTCACTGGATGGTTTCCCTCTTCTATTAGTAAGGGGCTTCTTGCAATGCTTTGTCCCGTTGTAGCAGCAGATGCATCACCTCCAACACTAACGGGGATCAGCAGCTGTAGAGACGGGAAGAGGAGTGATAAACATCTGTGAATATTTTGGATTGTTACACTAATGGATCAGAATCTGAGAACATTAGACTGGAATGTTGCACCAATGGACAGGAGTTTATCCTTGGGTCTTTTCTATCTTTCGTGGTATTGGTCAACATTACCAGATCGGATAGGAGCCGTACTGTTGATTATCCAGGCGGGTTACTATCCCATGCTCGCTATTGTTGGTGTTCCTGGTAAGTCTCTCCATCTCTATCCATTTATTAATCCGATAAACTATGCTGACCTTCATTGCTATTTCTGTTACCTATATTTGACAAAGACAGAAACTACTGTCTTCAGTTTTCAATACAAATTCTATTCATTACCATAAACTTCCGAACCACCCAACACCCCAGTCCTCACAAACATCTGAGAACTAGACTTGATTTGGAGATGCCGGTGTTGGGCTGGGGTGTACAAAGTTAAAAATCACACATCACCAGGTTATAGTCCAACAGGTTTAATTGGAAGAACACTAGCTTTCCGAGCCACGCTCCTTCATCAAGTGACAGTGACTATCACCTGATGAAGGAGTGTCGCTCTGAAAGCTAGTGTGCTTCCAATTAAACCTGTTGGACTATAACCTGGTGTTGTGTGATTTTTAATTGAGAACTAGACTGTTCACCATCACAAATTATCTTTTGCTTTGAATTCATTTATTTCCCCGTATTCTCTCCATCACCAAACATCCTCAATACCAGATCCATAATATTCACAGTCCCCACCTTGACGTCAGTGCAGGCCTTAAATAAACCATTATCTATGCCTTGGTAAAATTCAGATTTTATGTTTCCAGTTCTCTTCTCAGCATTCTGTTTGTTACAAATATGTCCATCAGAGCCTTGTTCTTGTCTCTAAAGTAAATTCATGACAGGGACAGTGTGTCAGAGAAGCAATGTCGCTGGACATGTAACTCAGAGGCCCAGGTTACTACACGAAATACATTGTTTCAAATCCTACCTCAGATGATGTCAGAACTTAAATTCAAATGACAAGAATTGGAAGTTAAAGCTAATTTCAGTAATATCAACAATAATAGCACAGGTTTTTGTCAATAAGTTTGTCTATATTACTGACGTTCTTTGGTAAAGAAATCTAACATTATTACCTGGTCTGGCTTCAGACTGATGTCAGACCCATAGCAATGAGCTTGGCTCTTTACTGCCTGAAGGATTGACCTCACAGTAAAGAGCATTTAGTGAGGTCATTAAATGTTGCCCTTACCAGCGATGCAGACATCCCATGTTATAACAATATGGACATTTAAATAAAATAAAGAATGATGCAAGAGATCAGAAACAAAACAAAGTCGAAAAACTGCCACAGAAACTGAGCAGACTTTGCACCCTTGGGTCGAGGGAAAAGTAGAATTGACATTTCGAGCCCACTGCCATACATCATAACTGAACACAACTTGAAAATATTGTGACAGATGTTGGTGACAGTGATGTCTATTAGGAAGGAGAGAAGGAGAAATTTGAATAGATAGAGAAAGAGAGAGATAAAAGATCATTTGTTGCATAGGGGAGAAGGAATGAGTTGAACAGATAAAGAGAGGGAGAGAGAACAAGAAGCAAACCTTCTTTGAGAAGGTGACCAAACAGGTAGATGAGAGTAAACCAGTTGATGTGTTCTATATGGATTTCAGCAAGGTGCTCGTTAAGGTTCCGCACAGTGGGCGGGGGACAAAACGTGGAGGAATGTGATTGTGGGAGATATAGCAGATTGGATCAGTAATTGGGTTGCTGACAGAAGACAGAGGGTGGTGGTTGATGGGAAATATACATCCTGGAGTCCAGTACCCAGTGGTGTACCGGAGGAATCGGTGTTGGGTCCACTGCTGTTCGTCATTTTTATAAACGACCTGGATGTGGGCGTAAAAGGGTGGATTAGTAAATTTGCAGATGACACTAAGGTCGGTGGAGTTGTGGATAGTGACGAAAAATGTTGTAGGTCACAGAGAGACATAGATAAGCTGCAGAGCTGGGCTGAGAGGTGGCAAATGGAGTTTAATGCGGACAAGTGTGAGGTGATTCACTTTGGTCGGAGCAACCGGAATGCAAAGTACTGAGCTAATGGTAAGATTCTTGGTAGTGTAGATGAGCAGAGAGATCTAGGTGTCCAGGTACACAGATCTCCGAAAGCTACCACCCAGGTTGACAGGGTTCTTAAGAAGGCACACAGTGTTTTAGCTTTTATTAATGCAGGGATCGAGTTCCGGAAACATGAGGTTATGCTACAGCTGTAAAAATTCTCTGGTGCGGCCGCACTTGGAGTATTGTGTACATTTCTGGTCACCGCATTATAAGAAGGAAGTGGAAGCTTTGGAAAGGGTGCAGAAGAGATTTACTAGGATGCTGCTTGGTATTGAGGGAAGGACTTACAAGGAAAGGCTGAGGTAATTGAGGCTGTTTTCGTTAGGGAGGAGAAGGTGGAGAGGTGACTTAATAGAAACATATAAGGTAATCAGGTAAGATAGGATGGACAGGGAGACCTTTTTTCCAAGAATGGTGACGGCGAGCACGAAGGGGGCATAGCTTTTAATTGAGGAGTGAAAGATAGTAGGACAGATGTCAGATGTAGTTTCTTTACTCAGAGAGTAGTAAGGGTATGGAGTGCTTTGCCTACAACGGTAGTAGATTCGCCAACTTTAAGTACATTTAAGTTGTCATTGGACAAGCATATGGACGTACATGGAATAGTGTAGGTTAGATGGGCTTCAGATTGGTATGACAGGTCGGCGCAACATCGAGGGCCGAAGGGCCTGTGCTGCACTGTAATGTTCTATGTTCTATGTTCAAACAAAGGGATTGTTGATGATCAGCTGGAATGGAAATAAAAACGATATTAATCTTATTTATTTTTATTTTGTTTCCATATTACTGAAAATCATACCCATGCTGGGTATACACCAAAGTCACTGTTTAAAGTGAGCTATGCCTCTTTGTCTCTCTTCCCTGTGTGTATTTATTATCTTCATTTATTTATTAGTGGGATGCTGGGCCAGTATTAAATTTCATTTCCTCATTGTCCATGAGATGGTGCTGGTGAGATGCCTTTATGACCCACTGCAGTCCGTGGGCTGTAAATGTTCACTGCTTAGGACCGTGTGCTTTCATTTCTTGGAGACTTTGCAGTGAGTGATATAACTGAGTGGCTGGCGTATCCATTTCAAAGGGCAATTGAGAGTCAAATGCATTCCTGGAGTCACATGTAAGCCCGAACAGCTGAAGGTGGTAAATTTCATTCCCTAAAGGCCATTAGAATGCTTGGTAGGATTTTCTGACAATTGACAATGGTTTCATAGCTTCATGTGACTCTATTGAATTCAAATTCCACCATTTGCCGTGGTGGGATTCAATTCCGGGGCGGGGATCAGCACCTGGGTCCCTGGATTAATAAACTTGAAATAATACAACAAAGATATCACTTTCCCAGCATCTCCAACCATCGCCACTGGCAATAGTGATGTTGATGTGGTGTGGCTGTGATTGAAGCCCAGCTGTTCTCGAGGCTAACGGATGAGTTTGCAAAACATATCATCCTCCCTAATGTTGTATTTATTAGAAGATTAGAGGATCAGAAGAGCCCTTGGCAAAAATGAGCGGGGTGTCTTTCATCATGAGTCACGAACAGAATTCATACCAGGCAGCAACTAATCATCACAGTAAATTGCATACTGTCCTTCATTGCAAAGTGAATCAAGTATAGCAGTGAAGTCGAAGAGTGTTGTTCATAAAGTACTTGGGACACTGTGTGCAGATTATCTCTCCTTTATAATGAATGGTCACCGTGCCACAGAGAGTCAGTGTAAAGGAGTTTCCCTGGACTAATGCGTGTGCTGATGGTATCATGAGGAGACTGGGAAGGAAATAATCTGCCCCACTACAAAAAAAAGGTGATTGTATTAAAACTTGAGGGTTATGGATCAACACTCATTATTTTCAAAACAGAACACTGATAGCGTTATCTAAAAGATGTGTTTTTTTTCCGTAATACACGTTTTCACAATTTGGCAAATATGTAGAAAGGAAACGATTAGACGGATACAGGAAACGTTTAGGGAAATGGATGGACATTTTGGCCAACATGGACAGTTTCCTGTCTCCATTCTGTGGACTCTATGATACTATATTTATCTGAGTGGGACCTCATATTCGTTAAGCGAGAGCTCCAGGTTCTGAATGAACTCTTACTGCCTCAATGTGCAGCTTGTGTGTGATCCTGTGCTTACGTCATGTTGTTCACAAATCTCTAAGCATCCACACTCTGATAGAGTTCGCCATTACCACTAGCTTCTGACCTCCATGCAGAACACTAGCCTGTCTTCTCTGCGATGGGAGATGCCTCCTTGAGACTTGGCACAAACCATCCGCTGTCCCTCCTCACTGTCAGCAAACCATGGTATTGTAAATGTAACACGTTTGTACCATTAGCAATGGAGCCAGGAAGAACACCATGGAGCAGTCTGTCTGCGCAGTCTATGCTTCATTGATTTGTCATGTTGGAGCATCAGTGACATCCTCCTTTGTGTTACAGTCTGGCGGGGTTGAATGGCCTCTTCTCTTCATGAATTAGTGTTTCCAGGGGCTGAATGTCCTCCTCCTGGTCCCAGGGAAAAGGTTCATGGACATTATTGGGCGACCCTTGCTTCCTGCTTACCAGTGTGATGTACTGACAAGACTCTTTATCTTCCTCTGTAACAGCAGACAGGCAGGGGCCTGGAAGAACACAGCAAGCCACACAACACTGAGTTCTCCAATTTCAGGTAATCTTTCTTCTAATCCACCAATTCCCTTCCCAGCCCCCTCCCTCTCCCCTGCCATTACTGTGATCAACATTCTTTCCAGCTACCACCCAGATTCAGTCCTCCCATCGTCCAACCCAGTGGTATCCCTTTACCTGTGTTCACCTATCCCCACCTCACCACCCTGCCTCCTCCTCTCTCGCTCCACCCCTTTATCTTTAGTCCCTTTCCTGTACCCGCAGTCCTGAAGAAGGGTTATAGACAAAGCGTTGTCTTCTCCACCTGCTGATGCTGCCTGGCTTGTTGCAATCTTCAGCTTCCTGCATGTCTGCTTTGGATTCCAAAGTTTGCGGATTTTTTTTTCAAAATCTCTTCCTGTGTCGTCGGCCAGAGAAAGTGATATGGCTGTGTCTCTTCTTATCCAATAGTTTTGATGAGTTGAGTGGCTTTCTCACATTCCTGTAAAACCAGCTTGAGATGCTGCATGAGCTTCTTTCTTTTAACCATGGAAATGTGCAGAGCCTGATCGCACTGTTACATGAATGTTGCCGGCACTTTAACAACACAAGTTTGAATGCTTTCTGTTATTGATACTTTAGCAGCTGAGGAAGAGACGCATTGTTCTGAACATTGTGTGATCTTCACTGAACATCCCCACGTCTGATCATATGATAGAGGGAAAGACAGTGATGAATCAGCTGAAATTGTTTGTGCCGAGAAAGTTTCCCTGAGGATCGCCTACAGAGATATCCAGGGACTGAGAGGATTGATCTGCATCAGCCACATTGTGTTCTGAATGACCCAAACAGTGGGGATTTCAATTTTGTTCAGGCTCCTTGACACCTTACTCAGTCAAATCCTGCCGTGATGTCAGGGCCAGTCACTCTGACGTTGTGTTCATAACTTTTGTTCATGTCAATAGGCCAAGGTATATGTGTGGGGAGTGTTTCCTTCTCTCAGAGGGTCGTGACTTTTGGGGCCTCTCTATTCCAGACAGCTACATTACTGAAACGTTTGAGGTCGCGGGTGGTGTCAATGGATGTTGACACGTCAGGGAGTTGAGGGTTACAAAGAATTGGGCATGAAAGAGAAATTCCGGCCAAAAATATATCTGCCATGACCTTACTGAATTGAAGGGCAGGCCTGAGTGGCTATGTGGTCTGGTGTTATTCCGGTATACCCCATAATCCAGTCATTTTGTGGCCTCTTCCTGGCCTCAACCTAAACTTACTGGTCGATAGTTCCCTGGCTTTATTTTTCAGTCCTTCTTGAGTAAGGGTACAACATTTGCAATCCCTCAGTCTTCTGGGATCTCACTTTTGGTAAATGCTGATCAAAATTATCAGCCAGGACCACCGCAAATTCTTCTCTAGCCCCTTGCAGTGTTCTTGAATATATCCCGTAAGGACGATGAGATTTATGCAACCTCAAAATTCCAGTACATTCTGTACCTACTGTACTGTGATATGGACTGTCCCTAAGATATCATATTCAACTTCCTCAAATTCCCAAGTTTTCATGTCTTTCTCCACGTTAAACACGGAGAAGAAATATTCGTTGAGGACATCGCACATCTCTTATGGTTACACACACGTGTTCACTTTGGTCTTTCAGTGGTCCTATTCTCTCAATAGTTAAGGCTTTTCCTTTAATATACTTAGAGTACCTCTTTGAATTCACCCTGATCTTCTCAGCCAAGGCTATCTCATAGCTCTTTATTGCTGTCCTGATTTCCGTCTTCAGTAAAGTCCTGTATCCCTTATATACATCCAGGAGTTCTCTTGATCGCACCTGCCTGGACTTGAGCCACACCTCCACATTTTTTCAGGTCAAAGTCTCAATAATTCTTATCATTCAGGGTTCCCCATTCCTGACAACTTTCCGTTCACGCTCACAGGAACATATAGTGTAGATTTTGAACTCTAGCTGTCTCCTATTTGCCAGAGTTCCCTTTGCCTGCAAACAAACTACTCCAACCAACCCGATAAGCTCCTGTATAAATCCATCAAAATTAATTTTGCCACAATTTAGAACTTGAATGTGTGGAGCAATTTCATCTTCACTCTCCATAACCATTTGAAAATTAATAGAACTATGGTTATTTGTCGCAAAATGCTCACCCACTGTCACCTCCATCACCTGGTCTGCCCTATTTCTTAAGAGTAGGTCAAATGTTGCCACTTCTCGAACAGGACCCTCTATATAATGCTTCAACAAACTTTCCTGTCACACTTAATGGATTCCATTCCATCAAATCACTTAACGCTCTGGCAGTCCCAGTCTGACCTACTAAAACCCCTATTATGACAACACTATTGTTCCTGCAAGTCTCCCCTCCCTCCCTGCATATTTGTTCCTCTAATTACCATTAACTATTTGGGGACCTATCGTACAAACCCAATAATGTCACCATCCCCTTGTTATTTCTTAGCTCCACCCACAAACTCTCATTGGTAGATCGTTTATATATATCATTTCTGATCACTGCTGTGATACTCGCCTTAACCCAAAATGCGATGCCCACTCCCCTCCTTTCACCACCTCTGTCCCTCCTAACGCACGTTGCCCTGGTACATTAAGCTGTCAGTCCTGTTCGTCCTTTAGCCATGTTTCTGTAATGGCTAAAATATCCCAGCCCCACGTACCTATCCATGCCCTGAGTTCACCGGCCTAACCGGTCAGCTGTTTTGTATTGAAATAAATGTAATTTAATCCAGCAGGCATTCCTTGCTCGCTATCGTGTTCCATCCTGAACTGTCTCTCCAGCTTACTGTTTCTGATTACTGTATCGTTCCAGCCTTGCACTTTCCTCCATAATCTTGAGGATAACTCACCGCCCCCCCACCTCGCCAATCTAGTTTACACTTTCCCGTGTAGCACAGTTAAAACTGGATGCCAAGTTGTTGATCCCCCATCCAATGCATGTGCCACCTGTCCCTCTTGAAGAGGTCAACTCTGTCACAGAAAAGATCTCAATGATCTAAAAATCTGAATGCCTCCTCACTGCATCGATTCGTTAGTCACATATTAATCTGCCATGTCCTCCTACTCTTACCTTCACTAGTTCAAGACACTGGAAGTAATCAGGAGATTACCACTGTCAAGGTCCTGTTTTTTAACTTTTCTCCAAGCTCTCTGTAATCACTCTGTAGGACCTCATTCCTATATCTACCTGTGTCATTTGTGCCAACGTGCACAATGACTTCTGGCTGATCACCCTCCCCTTCGTGAATATTTTGCAGCCGATCGGAGACATGCTGGACGATGACACCTGAGATGCCAAACACCATCCTGGTTTCCCGTTTGAGGACGCAGAATCTCCGATCTGTCCCCCTAACAATCGAATCACCTATACCTAAGACCATGTTTACCTTTATCCTTTCCTGCTGCTCCCCAGAGCCAATCATAGTGCAACCAACCTGGCTACTGCTGCTTTCCCCTGAACGGTCATTTCCTGACACCCATCCCCCATCTCCCAGCACAAACAAAATCAGTATCCAAAATGATATACTTATTTTCGAGAGGGATGGCCACAGGGAATTCCTGCACACCCTGCCTCCTCCCTTCGCCATCCCTGGTGTTCGCCCAGCTACTCTCTGCCTGGAACATGACAGGAAGAAAGGAACGCCTATTGGATTAAATTGCGTTTATTTAAATGAAACGGGGCTGACAGGTCAGGCTGATGAACTCACCGCGTGGAGCTTTACATGGGACTGGGATATTATAGTCTTAACAGAAACTTGGCTAAGGAAGGGACTTCGGTGTGGCCACCTCGCTAAAGCTCTTATCTATGAAGTGCTCTGTATCTGGGTGATCCGGAATGCAGCCAGGTCCAGGTCCCGAACATGGTCCCTCAGGAGCTGCAGCTGGTTGCACTGCCCACATATGTGGAAATCAGGGACGATAGAAATCTCCCTGAGCTTCCACATCCTGCAGGAGGAATGTGCAACTGCCCTATCAGCCAGCTCAACTGTTGCTGGACTAGCGTTAAAAGGACTTTACCTGAGCTTACCTGTACTTTGTGGTGAGCTGCTGCTCACTGAACCATAAGACCATAAGACATAGAAACGGAAATAAGGCCATTCGGCCCAACGAGTCCCCTCCGCCATTCAATCATGGCTAATGGGCATTTCAACTCCACTTACCCACATACTCCCCCGTAGCCCTTAATTCCTTGTGACTTCAAAAATTTATCAATTTCTGCCTTGAAGACATTTAGTGTCCCAGCCTCCACTGCACTCTGCGGCAATGAATTCCACAGGCCCACCACCCTCTGGCTGAAGAAATGTCTCCGCATATCTGTTCTGAATTTACCCCCTCTAATTCTAAAGCTGTGTCCACGGGTCCTAGTCTCCTCGCCTAACGGAAACAATTTCCTAGCGTCCACCCTTTCCAAGCCATGTATTATTTTATAAATTTCTATTGGATCTCCGCCTAAATCTTCTAAACTCCAATTAATACAATCTCAGGATCCTCAGCCGTTCCTCAATGTTAGACCTACCATTCCAGGGATCATCCGTGTGAATCTCCGCTGGACAGACTCCAGTACCAGTATGTCCTTCCTGAGGTGTGGGGACAAAAACTGGACACAGTACTCCAAATGGGGCCTAACCAGAGCTTTATAAAGTCTCAGTAGAACAACGGTGTTTTTATATTCCAACCCTCTTGAGATAATTGACAACATTGCATTCGCTTTCTTAATCACAGACTTAACCTGCATGTTTATCTTTAGAGAATCCTCAACTAGCACTCCCAGATGCCTTTGTACTTTGGCTTTATGAATTTTCTCACCGTTTAGAAAGTAGTCCATGCTTGTATTCTTTTTCCCAAAGTGCAAGACCTCGCATTTGCTCACATTGAATTCCATCAGCCATTTCCTGGACCACTCTTCCAAACTGTCTAGATGCTTCTACAGCCTCCCCACTTCCTCAGTACTACCTGCCTGTCCACCTAACTTTGTATCATTGGCAAACTTCACTAGAATTCCCCCAGTCCCTTCATCCAGATCATTAATATATAACATGAACAGCTGCGGCCCCAACACTGAACCCTGCGGGACACCGCTTGTCACCGGCTGCCATTTCGAAAAAGAACCTTTTATCCCATCTCTCTTCCTTCTGTCGGACAGCCAATCCTCAATCCATACCAGTAGCTCACCTCGAACACCATGGGCCCTCACCTTGCTCAGCAGCCTCCCGTGTGGCACCTTATCAAAGGCCCTTTGGAAGTCCAGGTCGACCACATCCACTGGGTTTCCCTGGTCTAACCTGCTTGTCACCTTTTCAAAGAACTCCAACAGGTTTGTCAGACACGACCTCCCCTTACTAAATCCATGTTGACTTGTTCTAATCTGACCCTGCTCTTCCAAGAATTTAGAAACCTCATCCTTAATGATGGATTGTAGATTTTTACCAACAACCGAGTTTAGGCTAATTGACCTATAATTTTCCATCTTTTATCTTGATCCTTTCTTGAACAAGGGGGTTACAATAGTGATCTTCCAATCATCTGGGACTTTTGAAAGATCTCAATGAACGCCTCCGCTATTTCGTCAGCCACCTCCCTCACACCTCTAGGATGTAGCCCATCGAGGCCAGGAGATTTATCAATGTTAAGACCTTTTCGTTTTTCTAGCACTTTCTCTTTTGTAATGAACCCTCTCGGACCAAAGCATTGCTACCTACTCTGCTACTAACAGAACGTCAATAGACCAGTCCACGTTTAGTTTGGGTGAGAGAAGGAGGGAGACACTAGACTGATGTAACATTTGGGCTTTATGCACTCTTTGACATCAGGCCCATACTTGGACTTGAGGGGTGTTTTGCTGAGGTCTTCCTTCCAGTAGTGGTGACTGCGCTGATGCAAGTATTCGCCCCGACAGCTTATCCGCGTTGTCGCAGTCCTCTGGTCTTTTCTGTCTATTAGTACTGCATTTATGAGTTTCTTGAATCTATCGATTGCATTCCAAACTGTGTCTCACTCCGGAGGGAGAGAGGTTGATTGTCCAGTGAACACAAGCTATTACAAAAAGTTTGCCATTAGACATATTGGCGACAGCATACCCATCCGCTCGCTGAGTCTGCTTTTCCTTTCAGTTCGCGTATATATATTCTGATAACCTTCCATTCCATTTTCCTGCGTTTTCCACATAACTATTGTTTAGAAATCTGTCCATCTCAGCCTTAAAGATATTTAGTGATTCAACCTCAAAAACCTTCACAATTTTCTACAATTGTTCCCACCCACTGATGTGAGATTTAGTGGTCTTTAATCCCATGGCATTTTTTTCTAGCATTCTGTGTGGAAGTTGAACCTACATTAGATGTTCGATTCCTGTTCGATCACACCACCTTTTTGGCCAGAGATAAAAACAATAAACAATACTAAGCTTAAGTGCCTGTAACCTCCTCCCTCATCTTCCACACACAGTTCATCCAGGTCGAGGGATTTTCCCACTTTTTATCCTGCTTCAACCTTCAATCCTTCCTCAGCTTCTGTGTCAATTTGCTTCAGGACACTCTGGCAGGAACAGACAGCGAATCCAGGAACTATTTCTCCAAATTGAAGACCAATATATAGTACACGTGTGACATATTATCTGGCTCTATGCACAGGTTGCATCCTTGATCCCTAATACTCTCTATTCTTTCTCATGTTACCTTCTTACCCTTAATAAACCGATAAAATGCATGAATTCTTGAAAATATCGCCCACTAATGTTTTTATCAAGCCCCCTCCCCGCTTTTTGACCTTCTACTTACTTTCTTGAGTTTTGCCCTACATGGTCAACGACTCTTCTGGGACCTCTATTGACCTGCTCACTTTATTTCTCCTTTATGCTTCTCTTTCATTGTTAATTCCATTTTGAATATTTGTAGACATCCAAGCTTCACTGGGCTGGTTTCCCTAAATTTCTTCCTCGTTGTAACATGTTGCGGTGATACTCTCATCAATTCCATATTGAGCATGTCACAACCCCCCTCCCCCCCGCCCCCCCCCCCCCCCCCACCACCACCCCAACCCCACGTTGTTCTGCTACAGTTTCACCCAGAAGTAACTGTCCTGTGACCAGATCCTGTCTTTTTTTAAATACAATCTGCATTCAAATTATTCTTATTTTTCAAACATTTTTCTTTTGGTCTTTTCTTTAACAAGCTAAAGTACATGAGTCACGGTCACTAATCCGACAAAGTTCTCCCAATTCTGCTTGCAACACCTGACTGGCTTTGTTCCCCACTGTGAAAACTGGCACAGCACCGCCTACTGATGTATCTGCTACATGTTGATATTAGAGGCTCTCTGGAATAAATATCAAGACATCTGCCCCCTCTTTAAAAATTATCACTGCCCGAATGAATGTTTGGAATAGAAATGCCTGAATACAATGATCCTATTATTGTATTTACACATCAGTGTATTGATTATATATCTGCTCCTGTATTTTCTTTTATCTGGGTGTCTATAATATCTCTCCAGTAGTGTGTCTGCCACTGTTTTGATCCTAACCTCAACCCAGAAGGCGTCATTTGAATACCCTTCCAAGATATCTTCCGTCCTCACTGCACTCATTGACTCCTGCGCTGCCTATTGTTCTTGTACTACAGAATATTGACCTCCCTCAAACACATCTATGTGCTGGCAAAAATGTCCAATTCTCTATGCCATCATTTTCACATCAGTCGGTCCGATAATATTCCCTGCATTACGGTAAAGGACATCCAGTCTGTAATATAGCACTGGAATACTCTGTATCCCGGAGTTGTTCTGTCATTTACTGTTTGTTATCAAGCTGAATTTCCATGAACGAGAACTGCAACTCTGGGACTGAATGAATAATTGTTGAGTTGTAATTTCTTTTTAATTAATCTAAGTCAACGTTCCAGAACTGAACAGTTAACTCGACATACAATGAACTTCTGCTGATTAATTCCCGGCTCAGTGTGCAGAGGAGTCAGCCCTCAGTAATGGAGAAAGTGAGGACTGGAGATCAGAGTCGAAAAGTGTGGTGCTGGTAGGTCACAACGGGTCAGGCAGCATCCGAGGAGTGGGAGAGTGAAAACTTTGAAAATAAGCCCTTCATCAGGAAGACATTGGTGTGGTCACATTCTTTTTCCATTCCATGATTCACGGGGTCTTTGGAACTGTGTTTGCTCAAGAAGGCAGCAGTGTATATAGCCCTGAAATGGAAAGCAGTCAATCAGTTGTTCGGACAGGGAGTAGACAAAGTTAAGTGAAGTACAGACTGATTGAAGTACAAAAATAAGGATAGATAAGTCCCCTGGACCATACTGGAAGCACCCGAGGTTACCAGAGGAAGTGAGGGAAGAGATTGCTGCGCCTTTGACGATGATCTTTGCATCCCCACTGTCCAGTGAAGTATTGCTTGATGATTGCAGGGTTGAAAACGTTATTCCCTTGTTCAGGAAAGGCAATAGGGATAATCCTGCGAAATACAGGTCAAACAGTCTTACTTCTGTCTTGGGTAAAGTATTGGAAAGGATTCTGAGAGACAGAATTTATGATTACTTGGAAAATCATAGTTTGATTAGAGATAGTCAGCATGGCTTTTTGAGGGGTAAGGCATGCCACACACATCTTATTGAATTCTTTCAGGATGGGATCAAACACGTTGATGAAGGTAGAGCAGTGGATGTGATGTATATGGATTTTAGCAAGGTGGTTGATGAGTTACTCTAAGATCGGCTCATTCAGAAAATAAGGAGGCGTGGGATGTAGGGAAACGGGGAAATCTGTCTGTGTGGATACAGAATTGTCTGGCCCGTAGAAAACTGATGGTGGTAGAACATGGAAAGTATTCAACCTGGAGCTCGGTGACCAGTGGCATTCTGCAGGAATCGGTTCTGGGATTGCTGTTCTTTGTAATTTTTTAAAATGACTTGGATGATAAAGTGAAAGGGTGCTTTAGTAAGTTTTACAATGGAGTTATGCGTGGTGTGGAGGGCTGTTGTAAGTTGCAATTGGACATTGACAGGATGCAGAACTGGGCTGGTACATGACAGATGGAGTTCAACCGGGATACGTGTGAAGTGACTCATTTCGGAAGGTCGAATTTGAATGCAGAATGCAGGGTTAAAATAAGGATTAGTGGCAGTGTGGAGGACCATAGAGGTCGTGTGGTCCATGTCATAGGACGCTCAAGGTTGTCACCCAAGTTGATAAGGTTATTAAGATGTATGGTGTTTTCATTAGCCTGAGATTGAGTTTAAGAGCCGCAAGGTTATGCTGCAGCACCAAAAAGCTCTGGTGGGACTACACTTAGAATATTGTGTTGTGTTCTAGTCGCCTCATTACTGGAAAGACGTTGAGGCTTCGAAGAGGGTGCCGAGGAGATTTACCAAGATGCTGCCTAAACTGGAGGGGATGTCTTACAAAGTAAAGTTGAGAGAGCTAGGGCTTTTCTCCTTGGAACAATGAAAAATGGGACGTGACTTGATAGAGGTGTACAATATGATGAGAGGCATGGATAGAAGGGGTAGTCAGAGACTTTCTCGCAGGGTGGAAATGGCTATCTCGAGCGGGCATAATTTTAAGGTGATTGGAAGAAGGTTTGGGGAGATGTCAGAGGTAGGTTCTTTCCTCAGAGAGTGGTGGGTGCTTGGAATGCACTGCGAGCAGTAGTAGAGTTAGCTGCATTAGTGATATTTAAGTGACCATTGGATAGGCGCATGAATGATAGTACAATGAATGGTATGCCAGTTAGTCTGATCTTCGAGTAGGATAAATTTTCGGCAGGAAGTCAAGGGTCGAAGGGTCTGCAATGTGCTATACTGTTCTGTGTTTTATGTTTCACTCAGCCTGTGGATTCATATCAGTTGTTGAATGTGAGGGAGTGATGTGTGAGAGGACCGTTAGCCCAGATCTTCCAGTTATGTTGTTCATTGTTACATTCACCTGAATGCCATGACAGTATGTGTGGTGTCCGGCACCAGGCAGGCTCCTCCAAGATCAGTTATTAACGTGATTCTTGACTTGTCATTTGCTGCTGTTTTCTTCAGATACAACCTGTTGGGTGACCCATCTATGAATCAGATGTTTGCTAAGTTGTGTGAATTGGATAAAGCTAAGAGGTCAGCTATGATTATTCAACGGAACTATAACTTCTGAAAAGCATTAAGCTGTTTCTATATTTATGGACCTATAATGTAAACTCCTGTCAAAATTTTCTAACACAGTAATAAAGAATGTACATTTTATTTTCTATCGAACAAACAACATAGATGTAATTCTTTTGGCCATCAGAATTACACACACAACGTCAGGAGTCAAAATGATGCATTGTCACTCCAACATTTTGAAAGTGATTGGCTTCTGAATGATTACATGTTCAGGGTGAGCAAACGATTGAACAATCAAATAGAATTAGCGTTCTTATACATTTATATATAATCAATCAGTTTAATTTCTCCCTGAAATGTACAAGCTTCAGCTATTTGCCAGCGAATTAGAAATGGCTATAATTCAACAGGCACTGTGAATATTAAACTAAATAAATTATTTGTGTTATCAAATCTAAGTGAACAATAATTTGAAAACGCTTAGCTTTTAGAAAGAATGTTATATAATTTGAAATGCAGACAGTGAACAAAAACGCTAAACATATTATCGTGTGAGTGAAAAGTCAGACCTTTTCAAAGAGACTTGTGCCAAAGCAATGACAGATTAGTTTTTGTAATTGGAATACAACATTTAAAATATTCATGTTCTGAGCAATAATTAAACTATATAATGAAGATGGTCTTGCAATACTTGCATATTAAATGCTTATGCTGCACTAAATAATCAGATAAACATTTACAAAGGGAAATAATCGGATACTGACTTTTATTCATATCAGACACATGATAGAGTGCAAAACTTTAAAGTACAGGAGAAGGCCATTGGCCACTGTGTGTGCATCGGCTCTAGGAATGTCTCCAAAGCCCTTCCCATTTGCTAGCCTTATCTCTGCAGCCTGTTAAATTCATATTTCCAAATACACATCCAGATCTCTTTTTAATCTTCATCCACAACTCTCCCAGGCAGTGCATTCCAAATCCTAACAACTCTCTCAATAAAGAAGTTTTTCCTTATCTCAAACCTGGATCTTTTGTTGACAATCTTGGAGTTAGAACTCCTTGATGCTGTAATGCCAACTAACGGAAACAGAGTATTCCTGTTTTACTCTACAATTTTTTTTCATACTTTTGAGCACCGGAATGAGTTCACATCTTTGTCTGTTCTCCTCCAGAAAGATTAAGCCTTGCAAGAACTGTAACAAGCACTGCATCGGAAAAACAGGCAGAAAATTAGCCACCAGGATACATGAACGACAACTAGACAGAAAAAAAGACATGACCCACTATCACTACTATCCGTACTTACAGATGAGGAAGTACACTATTTCGACTGGGTCCATCTAGGACAAGCCAAACGGAAACACGCACGAGAATTCCTAGAAGCAGAGAATTCCAACCTGAACTCTCACAACAAACACATCGATTTTGATTCCATCTAACACTCTCTGAGAAAAAGAACCGGGCATAAAATCACCAATACTGGAAATTACATCACTGACTCAAGGAAACCTAAACACATAAATAGCAACCATGACATAACACCAGCACTTCACCAGAGGCTCACTGATAATGTGCCCTAGTACAGTGATGAACCATCTGAAAATGAACTCTCCAGTTCAGCGAGCAAACTGACATCCAGAAGAAGCGCAATTTCTCTCATCCTGCCTTTAACTAAATCCTTCATTCCAGTTACCATACCGATTATTTTAGGGTTATTTGAATTCTTCTGCAAAGTAATTTCGTGTCTGTCTGTCTGTCTTCTGAATGTGTGTGTTGGGGGAGGGGTTGGTGCGAGAGAGAGAGAGAGAGAGTGAGGGAGAGAGAAAGAAAACAATACTCTGTAATCTCTGGATTACTCCCCGTGCCGTGTGGAAAAGAGGGAAGGATGAGGAAGACAGTATAGCTTAACATGTTGTTAACAAGCTAGTTCAAGGGTGGGGGTTTCAGATTTGTGGATCAATGGGACCTCTTCCAAGACAGGCGAGGAACTGTACAACAAAGACAGGTTGTATCGTAACTGGACGAGAACCAACATCTTTGTGTGTGTGTGTGGGGGGGGGGGGGGGGGGGGGGCGGGGGGGAGGGGGGTTGCTAGTGCAAGTCAGATTGTTTTGAATAAACCGGGAGAGTGAGAACCAAAACAGCAGATCAGGAACTGAGTAGAAGGTTGAGGTGGATAGGACATCAGGCACGGCCAGTCTAATGACCATGTCGAGAGAAGGAATCAAGTCAGTCCAAAATGTGAGTTGGGAGTTGGAATAAATAATCGAGATTGGGCGCAGGTTTATCAGGGATTAATAAATAAGGATGGAGAGTGTGTGTGATATGAGGGAGTGAGGTGTGTGAGATCAGGGAGACAGTGCACAAGAAAATGATAAAATGGAAAGAGGTTGGGGTGGAGAATTCTGTGAGAAACAACTGGCAGAAAAAACACAGGAAAACTTGTTGTTTGTCAAAGAGGATACCTAGGAAATAATTTATTTTGTTTCAGAGAAATAACATCCTTATTGCTAGAGGTCTTTATTATAATGGAGGTAAAGCTGTGTTCAAATTATGGCTGTAACTATAATAATGGCGGCAAACAGTTAGAATATTATCAGTGCTGTTGTTGGACAATGCTTGCACAGAGCATTTGAATTACCCTAGATGTTCCCAGAGATGGCTGGGCTGACTTTTGTTGAGTAAGTGCTGAAGCTGCATGAGATGCTGCTACTTTGTAATATAGCTACTTACTGAGTACAATCAAAAGATCAAAGCAGCAAGTGCCATTGCTTATTGTTTCAGAATATACCAGAGTATTCATGGCTGCCACTGCAAAGAATCATGCAATGAAAAACAGGCCTATCATGTCTGTGCCAGTAAGTGCATATCCAAAGGCTTTTTAAACGTTTGTGAGGTTACCTGCCTCAACCACCCTCCTAGACAACGCATTCCAGATTCTTACCACCCTCTCAGTTCGAAACACATTCCACAAATCCTCTCTCAAACCTCTCCCTTTCTCTTTAAAAATGAGTCCCTTTGTTCTTGATCCTTTGACTAAGGAAAACAGCTGCTGAATGTCCATCCTCTCCACCCCCCTTATGCTCTTGTACACCTGTACCAGGTTCCCTCGTCAACCTTCCCTGCTGCAAAGAAAAAACAAGCAAATTTAGCCGTCTTCTTTCATACTCACTTTTGAGTACTCACTTGCCTTGTTACTTCTGACTTGCATCTTCCAAATTTATCGGTGTTAAATTTCATCAGGCCTTTGACCTGGCTACTTGAATAATTTGGTTATATCCTCCTGTAGCCTAACACTTTCCTCCTGATTGTGATCCACCCAGCTCATCTTTGTGTCATCCACAACATTGATGATCATTCCACTGATCCCCACCTCCACATTCTCACAATCGTCATTTCTGAATATCACAAACAACCCGTGATTTCCTTCCTGTTCTCCAAATGTTATTCAGAGGATGATTTGACAACTCCAGTTTCTTGTTTTCCCTATTTTGGTGAATTTATGAGTAATGTAATTAACACATTTTATGAGAGAGCCACAAATAGCATTTTCGACACAGAGTTGAATTCACCTTTTACACTCTGCCTCTCTGCATGTTTTATTTATAAACCTTGTAATAATTTAGGATAAACTAGGGTTTGGCACCTTGCGATGGAACATTAGCATTTTGCGTGGCACTGTTCGTTGTAACATTCCCTGCAATAGCCAGAGCTGAAGAAATTTTTTCATCTGCAGGATGGACGTGGACTCATTCATTGTTTGTTTAAATCAGCGAGTGTGATGGGGATAAATATTCAATTAAATTCGGTGTTATAGGCAAACTGCAGAAGATCAAACCATATTCTCATATCCACCTTGAATTGGAAGCAAATACATACTGGAAAATAATCAAAAATATTGAAACACCACAGTCGGGGAGAAAACAAAAAGCATGTCGTCTGCCCTTGATGGAGATATAGAAATATATAGTACATGTACTACCTGAACAAGGACCAAGCGATCGAAGAGAAAGTACAAGAAATCGTTTCTTAATTTTGAATGGAATCCAGATCCCGATTTTCTTGAACAGTGATGGTTTCTCATCCAATCTCTCCATCCACTCCCTTCTGCATATAAACCAACATTTTCCGTATTACCATCAGTTCTGAGGATGGGGCACTGGACATGCAACGTTAACTCTGATTTCTCTGCACCGATGCTACCAGACCTGCTGAGCATTTACAGCAACTTTTGTTTTGTTTCAACATTTTCATCGCAGGTTCTCACAATGCAATACATCATCGATATTTAGAGCCCTGTCAAACAGAGGAATTTGGACAATGTGGTCCTTTCTTGTTTCTATTACAGTTGGTGTGTCTGTGACACCTGAATTACAGCCGAAATCTGTTTCTTCTTTAATATAGAAAGTAACAGAAAATTCTGAACATCTTGTAAATCTCTGGAAATCTATTTTTTAAAAATACATTTTAGAGGCAGCTGAACTCCATGAAATAATCGGAATAGATTTTTGATGATGGAACACTCGGTATCCTTCATTGAACAGGCTTGTCTCCCCACTCTCCAAAAGCTTTCAATGCATAACATAAAATTATTACAGCAAAGGTGGTGAAAACTTAGCCCATTGTCTCTTCCAGTTTGGAATGAGCGATATTTCTACTATTATTCTCCTGTATTGTCCCCATAGCCCTGCACATTTTGTTATTAGTATCTGTTTTTAATTGTAAGCATCCTGCAAGATATGAACAATATGATCAATCTCAAATAAAAACAGACTTTTGAGGGAAAGCTCAGCAGCTCTGGCAGTATCTGTGAAGAGAAATTAATGTTAATGCTTCAGGTGCGGTGACCCTACTCAATCTGTATTCCCAAAGATTAAATGGTATGTATATAAAATATAAAATATCATTGTTGTGAACTATATTTAATTCTATCTGATGTTAAGAGTGATGATGACTGGGGAATATCATTGTACTCCCCATGCAGTCTTCATAGCCACTGCCCCCATTCCGCCCTATCTCCCAGCCAAACGTGACTCATTAATTCAAAAGTCTTAAAGAATAAGTTCACTTTTGGTTTTGGACTGAGGGGAAAAAGTGTAAATATTATTGCTTTATAGCAAATAAAACTGTATTAAGATGTTTGTCAATTTGTATAAATTAATTACTGAAGCATATTATGAATGGAAGGTCCAACGTTTCTTTATTAGAGCAGGGAGAGGAACATTCAGAGAAGTCCACACTTCCTGTCTATGTGCAGAGCAACTGTGCCCAGTGACAGTCTGTTGGCTGGCGTTTGTTCCCGTGGAGGAGAGAACAGCACAGTAACAACATCCTGTTTGTGTTTTTTTTAGTGGAGGGGTGGAAATTCGGGTCAAGATGGTTACAGCATTGCAAACGTACAACAGCGCAGAGTCATCTAGCCTGCGATAAGAAAGCATCCATCATTCTCCATCACAACTGACTTCCCTAGAGCAATTAGTGATGGCAGATGTGATAGCCAGCGATGTCAGCATTCAGTCCAGTCAGTTGTATTGTGAACTGAAAGTGCTCTATTGAAAGCTAGAACTGTTTGCTCAGTGACTGTGATTGATGTCAGTCTCCATGCATTGTAACTGTGTCACTGGAGCGTTTCCCTCTCCTATTGGTGAGGGGCTTCACTCAGTGCGCTATCCCAATGTAGGAGCAGATGCATCAGCTCCAACAATAACAAAGATCAGCCGCTGTACAGACATGGAGAGGACAGACCTGAATCTGAGAATAATGGACTGAATAATTACACCAATGGAGAGGAGGCTTTCCCTGGGCCTTTTCAACATTTTTCTCTATTGGGAATTTCTACCATATCGCATATTAGCGGTACTGATTATTATTTTGGGCGGGGTGTAAGGTGTTTTATAAACCTATTCTCGCTATCGTTGGTGTTCTGTACTTCGGTCTATTCATTTATCCCATAAAATTTTTTGAACTTCATTGCAATTACTGTTATCTATATTTGTCAAAGAAAGAAACTATTATCTTCAATTCAAATTGCAGTTTCCATTTATCTGAAATGCAGACCACTCCCTTACAAACATCTGAGAACAAAACTGTGGACAACCTTAAGATGCCTTTTGGCCCTGTATTGATTTATGTCTCGTGTTATCTCTGTCACGAACCCTGTCCACTACCAGCTCATAATACTCCCAATGTCCATCTCTGCGTCAGTGCTGTGTCTGACAAACCATTGTCTGCGCGTTGGTAAAATTCAGACTTTATATTTCAAGCTCTCTTCTGGCCACTTTTCCAGTTGCAAGTATTTCAATCACAAAATTGTTCTTGTCTCGGACGTTACTTCATGATTAGGACAATGTTTCAGAGTAGGAATGTCATTGGATGTAATTCAGGAGCAAAACTTATTAAACGAAAGACATTGTTTCAAGCAATTTGTTTCAAGCCCTAACACAGCTGATGGCAGAACTTCAATTAAAAAAAATGATAAGAATTCGAATAAAGTGCATTTCACGTAAAAACAACCAAAAAACCCAGATTTTGTCTGAAAATCTTGCTGTTTCACTGCTGACCTTAAAGAAATTTAATATTACTACCGGTCTGGGTTAAGTGTGACTTCAGACCCATATCAATGTGCTTGATTTTATATTGGCTTGTGGAATGGCCTCACAATCAGGACAATTAGTGATGATTAACAAATGCTGCCCTGGCAGAGATGCCGACTTCCCATGGAATAACAAATTTGAAGATTAAACCAAATAAAAGAAGATGCTGGAGATCTGAAATTGCATAAGAAATACAAAGAAAAGAACAGAAAGTGCTGGGAGCTTTTCTGAACTGAAAACAGTTGGAAAATAGTGTGAATAATGCTGGTGACATGGAAGTCTGCTTTGAAAGGGAGGAGGAGTGAGCTAAATCGATAGAGAAAGAGCGAGATAGAAGAAAAAGAGAAAACAACAGGAATATGATCAGCTGGGATGGAAATAAAATGTGTGTTTCACCTCATTTATTTTTAACTTTTCCCATCTTCCTGAATATCTTGCCCATGCCAATACATGTATCCCCTGCTTTTCAAAAATTCGCTTTTTGCCACTTCCCTTTCCGTAAAACCTCCATTACGTCCTGTTTTCGCTAACCAAAAGAAATCCGAAGAGGTTTTCACTTTTACCAAGAAAGATGATATTTTTTCCCACATAAATTAATGCTACTTCACTTTACGCCATATCAGCTTATGAAAGGTTTTGTAGGAACACTCTACTTTCAGATACTCAGGGAAACTATATATATCTAAGACCATGTGTAAAAAGATTTGATCCCACCTGTTTGTCTTCCCTGAGTGTGGTCATCTTCGTATACTTATTAATGGGATATAGGTATCGCTAGCTGGGCCAGCATTAGTTCACTTATTTGATTGCCCTTGAGAAGACCTTGAGCCTCAATGACACTTCGACAGAGTGAAGCAAACAAGGTGACAGCAGCACAGCAGGTGTGCAAAGCAAGACCGACTTTCGCAAGATTAATATCATTTGAAAAGTTAGAGATTTCAATTCGCCAGTGTAATTACGGTGGGGAAGAAGGTGTTCCTGAGCATGCTGGTCCATGTTTTCAAGTCTCTGTATCTCCTCCCTTCTGGAAGAGCTTGTAGGAGATCATTACCGGTTTTGGAGAGATATTTGATATTGCCAGCAAAAGGCTGGCAATGAGAAGTCTAAATGGATGGAAGATTGTCTTCCATGATAGTCTGGGCTGTGCACACTACCGTCTGTAGTTTCTTATGGCCCTGGGAAGAGCAGTTACCGTCACACTATTATGCACGTGAATATAATGCTTTCAGTTGCCAGTATGCAGAGCACTGAGAGAAGGCAGTTCCAAAATATTTAGCTGCAACAATTGGTTGTTAAATGGATATCCAAGTTCTGGTTGCTATTTTGACAACAATTGAAATTTAACCAATAAATTTAAATTATGTCCAAGATACCAAAACGCAATTGAGTTTATTTTATTGCAAACATCGAACCAAAGAGCCGTCACATGCTTCAAAAGAATAGAGATGTCATCACCATCACAACGAGGGAGAAATAGACAGACACGTATAAGGAGAGAGCGAACACAGCGAGGGAAACAGAAGGACAGTCAGTAAAACAGAGAAAGGAAACAAAACAAGAAACAAACAGTCACATGGACAGAGAGAAGGGGAGATAGTAAGTTCAGGGAAAGAAACAGAAGACAGAGAAAAGGAAAATACAAGGAAACAGACAGTGTGAGAGAAATAGTTAGATACAAAGCACACAGTGTGCTGAGGATGGGGAATGGAAGGTGCTGGGGGTGAGGACTAGAGAGAACTTGGAGTGAGCTGGGGAGAGGAAGATGAGGATTTACTATGACCTGTACCAAGGTGTACAGGCAGATCATAGGAAGCACGGATGTGCAGAACGATCGCTATAAAACATGTCTGAGAGGCATGCAGGTTACGTCGTACAGGGCGTGCGTGTGACGAGATCAACATGAACAAGATCAGCATTATCTGAGATTAGAGAGACCATTCATCAGTCTAATAACAGCCAGAAGAAACTTTTAATGAACCAGCTGCTCTGTGTTTTCAACTTTCCATATCTTTTAGCCTGATGGAAGACGTTGTGGGAGACCATTACTGGGGTGTGATGGGTCTTTGGTAATGTTAGAACAAAACATTCCAGCACAGAAACAGGCCATTCGATGGTCCAAGCCTGCGCCGATCCAAATCTTCTATCTAAACTTGTCGCCTATTTTCTAAGGATCTGTATCCATTTGCTCTCTTCTCATTCATGTACCTTTCCAGAAACATCTTAAATGGAACCAATGGTCACAGTTCACCATTTTGAGAAACTCCCTCCCCCTACTATTCTCTGTCTCATGTTGCCCAGCCAGTTCTTTATCCACGTAGCGAGCGCATCATGTGACTTCACTTTCTCCATAACTCGACCGTGAGGAAACATACCAAACGCCTCCCTGAAGTCCATGTACATGACATCTACAGTCTCTCAACTCATCAATCAACTTTGTCACTTCCTCAAAGAATTCTATTGAGTTGGTAAGAAATGACCTTCCCTGCACAAAACCATGTTGTCTATCACTGATAAGACTACTTTCATCTAAATGAGAGCAGATCTTATCCCTCAGTATCTTCTCTAGCAGGTTCCCCAGCCCTGACATCAGTCTTACTGGTCTATAATTGACTGGATTATCCCTACTACCTTTCTTAAACAAGGGGATTAACAATTGTCCAGTCTTCCGGGACGTCAGCCGTGTTCAAGGATGCTCCAAAGATATCTCTTAATGCCTCAGCTATTTCCTGTCTCCCTTCCCTCAGTAATCTGGGGTAGATGTTGACAGTCTTTCTAAATGGAATCGATGGTTGGGATGTTAGAGTCCGTGTTGGTCAGAGCTGTGCATCCAACCTCCTGTAGTTTCTCACCTCCTGAGTAGAGCAGTTGCCATACCAGGTTGTTATGCACCGGGACAATACGCTCTCAATGGTACATCTGTAGATGTAAGGCATGATGAATTTCCTGTACCACCTCAAGAAGGAGAGGCATTGTTGAACCTTCCCGACCGTCGGACTTATGTGAGAAGTTCAGGACAGGTTGTGAGTTATTATCACTCCGAGACACTTGATGCTCTGCACTCCCTCAAACGGTTGATGTAGATAGGGTATGTTCCCCTCCTTTCTTCTTAAAGTCAGTGATTAGTCCTTTACGTTTGCCGGATTAGAGAGATCATTATCAACAGATCATGCCACCAAGCTCTCTAATGCCTTTCTAGATTCTGACGCGTTGTTGTTTAATATCCGTACTGCTATAGTGATGTCATCAGCGAACTTGTAGCTGGCATTGTTTGGAATTTGGAAACTCAGCCGTGGCTGTACAGGGAGTACATAGGGGGCTGAGGACACAGCCGTGGTGGCACAGGGAGAATATTAACGGGGCTGAGGACACAGCCGTGGGGGTACAGGGGGAACAGTAGGGGACTGCAAAAACAACCGTGAGTGTACAGGGAACACACTAAGGGGCTGAGGTCACAGCTGTGGGTGTAGCTGGAGTACCGTATGGGGCTGAGGGCACAGACGTGGGTACATGGAATACAGTAAGGAGCTGAGAGCACAAACGTGGGTGTGCATAGAGGACAGTGGGGGGTTGAGGACACAGCCGTGGGTGTACAGGGCGTACAATAAGGTGTTGAGGGCGCAGGCGTGGGTGTACAGGGCGTACAATAAGGTGTTGAGAGCACAGCCGTGGGTGTACAGGGAGGTCAGTAGTGGGCTGAGGGTACAGCCGTGGGTGTACCGGAAGCATTGTCATGCATTGAGAACACATCCTTCAGCAGCTTCAGTGTTGATTGTTATTGTGGAGGAGCTGATTTTACCGATCTTCACGATTGTGGGTCAAAAGCCTGGGGAGCCAGTTGAAGAGGATCGAACTGAGACCAAGGTCATGGAGTTTTGTGATTAGTCTGTAAGGGATAATGATTTTGAAGGTGGAGCTTTAGTCAATGAGCAGGAGTCTGGTGTAGGTGTTCCTTGTTGTCCAGATGTTCCAGGGATGCGTGCAGGCTCGGGTATGGCATCTGTTGTGAATCCGTTACATCAGTCGGCACATTATAGGGCAGCAGGTCAGGCTGGGAGACTAGAGTTCGTGTAGGCCATAACCAGCCTCTCAAAGCACTTCATCGTCTATAAGGGCATGTGCTTTCTCACTTACGAGGATGATGATGGTCTTCTTGAATTAGGTTGGGACTTCGGCTTCTTGAGGGAGAGGCTGAAGTTGTATGTGAATACCTCTACTAGTTGGTACAAACAGGATCTAAGTGCTCAACCAGGAATATTCTCCAGGCCCATCACTTTCTTTGATTTGACTCACTGAAAGACTGACCTTGCCTGCAGCGGTGACAGCAGACACAGGTACATCTGGGGCTTTCGCGGCAGGTGTCAGCCCTTAGTGACAGTCACACAGTCATTTATGATCAACATCTCCTCCCCACACCTCTCTCTGTCGTCTTCAACACACAATGACATTGGTCGGTGTAAGCACCACACAGTCAGCATTGAGACAGATTGCCATTAATAGACTGGGATCATGTGCCATCAAGTTCTGCATCACCATAATGGGGTAAATTCATAATAAAATGGTGTGCAGTGGTGCAAGGAGTGAAGACTTTTCAGGTGTAATTCCAGTCGAGCCACTGCTTAAACGTAAATGAAGTCAAGCATTTTGAGCATTGTGCCTTTTCAATGGTGGACAGTCCTTAGATAGTCAGGAAGTGCCATTTACGTGAACCATCTGACCTGACGGAAGTTTTGCGAGGTTTGCAGATGATACAATGATGATTGGATGGGCGGTGATATTGAGCAAGTGGGGAGGCTGCAGAAAGACTTGGATAGTTTAGGACACTGGGAAAACACATGGCTGATGGAACACAATATGGAAACATGTGAGATCATGCACTTCAGTAGGCGGAATACAGACAGACACTATGTTCTAAAAGGCTTCATGAAATCTGAAGCACAAAATGAATTTGGAGTCCTCTCCCTCTCTTACGGTTAATGCACAGGTTCAGTTGGCAGTTAGGAAAGCAAATGCAATGTTAACATTTATTTCAAGAGAGTGAGAATACAAAAGCGGAGGCATACTGATGAGAATATAATGGACTATTTGTCAGACGGCATTTGGATTATTGTGAGCTGTTCTGGGGAATGATCTACGGGTGTTGGACATGATTTATCCTGGGAATGATGGCTTGCCATATGAGCGGCAGTTGAGGACTCTGTGCCTGTACTCAATGGAATTTAGAAGAATGAGGGGGTGGGGGGGGGGGGGGGGCGCATCTGATTGAAGCTGACCGACTACTGCAAAGATTGATACAGTTAGAGAATAGAAGATATTTCCACTCGTTTTAGAGACTATGACAAAATGGCACAGTTTCAGATTGAAGAGATAGGCTGAATAGCCTAAATCTATTGCTATATCTCATGCCCTTATGGTCATGCAGTCTAGTATTCAGTGCAGAGTTGAAGGGCTCAGACCTGCTCTTGTAACCCTTGTATCTGTACGTTGATTTGATTTCACCTTCTGGTAAATGGTAACTCCTGTAATACGGAGGTTGGGAGAATTCAGTGCCAGTCAGTAGCGCAGTAATATGTTGAATATAAGCTGCTATCTGTGAGTCTCATCTGGCGGGAGTACATTGTCTCTACGATGATTGTCATTTTCAGTTTAGTATTTTTGAAGGATCGATCCTGTTACGCTAATATTGTTGCATTTAACAAAACAGGTGCAATTTATCACAGCGCTCAGCAACAATACGTCATGGAACACTGAACACCTTTCTAATAACAGAATGATCTAAAATGTTCATCATCAGAAACACTGCTTTCTTGTTCATGTTCAAATCTGATTACTTGTCCCATCAAGGCGCTCAACTTTGAACTTTTTACATTCCTTTTCGGATATGGGAATCGCTGGATGGGCCCACCATTTCTTGTCCGTCCTTAGTTGACCCCTTCAAAACGTGGTGCTGAGCTGCCTTCTTGTACCGCTGTTGTCCACCTGCTGTGCATTGACCCACAATGCTATGAGGGAGGGTGTTACAGGGTTTTGACACAGCAACAGTGAAAGAATTGTGATATATTTCCAACTCAGGATGTTGACTGGTTTGGAGGGGACTTTGAATGTGGTGGTTTCGCCAAAGCCTGCTTCTCTTGTCATTCTAGATGGAAGTGTTTGTAGGATTGGAAGGTACTGTCTGAGGATCTTTGAAGAATTTCTGCAGTGTATCTTGTAGATAGTACACACTGCTGCTACTAAGCGTTGGTCGTGAAAGCAGTGAATGCTTGTGGATGTGGTGCCAATCAAATGGGCTGCTTTGTCCTGGATGGTGTCAAGCTTCTTTAGTGTCGTTGTGGCTGCACTCATTCAGGCAAGTGGGGAGTATTCCATCTCACTCCTGACTTGCCTTGTAGATGGTGAACATGCTTTGGGAAGACAGGAGGTGAGTTACTCACGCGGTATTCCTAGCCTCTGATTGGCTCTTATATTTATGTGGAGAGTCCAGTTGAAGTTCTGGTCAATGGTAACCCCAAGTGTATTGATAAGGGGTGTGAAGTGGGGAATGTAGTGACAAATATGCTGCTGAATACCAAGTGTTTATATTGTTTCTTACTGGTGATGGTCATTGTCTGACATTTGTGTGAAGCGAATGTTACTTGCCACTTGCCACAGCTCATGTCTGGAGATTGCCCAGATCTTGTTGCATTTAGGTATGGACTGCTTCAATATCTGAGCATTTGTGAATGGTGCTGAACATTGTGCAGTCATCATCAAATATCCACATTCTGACCTTATGAAGGAGAGAAGGTCATTGATGTAGCCACTGAAGATGTTTGGACCTAGGTTTCATCCGGAGGGCCACTGAAGATATTACGTAGTATGGTGATGAAACGAATATAAATGAACATTCCAGTTCATGGAGCAAACCTACATTCACATTATCCCGAAGGACTACTGCAGAGATGTTCTGGAACTGAGATGGCTGACCTCCAACAACAATGACCATTTCCCTATCTGTCAGGTATGACTCCAAAAACGGACTGCTTTCCCGCGGTACCCTTTTTGCTGGGCTTCCTTGATGCCACATTTGAAAGAATGCAGCCTTGATGTCAAGGGCTGTAATTCAGTTCATTTTTCTATGTTTGAACCAAGGCTGTGATTAGGTCAGGAGCTGAGTGTCTCTGGCAAAACCCAACCGGGGCATCACTGAGCAGGTTATTGCTGAGCAGGTGCTGCTTGATAACACTGTTGATGACAACTTCCATCACTTTACTGATGATGGAGAGTACACTGATGAGGCGGTATTTGGCCGGGTTGAATTTGTTCTGCGTTTTATGTAAAGAACATGCTTGAGCAGCTTTTCCCATTGTCAGTTTGTAACCGTACTAGAACAACTTGTCTAGGGAAGCGGGAAGTTCTGGAGTACAGGTCTTCAGGACTATTGCCGGCATGTTATCAGGGGTTATAGCCTTTGCAGTATTCAGTAACCTCAATCGTTTCTTGCTATCAGTCAATCGAATTTGCTGAAGACTGCTATCTGTAATGATGGGGACCACGGGAGGAGACCGAAATGGATCATCCACTCAAAACTTCTGACTGAAGATTTCTGCGAAAGCTTCAGCCTTATCTTTTGCACTGATGTGCTGGGCTCTTCCATCATTGAGGATGGGGATATTTGTGGAACCTCCTACTCCGGTGAGTTGTTTAATCGTCCAACACCATCCATGATCGGATTAGGAAGACTGCAGAGCTTAAATCTGATGCATTCGTTGTGGGATAGCTCAGTTCTGTCCATCCCTTGCTGTTTATGTTACTGGGCACGCAGGTATTTCTGTTTGGAAGCTTCAGTAGATTAACAGTTTATCTTTGTATATTCCTGGTTCTGCTCCTGGCATATCCTCCTGCACTCTCCATTGAACCAGAGTTGATCGTCTGGCTTGATGGTAATTGTTGAGTGGGAGATATGATGGGTCGTGACATTACAGTTACTGTTGAGTACAGTTCTGCTGCTATTGATGGTCCACAGTGTCTTATGGACGCTCAGTCTTGAGTTGCTAGATCTCTTCGAAGTCTGTGCTATTCAGCATGGTGACAGTGCCGTACAACACAATAGAGTTTATTCTGAATGGGACCGTGAGACTTTTACCGATATTGTCATGGACAGATACATCTGCAGTTGATAGATTGGTAAGGATGAGGTCATGTATGATTTTTTTCCCTCTTGTTCTTTCGCTCACCACCTGCTGCAGACCCAGTCTAGTAGCTATGTCCTTTAGGACCCGACCAGCCTGATCAGTAGTACTGCTGCCAAACTATTCTTGGTGGTCAACTTTGAAATCTCCCGGCCAGAATACACTTTGTGCCCTTGCCACAGTCAGTGCTTTCTCCAAGTGTTGTTTAACATGGTGGAGCACTGATTCAGATGAGAAACGACGTTTTGTGGTAATCAGTAAGAAACTTCTTTGTCCATGTTTAATCTGAAGCCATAGGACTTCATTGGATCTATAGTCAATTTTGGGGACTCCCAGAGCAACTACCTACCGACTGTATCTCACCGAGCTGCCCCCTCAGCTGGATCGGCCCTGCCTTTGGGGCAGGACATATCCAGGGATGGTGATAGTGGTGTCTGGGTGATTTCTGTAATGTATGATTCCGTGGTTATGAATATGTCAGGCTATTGCTTGACTAGTCTGTAAGGCAGTTGTCCCAATTTTGGCACTACCCCTTAGATGATAGTAAGGAAGACTTTGGAGGGTCTACAGTGATGTTTCTAATGTTGACTTTTCTGGTGCACAGTTTGATGCCAGTTGATCTAGCTGATTTCATTTCTTTGAAACTGTGTAAAGATTGGTACAACTGAATGAGTCACTAGACCATTTCAGTGAGCGATTGATAGTCAATGACATTGCTGTGGGTCTGGAATTGCATGTCAGCCAGACCAGGTGAGGATGGAAGGATATTAGTGATCCAGATTTTCTGAAAAGCAGCAATGATTTCCTTCTCATAGATAGATTCTTAATTCAAGGGATATTTTAGAATGATTGAATTGAATTTCCACCATCGATAGTGGCGGGATTCGAACCTGGGTACAAAGAACAGGAGCTGATTTTCTGGATTCATAACCTATTGGTAATACCATGCGGCCAACTTGGAACCACATGTTGTACTCAGCTGCTATTTCTTGTGTTGTCCTGTTTTTCATTCATTGCTTATGTTATTCTGTAATCTCGTCCTTCATTAGATCCTGATTCAAATACACAGTCATGAACGTCCTCTCGACTGCTTGAATTTCATTCATCCATTTCGTTTGAACAGACATTTCAAGGCAGCTGCACATCAGAAAAGAACAGGAAGTAAGAATGGCTGACTGTCCACTGTACATGTCATCAGACCAGCATGTCTGTCCAGGCACCTACAGTATTTATTGTGGGTTAGAGAACCTCAGAATTATTAGAGCACAGATGGAGGCCATTCAGACTATCAAGGTGTCACAAGCTATCCACCTGCACAAACAGAGATAGAGAGTGTGTGGAGAGAGATGGTGTGTGAGAGAAAGAAACAGAGAAAGAAAGTGAAGAGAGATATACTGAGAGAGGATAGAAAGGGGAGTGACTAAATGAATGGGAGAGGTGTTAGATGAGGTTGAATTTAGATAGATCATGGACAGACAGAAATTAGAAGTTTTATTTAGAAATTCCTCTGGACTGTAAGCCCATTGTCTGGGCGCCATACCCTTTGAGCACTCTGCTGATACTGGCTGTCATCCCGGAGTATTGATTTCCAATAATATCACAGAATTTACTGAAAGCTAAACAGAACCCATTAGGCCAATAGATTGGTTCCATGCGGAAAGCAGAGTTTTTTTAAATAGACTGTGCCAAGAGCAGCAGGAAATGATGACACCCCGCCCCCAAACTGTGTGAGAGACTGGGCCAGAGAATCACAGTGAGGGGGATCACTGACAGAGGGGAAATCAGAATCTCAGCTGTGGGTCAAATACTGATCGATAAAGTTTGCACACCATTTACCTAGTTTTGTAATCCACATTTCAATTTATTTAGCACAGTATCAGGAGTTCATTTTATCAACCTTATCTCTTTGTACTTTGCATATATTGGTATATGCAGAAAACCATGTTGTTTCTGTATTTATATTGCATGAATGCATTTCTGTTATTTCCTCATTATAAATGTATTCTTGATTCTGTTCTTCATATGAGTTATAAAGAGTTACGTTCCAATACTGGTGACTGGAAAACATCACTGTCCCTCCACCCAGTCTAAACAGCCATGCCCCCCAGTCCTCTCCATCTTCTGTCTTTCCCAATGTCATAATCACAATGTAATTGAAGTCCATCAAATGACACTTCATCACAGTTCGTTAACATGGATACCATCAACAATATGACCCACACCTGCCCTCTCTGTTTCTGGAATAACAATTTGAATTGTGTTTGTCACGTACAATTCTCTGTTAACATATCCATGCCATTTGTTTGTTATAACCTACGTTTTCTTAAAAACATTTCGGCACATGTTCCGGTAAACCTCTGGCATTACTTCCCTATTCAAGGCAGACTGAATGATTATACGCAATCAATCTGCCATCTTCAACATTTCTTCCTTCAGTCACACTCACATATCACACCCAGAATGCACAAACGTTCAAAATTATTTTGAACTTTAATAAAACAGTATTGAATTCTAATTGGTTAACTGGAGCTATTTGTTCGGCTATTGTGATTATGTCATTCTCCATGGATCCAAAGCGTCCCGAGAGAGTTTCTTTCTTCTATCAAGAAGGGAATGTTTTCAGGGTCTTATCCCAATTGTATGAGTGGGAGCATCGCCCACACCAGTAACAGGGATCAGCAGCTCCAGAGAGAGGTGGAGGAGAGATCAGTCTGTGAGAACATTAGACTGCAATGGTCCAACAATGGGCAGGAGTTTATCCTATGGTTTTTGCTGGCTTTCCCAGCCTTGGATATTATTAGCATATCTGATTGAAGATGTAAGGATGGTTATTCAAGCTGGTTACTATCCTTTTCTTGCTATAGTTGGTGTTCCTGGCAAGTCACTCTGACTGTCGATTGAACTGAATTGATGCTCATGATATGTAAATTTTGGAAAGGTGCAAGTCAACTTTTTCAGTTCCAATCAAAGATTCCATTCATTAGAAATAATAACTAACAAATTATTATTTACAAATAACTCCCCAATTTGCGAGGATGAAACACACTGTTCTCAACCATCTTGGTTCATTTTCTCCTGCAACGTTTACATCTCCATATCCTCTCCACATGCCAATCCTGTCCAGAACAAACGGTCTCCTCCTCAGCCTCAGTGCAACTCCTGAATAAACCATTGTTTGCACCTTTGTTAATTCTGGATACATGTTTCAAGTCCCTTCTTACCACGTGTCCATTGTAAAACAATTGAACTTGGGATGTTTAACTTGTTCTCTGTACAGAATCTGAAAGATGGGAAGATAGTGTATGGTGGTCACGTCATTGGCTCGTAATCTAGATCCACAGAATAATAATCTGTTGATCCGGCTTGCCTGATGCCCATTAGAGAAGGCAGTGGTTTCATACTTCCCTGGTCAGGTCTCTGTTTAACTGCAAATCTACAGCACTTTGTTTTACTCTTAACTATCCTGTGGAACAGCTGAACCAGCCACTCAGTTCAAGGTCTGTATAACATGCTGGCCTGACCAGAGCTGCACACATCCTGTGAGGGAAAAACAAAAGTGAAGGCAGCTCCCTTCCTTTGCCTATTTCCCATAATCAGACAGCTGATTTCCATTCAAGTAGGTGACCATTCACTGTTTTACACGTATTCTTTGTGACTGAGTCTCTCCCCGAGAGTGATGTACATCTCGATAGGCACCTCTGGAACTGACTTTATTGATGCTGACCTACAGATATAAGGATGTTTTACATTCCACATCTTTTGGAATGCATTGTAAATAAATGGTTTCCTTTGCCACATGACGGAAACGGAGCCAGCTAAGTGAAGGAAATGAATTATTGCGATCAAACTTGAGAGTGTTGTTGTGGACAGATTTTTTCTCCTTTACAAGGAGTGATCTCCTTACCACAGAGAGTATGAACAGGGGTTCCACCGGATTAATCCCTGGGAAAATGGCATCATGAGGAGTGAGTAAAGTTTGATCTGTAGTGCTTTCAGAGAATAAGAGATGATTGTATTGAACACTGAGTGTGGATGGTCAGGCACTAATTATATTTAAACAGATAATGAGAAGGTGATAAATTCCATGTCTGCTGTTTCACTCAGGATGCATGATTCTGGATAGTTTAAGTGCCTCTGAGGACATTACGCCCACCCACCTCAATCTCCACTCCCCAAGGTGATTGAGAGACAGAGAGGTCCAGGTTTTGAATAAACTCTCCCCACATTAAATCAATGCAATTGGTGGGTGATCCTGCACTGAATGTCATATTATCCACCACCTTGACAGCAGCCACAATACGTTCATTCTAAAACAGTTAACTATTCCCACCAGCTTCTGACATTCATAAAGAACATGAATCCATCTTCTCAGAGATGCAGGGTGACTCCTTCAGGTTTATAACATAAGTCTATAAGACACAGGAGCAGAAATTAGGCCAGTTCGCCTATCGAGTCTGCCCATCATTCAATCATCGCTGATAGGTGTCTGAAATCCATTCTCCAGCCTTCTCCTCGTAATTCTTCATCCCCTAAATAATCAAGAACTTATTTAAATCCGTTTCCAATATACTTAATGACCTGGCCCCCACTGCCTTCTGTGGCAATAAATTTTAAAGATTCGCCATTCGCTGGTTAAAGACATTTCTTCTTATCACTGTTCTAAAAGGTGTTCCCTTTCATCGAAGTCTCTGCCCTCGAGCTCTCGTCCAATGTAAACATCTTACCAACATCAACTCTGTCCAGGTAATTCAGTATTCTGTGCTTCCATTACTTTCCCTCTCACCCTTCTAAACTTTACCGAAGATAGACCCAGAGCCCTCAAACATTCCTCATACGATAAACTTTTCATTACTATGACCATTCTTGTGAAAATATTCTGTACAAGCTCCAGGGCCAATACATCCTTCCTGAGATATGGGGCTCAAAATTTCGCACAATACTCCAAATGTGGTCTGACCAGAGACGAAAACAACCTGTTTTATATTCAATTCCTCTCGTAATAAATGCCATCAATAATAAATGCAGTTGTCCTTCTGAATACTGCCTCAACCTGCAAGCTTACCTTGAAACAACTCTGCACTAGAACTCCCAAGTCTCTTTGCACTTCAGATTTCTGCATTTGCTCTCCATTTAAAAAATAGACCATGCCTGTATTCTTCATGCCAAAGTGCATGACCACACACTTTCCAACGTTGGAATGCATCTGCCAATCTCCTTCGTCAACCTCTCCGCCTCCTCAATACGACCAGTCCATCTGCCTATCTATGCATCGTCTGCAAACGTAGCCAGAGTACACTCAGTTCCATCATCTAGATTGTTAACGTAACAAGTAAAAAGTTACGATTCCAACACTGAGCCTTGTAGAACACTACTTGTCATCCACTGGCATCCTGAGAAGGACTCTTTTATTCCCACTCTCTGCTTTCTGCCAGACAAACAAGCTTCTATTCATGCCTATCTCTACCTTACCTCTAACACCACGGACCCTTATCATACTCAGTCATCTCCTGTGTGACACCTTGTCAAAGGCTTTCTTGAAATCCAGGTGGATAACTTCCATTGGCTGTGCTTGGTCAAGCCTGCTCATTTCCTCTTCAAATAATTCCAACAGATTTGTCAAGCATGACATTCTCTTGATGAAACCAAGGTGATTTTGCCCTATTTTGCCAAACACTTGCAAGTATTCAGAAATCTCATCGTTCACAATGGGTTCCAGGATCTTACCCACGACCGAATTAAGCTATTAATTGTGGATTTTTCATTGTCTTTTTCCTTACTCCCTTGTTACAATGGGGTGTCACGTTAATGGGTTTCCAGTGCTCTGGGATCGTTCCTTACTCTAGCGATTCCTGAAAGATCACCACTATCCCCTCACACCGTCTTCAGCTATATTTCTTATATCTCTGGGATATAGTTGATCCAGTCCAGGATATTTAACCACCTGCAGGCCATTCATTTTTTTTTCTAGCACGCTCTCCATGGTGGTGGCCAGCGTACTCAGCTCTGGCCCCTCACTATCTTGAATGTTAAGGAATTACTCGTATCTTCCACCGTGAACTAATTTTTCAGTTCCTCGGCCTTTTCTTGTTCACTACTACTACCTCTCCAGTATCATTTTCCAGCAGTCCAATATCTACTTTTGCCTCTCTTTTGTACTTTATTTATTGAAAGAAGTTCTTACAGACTTCCTTTAAACTAGTGGCTAGCTTACCCCCATATTTAATAATCTCCCTCCTTATTTGATTTTGTTTGCCCTCTGTTTTGTCTTTGTAAGCTTCCCAATCCTTTGGTTTCCCACTGCTCTTCGCCACATTATATGCGTTCTCATTTGCTTCTATGCTGTCCCTGACTTCCCTAGTCAGCTATGGTTGTCTTATCCTCCAACTATCATGCCTCTTTTTCCTCAGGAGAAATCTCTGCTGCATTCTGAATTACTCCAAAAATCTCCTGTCATTGCTGTTCCACTGTCTTTCCTTCTGGGCCCGTCTCCCAGTTAATTCTACCCAGCTCCTCTCTCATGCCTCTGTAATTGCCTTTAGTCAGCTGTAATACCATTACCTCTGATTTTAACTTCTCCACCTCAAATTGCAGAGTAAGTTCAATCATATTATGATCACTGCCTCCTATGATTTCCTTCATCCAAAGCTCCCCTCATCTATTCTGCCTGCACAAGCTGCTACAAAACGCCATCTCATAGACACTCCACAAATTCCTTTTCCTGCAAACCATTATCAAACTGATTCCCAGTCCACCTGCATAATGAAATCCCACATGATCACTGTAACGTTGCCTTTCCTACACATCTTTCTATCTCCTGGTGTATCTTGCACCCCAGCTCCTGACTCCTGTTTGGCGACCTGTACATAACTGCAACTGCATTTTTGCACCTTTTTGATTCCCCAATTCTACCGACACAGATTCTACACCATCTGATCTTACGTAATTTCTTCTAATTGATTAAATTCCATTTCTTACTAGTGAGATAAATCTGTCTCTCTGCCCACTTGCCTATCATTTCGACAGAATGAATATCCTTGAATATTCCGCTCCCAATCCTGATTCTCTTGCGGTGATGTCACTGTGATGCCCTCCATGTCATACATGCTAATTTGTGTATGAGTCACAAGCTTATTTACGTTATTCCTTCCACTGCTTGCATTCTGATATAACGGTTCAGTTCTGTATTTACTGTCCCTCTTCACTTTGTCCTTTGCTTGTCCAGCCGTTGGTACCTACACGAACCCTGGCCACTGACTCATTCCCATCCCACTCCAGGTTCTTCTGTACCCCAGATGACATATACCAAACCCAAGCAGCAGGTATGCAGCACAACCTTCACGACTCTCAATCCTGGTCACAGCAAATATCATCTATGCCTGTAACTATACTACCCGCAATTATCCATAATTGGGCAGCACAGTGACACAGCAATGCTGCCTCACAGTGATAAGGGTTCGGGTTGAATTCCAATCTCTGGAAACTGTCTGTGTGGACTTTGCACATTCTTCCCGTGTCTGCATTGGGAGCATTAACTCTTTTCTCTCTCCACATGCATTTGCTTCGCAATTCTACAATCTACAGTATTTTTTTCTTTTATTTGATGGAGAAATGCTGCAAATGTGACAGCTTTTTGTAAAAGCAGCTGTGGTTCGCGGATTCCTCTGGGTGTTTAGGAATCTTGCCCAGCCACTTATCTGAGTGCAGTGTCCCCGGATACTCATTCCATCTCTTTCAGTCTATCATCACTGCATGCAGCCTTTTCTTTGCCATCCCTTGGACTCCTCACACCCTATTGCCTGGCACTGGATACTCCCTTCACAGGACTGTGCACACGGCACTGGGCACTTTCTGACCCACTGGGATGCTGGGTTAAGACCCTGCCATTGCAAGGAACAGAATAACTACAATCCAATTTAATAGCAAATTAGAGTAAACAGGCTGAATGACATCCATCTTCTTTGACATTTTGCAGTCTTCTGTTTATCCTCGTCAATCGGCAAATAAATGGTCCATATGTCTACCTTGATGTAGGTGATAGATATCAGATCCTCTGGACATTGGACTGAGTCGGTGGGCTCCACCTTCCTGGTTAATGAGGTCACACTCACATTTTTATTATCACGTCTATCCACTTTAAAGAAAAGGCCTTGCTGGAGTTGTGCTGAAATGATATTTGAATTTTGGAGACACTAGAACATGTCACGTGCGAGTGAGATTAGGAATAGGAAGGTAGAACAGTTAAATACACGGCCAAAGGGCTGGTAGCACTTTTGATATGTTGATCATGGGGATTCCCGACTCGGTAGGATATTCCCAAGGAGGACGGGATGCACCTGAACTGGCGGGAATCTCGGTTATGTGGATCATTGGGATTCCTGCGTCGGTAGGACCTACACAAGAAGGACGGAATGGACCTGTACTGGCGGCAATCTCGTGGCATGCAGGTTTGCTATTGTCACTCAGGAGGGTTTAAACTGGTGTGGTACTGGGGAGTGGGAACCAGAGCAGTTGGTCCACAATACAGTGACTGAGGAGGAATTGGAGACCCCAACCAGTGCATCTAAGACCAACAACAAAGACGCGGAGGGCACTGAACACAATGGGACTGGCAACCTGAAGTGTTATTAGTTTAATGTGAGGAATCTGGCAGGTAAGAACTTGGAGATTGGATGAGTACATATAACTACAATGTAAATATTACAGAGATTCCGTGAGAGAAGGACAAAGAGCAATCAATCCAGTGGGTCCAGAAATAGTTGCTGAATATGCAGTGAGTGGCTGGAGACAGTCGTTTGAAGTGAAATAATTATCCAGCACACTGTCGAAATCGGACCATGTGTAATGCAATGTACAGATTGAAGTGACAAAGGAGAAAACTGGAATTGTCTGTCTGCAATATTTTCTGCTTTACTGATAGTATTTTGTAATCTCCTGTCACTGGAAAATAGCAGCAGAAAATATTTCTGGGAATCTCAAACCAAATATCAGGTCAGTGTCTGATGGTTTTAGCTGAAGTGTATTTATTTCAATGCAAGTATTATTATGGGTAATCAGATGAATTTAGAGCCTGAATGGGACTACGATGGGTCTACGATGTTGCAAACATTATAGGGACTTGGTTGATAAAGAGACAGGACTGGGTTTTATTGTTTGAGATGAGCTAGAGGAGAAACTCAAAGATGCGGAGGAGTTGCATTACTAATCAGGGAGGTCGTTATATCTGCACTTAGGACGTATTGGAGGGCTCATCTAATGAGACAACATGAAGAGATCTCAAGATATGATGGATGCATGCGTTAGGATGTACGGTAGTCACTCCAACAACCACCGAGAGATTGAGGAACAAATATGTCGGCCGATTATGGAAACGTGTATTAAAAACGGAGTTGCCATAGTGAGTGACTTTAACATCCCAATATCAAATGAGAGTCCCTTACAGCAAGAGGCTGAGACGGGGTAGAATTTCTTAAGTGCATCTAAGAAAGTAATTTGCAGCGGTATGGGGCTTGTCCAACTACAGGAGAGGCCATACTGGACCTCGTATTAGAAAATGAGTCTGTCCAAGTGATTGGCCATTCAGTAGAAGATCATTTTGGTAACATTGATCACAAAGACCTCAGGTTTGAGATAGCTACGATCATGGAATAAGTCAGGAACTTGTGGAAGTTAACAAATTGGTGGAAGGCAAATCCGCATCAGGCAGAAGCGAGGGGCTGTTAATTGGGAGGAGCTGCTATCAGGCAAATCCACATTTTGCATGGTGGAACTGTTTATTAAATCCTGATTTCACAATCATCTGGTGAATATCCTCCCAACTGCTCGAATTTTAAACTATTTTGTTTGAACAGATATTTACAGGACACTGCATGTTAGAAAACAGGAAGAGATAATGGATAATTGTGTACTGCGTCCTTCGCAGGACTAGCTTGTTTCTCCAGGCACTGGAAGTCTTTATTGTGGGTCAGAGAACTTCGGAATTAATACAGCACAGACGGCGGCAATTTAGTCTATCCTACATCCACACGCTCTCCAACTGCACTATCCGAAAGCAGACAGAGTTATTGGAGATACAGAAGGATAGAGAGACAGAGAGAGAGAGAGAGAATGAAACAGAAAGAAAGAACGTGAAGGGAGATCAACAGAGCGGATAGAAAGTGGAACGACTGACTGAGTGGCAGAAACGGGTGTTAGAAGAGAGTGAAGCTAGATAGATCAGGAGACACCATGAGGAAAATAGACAGAAGATGGAAATTTTATTTCGATATTCCCCTGGACTGAAGGCCTTTGTCTGGTGCCGTCCCCTGTGAGCACTGTGCTTATATTGGCTGTCATCCCAGATCATTTATCTCCAATAACATCACAGAGCTAGGTTGCTGACAGTTAAACTGAATCCAATAGACCAATTGATTGGTTCCAGGGAGAAGGTAGATTAACTTCAATAGACTGGGCGATCAGCAGCAGGAACTGATAAGCCCCCGAAATACTGTGTGTGGGACTGGACCAGGGAATCTCAGTGAAGGGGATCACTGACAATGGGGAAATCAGCATCTCAGCTGTGAGCCGAATAATGATTGATAACGTTTGCACAGCACTTCCATGGTTTTCTAATTCACATTTCAATTTATATAGCTCAAGGTCATGAGTATATTTTAACAATCTTATCTGTTTGTACGTTCCACATTTTGGAATGTACAACAAGTCATTTTGTCCCTATATTTTGTGTTGCATAAGCACATTTTAATACTGGGGAAGAAGGGACCTGATCTGATGGTATGGTCTTCATCTGAACAATGCTGGAACCAGAGTCCTAACAAATCACATAACTAGGGCTGCGGTAAGATCTTTCAACATTTTTTTTATGTTTGGGTGGGGTTTCAGTTTTAGGGGAAATTAGAAAACTCGATTTCAAAGAGGAGGTAAGAGTGCAGAACGCAGGAGAGTTTATTAAAATCTCCAGCACAGGCACAAATAGGACAGAGTGTATTGAAAGTGTAAACAATCAAACTTCAAGCAAACTGGGCAGAGAAATGAAATTGAGAGGAGGCATGGTCAACACAGGACTGAGAATGTTATATCTGAATGCATGCCATATAAGAAATAAGGTAAATGAGCTTGTAGCGCAGATTGAAATTGGCAGAGACGTGCTGCATGGGGATCAGGATTGACAATATTCAAGGGCATGCATCCTATCGAAAAGATAGGTTGGTGGGTGAGTAAGAGTGAAAATAAATCAATCACAAGAATCTTGGTCTCCTTGCTATCGGAAGAATGTTGTGAAACTTGAAAGTATTCAGGAAAGATTTACAAGGATTGAACGATTTGAGCTACATGGAGAAGTTGAGTAGGCTGGGTTTGTTTGCCCTGGAGCGTCAGAGGCTGAGAGGTGACCTTATAGCAATTTAGAACATCACAAGGGGCATGCATGGGATAAATAGACAAAGTAGTTTCCCTGGGGTGGGGAAGAACTAGCGGGCATGGGTTTAGGTTGAGAAGGGAAAGATTTAAAAGGGACCAAAAGAGCAAGTTTTTCCATGCACGGGTGTGTGTATGGAAACAACTGTGGGAGGAAATGGTGGACACTGGTCCCATTCCAATATTTAAAAGGCATCTGATGGGTATGTAAATAGGAGGGGTACGAAGGATATAGGCCAAGTGCTGGCAAATGGGACTAGATTAGGTTGGGTAATCTGGTCGGCATGGACGTGTTGGACCGAAAGATCTGTTTCCATGCTGTACATCTCTTTGACTGTATAACTTTCTGACTGTATGACGTAATGTAGGGTCAGATGGCGCAAAATCAGTGTGGGTCGAATTGAGTATCCCCAAAGGTTGAACAAAGAAACATAGATGGCGTTACGTTCAGGATTCCAAAAATTAGTCAGGAGCTGCGGCACAATATACACCAGGAGATAGAAAAGATGCATAGAAAAGGCAAAGAGCAGTAGTCATGGGAGATTTCAATACACGGGGGGACTGGGAAAATCAGGTTGGTAGTGGTTCGAAAGAAAAATAATTCGATAGGGCTTTTTGGAGCAGCTTGTGGTGGAGCCCACTCAGGAACAGGCAATACTGGATTTAGTGTTGAGCAATGAGGCAGACTATTTAAGAGAACTTAAAGTGAAGGAACACGAAGGAAGCAGTAATCATAATATGAGTGAATTTATTCTGCAATTTGAGAGGAAGAAGATAGAATGAGAGGTAATGGTATTTCAGCTGTATAAAGTCAACTACAGAGGCATGAGGGAGGAGCTGGGTAGAATTGACTGGGATGGGGTCTAGAATGAAAAACAGCAGAACAGGAATGGCAGGAGTATCTGGGAGTAATCCAGGAGACACAACGGAGATTCTTCCCGAGAAACAAGAAGGATGGTACAGGGGAGGATGAAGCAACCATAGCTGACTAGGTTAAAAATCAGACAACACCAGGTTATAGTCCAACAGGTTTAATTGGAAGCACACTAGCTTTCAGAGTGCGGCTCCTTCAACAGGTGTTTGTGTTGGAAGTCAGTGACAGAATAAAAGCAAAAGAGCAAGAATATAATGTGACGAAGGACAGAGGAAAACCAGACGATTTGGAAGCTCACAAAGACCAAGAGAGGGCAACAAAATAATAATAATGGAGGGAGGAGATTAAATATGAGGGTAAGCTTGTCAGTTAAATCAAGGATAATTGTAAGATTTTCTTTAAATATAAAAAGGGCAAAGGCGAGACAAAAGTGGACATTGGGCTGCTGGAAAATGGTACCGGACAAACAGTAGTGGGGAACAAAGAAATGGCCAAGCACACAAATAATTTCCCAGTAGTTCAAGAATGCGAAGGGGCAAAGTTCAGTATGTCACCCATCGCCAAGGCAAACAGGGTAGAAAAGCTAAATGGGCTGAGTAATCACTTGGACCAGAAGGACTTCACCACAGAGTTCTAAGGGAGAAAGCTCAGAGGTAGAGGAGGAGTTAGTGGTGATCTTTCCGGAATCATGAGAATCAGGGAATCTCCCAGAGGACTGGAATAGCAATAATGTAAAATCCATGTTTAAAAAGGGAATAAGGCAGAAGACGAAAAATTAGAGCCCAAATAGCCTAACCTCAGTGGATAAGATCCTGGATCCAATCGGGAAGCATAAGATTTCTGAATATTTGGAGGTGTATAGTAATATTAAGAATATCAGCATGGTATCATCAAGGAGAGGTCATGCCTGACACATCTGCTCGAACATTTTGAGAAAGTAACGAGCAGCTTAGACCCCGGAGTGCCAATCGATGTTATTACCCGGACCTGAAGCAGGCTTTTGACGAGTGCCACACAGAAGATTGATTAAGATAAGGGCCCATGGTGACCGAGGCAAAGTGCTAGCATGGATAGAAGTTTGGCTGCTTGGCAAAAAGCAGTTAGTGGGGATAAAGTGGTACTTCTTAGGATGGCAGCTGGTGATATAACGTGTTCTGCAAGACAAACGTTTACATTGTACATTAATGATCTAGATGATGGATCCGAGGGCATTCTGGCTAAGTTTGCAGATATTACAAAGGTAGCACTGAGTAGGCAGAGAAGCTGCAGAAGGATTTGGACAGGTGAGGAGATGGGCAAAGCAGTGGGAGATGGAGTTCAACATGCACTAGTTTGAGGTCATGCACTTTGGTACGAAGAATAGAGGCATGGACTATTTTGTAAATGGGGAGAAAATTCAGAAGTCTGAAATGCATAGAGACTTGGGAATCCTAGTACAGGCGTCACTCAAGGTAAACTTGCAAGTTGAGTCAGTAGTAAGGAAGGCAAATAGAATGAAGGGATTTATTGCGAGAGGAATTTAAGTTAAAAGCGGGGATGTACTTACAAGGCACTAAAAAGCTATGGTCAGGTCAATTTTGATTATTGTGTGCAATTTTGGATTTTATGTCTCAGCAGATATGTACTGGTCCCGGAGCGTGTTCAGAGGAGGTTCACTGGAATGGTCCCAAGAATGAAAAGCTTAACATATGAAGAACGTTTGAGGGCCTAGGTCGATACACGATGGTATTTAGAAGGATGAGGGGGAATCTAATTCAAACATACAGAATACTGAATGACCTAGACAGAGTGGAGTTTTGAAACTTGTGTCCATTGGTGGGAAAGACTAGGATCCGAGGCACAGACATAGACCAGAGCGAAGACCTTTTAGGACAGAGTTAATGAGTAACTTCTTCAGCCAGAGCATTGTGAGTCTATGGAATTCACTGCCACAGAAGGCTGTGGAGGCCAGGTCATTGAGTATATTTAAGCCTGCATAGGATAGGTTCTCAATTGTAAAGAGGTCAAGGGTTATGGGGAGAATGGGTTTGAGAAATTTATCAGTTTTGATTGATGTTTGAGCAGACTGGATGGGCTGAATGGCCAAGTTTCTACTCCTATGTCTTCTAGTCCTACGGTCTTTCATACTATTTGCTCTCCTCAGTCCTCATTGTAGACTTATACTTGCATCTAATCTTCAAATGATTTATAAAGAGGAGCGTTCTCATACGGATGAATTGGCAATATCATGTTCCCTCACTCTCGTCTCAGCTGCCATGTCCCCCAATTCTGAATGTTTCCTATTTCCACCCCAATGCTATAATCACATTGTAATTGAAGCCCTGTAAGTGGCACTTCATCACAGTTGATTGGCATTAATAAATCAACAGCATGACCCTCACCTGCCCTCTCTGATCTTGAAGTAACAATCTGAATTGCATTTGTCAGGAATAATTCACTGTTAACATATCCATGCCGTTTGTCTATTATAACCCCATGTTGTCTTAGGCACATTTTCCTGTCAGATTATCGACTATAAAAATTGTCTTAATGTTTTATTTATATTGTACTGACTGATCACTAGTTGCAGACTGTATGTTTCCAATTATAAACAGAGAAACGCATTTATGATCTGACAATCCTCTGTCATTACTCCCACATCCAATTCAGATTGAATGATAACACACAATCAATCTACCATCTCCAACATTTCTTCCCTCAGTCACCCTCACATCTCCCACTCCGAATGTGTAACTTTTATACGTTATTTTGAAATTTAATAATAACTCTATTGAATTGAAATGGATCAACTGGAGCTATTTGTTCAGTGACTGTGATTAATGTCAGTCGCTGTGGATCCTAAGTGTGTCACTGGAGGATTAGCCTCTTCTTCACCTAAGGACTGGTTCGATTTGATATCCAATAGTATGAGCAGGAGCATCACCGACAGCATTAACAGGGATCAGCAGCTCCAGAGAGAGGGGAAGGAGAGATCAGAATCTGAGAACATTTGACTGGAACGTTCCAATAATGAACAGGAGTTTATCCGAAGGTCTTTACTACCTTTCAAAGCCTTGGATATCATTAGCAACACAATCGAAGATATCATTTGGATTACTCAAGGTGGTTTCTATCCCATCCTCGCTTTAGTTGGTGTTCCTAGTAAGTCATTCTCTTTGTCTATTAAACCGGGCTGAACTGTGTTTCTGCTCATGTTAGGTAAATTTTGGAAAAGGGGAAGTCAGTGTCTTCACTTCCAGTCAAAAAATCCTTTCGTGATAAATTCTATCAAGCAAATTACTATTTATAAATAGCTCACTGATATACGAGAAGGAACCAGGCTGTTCTCAAACTGCATTATCCTTCTAGCCCTGCGCAGATCTACATTTCGATATACTCCCCACTCACCAATCCAGCCCAGCACCATCATTGTGATGTCCCGGTCTAATCGTCAGCCTCAGTGCAACTTCTGAATAAACCTCTTTATTTGTGCCGCTATGAAATCTGGATTCATCTGTTTCAAGTACCTTCTCACCACATGTCCATGCGAAAAGAATTGTACTTGAGATGTTTAACTTGTTCTCTCCACAGAATCTGTAAGACAAGAAGATAGTGCGTGGTGCCCAAGTCATTGACTCTTCATGTAGAGGCACAGAATAATAATCTGTTGATGTCTCATGAAGCAAATTGATGGAATTTACAAGAAACCATCATTATTTGTAATAAACAGAAGCCCATCTGCTTGCACTATGTCCTTCAGAGAAGGAAATGGGTTATTCTTCCTTGGTCAGGTCTCCTTGTAACTGCAAACCCACAGCAATGTGGTTTACTCTTTGCTGTCCACTGGAACAGCTGGACCAGCCACTCAGTTAAAGATGGGGATAACATGCTGGTCTGACACCAATCTCCCCTTGTCTGACATAAACCATACCCACAGTCCCTGACAACAATCTCCCCCTGCCTGATATCGACCAGTCCCACAGTCACTGACAACAATTTCGTCCTGTCTGATATAATCCAGCCCCACAGTCACTGACACCAATCTCCCCCATCTGACATAAACCAGCCCCACAGTAACTGACAACAATCTCCCCCTGTCCGATATCAACCAGCTACACAGTCACTGACACCAATCTCCCTCTGTCTGATATAATCCAGCCCCAGAGTCACTAATACAATTGTCCCCCTGTCTGATATAAACCAGCCCCACAGTCACTGACACCAATCTCCCTCTGACTGGTATAAACCAGCCCCACAGTCACTGACACCAATCTCCCTCTGTCTGGTATAAACCAGCCCCACAGTCACTGACAACAATCTCCCCCTGTCTGATATAAACCAGTCCCACAGTCACTGAAACCAATCTCCCCCTGTCTGGTATAAACCAGCCCCAGAGTCACTGACACCAATCTCCCTCTGTCTGATATAAACCAGCCCCACAGTCACTGACACCATTCTCCCCTGTCTGATATAATCCAGCCTCCCAGTCACTGACACCAATCTCCCCCTGTCTGATATAAACCAGCCCCAAAGTCACTGACACCAATCTCCCCCTGTCTGATATAAACCAGACCCACAGTCAGTGACGCCAGACACTTTCTGTCTGATATGAACCAACTAGGTAAAAACAAGGACTGTAGATGCTGAAACTAGAGTCTAGATTAGAGTGGTGCTGGAAAAACACAGGTAGCGTTGATATAAACCAACACCACAGTCACTGACACCAATCTCCCCCTGTCTGATAAAAACCAGCCCACAGTCACTGACACCAATTTCCTCCTGTCTGATATAAACCAGTCCCACAGTCACTGACAGCAATATCCCCCTGTCTGATATCAACCAGCTCCACAGTCACTGACACCAATCTCCCTCTGTCTGATATAATCCAGCCCCACAGTCACTAACACCATGTCCCCCTGTCTGATATAAACCAGCCCCAGAGTCACTGACACCAATCTCCCTCTGTCTGATATAAACCAGCGCCACAGTCACTGACACCAATCTCCCCCATGTCTGATATAAACCAGACCCACAGTCACTGACGCCAATCTCCCCTTGTCTGATATACTTCAGTCCCACAGTCACTGACACCATTCTCCCCCTGTCTGATATAAACACGCCCCACAGTCACTGACACCATTCTCCCTGAGTCTGATATAAACCAGCCTCACAGTCACTGACGCCAATAACCCCCTGTCTGACACAAACCAGCCCCACAGTCACTGACACCAATTTCTGCATGTCTGATATAAACCAGCCCCACAGTCACTGACACCAATCTCCCCGTGTCTGATATACTCCAGCCCCACAGTCACTGACACCATTCTTCCTCCTGTCTGATATAAACCAGCCCCACAGTCACTGACACCATTCTCCCCCTGTCTGATATAAACCAGCCCCACAGTCACTGACACCAATCTCCCCGAGTCTGATATAAACCAGCCCCACAGTCACTGACACCATTCTCCCCGAGTCTGATATAAACCAGCCCCATAGTCACTGACGCCAATATCCCCCTGTCTGACACAAACCAGCACCACAGTCACTGACACCAATTTCTGCATGTCTGATATAAACCAGCCCCATATTCCCTGACACCAATCTCTCCCTGTCTGATATAAACCAGCCACACAGTCACTGAAGCCAATCTCCTCCTGTCTGATACAAACCAGCCCAAAGTTACTGACATCAATCTCCCCCTGTCTGATATAATCCAGCCCCACAGTCACTGACACCAATCTCTCTCTGTCTGACATAAACCAGCCCCTTTTTCACTAATGCCAATCTCCCCCTGTCTGACACAAACCAGCCCCACAGTCACTGACACCAATTTCTGCATGTCTGATTTAAACCAGCCCCATAATCCCTGATACCAATCTCTCCCTGTCTGATATAATCCAGCCCCATAGTCCCTTACACCAATCTCTGCCTGTCTGATATAACCCAGCCCCACTGACACCAATCTCCCGCTGTCTGATATAAAGCAGCCCACAGTCACTGACACCAATCTCCCATTGTCTGATATAAACCAGCCCAACAGTCACTGACACCAATCTCCCGCTGTCTGATATAAACCAGCCCACAGTCACTGACATCTATCTCACCTTGTCTGATATAAACCATATCCACATTCCCTGACACCAATTTACTAAAGTCTGATATAAACCAGACCCACAGTCACTAACACCATTGTCCCCTGTCTGTTATAAACCAGCCCCAGAGTCACTGACACCAATCTCCCTCTGTCTGATATAAACCAGCCCCACAGTCACTGACACCATTCTCCCCCTGTCTGATATAATCCAGCCTCCCAGTCACTGACACCAATCTCCCCCTGTCTGATATACACCAGCCCCAAAGTCACTGACACCAATCTCCCCCTGTCTGATATAAACCAGACCCACAGTCAGTGACGCCAGACACTTTCTGTCTGATATGAACCAACTAGGTAAAAATAAGGACTGTAGATGCTGAAACTAGAGTCTAGATTAGAGTGGTGCTGGAAAAACACAGGTAGCGTTGATATAAACCAACACCACAGTCACTGACACCAATCTCCCCCTGTCTGATAAAAACCAGCCCACAGTCACTGACACCAATTTCCTCCTGTCTGATATAAACCAGTCCCACAGTCACTGACAGCAATATCCCCCTGTCTGATATCAACCAGCTCAACAGTCACTGACACCAATCTCCCTCTGTCTGATATAATCCAGCCCCACAGTCACTAACACCATGTCCCCCTGTCTGATATAAACCAGCCCCACAGTCACTGACACCAATCTCCCTCTGTCTGATATAAAGCAGCTCCACAGTCACAGACACCAATCTCCCCTTGTCTGATATAAACCAGTCCCACAGGCACTGACACCAAATTCCTCCTGTCTGACATAATCCAGCCCAATAGTCACTGATACCAATCTCCCGCTGTCTGATATCAACTAGGCCCACAGTCACGGACTGAAAATGTGTTGCTGGAAAAGCGCAGCAGGTCAGGCAGCATCCAGGGAACAGGAGAATCGACGTTTCGGGCATAAGCCCTTCTTCAGGAATCCTGATTCCTGAAGATGGGCTTATGCCCGATACGTCGATTCTCCTGTTCCCTGGATGGTGTCCGACCTGTTGCGCTTTTCCAGTAACGCATTTATAGCTCTGATCGCCAGCATCTGCAGTCCTCACTTTCTCCCCACAGTCACTGACAGCAATCTCCCCCTGTCTGATATAAACCAGCCCCACAGTTACTGACACCAATCTCCCCCAGTCTGATATAAACCATATCCACAGTCACTGACAACAATCTCCCCCTGTCTGATATAAACCATATCCACAGTCACTGACACCAATCTCCCCCTGTCTGATATAAACCATAACCACAGTCACTGACAACAATCTCCCCCTGTCTTTTATAAACCAGACCCACAGTCACTGACAACAATCTCCCCCTGTCTGATATCAACCAGTCCCACAGTCACTGACACCATTATCCCCCTGTCTGATATAATCCAGCCCCACAGTCACTGACACCAATCTCCCCCTGTCTGATATAAACCAGCCCCACAGTCACTGACACCAATTTCCTCCTGTCTGATATAAACCAGTCCCACAGTCACTAACACCATTGTCCCCCTGTCTGATATAATCCAGCCTCCCAGTCACTGACACCAATCTCCCCCTGTCTGATACAAATCAGCCCCACAGTCACTGAAACCAATCTCCCCCTGTCTGATATAAACCAGCCCCAGAGTCACTGACTCCAATCTCCCTCTGTCTGATATAAACCAGCCCCACAGTCACTGACACCAAATTCCTCCTGTCTGATTTAATCCAGCCTCATAGTCACTGATACCAATCTCCCGCTGTCTGATATAAAGCAGCTCCACAGTCACTGACACCAATCTCCCCTTGTCTGATATAAACCAGACTCACAATCACTGAGGCCAATCTCCTCCAGTGTGATATAAACCAGCTCCACAGTTACTGACGCCAATCTCCTCCTGTCTGACATAAACCAGCCCCACATTCACTGACACCAATCTCCCCCTGTCTGACATAAACCAGCCCCACAGTCACTAACACCATTGTCCCGCTGTCTGATATAAACCAGCCCAAAGTCACTGACACCTATCTCCCATTGACTGACATAAAGCAGCCCACAGTCACGGACACCAATTTCCTCCTGTCAGATATAATCCAGCCCCAAAGTCACTGACACCAATTTCCTCCTGTCTGATATAAACCAGTCCCACAGTCACTGACACCAAACTCCCATTGTCTGATATAAACAATCCCCACAGTCACTGACACCAATCTCCCCCGTCTGACATAAACCGGCCCCACAGTCAATGACACCAATCTCCCCCGTCTGACATAAACCATCACCACAGTCACTGACACCAATCTCCCCCGTCTGATATAAACCAGCCCCACAGTCACTAACACCATTGTCCCCCAGTCTGATATAAACCAGCCCACAGTCCCTGACACCAATTTACTTCTGTCTGATATAATCCAACCCCATAGTCACTGACAACAATCTCCCTCTGTCTGATATAAACCAGCCCCACAGTCGCTGACACCAATCTCCCCGTGTCTGATATAATCCAGACCCATAGTCACTCACGCCAATCTCCTCCAGTCTGATATAAACCATCTCCACAGTCACTGACGCCAATCTCCTCCTATCTGACATAAACCAGCTCCACTGTCACTCACACCAATCTCCCTCTGTCTGATATAAACCAGCCCCACAGTCAATGACACCAATCTCCTCGTGTCTGATATAAACCAGGCCCAGAGTCACTCACGCCAATCTCCTCCAGTCTGATATAAACCAGTTCCACAGTCACTGACGCCAATCTCCTCCTGTCTGACATAAACCAGCTCCACAGTCACTGACACCAATCTCTCTCTGTCTGATATAAACCAGCCCCACAGTCACTGACACCAAACTCCCCGTGTCTGATATAATCCAGACCCATAGTCACTCACGCCAATCTCCTCCAGTCTGATATAAACCAGCTCCACAGTCACTGACGCCAATCTCCTCCTGTCTGACATAAACCAGCCCCTTTTTCACTGACGCCAATCTCCCCCTGTCTAATATAAACCAGCCCCACAGACACTGACACCAATCTTCCGCTGTCTGATATACACCAGCCCCACAGTCACTGAGCCAATCTCCTACTGTCTAACATAAACTATACCCACAGTCACTGACACCAATCTCCCCCTGTCTGATATAAGCCATTCCTGATGAAGGGCTTTTGCCCGAAACGTCGATTTTGCCTGTCCTCGGATGCTGCATGAATTGCTGTGCTCTTCCAGCACCACAAATCCAAAATCTGGTTTCCAGCATCTGCAGTCATTGTTTTTAACCTCACAGTCAATGAAGCCAATCTCCCCCTGTCTGATATAAACCAGACCCACAGTCACTGACACCAATCTCCTCCAGTCTGATATAAACCAGCCCCACAGTCCCTGACACTAATCACGCCCTGTCTGATATAAACCAGCCCCACAGTCACTGACACCAATCTCCCTCTGTCTGATATAAACCAGTCCCACAGTCACTGACACCAATCTCCCCCTGTCTGACATAAACCAGTCCCACAGTCACTGACACCAATCTCCTCCAGGCTGATATAAACCAGCCCCACAGTCACTGACACCAATCTCCCCATGTCTGATATAAACCAGATCCATAGTCACTGACGCCAATCTCTTCCAGTCTTATATAAACCAGCTCCACATTCACTGACCCCAATCTCCTCCTGTCTGACATAAACCAGCCCCACAGTCACTGACAGCAATCTCCCTCTGTCTGATATAAACCAGCCCCACAGTCACTGACACCAATCACCCCGTGTCTGATATAATCCAGTCCCATAGTCACTCACGCCAATCTCCTCCAGTCTGACAGCAACCAGCTCCACAGTCACTGATGCCAATCTCCTCCTGTCTGACATGAACCAGCCCCTTTTTCACTGTCACTAATCTCCCGCTGTCTGATATAAACCTGCCCCACAGACACTGACACCAATCTCCCGCTGTCTGATATAAACCAGCCCCACAGTCGCTGAGCCAATCTCCTCCTGTCTGATATAAACCATACCCACAGTCCCTGACAACAATCACCCCCTGTCTGATATAAACCAACCCACAGTCACTGACACCAATTTCCTCCTGTCTGATATAAGCCAGTCCCACAGTCACTGACACCAATCTCCCCTGTCTGATATAAAGCAGCCCCACAGTCACTGACACCAATCTCCCCCGTTTGACATAAACCAGCCCCACAGTAACTGACAACAATCTCCCCCTGTCTGATATCAACCAGCTACACAGTCACTGACACCAATCTCCCTCTGTCTGATATAATCCAGCCCCAGAGTCACTAACACAATTGTCCCCCTGTCTGATATAAACCAGCCTCACAGTCACTGAAGCAAATCTCCTCCTGTCTGATATAAACCAGCTCACAGTTACTGACACCAATCTCCCCCTGCCTGATATAATCCAGCCCCACAGTCACTGACACCAATCTCCTCCTGTCTGATATAAACCGGACCCACAGTCACTGACACCAATCTCCCTCTGTCTGGTATAAACCAGCCCCACAGTCACTGACATCAATCTCCCCTTGTCTGATATAAACCAGTCCCTCAGTCACTGACACCAATCTCCCCCTGTCTGATATAAACCAGTCCCACAGTCACTGATACGAATCTCCTCCAGTCTGATATGAACCAGCCCCACAGTCACTGACACCAATATCCCCTAGTCTGATATAAACCAGACCCACAGTCCCTGACACCAATCTCCCCCTGTCTGATATAAACCAGCCCCACAGTCACTGACACCATTCTCCCCCTGTCTGATATAAACCAGACCCACAGTCACTGACGCCAATCTCCCCCTGACTGATATAAACCAGCCCCTCAGTCACTGACACCAATCTCCCCCTGTCTGATATAAACCAGACCCACATTCATTGACGCCAATCTCCTCCAGTCTGACATAAACCAGCTCCACAGTCACTGACGCCAATCACCTCCTGTCTGACATAAACCAGCCCCTTTTTCACTGACGCCAATCTCCCCCTGTCTGACATAAACTTGCCCAGACTCACTGACACCAATTTCTGTATGTCTGATATAAACCAGCCCCACAGACACTAACACCAATCTCCCGCTGTCTGATATAAACCAGCTCACAATCACTGACGCCAATCTCCCCCTGTCTGATATAAACCAGTCCCACAGTCACTGACACGAATCTCCTCCAGTCTGATATGAACCAGCCCCACAGTCACTGACACCAATATCCCCTAGTCTGATATAAACCAGACCCACAGTCCCTGACACCAATCTCCCCCTGTCTGATATAAACCAGCTCCTCAGTCACTGACACCATTCTCCCCCTGTCTGATATAAACCAGACCCACAGTCACTGACGCCAATCTCCCCCTGACTGATATAAACCAGCCCCTCAGTCACTGACACCAATCTCCCCCTGTCTGATATAAACCAGACCCACATTCATTGACGCCAATCTCCTCCAGTCTGATATAATCCAGCCCCACAGTCACTGACACCAATTTCCTCCAGTTTGATATAAACCAGCCCCACAGACACTAACACCAATCTCCCGCTGTCTGATATAAACCAGCTCACAATCACTGACGCCAATCTCCCCTTGTCTGATATAAACCAGACTCACAGTCACTGAAGCCAATCTCCCCCTGTCTGATATAAACCAGCCCCACAGTAACTGACAACAATCTCCCCCTCTCTGACATAAACCAGCCCCACAGTAACTGACAACAATCTCCCCCTGACTGATATAATCCAGCCCCACTGTCACTGACACCAATCTCCCCCTGTCTGACGTAAACCAGCCCCACACTAACTGACAACAATCTTCTCCTGTCTGACATAACCTAGCTCCACTGTAACTGACAACAATCTCCCTCTGTCTGATATAAACCAGCCCCACAGTCACTGTCTGATATAAACCAGCCCCAGAGTCACTGACACCAACCTCCCTCTGTCTGATATAAACCAGCCCCACAGTCACTGACACCAAATTCCTCCTGTCTGATATAATCCAGCCCCATAGTCACTGACACCAATCTCCCCCTGTCTGATATAAACTAGGCCCACAGTCACTGACTGAAAATGTGTTGCTGGAAAAGCGCAGCAGGTCGGGCAGCATCCAGGGAGCAGGAGAATTGACGTTTCGGGCATAAGCCCTTCTTCAGGAATCAGAATTATTGCATCACATCCTGATTCCTGAAGAAGGGCTTATCCCCGAAACGTCAATTCTCCTGTTCCCTGGATGCTGCCCGACCTGCTGCGCTTTTCCAGCAACACATTTTCACCTCTGATCGCCAGCATCTGCAGTCCTCACTTTCTCCCCACAGTCACTGACACCAATCTCCCCCTGCCTGATAGAATCCAGCCCCGCAGTCACTGACACCAATCTCCCACTGTCTGATATAAACCAGACCCACAGTCACTGACGCCAATCTCCCCCTTGTCTGATATAAACCATACCCCCAGTCCCTGACAACAATCTCCTCCTGTCTGATATAATCCAGCCCCACAATCACTGACACCAATCTCCCGCTGTCTGATATAAACCAGCCCCACAGTCAGTTACTCCAATCTCTTTCCGTCTGATATGTTTCAACTAGGTAAAAACCAGGACTGTAGAGTCTCGATTAGAGTGGTGCTGGAAAAACACATGTCTCGTTGATATAAACCAACACCACAGTCACTAACACCAATCTCCCCCTGTCTGATATCAACCAGCTACACAGTCACTGACACCAATCTCCCCCTGTCTGATATAATCCAGCCCCAGAGTCAATAACACAATTGTCCCCCTGTCTAATAGAAACCAGCCCCACAGTCACTGACACCAATCTCCTCCTGTCTGATGTCAACCAGCCCACAGTCACTGACACCAATCTCCTCCTGTCTGATGTCAACCAGCTCCACAGTCACTGACACCAATCTCCTCCTGTCTGACATGAACAAGCCCCACAATCACTAACACCAATCTCCCCTTGTCTTATATGAACCAGCTCCACAGTCACTGACACCAACCTCCTCCTGTCTGATATAAACCAGACCCACAGTCCCTGACACCAATCTCCCCCTGTCTGATATCAACCAGCTCCACAGTCACTGACACCAATCTCCCTCTGTCTGATATAATCCAGCCCCACAGTCACTGACACCATTCTTCCCCTGTCTGAGATAAACCAGCTCCACAGTCACTGACGCAAATCTCCTCCTGTCTGACATAAACCAACCCCACAGTCACTGACACCAATCTCCCGAGGTCTGATATAAACCAACCCACAGTCACTGACACTAATCTCCCCTTGTCTGATATAAACCAGGCCCACAGTCACTGACACCAATCTCCCCCTGTCTGATATAAACCAGCCCCAAAGTCACTGACACCAATCTCCCCTTGTCTGATATAAACCAGCCCCACAGTCACTGACACCATTCTCCCCCTGTCGTAGAGAAACCAGCCACACAGTCAGTGACACCAATCTCCCCCTGTCTGATATAAACCAGCCCCAAAGTCACTGTCACCAATCTCCCCCTTTCTGATATAAACCAGACCCACAGTCACTGACACCAATCTCCCCTTGTCTGATATAAACCAGCCATCAGTCACTGACACCAATCTCCACCTGTCTGATATAAACCAGACCCACATTCACTGACGCCAATCTCCTCCAGTCTGATATAAACCAGCCCACAGTCACTGACACCAATTTCCTCCTGTCTGATATAAGCCAGTCCCACAGTCACTGACACCAATCTCCCCCTGTCTGATATAAACCAGCCCCACAGTCACTGACACCAATCTCCCCTGTCTGATATAAACCAACCCCACAGTCACTGACATCAATCTCCCCCGTCTGACATAAACCAGCCCCACAGTAACTGTCAACAATCTCCCCCTGTCTGATATCAACCAGCTACACAGTCACTGACACCAATCTCCCCCTGTCTGATATAATCCAGCCCCAGAGTCACTAACACAATTGTCCCCCTGTCTAATAGAAACCAGCCCCACAGTCACTGAAGCCAATCTCCTCCTGTCTGATGTCAACCAGCTCCACAGTCACTGACACCAATCTCCTCCTGTCTGACATGAACAAGCCCCACAATCACTAACACCAATCTCCCCTTGTCTTATATGAACCAGCCCCACAGTCACTGACACCAACCTCCTCCTGTCTGATATAAACCAGACCCACAGTCCCTGACACCAATCTCCCCCTGTCTGATATCAACCAGCTCCACAGTCACTGACACCAATCTCCCTCTGTCTGATATAATCCAGTCCCACAGTCACTGACACCATTCTTCCCCTGTCTGATATAAACCAGCTCCACAGTCACTGACGCAAATCTCCTCCTGTCTGACATAAACCAACCCCACAGTCACTGACACCAATCTCCCGAGGTCTGATATAAACCAACCCACAGTCACTGACACCAATCTCCCCTTGTCTGATATAAACCAGGCCCACAGTCACTGACACCAATCTCCCCCTGTCTGATATAAACCAGCCCCAAAGTCACTGTCACCAATCTCCCCCTTTCTGATATAAACCAGACCCACAGTCACTGACACCAATCTCCCCTTGTCTGATATAAACCAGCCCCACAGTCACTGACACCATTCTCCCCCTGTCTTAGAGAAACCAGCCACACAGTCAGTGACACCAATCTCCCTCTGTCTGATATAAACCAGACCCTCATTCACTGACGCCAATCTCCTCCAGTCTGATATAAACCAGCTCCACAGTCAGTGACGCCAATCTCCTCCTGTCTGACATAAACCAGCCCCTTTTTCACTGACGCCAATCTCCCCCTGTCTTTCATAAACCAGCCCCACAATCACTGAATCCAATTTCTGCCTGTCTGATATAATCCAGACCCATGGTCCCTGACACCAATCTCCCCTTGTCTGATATAAACCAGACACACAGTCCATGACACCGATCTCCCCCTGTCTGATATAAACCAGACCCACAGTCACTGACACCAATCTCCCGCTTTCTGATATAATCCAGCTCACAATCACTGACGCCAATCTCCCCTTGTCTGATATTAAGCAGACTCACAGTCACTGACACCAATCTCCCCCTGTCTGATATAATCCAGACCCATGGTCCCTGACACCAATCTCCCCTTGTCTGATATAAACCAGACACACAGTCCATGACACCGATCTCCCCCTGTCTGATATAAACCAGACCCACAGTCACTGACACCAATCTCCCGCTTTCTGATATAAACCAGCTCACAATCACTGACGCCAATCTCCCCTTGTCTGATATAAAGCAGACTCACAGTCACTGACACCAATCTCCCCCTGTCTGATATAATCCAGCCCCACAGTCACTGACAAAATTCTCCTCCAGTCTGATATAAACCAGCTCCACAGTCACTGACGCCAATCTCCTCCTGTCTGACATAAACCAGCCCCTTTTTCACTGACGCCAATCTCCCCATGTCTGACATAAACCAGCCCCACAGTCACTGACACCAATTTCTGCATGTCTGATATAAACCAGCCCCACAGACACTAACACCAATCTCCCGCTGTCTTACATAAACCAGCTCACAATCACTGACGCCAATCACACATTGTCTGATATAAACCAGACTCACAGTCACTGACACCAATCTCCCCCTGTCTGATATAATGCATACCCACAGTCACTGACACCAATTTCCTCCAGTCTGATATAATCCAGCCCCACAGTCACTGACACCAATTTCCTCCAGTTTGATATAAACCAGCCCCACAGACACTGACACCAATCTCCCGCTGTCTGATATAAACCAGCTCACAATCACTGACGCCAATCTCCCCTTGTCTGATATAAAGCAGACTCACAGTCACTGACACCACTCTCCCCCTGTCTGATATAAACCATACCCCCAATCAATGACACCAATTTCCTCCTGTCTGATATAAACCAGACCCACAGTCATTGACACCAATTTCCCATTGTCTGATATAAACTAGCCCAAATGTCACTGATACGAATCTCCCCCTTTCTGATATAAACCAGACCCACAGTCCCTGACACGAATCTCCCCCTGTCTGATATAAAACAGTCCCACAGTCACTGACACCAATCTCCCCCTGTCTGATATAAACCAGCCCCACAGTATTGGACGCCAATCTTCCCCTGTCTGATATAAACCAGCCCCACAGTCACTGACACCGATCTCTCCCAGTCTGATATAAACCAAACCCTCAGTCACTGACACCAAACTCCCTCTGTCTGATATGAACCAGCCCCACAGTCGCTGACACCAATCTCCCCTTGTCTGATATAAACCAGACCCACAGTCCCTGACACCAATCTCCCCCTGTCTGATATCAACCTGCTCCACAGTCACTGACACCAATCTCCCTCTGTATGATATAATCCAGCCCCACAGTCACTGACACCATTCTCCCCCTGTCTGATATAAACCAGCCCCACAGTCACTGACGCCAATCGCCTCCGGTCTGACATAAACCAGCTCCTTTTTCACAAATGCCAATCTCCCCCTGTCTGACATAAACCAGCCCCACCGTCACTGACACCAATTTCTGCATGTCTGATATAAACCAGCCCCATAGTCCCTGACACCAATCTCTCCCTGTCTGATATAATCCTGCCCCATAGTCCCTTACACCAATCTCTGCCTGTCTGATATAACCCAGCCCCACTGACACTGACACCAATCTCCCGCTGTCTGATATAAGGCAGCCCATAGTCACTGACACCAATTTCCTCCAGTCTGATATAAACCAGCCCCACAGTCACTGACACCAATCTCCCCCTGTCTGATATAAACCAGACCCACAGTCACTGACACCAATCTCCTCCTGTCTGATATATTCCAGCCCCTTTTTCACTGACGCCAATCTCACCCTGTCTGATATAAACCAGCTCTACAGTCACTGACACCAATCTCTGCCTGTATGATATAAACGAGCCCCTTATTCACTGACACCAATCTCCCCTGATATAAACCAATCCCCTAGAGAGTGATACCAAACTCCCCCTGTCCAATTTAAACCATTCCCACAAAATCTTTCACCAATTTCCTCTTGTCTGATATAAATCAGCTCCTAGACGACTGACACCAATCCCGCCCTTTCTAATATAAACTAGCCAGACATTCAGTGACGAAAATGTGTTGCTGGAAAAGCGCAGCAGGTCAGGCAGCATCCAAGGAGCAGGGGAATCGACGTTATTGGGCATGATTCCTGAAGAAGGGCTCATGCCGAAACGTCGATTCTCCTGTTCCCTGGATGCTGCCTGACCTGCTGCGCTTTTCCAGCAACACATTTTCAGCTCTGATCTCCAGCATCTGCAGTCCACACTTTCTCCTAGACAGTCAGTGACACCAATCTCCGCCAGTCTGGTTGAAATCAGCCCCACCGACACTGACACCAATCTCCTCCTGTCTGATATAAACCAGCCCCACCGACACTGACACCAATCTCCTCCTGTCTGATATAAACCAGACCCACAGTCATTGACACCAATCTCCCTCTGTCTGATATGAACCAGACCCACAGTCGCTGATACCAATCTCCCCTTGTCTGATATAAACCAGGCCCACAGTCCCTGACACCAATCTCCCCCTGTCTGACATCAACCAGCTTCACAGTAACTGACACCAATCTCCCTCTGTCTGATATAATCCAGCCCCACAGTCACTGATAAAATTCTCCCTCTGTCTGATATAAACCAGCCCCACAGTCTCTGACACCATTGTCCCCCTGTCTGATATAAACCAGCCCCACAGTCACTGACGCCAATCTCCCCTGTCTGATATAAACCAGCCCCTCAGTCACTGACACCAATCTCCCCCTGACTGATATAAACCAGACCCACATTCACTGACGCCAATCTCCTCCAGTCTGATATAAACCAGCTCCACAGTCAGTGACGCCAATCTCCTCCTGTCTGACATAAACCAGTCCCTTTTTCACTGACGCCAATCTCCCCATGTCTGACATAGATCAGCCCCACAGTCACTCAGACCAATTTCTGCATGTCTGATATATACCAGCCCCACAGACACTAACACCAATCCTCCGCTGTCTGACATAAACCAGCCCCACAGTCACTGACACCAATTTCTGCATGTCTGATATAAACCAGCCCCACAGTCACTGGCAACAATCTTTGCCTGCCTGATATAAATCAGAGGACAAAGTGATGTCTGCAGATGCTGGAGATCAGAGCTGAAAGTGTGTTGCTGGAAAAGCGCAACAGGTCAGGCAGCATCCAGGGAACAGGAGAATCGACGTTTCGGGCATGATTACTAAAGAAGGGCTTATGCCCGAAACGTCGATTCTCCTGTTCCCTGGATGCTGCCTGACCGGCTGCGCTTTTCCAGCAACACATTTCCAGCTCTGATAATAATCAGACCCACAGTCACTGATGCCAATCTCCCCTTGTCTGATATAAACAACCCCCACAGTCACTGACACCAGTCTCTGCCTGTCTGATATAAACCAACCCACAGTCACTGACATCAATCTCTCTCTGTCTGATATAAACGAGCCCCACAGTCACTGACACCAATCTCCCTCTGTCTGATATAAACCAGCCCCACAGTCACTGACACCAATCTCCCCCTGCCTGATATTAACCAGACCCAAAATCCCTGACACCAATCTCCCCCTGTCTGATATCAACCAGCTCTACAGTCACTGACACCAATCTCTGCCTGTATGATATAAACGAGCCCCTTATTCACTGACACCAATCTCCCCTGATATAAACCAGTCCCCTAGAGAGTGATACCAAACTCCCCCTGTCCAATTTAAACCATTCCCACAAAATCTTTCACCAATTTCCTCTTGTCTGATATAAACCAGCTCCTAGACCACTGACACCAATCCCGCCCTTTCTAATATAAACTAGCCAGACAGTCAGTGACGAAAATGTGTTGCTAGAAAAGCGCAGCAGGTCAGGCAGCATCCAAGGAGCAGGGGAATCGACGTTATTGGGCATGATTCCTGAAGAAGGGCTCATGCCCGAAACATCGATTCTCCTGTTCCCTGGATGCTGCCTGACCTGCTGCGCTTTTCCAGCAACACATTTTCAGCTCTGATCTCCAGCATCTGCAGTCCACACTTTCTCCTAGACAGTCAGTGACACCAATCTCCGCCAGTCTGGTTGAAATCAGCCCCACCGACACTGACACCAATCTCCTCCTGTCTGATATAAACCAGCCCCACAGTCACTGACACCAATCTCTTCAGCTATGACATAAACTTTGATTCCCATTCTTCCTGGTAGGAAAGTAGGACCATGTGTGCAATGTTCAAGTCAGTAAGAATTGTCAGCAAGGATTCATCAACACTTTCTTTTTGGAGATTTTAATGCCAGGGAACTTTTCAGATATCAAATTTCAGTTCTTTTCCCAGGGAGCAAGTTCCATTTGAAGCAGAAATTCAATATTAGTTGCACACTAATTGCCTGTGAAATTTTTCTGAATTTGACAGAATGACCACAGAGAGCTGATTTTAAAGGGTCACTATACCCCAAAGAACGCTGTCAGCTACAATGACAAGAATCTTCAACTCTACCCTAGTGATAAGGAAGTAACTTCAGCAGAAACAAACCCGAACTGTAAGAATGTCCTTGATTCAATGCTGGATGTCAGAGCAACAGGAGTAATGGAATATTCCAACCTCTGCAGTCCCTTGTAGACTTGTTGGTGTGGGAGCTGACTACATCCACTTGCACTGGTTGAACAGGTCACTCCCAGGTGTGAATCTGCTGATGGGCAGAAGGCTGGATGAAGTTGTGAATCCTTTCTCTCACACAGGGCAGGCGAATGGCCTTGACACAAGGTGAACTCATTGATGGGTCAGAAGGTTAGATGTATTAGGGAACCCTTTCTCCCACACGACAGATGACTATTTTTTCCGCAGTTTGAACATGCTGATGGATCAGTAGCCGTGACAGTTGAGAAGCTCCCTCTCTCAAATGGAGCAGGGGAATGAATAGCTTCTCCCCAGTATGAACCTGATGTACCAGTCACTCTGAGTGAATCCTTTCTCACAGAGACAACAGGTGAATGGTCTCTCACTTGTGTGAAATAGCTGGTGTGTCACCAGAGTTGTTGACTGAGTGAATCCTTTCCCACACTGAATGCAGGAGAATGGCTTCTCTCCAGTGTGTCTGTGCGAATGAATTTCCAACAGGAGTGAGTATTTGAATGCCTTTCCACAATCCCCATGTTTACGTGGTTTCCCTGTGGTACTGGTGTTGTTACTTGTCTCCAGGTTTGGTGATCAGTTCAAGCCTTGCCCACACACAAACACAGCCACAGAGTGGTGGGAAATGGGAACTCACTGTCTTTAAGGGTGACAGAAGGAGAAACTCTCCAAATATTGATGATGCTGTTATGAAGTTGAATGTGTATACTGTACCTATAAGGGAGAGTGAAGGATGTTTTGGCAGTGAGGGCAACTGTCGTGTGACTTGACTATGATGAAAATATGTAACATTTGGTTGTAAACTAGATACCTAGTAGTTTGACCACCATTTGAATTCAACCAATCAATTTAAATTATGCCCCAGTAAACTAAAACCCAATGGAATTTGAATTTTACCGTTTTGACAACTTAGAACCAGTGAGATGATCCGATATTTGGGGTATCAAAGATCAGCATTTTGAGAGTTAGCTAGAGAGAGAGAGAGAGAGAGAGAGAGACTGCCATCCAAAACACTCTCGATCAAAGGTACTTTTTTTACTCTTGCAGCAGAAGTCTAAAGATGACCCAGGGAGATCTACAAACAGGAAGATCGACACCGGATTTGAAAATTAATATGTTGCACATTTTAATTGGGGATTATTGGATCAGTATATTGTTATAGAGTTGGACATCTTTAAGAGAAAAGTGGTTCAGAGTTGTAAATAGTTATTGTTTACATAGAACATAGAAAAGTACAGTACAGAACAGGCCCTTTGGCCCACGATGTTGTGCTAAGGATTAATCCTAATGTAAAATAAAATAACTTAACCTACACACCCCTCACTTCACTGCTATCCATGTGCATGTCCAGTAGTTGCTTAATTGTCCCTAATGACTCTGCTTCCACCACTGGCAACAGCATTCCATGCGTTCACAACTCTCTGTGTAAAGAACCTACCTCTGATGACCCGTTTAACCTTTCTCCTAATAACTTAAAACTATGACTCCTCGTGCCAGTCAATCCTGCCCTATGGAAAAGTCTCTGGCTATTGACTCTATCTATTAATGTCATTACCTTGTATACCTCGATCAGGTCTCCTCTCCTCTTCCTTCTCTCCAGAGAGAAAAGTCTGAGCTTCGTCAATCCGTCTTCATAAGGCAAGTCCTCCAGTCCAGGCAGCCCTGATAAACATTCTTTGCACCCTCTCCAAAGCCTCTGTATCTTTCCTTAGTCGGGCAACCAGAACCGGACACAATATTCTAAGTGTGGTCTCACAGGGACTTGTAGAACTGTAGCAAAATCTCTCGGCTCTTAAACTTGATTCCCCTGTAAATGAAAGCCAAAACACCATATGCTTTCTAAATAACCCTATCCACTTGGGTGGCATATTTGCGGGAACTATGTACTTTTACACAAAGTTCCCTCTGTTCCTCCACACTGCCAAGAATATGGTCTTTAATCCTGTATTCAGCGTTCTAGTTCAACCTTTCAAATTGCATCATTTCGCATTTATCCAGGTTTAATTCCATCTGCCATTTTTCAACCCAGATCTGCAGCCTGTCTATGTTGTGCTGCAGCCTGCAATAGCCCTCGATGCTATCAACAGCACCTCTAACCTATGTGCCATCTGCAAATTGACTAACCCACCCCTCAATCTCCTCATAAAAAACTACAAAGAGCAGAGACCCAAGAACAGAACCCTGTGGGACACCACTCAAGACTGACCTCCAGGCAGAACTTGCCATCTATAATCACTCTCTGCCTTCTGTCAGCTAGCCAATTCTGAATCCAAATAGCCAAATCTCCCAAAACCCATACCTCCTGACTTTATGGATGAGCCTACCATGGGGAACCTTATCAAATGCCTTGCTGAAGTCCTTATACATCACATCCCACTAGCTTGACCTTCATCGATCTGTCCTGTCACTTCCTCAAAGAACACAATAAGATTTATGAGGGATGACCTGCCCCTCACAAAGCCATGCTGACTGCCTTTAATTGCACTATGCTTTTCCGAATAGTCGTAAATTCTTTCCAAAACCTTGCAGACCACAGACGGAAGACTGGCTGGTCTGTAATTGCCAGGGATTCCCCTATTACCCTTCGTGAAAAGAAGGGCAATTGCCTCCTAGCAATCCTCCTATATGACTCCCAGGGAGAGTGAGGACGCAAATATCTTCACCAGCAGCTTAGCAACCTCCTTTCTTGCTTCCTCGTGTAGCCTAGGATAAATCAGGTCTGGTCATGGGGCTTATCAATCTTAATGTTTGCCAAAATTTCCAGGTCATCAACTTCATCAATCTTGATGTGTTCCGCCTGTATCCCAGCTCCTCAAAGTTCTTATTCACAACAAGGTCCCATTCCTTCGTGAAAACCAAAGCAAAAAAACTCATTTAGGGCTTTCCCTATCTGCTCAGACTCCCTACGCTATCCCTGATTGGCCCTACCTTCACCCTGATCATTCTCTATTCCTCACGTCTGTGTAAAATGCCTTTGGATTTTCCCTAATCCTTCCTGTCAAGCCTTTTTCGTGCCCCTTCCTGGCTCTCCTCAGTCCATTACTGAGCTCCTTTCTAGCAAGCCTGCAATCCTCTAAAGCTGTGTTAGATCCTTGCCTCCTCCACCTTACGTAAGCTCCCTGCTTCCTTTTGAGGAGAAGCTCCTCTGTTCTCGTTACCCCTTCTTACCCGTCTCAGAGGAACATATTTGTGCATCACTCGCAACAACTGCCCCACATGTCTGCCGTGCTCTTTCTATGGCACAATTGCTCCCAGTCTGTACGTCCCAACTCCTGTCTGATCGCGTCATAATTTCTTTTGCACCAGTTAAAATATTCACTTTTTAAAATGTTTAATGTTCACTTTTAGGGTTAAAGAATAAAATTGATATTTTTAAAAAGAATAGTGGTATTTGGGAGTCCTCTGTCCCTTTAACATATTACAAGGCAAGGTGAGTTTTTCTGCTTTTGGTTTAAATCGCAGAAGGGCTGAAGGACCTTTTACTGTGCTGTAGATCTCTGTAACTCAACGCTGTCCAGGTCATGTGTGCTGCGAATGGTGCAAAGCTTTTCCGAGGCTGTGCATCTAGTTGTAACACTCCTGCTTCCACGTTCAAATACCGAGAGCATTCAGTTCCTGATTAATTGTGTTTGATCAGATTTTGACTGTTTTTGGTTTGGTTTGATTTGCCTTTCTCTGGCTCTCTCCTGATCCTCTGTAAAAGAAGTTTATAAAAGTGATCACTGTCAGGACAGGGAGAGAAGTTCAAATCATTCCAGTGCTGGTGAATTATTTGTCCCTGTCCTGTTCCCCCCTCCCCCCCAGAGCTGTGAATGCCTGTCCCCCCCATCCCAGGCTCTCCCTCCTCCCTGGGTCAGTCCCACAGGCCCCTCCCATTCTCCACTGTCTCCGTCACTGGGACCGCAGGCCCCGCCCACTCGCTGTGCGTCTCCAGGAAAAAGGCGCATGCGCCTCATCCCAAACAAAATGTCGGCCACGGCCAAGCTCCCGGGAATTAAACTCAGGGCTGAAACCGCGGGACCCGCTAATTCTTATTTGGTTCGCGGGACCTTTACTGGATATTACCAAGACGGATCTCACCACCTCTCCCACTGCTGGCTCTATTATTCCTACGGGACCACCCCCTCCCCGCCATTATCTGGAGACTGAAAAAGGGGCCTTCAGTCAATTTGCGCATGCTCCAACAGGCTCAATCCAGCGCCTGCGCACTGGTGTCCTATTGAGAGGGGGGGTGGGGGGGAGAAGACATCGTGCGCCCTCTTCAGGAATGTCCTAGAACTTCATCCTGCAGCCAGGTTTCAGGGATGACCATTCAGTCAGATTGTGGTCTTCTTACTCACTTTCCTTCTCTTTAATTAGCTTCACAGAATATGTGAAGGGGACAATCTGTAGTCAGGAAACAGAACCAGGTATCATATTAGAATTGGAAAGATTGATTGTTATTTTATGATTGGAATATTGGTCAACTCTGAACTTGGAAGGAGAAAATACCAAGTGAGGAGAAACTGTGCACCTGTCCTGTGTGTGGATGAAATCATCTGAACTGTCAAGACATAATCACAGTCATGCTGGGGAGAAAGTATGGAAATATGAGGACAGTGAATGTGGGATATAAATG